>NC_084798.1:169914931-170536581 GCF_963169125.1 Humulus lupulus | reverse complement strand
TAATAACAATAAAATATTTCTTTGTTTATTTTGCAGATATGACAAGCGAAGTATAAAAGGATACTTAAGACTCCTTGAAAGTAGTAACTTTTAGATTGTTTGAATACTTAAAGAATATTTTGTTGTTAATGACAGTGTCGCATGTTTTAAACTAAATTGTGGATTGTTAATTCAATGTAGAATGTTCTTACTTTTTGTTATTTGAAAATCAAGATCATTTGATGATGCTAGTATATATTAGAAAGCTAATTTTAATTATATAAAAAAAATTAAAATATAATAGAATAAATTAGTGTAATATAAATAAAATATATAATGAGAATTTAAATATATCTAAATATAACAATAATAGGAAAATTGAGTTATAATATATATTACAATAACACTTTTTATGTAAAGAATTATGTTATGGAAACTTTATTATATAACACAAAAAAAGTGTTATAGTAAAGTGTAGTATAACACAAAAAAAGTGTTATAGTAAAGTGTAGTAGAACACAAAAAAAGTGTTATAGTAAATTGTAGTATAACACAAAAAAAGTGTTATAGTAAAGTGTAGTATAACACAAAAAAAGTGTTATAGTAAAGTGTAGTATAACACAAAAAAAATGTTATAGTAAAGTGTAGTATAACACAAAAAAAGTGTTATAGTAAAGTGTAGTATAACACAAAAAAAGTGTTATAGTAAAGTGTAATATAACATAAAAAACGTGTTATACTAAAGTGTAGTATAACACAAAAAAAGTGTTATCGTTGACAGTACAATAACACATCTGTATAACACTGATAAAGTGTTATGGTAAGTACCCTGACCTACGATAACACAGTATTTCTTAACACATCAGAAAGTGTTATCGTAGGTTTTGATAACACATTTTTGGAGTTATTAAAAGCATTTTTTCTTGTAGTGTGACAATGTACACCTCACCCCCAGTGCTCCCCAACCCATGGTTAATCAATCTTACCCTCGCCTTTACTTGGACCACGTAGCACCCATGAGCCAAGGCCCAGCAAGAAAACCATAATATCATAGCATGAACAATATCGATAACCAAATAATTCATAAAACATAACCAAAGATCCAGCAGTCCATAGCATTCACATAATCAGCGAACACAATTCACAAATAAGCAATCTATTATCCAAGTATTCAACATGCCATAGTCATCAGATTAACAACAGTAAACATATCATACAATATACAGGTACGATGCCCTTAGGCCGCACCCTCTGTATAACCCACTGTCTCTAGCTCACTTAGGCCGAGCTCAGTGTTTAACCTACTGACTCTGGCTCACTTAGGCCAAGCTTAGTGGTTATTTAATTAACCTCAGCTACCAGTGGCCGAGCCGCATCTTGTGCGCAAATATCGATTCTGGCACTCTTAGGTTGTTTATTTCATGCATACATGGCATAATACAATCATACAACATTGTATACAAGTATAGGGATCCCTTAGTCCCAACATAGCCACATAAACGGGTGCAGTTTTCTTACCTTTGATTCTGAACAGAGAAGGTGAACTGTTTCCGAGCACGGTCCCTAGCCTCGAGCCTCGGTGATACACCTAGTCACAAGGGCCAATGATATCCATCAACTTCCAATCATAAATAAAATACCTAGGGAATAGAAATAGCCTCTAGGACCTCAGTTTCTACCAAACCGGCAGTAGAAATTGTCCCGAGCAGCTAGGTTCGTACCCTCGAGCCTTAACAATACTTAAAATACTTCCAAGACCAAACTTCCCAGGCGGGTCATGACTTGGCTCAGCAAGTCGCGACTTGCCCCAAGTCAGAGAGCAAGCTCCTAAGCCAAAGGGGAGGCGGGTTTCGACTTGGCCAAGCAAGTCATGGCGCGCCCCTAAGTCAGAGAGCATCCCAGGCTAGAAGGGCCACACGTGCCGCGGTGCCCCTTGGCAAGGTCGTGGCGCGCCCCCTTCGACCCAGAAAATTCTGGGTTTGCTCCCCATTCTTCCCAGCCAAGAACATCAAGAACCACCCAGAATTTCACCCAACAAAATTCCATAATTCAACTCCAAACTACCTACGAATTTAAAAATAAACCACAAACTTTAAACATTAATCCCCTAAGAAATTAAACCAGAGTAAATTACTCCAAATCAGTAGAAATCACTACACAATTCAATCACAAACAATCACACTATAATACCAAAGTTAATACCCAGTTCAGCAGTAAAACTCTACCCAACCATCAACATCCTCTAACAAAAACAATGAGAAGAACATACCCCAATTATGGTTTACTCCTCACCAACCTCTAGCCTTCCATCCTTGAGCTTAAACTCCTCGATTTCCCAGCTGATTCTCCCCGATTCAAAGCTTCAATTCCTCAAGACTTTCCCCAAGTATTCCCTAAGCTTTCCTTGAAAATCAGAACTTCCCCCTAGGATCCCTTGAGAGATGAAAACATGAGATGGAGAGAGAGAGTATAAGAAGAGCTGAGAGTCTTCTAAAGCCTACAGGCTAAACCTTATGATATTACTGAATTTATCCCTTACCTAAGAAAAGACTATTTTTCCCTTCTATATAAAACTTAATACCTTAATTACTCTTAAGGGTAAAATGGTCATTTTCCCCAATTCCCACTAATTCCTCAAATGTTCCTAATATTTACCAATTAATCCCGTCATCCAATTAATTACCAATTATTTATCCAATACCTATAATTCCCAAAAATACCCCTAGGCTCCCTTGAGTCGAGTATAAATCTCCGTCGTGACTATGTCGCCAATCTGCCCACTAGGACCATCTCGAGCCATATGCTGCAAATATATCCACATAAAAATGTGGTCTCAACAATTTATCACATATAATTACATTTATGCCCTCAACGGGATAAAATTACAAATATGCCCTTACAAGCTAAACAGGGCCCACGTGCATATTTAATACTCATAAACATGCATTTAATCATATCCATATAATCATGCATGCCACCTAATCATGCATTTTATAAGCCTTATTAGTAATTTTGGATCGTTACAACTATCCCCTCCTTATAACAATTTCGCCCTCGAAATTTATTCGAACACATCAGGTAATAAATCCCATACCTTTGGCCATAACTACAAAGTCCAATTCTTTACCTTGTATCCTTCAATAACACTCATACTAGAGTGGCAATCTTGCTCCATACGATCTTACCTTATAACTATAATTTCATTAGCATTTCCTTGCACAACAACTCTGCTGAAATCCCAGGGTCTACTTATCTCATCACCGATCAGTTCTCGTCTTGTTATTGGCACCAGTAATACTCATAAGCCATCACCCATACTAGGGTAAGGCTAACTTGTAGGCCCTCGACCTAAAGCTTTGTACGATCTCAGAACTCTTATTAAATCCGGAGCCGAAACTCCCCTTCCTTTCCCAGAATATTATACTTTTTCTTGTCTGCAATACTTGGAGAAATACAAATCTCCCGTTTGGGAACTTCGTGTTCCAAAGTTTACAACTTGCAAACTCTTATGTCCTTTCAGATAGGCAGATACTTCCGCCCGAATAATTGTAACAACTTCATTGGTTTCCGCCCCCCCCCCCCCCCCCCGAACCAATACTGAACCAAAATACTCACTGCCTTTCATTTCTTTACTTAGAACCAGTACCTCTTGCTTTCTATCTTACTATATCTTATGCCGTGTCACCTTAGCCGTAACCCAACATTCATCACTATGACTATTTCATCAAAGGACTATACTTTCCTTAATATCTCAAACATTTGCACATTCAATGCATAATTCCTTAGAACAACCATTAATTCTTCAGATTGTCATTCTATCTGTAGACAGCTACTAATTTTAGGTTCCAACCTTATTCTCTTCATTCTCTAATTTCTTTCTAGAACTTGGAAAATTAAAGGGTCTCAACCCGGCACTATCAATTACCATGCTACGTCACCCGTTCACACGAACCAAAGTGTACTAACTCAATCTGCTGAGTTGCCACCTTCCATGTCCAATCATCTTACTTGTAGTCTAATGTGGTCCACTTTTACGATCCACCGCTATAACATTTTACCTTTCAATATGCAAATTTTAAACCTTACCATCCATTTAAACTTTCTGGTTACAATATTCTTCAGGAGGTAGTACAATGTTCGTTTAGGATCTCCATCTCAACACCAAGTTCCATTGGATCACTCATTCGATCTTCATATCTTAATTCATACTGCGATGGTAGAATTCTTAACCATTTTCTCAAGATTCGTTTTTTGAATTACATTATCCATATAAATATATATTTGTCCACAACCAATCACAGATGTGATAACAATCACAATCGTTACCTTGTTTGATCTTACTGTAATCTGTGACGTCCTCTCCAACTAACACAAATCTTCCCAAGTAAGAGGTTCGCTCCCAATTAAATTTTCTCCTTGTATAGTCAAGGGTCTCTCCATTAAGTCTCACTGAATCTTGGTCTCAGGGTTATCTTTCTTACAAGTGACCAAACGCTCAAATCCCTTACGCTATGCATTCATCGTTAACTTAATGTTCCATGTATACCCGCCATGTTCCTATTCTTTCACCTCCCACGAGGCACCAACCATCCTCCCTTCAGTCTATATCTGGGCGTGTCTCAGCCCTTGATGCACCGCTTACAGTTTCATGTCTTAAACAAAGATATGGTCCTTCATGTTACCCCTCCATATCCATCCATTACACACGGATTCCTATACCACAGAATGATAACCAATACTTATTCTGTCTTCTGAAAATCTGATACAAAGTTGTCCATTCAGTCTAATTTTAAGTTCTTCCGCCATCCCAACCTCTGGTGTAGTCGTCTTCAAAGATACTTCAGGTAGTAGATGACATGTCCACCGGTCTCATTGTGTTTCTTATCCCTCAGGCGTTCTTCAGTAATTTCTTTGTTGCTTCTGATTGAATTTCTTCATACTTGATGCCTTCTCTTCCTATAGCGTGACCTTGAATATCCTTGAAGAAATCGAAATTGATATATTTTGGAGCTTTACCAGTGACCCTGCTACTTCAGTCTTAGTATTATCAGTGTAGTAATCGTCTGCATTCTGCTTCTAATTGGGGATTAGACCAACATATCTCTAACAAACCTGGATGTGTCTCATCCATATTGTTTCTGTACTCTCTGCTTGTCGGACTTACCTGTGTTGTTAAAACACGAATCAATTAAGAACCTTTACTGATAATCCATCACACCCCAATTGGTACAAGTAATAATTCTTGAAATTTCTATTTCCTTGTTCCTCAGCTGGTAATAACCAGATTGAAGAACAATTCCTGGAGACATTGTCCTGTCTTGTAACTAAGCATTTGAACTCTTCATCCTTAACAGGCGATGACAACAAATCTCATGATACGATACTCTGTCTAATCCAATTCTAGGACAAATACTTCTTCAACTGAACCAGTAATACTTTCCGCCAAGCTAATACCATTCTTTATACTCTCCCTGATACCGAATCTATCCATAACCAAATCCCGAAGTGTACCTAACAACTCCTTACACACCCATCTGAATCCCTACTAACAAACTCAGTTTCCATTCGACCCAACTAATATACTTAAAGTGATGTCCCCAACAATCCATGGTTGTCCCTTATCTAACAAATTAGCTCCCACTCAGGCTCATATCAAAGCTCTCATATGATGAGCTCAATCACTTTCACTACGAACACCTTTACTACTTGTATTCCACTTCTTTTTTAAGGAGTTTCTAATTCCTCCCCAACAAGCACTAATATGTCAAGCCCCTCGTATACTCTCCTTGAGGCATATAATCCATATCTGAACCGACTTCATGAACTCATTAATCCCTGCAGCTCAAACTATTTCATATTATTCTCTTTTATCAAATCACTGTCTGAGTTCCTCCCTACCATCATGCCAATGTTTCGAGTCTGGGGTACCACTTTCGGGCACCCTTCTGCCACAACTACTTAGCGCAACCACTCTGTCACGACCTATCATCTTCATGTAATCAAGGATGGAGTTAACTATGCCCATCCACTAATCAATTCTCGAGCATACCCAAACCTTTCTCAAAACTAGAGGATAATGCTTCTAAAGACTTCCGTATAGAAATTCTAATCTGTCTTCACCCTCAGGTTAAACCAACATTGGTGCCCTTACCATCAAGGTATACAAAGCAGCTCTTTTCCCTAGCAAAGCCCGTTGTTTCACCCATCTAATTTCCTTTATCAGACCTAACAGCCTTACTAACGAACCAGCAAACATCTGTTATGACTTTCAGAGGTAGATGGAGGATTCCAACCCTAGCTATCATCTACAATCCTCACTATAACAATACCAGATCCACTTAACCATTTTGAGCACAAACAATTTGAATTCATCTACCATTACTGACTAAACCCCTCAGCCCTGATGTTCATATCCAGAACCATCCAACGGGAAACTCCAAACAACCACAATAATCATGCACACATAAAGCATAATAAACACCAATCTACAATACTATGCATTTAGTTATCAAATTTCATTGCAACCAGGTACATTCATACTTACCATGCTTCCATAACCCAATAAACAGATAAAGCATATATACGTTGAATTTAAACAATTCACCACATGCAATCAATATGCAAACAATTATTCAAATATTCACCCACATGCAATAGAAATGCTAATCAACATGCCTCAATATCCTCACACAACAGTCAAGGGCCAGGCCCTATTAATATCTCATGCTCCCTATTAATCATACAACTTAATACATTCATATTTCATTCAAGAACTTAAGCATATATTTTCATATATTCAATTACAAAACCCTGAGTCGAGCTTGTCTTTAGCAGCGAGTGTACATGTCCAGCCAGTCTTCTAAAACCCTTAAACCTAGACTGCTCTGATACCAAGTAGTATCACCTTGGATAACCAAGATCGTTACACTGTGTGTTTAAAATAGTGCAGGACTTGCTAATCAAGTCATTTAAATGAAAATGTGATCCTAAAGTCATAAACAAGTTAGGTTTAAAATATTTTGGTCATAAACGGATAATTTCATTAGAATAAATGTTTAGTACATGGGATCCCAAAAACAGGGTTTTAAAGGACATATTTAGAAAATTTCCAAAAGTTATAAATAATCAAGGCCACTCTAATGGTAAAATACACATCTTAGGTTTCCGTCCTTGTACAATTCCTCGACCGTGGCGACCGAGCAGGTTACAATGTACACCTCGCCCCTAGAGCTCTCCAACCCATGGTTGATCCATCTTACCCTCGCCTTTACCTGCACCTCGTAGCACCCGTGAGCCGAGGTCCAGCAAGAAAACCATAATATCATAGCATGAACAATATCGATAACCAAATAATTCATAAAACATAACCAAAGATCCAGCAGTCCATAGCATTCACATAATCAGTGATAACAATTGACAAATCAACAATCTATTATCCAAGTATTCAACATGCCATAATCATCAGATTAACAATAGTAAACATATCCTACAATAAACAGGTTCGACGCTCTTAGGTCACACCCTCTGTATAATCCACTATCTCCGGCTCACTCAGGCTGAGCCCCATGTTTAACCTGCTGTCTCTGGCTCACTTAGGCCAAGCTTAGTGATTAATTAATTAACCTCACCTACCAGTGGCCGAGCCGCGTCCTGTGCGCAAAGATTAATTCCGACACTCTTAGGTTGTTTATTTCATGCTTACATGGCTTAATACAATCATACAACATTGTATACAAGTATAGGGAACCCTTAGTCCAGACATAGCCACATAAATGGGTGCAGTTTTCTTACCTTTGATTCCGAGCGGAGAAGGTGAACTGGTTCCGAGCATGGTCCCTAGCCACGAGCCTCAATGATAAACCTATTCACTAGGGCCATTAATATCCATCAACTTCCAATTAGAAATAAAATACCTAGGGAACAGAAATAGCCTTCGGGACCTCAATTTCTACTAAACCGGTAGTAGAAATTGCCCTGAGCACCTAGGTTCGTACCCTCGAGCCCTAAAAATACTTGAAATACTTCCAAGACCAAACTTCCCAGGTGGGTCGTGACTTGCCCTAAGTCAGAGAGCAAGCTCCCAAGCCAAAGGGGAGGCGGGTCGCGACTTGGCCAAGCAAGTCGAGGTGCGCCCCCAAGTCTGAGAGCATCCCAAGCCAGAAGGGCCACATGTGTCGCGGCGCCCCTTGGCTAGGTCGCAACGCGCCCCCTTTGACCCAGAAAATTTTGGGTTTGCTCCCCATTCTTCTCAGCCAAGAACCACCCAGAATTTCACCCAACAAACTTCCTTAATTCAACTCCAAAATAACTACGAATTCATAAATAAACCACAAACTTTAAACATTAATCTCCTAAGCAATTAAACCAGAGTCAATTACCCCAAATCAGTAGAAATCACTACTCAATTTAATCACAAACAATCACACAATAATACCAAAGTTAATACCTAATTCAGCAGCAAAACTCTACCCAACCATCAAAATCCTCTAACAAAAACAGTGAGAAGAACTTACCCCAATTATGGTTGACTCCTCACCAACTTCTAGCCTTCCAACCTTGAGCTTAAACTCCTAGATTTCCCAGATGATTATCCCGGATTCAAAGCTTCAATTCCTCAACACTTTCCCTAAGAATTCCCCAAGAGTTCCTTGAAAATCAGAATTCCCTCTAGGCTCCCTTGAGAGAGGAAAACGTGAGATGGAAAGAGAGAGTAGAAGAAGAGCTTAGATTCTTCTAAAGCCTACAGGTTAAACCTTGAGATATTACTGAATTTATCCCTTACCTAAGAAAAGACTATTTTGCTCTCCCATATAAAACTTAGTACCTAAATTACTCTTAAGGGTAAAATGGTCATTTTCCCCAATTCCTGCTAATTCTGCAAATGTTCCTAATATTTACCAATTAATCCCGTCATCCAATTATTTATCCAACACCTAATAATTCCCAAAAATACCCGAGGCTCCCTTGAGTCGAGTATAAATCTCCGTCGTGACTATTTCGCCAATCTTCCCACTAGGACCGTCTCAAGCCATATGCTGCAAATATATCCACATAATAATGTGGTCTCAACAATTTATCACATATGATTACATTTATGCCCTCAACGGGCCAAAATTACAAATATGCCCTTACAAGCTAAACAAGGTCGACATGCATATTTAATAATCATAAACATGCATTTAATCATATCCATATAATCATGTATGCCACCTAATCAGGCATTGTATCATTAATTAACATAAATACCAATTATGCCATCCTTATACACAATCAAGGCCCTTAAGCCTTATTAGTAATTTTGGATCTTTACAATGAGTCTTCCTTTAGTTTCTCTAACCCTTGTATCCTTTCTGTCGCAGAGTATTATCAAGGAACTGAACCGATCTTGTATTATCTTCACAGTCTTCCAAAGTATCCTTAGAATCACCTAGACTAGAGTTGGCAATTCCCAACACATGAGATAGATACAGAGAGAAGAAGAGAAAAGAATAATAAGAGGCTTAGAAAAGGACTTGTGTTTAGAGAGATTCTAAAACTATCAGAAAACCAGTGATTAAACTTATGTTTTGACTTCTCTCTAAGCACTCCTTTTTATAGACTCAATTAGGCAATTTATTTAATTAAAAAATCAATAAAATAATAGCCAATTACCAGCCCTAGGTCAAAATTATCGTGGGCTTTAGGCCCGTGAAATTTCCCATTTGATTAAAAGCCCATTCGACTTAAAATCAAGGCCTATATTATTTAAATCCTGTATCAAATTAAGTATTTATAATTTGAACATTGATTTAAACTTATTTATTAATTAATATACCAATTTATCTTAATTAATAAATCTGCCCTAATTTTTCTTTTCTTCTCTCAATTGTATAACTCTAGGAAACTATCCAAAATTGACCTGGTCAACTTTGATCATTCTAATTGATAATTAAATCGATTAATTGAGATTATCTAGATAATTTTATCCAAGGTACAACGGGGACCATGGACCTATGAAATCAAGCTCCAATAAGTTATCATAAATTTAACAAATAAATTTACTAACTTATTAATTCCTCGTGACTCCACTAAAGACTCAAAATTGCACTCTTGAATTCATAGAACGCTCTATAAGCAATATAGACACGCTATTAATTATCCATTGTTACAACTATAATTGTCACTCAATCATATATAAATGGTCTACAATGAGATGGGACCAAAATACTGTTTTACCCCTCATTGTATTTTATCCTTAAAACACTTAGTTCCTTGTAAATGATATTTCAGTAAACTAGTTTAATTACTGAAATGAGATCTCTATCTGTTAACACCTTGAACCAAACTAAAAGGAAACCATCATTTCACTTCTTCATCAGAAGTTATAGATGTTCATATCTATGATTAACACTCCCACTCAATTATACTACCGACTTCCTAAGATGTAAGTATGGGCTAGTCCGTAGGGTAAGCTGGTAATGAACAAGTCAAAGAACTCAAGTAATACAATCAGTAAGATTACTAACCACTCAGAATTTAGATTTAATTGACCTATGGTCAACTATATGATATGACTAGAATAGATAATAACGGTATGTTTACTTATTCTATCAACTGTCAATATCAGTCCAGTCCGATGTAACAAATACATCCGATCTTATCTACTTTGCTA
This sequence comes from Humulus lupulus, assembly GCF_963169125.1. Classification (NCBI taxonomy): domain Eukaryota; kingdom Viridiplantae; phylum Streptophyta; class Magnoliopsida; order Rosales; family Cannabaceae; genus Humulus; species Humulus lupulus. The sequence continues at coordinate 170,525,951 of NC_084798.1, read as the reverse complement.
ATGTTCTGGAAAGAACATAACACTACAATGTGTAAGTAGATCATATCGTAGATTGGCAAGTCAGTGCAAATCCTGTGCTCTGTCTAATCTTAGGACTAACTTATTTTGAACATATAATCATATTTATATTCCACTATGATTACATCACTATAAATAAGATTAGCTATATGCTCGGGATTTAATAGAAGTTTATATTAAACAAATAATCATGAAAATAAAACATGTGAGCAAATTTATTGACCAAGTAAAAAAATGATTTCTATTCTTTTATTGATAATAAAATGAGATTACAAAGAATTTGGGTTTTAATTAAGGCATAAAACCCCAACATTTAGACCCATAAAAGTTTTAGATGCCTACTACACAATCTCATGTTTTCACTTCAACTTAAGTGAAAATCGTTAATTGTTTGCACGTCAACGTGTAAACATATTAACAATTATATTTAACCAATCTCAACATTCCCCCACTTGGTTAAATATAATTCTCTCTTCTTAGATTTAAAGTTTTGTAACATCCCAAATTCCCTAATATGGTTTAGTGTTGGATTAGGGGGAGGTAGGCAATAATTGTGTTAATTATGTATTAATATGGTATGAGCATGTTATTATTTGAATTATATTATAATATAATTATGTTTGCATGTTAGAAATGTTAAATATGTGTATGTCGGCCCATATCTTATAAGAAGGGCATTTTGGTAATTTGACCAGTTGAGGGTATAATTGAAAATATGTGTCTGTGTGATTGACACCACTTTATTATGTGGATATATTTGGGTTATTCAACGCGAGGTGATCCTGGTGAGCAAGTTAGTAGAAAAGTCACAGCGGGGTATAATACCCGACTCGGGGTGAGCTTAGGGGTATTTCAGAAATTTAGTACATTACCAACATCGTGGCTAACTCTCTTTGCAAAACTTGTAAAAATTAAAAGAGAAATTTAAACAAGCCAGTCCTTTAAGAAGGGCTGTTCATTGATAATACTTGCGCAGGTGTTCTCCATTCCAATAGCGCGGAACGAGATCTCCGTTTAAGCGTGCAAGTTTGTAGGTGCCTGGGTGAAGGACTTCTTCAATCTGGTAAGGCCCTTCCCAGTTAGGTCCGAGCACGCCAGCAGTGGGGTCGCGAGTATTTAAGAAAACTCGTCGTAGCACCAAATCTCCGACGTTGAATTTTCTTTCTTTAACTTTGGAGTTAAAGTACCGGGTGACTTTTTGCTGGTAAGCAGCAACTCGGAGTTGAGATTTTTCTCTTATCTCATCGATCGAGTCTAGGGACTCCATCATCAACTGGTTGTTCGCGTCCTGGTCGTAAGTCAAACGCCGATGTGAGGGGGGATCTAACTCGACAGGTAACATTTCCTCATACCCGTAGGTTAGCGAAAATGGGGTATGCCCTATCGCTGTTCGATGAGATGTTCTATACGACCAGAGGACTTCAGGCAGCTGTTCTGGCCATGCTCCTTTAGCTTCTTCAAGTTGTTTTTTCAGGGTGTCCTTGAGAGTTTTGTTTACGGCTTCGACTTGCCCATTTGCTTGGGGATGTGCGACTGAAGAAAAACTCTTAATTACTCCATGCCTCTCACAGAAATCGGTGAACAGGTCGCTATCAAATTGGGTTCCATTGTCTGAAACTATCTTCCTGGGCAATCCATACCGGCATACAATGTTCTTGATGACGAAGTCAAGAACTTTTTTGGTTGTGATGGTCGCGAGTGGTTCAACTTCGGCCCATTTTGTGAAATAATCGACTGCCACGACTGCGTACTTTACTCCTCCTTTTCCTGTTGGCAGTGATCCAATCAAGTCTATTCCCCATACTGCGAAAGGCCACGGGCTCTGCATCTGCTTTAGCTCGTTTGGAGCTGCTCGTGGGATCTTGGAGAACCTTTGGCATTTATCGCATCTTCGCACGTATTCCATTGAATCCTCGTTCATTGTTTGCCAGAAGTATCCTTGCCTTAGAACTTTTTTCGCCAAACTCTGCCCCCCAGCGTGATCTCCGCAGAAGCCTTCATGCACCTCTTTCATGAGTTCCTTAGCCTTTTCTGTCGTAATGCATCTGAGTAGTGGCATTGAATATCCTCTTCGGTACATAACACCGTCGAGCAGTATGTACCTAGCAGCCCGCCTTTGCAGAGTTCTGGCCTTGTTTCTATCTGCTGGCAATGTTCCATTTGTCAGATACTCCATGTAAGGCGCCATCCACGTATCTTCTTCACGAATCTCCATGTTGGCTTCGGCCACTTCAATGCTTGGCTTATTCAATCTTTCTACCGGGACTATGTTCAAGGTGTCAGCATCCTTTGCACTTGCGAGTTTAGCTAAGGCGTCTGCATTGGAATTTTGGTCTCGCGGAATTTGCTGGAGGGTGTACTTTGTGAACTGGGCTAACACATCTTTCGTTTTATTAAGGTAGGCCATCATCTTTAATCCTCGCGCTTGATATTCTCCCAAGACTTGATTCACGACCAACTGGGAGTCACTGTAAATATCAAGCATTTTTATGCTCATATCTTTGGCCATTCTCAGTCCAGCGAGGAGCGCTTCGTATTCTGCTTCATTGTTTGATGCTGCGAAGTCAAACCTGATTGCGCAGTGAAATCGATGCCCTTCGGGCGTTATCAATATCACTCCTACTCCAGCGTGGGATTCATTGGATGAACCATCCGTAAATAGTTTCCACGAAGGAGTCCCGTCTTGAGGCATGGGCGCGTCAGGCTGTTTGCACAGCTCACTGTTGGGGAGTTCGGTGAACTCAGCAATAAAATCGGCCAAGACTTGCCCTTTTATTACTGCTCGCGGTGAATAAGTTACATCGAACTGTCCTAATTCGACCGCCCATTTTAACAGCCGTCCAGCCGCCTCAGGTTTTTGGAGGACTTGCCGAACGGGCTGGTCGGTCAAAACTGTGATTGGGTGGGCCTGGAAGTACGGACGCAACTTTCTGGAGGCTAGAATTAAGCAATATGCTAACCTCTCGATTGGTGGATACTTCAATTCTGCTCCGATAAGCCTTTTGCTGACATAGTAAACAGCTTTCTGTACGCCTTCTTCCTCCCGTATTAATACCGCACTGGCAGCAACTTCAATAATTGCCAGATAAATATACAAAATCTCCCCTTCGATTGGTTTTGATAGGATGGGAGGTTGCGACATATGAGCCTTTAAGGCCTGGAATGCTTGCTCGCAGTCTTCTGTCCATTCAAACTTCTTATTTCCCCTGAGTAGATTGAAGAATGGAACGCACTTGTCAGTTGATTTTGAGATGAATCTACTTAGGGCAGCAATCCTTCCGGTCAGGCTTTGTACATCCTTGATTTTCTTCGGCGACTTTATGTCGATCAGGGCTTTTATCTTGTCAAGGTTGGCCTCGATTCCTCTTGAATTTACTATAAACCCCAAAAACTTCCCTGATCCGACTCCAAAGGAACATTTGAGGGGGTTCAATTTCATCTGATACTTGTTCAACACATCAAAGCATCCCTGCAAATCCCCCACATGTCCTTCTGCCCTTTTGGACTTTACAAGCATGTCATCCACATATACCTCCATGCTTACCCCAATCAGCTCCTTGAACATGTAGTTGACCAGTCGTTGGTAAGTCGCACCTGCGTTTTTCAGCCCGAAGGGCATTACTTTGTAACAATATAAGCCCGTATCGGTCCAAAAGCTGGTGTGATCCTCGTCAGGGGGATGCATGCTGATCTGGTTGTAACCCGAATACGCGTCCATGAACGAGAGGATCTCATGTCCTGCAGTTGCATCGACTAGCTAGTCGATTCTCGGGAGCGGGAAGCAGTCCTTTGGGCAGGCTTTATTGAGGTCTGTAAAATCCACACAGGTCCGCCACTTGCCGTTAGGCTTGGGGACCAGCACTGGATTTGAGACCCACGACGGATAAAACGCCACCCTGATGAACCCATTTTCTTTAAGTCTTTCGACTTCTTCTTTTAAGGCTTTTGATCTGTCTTTATCGAGCAGCCTTCTTTTTTGTTGCACCAGTGGAAAGGCTTTGTTTATGTTCAGGACATGGCTGATTACTGCAGGGTCTATCCCAACCATGTCTTTATGCGACCAGGCAAAAACTTCCTGGTTCTCTTGCAAGAATTTCACCAGTGCCTGCTTTGTGGTAGGCTCTAAATTCTTCCCAACCTTCACGACCCTGGTTGGGTCTTTTTCATCGAGTTGGACCTCTTCCAGGTCCTCGATGGGTCCAACATTTTCTTCAAAATCCCCAAAGCGAGGATCCAAATCTATATCCTCACTTTGGGCAACACCCTATTTGGTGACGTTACCACCTGATTGGGCTTGTCTGTCTTCTGTCATCTACAATCGATCTGGGGTAGCGCCCCTCGATGCTCCATTTTTTGCCTTTGTGATCGAGGCGTTATAGCACTCCCTGGCTTCCCTTTGGTTTCCCAAGACGCATCCTACCCCTGCGTCCGTGGGGAACTTCATGGTTAGGTGCCACATGGAGATGATGGCCCTCAGCTCAACCAATATGGGCCTTCCAATAACGGCGTTATATGCTGAAGGACAATCGACCACTACAAAAGTGGTGAGTAATGTCCTTGAGGCAGGCGCTGTACCCATTGTTACTGGGAGTTTGATCATTCCGGCTGGGGCGAGTCCTTCTCCAGAGAAGCCGTATATGGTTTGATTGCAGGGCTCCAAGTCTTTTACGGACAACTTCATGCGTTCCAGTGTTGACTTATACAGGATGTTCACTGAACTTCCTGTATCGACCAGTACTCTTTTTACCATCATATTGGCCATCTGGATATCCACGATCAGTGGATCGGAATGTGGGAACCGGATGTGCTGGGCATCGCCATCGGAGAAGGTTATCCCATATTCCTCTGAGCGAGCCTTTTTTGGCGCACGGTTTTCCACAGTCATCATCTCGATGTCCTGGTCATGACGTAGAGTCCGAGCATATCGTTCTCTAGCCTTTCCGCTATTTCCCGCGAGGTGCGGGCCTCCACAGATGGTTAAGAGTGTTCCGGCTACGGAGGCAGGCTATAATGGTGGCGAGCGTTGGCATGTGGACGCCTGCTCGTTGCCACCTGGAGCTTCTCGCTGGGAAGTTCCCGAGGCCCGTACGTACCTTCTCAAGTGTCCTTGTCTAATAAGGAACTCAATTTCATCTTTTAACTGGTTGCATTCATTAGTGTCATGTCCGTAGTCGTTATGGTAACGACAGAACTTGGTGGTGTCTCTTTTCGAAATGTCTTTTCGAATGGGCCCAGGTTTCTTGTAAGGCTCACTAGAGCTTGTGGCCTGATAAACCTCTCCCCGAGACTTGATGAGGGCAGTGTAGTTAGTGATCCTAGGTTCATAACGATTACCCTTGGCTCGTTTATTGTCGGAGGTGGAAGGCTCGTTATTTGGCCGTTTCCCACCATTTTTGCCATTACCGTTGCCGTTTTTATGGCCTTTGTCGTTGTTATCAGGTTTGGAACCATTGGCGGCTTTGGAAGGCTCGGCGGCCTTTTTACCCTTGTTCGAGGGTTTCCCATCATCAGCAATGGCTTCCTCGAGTTTAATGTAACGATCGGCTCGATCCAAGAACTCTTGGGTCGTTTTAACTCCTTCCTTTCGGAGACTCTTCCAGAGGGGAGAGCAACGCTTTACCCCTGCGGTAATGGCCATCATCTTGCCTTCGTCTCCTACTGTTTTTGCTCCAGCCGCCGCCCGCATAAAGCGCTGGACGTAATCCTTCACTGACTCTCCGTCCTGCTGGCGGATTTCGACCAACTGGTTTGCTTCGGTTGGGTGCACACGACCCGCGTAGAACTGTCCGTAGAACTCCCTTACGAACATTTCCCAGGAAACTATGCTTGCAGGTTGGAACTTAAAGAACCACTCCTGTGCTGCTTCAGAAAGTGTTGCAGGGAAGATCCTGCACCGAGCGTCTTCGGACACTTTCTGAATGTCCATCTGAATCTCAAATTTATTCACATGCGAGACTGGGTCCCCATATCCATCAAAGTTTAGGAGCGTAGGCATTTTGAACTTGCTGGGAGTTTCGGCATTAGCTATCCTTTGGACGAAAGGAGTACCTTTCCTCCTGTCGTGATCGATGTAAGAAGTCCTTCCTCCGACCAGCTGCTGCACAGCCTGATTGAGTGCGTCTATCTGGGCTTGCACTGCGGCAGGAATTGTGGTGGCCTCTGTGGCTGGGGGGATGCTCTCGCCGTGCCTTTCTCGACGATCGTTGAGTACATCTCTCAGGTCCTCCTCTCTTCTCCGTTGCTCGCTACCTCCGAGCCGGTTGAAGACATTATTTTGTTTGGGTTGCCCCCCAGCATCTTGTCTATTTGGTTGGCCACCTTGAGGTACTTGGCTTCTGCTTTTACCTCTATTTCCATTTCTTCCATCAGCATTTCCCTTGCCTGAGTCAGCCTCATTGTACCCATGACCATCTCTGAACCTTGACTGGCTGTGGTGAGACTGACTATTCCCTCTGAGACCGTCTCTGGCAGAAACGCCCCGGGCGTTAGAGGGTGGCCTGCGCTGGTCGCAGTGTCCCCGTGCATCGTTATGCCGTGGGGGTCCACGGACCGCAGAGCCTAGTTCCGATTCCCTCCTGTTACCAGGAGGGTGGTGACCTCTGTTCGCTTGGTTTGGTCCATCATTCTCATGGCGCCTAGGACTACGGGGCTGACGCTCAGCCCTATTCTGCCTTTGCTGTGGGGGATTACCCCGAGCAGCCTGGGATGGTGGATCTGCCTCGGGGTCCAGTGGGACTTCGTCATGGGGCATCTGAGGCTGCTCGAGCCTTTGCGGATTTGAAGGATGGATTGGTGGGCTAGGATTGAGACCCTTCTGAGGTGGCCCATTTTCAGGTTGGTTAGGCTGCGAGGCAGGTGCGACCTAATTTCTTGCCAACAGCAAGGCTGCTTCAAGGGCTGCCATGGCCTCGGTCTAGCGGCGGTCCACCTCTGCTTGTCTCTCGCTCAACTCCGCCCGCTGACGATCAAGCTCCTGCTGCTGTCGCGCCATAACTTCTGCGACAGTCTCTTGATTGGCCCTCAGACTAGCCAATTCTTCTTGCAACGCGCCCAGGGTGCTCTTCAGCGTCGCATCGTCCATTTCCTCCTCTTCAAAATCTAGTTGCGGCTCATCTTCCGCCATGCCTGCAGGTGGAGGAGGAGGTGGTGGATTCGACGGTGCAGCGGCGGCAGTGTGGCCAGCTTTCCTTCCTGCTTTCGCCATTAGTTTTCTTAACAACAATGATTCATTCTCTCAATGAAAGCACCAGAATGTTGACCCACAATTTGGCCAACTGACACGGAGTCAAAATATGAATGATATGGACGAATGTAAAGAGAATAATGTAATGACGAAAGTAAAGAAAACACAGTAATTTATAGTGGTTCGGCCCCAGGATCTGGTAATGACCTACGTCCACTTAGAATTATATTGATATGAAATCAGAAGTGTGATCAGAGAACTTGGGTTCAATGAGTTTCAGCACTTCACATAAAACAATATAAGTTTACTAGGAGAAATTCTATATCTCTATGATTCAGCAGCCAAAAGTCCCTTCCCTTGAGCAATATCTTGCTATTTATAGGCTCATGGAGGGTTACAAAATATTGTTACAGATATTATCCCCTGAATAATGGGATATCCAGAAGATTGCATGAGATAAATTTGGGATTCACAAAGATCTTCCCATAAATGTTGCTTTGCCAGCGGAACCACCGACCAGACTGGTCGTGGGTAAGACAGGCTTGTCCTGCTTCTGGTGTGTCTCCTGGTCGATACTCTAGCAGACGCTTCAGGTGTCAGCCACGTGTCAAGAGATTATTCGCCACGTCACAAATGCTAATTTATTGGATAACACTAGGGTTGAACCAAACTTTTTCCACCTAGGTCGGTTTATTATGTAACTTTGATGTTGTAATCAACTTTTAAACTTGTGTCTTTGGGATCCCGTGTAAAGAACATGTTTTTGGGTTTAATGAAATGTTTATGACTTGACCAAAATTTTTAATACCTAAACCTTTAGTGGCTTAATCACATGTTTAGTCCAAATGACTTGTTTAGCAAGTCCAGCACTGGTTTTGGACACACTCGGTAACGGACCCTAATTAGCAGGGTGTTACGGTTTTGGTGCTTAAAATAAAGTATCTTTCGATTTGAAATTTACCCTAGTAAAAGTTTTACAAACCCTTATCGAAGTCATTGGTGTCTTAAAGATTGAACCAAGTACTTCTTAATGATAAGACCGGTAACACCTCTCACACCTTCACTTGACCATTCATTTTCCCATTATCGCGCTTAGCACTTTTCATGGCCTTGTGCTCATCCATTTCATAAATTTTCTTAGGAGAAACTCCAAATCCCATGAGAGGCGACACCACCCCTAAGTTCACATAGGTGAAGTTCTTACATCATCTTTGCTACCTTTAGAGATGTTTGTTGCACACAACTGAACTTCATTAAAAGCCCTAGGCTTAACCTTCACTCTGTAGCAACCAACACTAACCATCATTGGATGGAACTTACGACTATGTCAGTGTTGAAACTTTTCACTCAATGACTTCTTCTTACCCATTGAACTTTTTCCCTTGATGTATGAAAATTTGGAGTTTGGCTGCCATCATTGATGAATATATTATTCTAGGAGTTTCAGTCTCATCCATTTTGAAGTGGGCCTTACTAACCTCTTCGCAAGAGGTTTTGTAAATGGATATGCTAAGTTCTCACTTATCTTAATATATGAGATCGATATGATTCCTCGTCGAATCACTTCTCTCACATACTTATGTATTAAACTTATATGTCTAGACTTCCCACTATATATGCCATTATAAGTTCTAGCTAATGTGGCTTGACTATCACAATATATCGAGAGCATCGATACCTAATCCATGGTAATTGAGATATCTAACATGAGTTCTCTAAGCCACTCGGCCTCTTTGCTGGTTGCCGCTAGAGCTATAAACTTGGCCTCCATGGTTGAGTGTGAAATACATGTTTTTTTCTTGGAACCCTAAGAAACAACTCCATCTCCGAGCATAAACACCTAACCACTTATGGAGAGATTATCTCCTACACTTGATATCCAACTTGCATCGAAATATTCTTCAAGTATCTTTGGGAACATTGAATATTGGAGAACTAGGTGCTTGGTCTTCTTAAGGTACCCTAGACCACTCTCAATTACTTTCCAATGTTCAATATTTGGATTGCTAGTAAACCTACTTATTTTACTCAAACTCAAAAATCATCAATATATAGACACACCAAGATGACATAGCCATCACAAAAGTATAAGTACATGTCTATATTATTGTGTCTACACCCATCCGGAACAATAGCTTTATGAAATTTCTCATGCTATTGTTTCAGTGCTTATTTTAATCCATATAATATTTTAACAAGCCTACACCATTTATGTTCATTTCTCCTTAAAACAAAACCCTCTGCTTGTTCCATATATATTTCCTCATCGAGATCTCTATTTAGGAATGTCATTTTGACATCCATTTTATGAACATAAAGGTTATATCTTGATGATAATGAAAATAGTACTCTTATAGTGGTTGTCCTAGAAACCGATGCATATGTGTCAAAATAATCAATTCCTTCCTTTTGTATAAACCCTTTGACTACTAATCTAGCCTTGAAGGTTTGTAATGTTCCGTTGGTGTGATATTTTCTTCAAAGTACCCACTTGCATCCAATTGGTTTTGAACCTTGTGGAAGGTCTACCGATTCCTATGTGTGGTTTGACATAATTAAATCCATCTCATCATTTATTACCTCCTTCCAAAAACATAGTCTCTCGAAGACATTGCTTCTTGGTAGGTTTTGGGATCATCCTCAACTTGAAGAATCATAGGAAATTTCCATGTGACTTCTTCAAGTTTACCGTAGAGTATCTCTTCTTGAGAACATTTCTCAATTGATCCCAACTCTTTAAGCCTTTGGCTTCTCCGAGGCAATATTGGTTGCTCATCAACCTTTGGATCTTTTTCTTTACGAGATTCTCGAACACCGGTGGGTTCTTGAGAGCTGATATCAAAATATAACATATTTTCAAAGAACTCCACTTCTTTTGATTCAATTATCAAATTAGACTCCAAGTCTAATATCCTGTAGGCATTTTAATTTGATGCATGGCCAACAAATGCACACTTTACGGCCATTGAACCCAACTTGGTCCTTTTAGGCTCTGTGCTCTTTCAATAAGCAAGGCACCCCCACACTTTAAGATAGCCTAGGTTAGGCTTCTTTCCTCTCCATAACTCATATGGAGACACATTGTTCTTTTTCATAAGAATTCGATTCACTATATGACATGCAGCAAGCAAAGCTTCACCCCACAAATTATAACACAATTTAGCATGTAAAAGCATAGAGTTGATCATCTCTAGATAAGTTCTATTCCTTCTTTCAGCTATTCCATTTTTTTGTGGAGTGTATAGTGCAGTGGATTCATGTATAATGTTATGTTGTTCATAAAACTTATTAAAATCATTTGAAAAGTATTCACCAACCCTATCACTTCTAAGAGTCTTTATTTTCCTTTCCAATTGATTTTGTACTTCAGCTTTATAGATTTTAAATCCATTAAATGTCCCATCTTTACTCTTAAGAAAATACACATAAGTATACCTAGAGCAATCATCTATAAACTTCATGAAATATCCATTTCCTCCTCTACCCAACATGCCATTTATTCACATAAATCACTATGTATTAAATCTAGCAAGTTTGAATATCTATCAACACCTAGAAAATGTTTCTTTACCATTTTAGATTTAACACATAATTTACATTTATCATGCTCATTCACATTAAAATTAATCAATCCACATTTAACAACTCTTTTAATTATGATATTACCTATAAGAGCAAGTTTATTATGCCACAAAGTAATAGAACTAGAATTAATCACAGTACAAGAATTAGATGCCATATAATTCTTGTCATTATCTAGAGTACAAAGTTTGACCATTCCATCACATGAATAACCCTTTCCTACGAAAGTGTCCAATTTAGTCAAAGTGAGTTTATCGGATTCAAACTCCCTTTCGATACCAGATTTACTCAATAGACTTCCACTCATAATGTTTCTAGTAATATCGAGAACATAGAAAATATTAGCTAGGGGCACTTTCTTTCCATTAGAGAAGAACACATCAATGCAGCCCCTTCCAAGCACCTTGGATCTCTTTTCATTTCCCATTTAGACTTCAAGTCCCACCCTTGCACTTTCAAAGGTTTTGAAAAGAGTCTTATCATAGGTTGCATGGATGGTGGCCCAAGTATCATACCACTATAATTGCACCTTTACTTGGGTTTCATTAACTTCACTCAAGGTTGCAATAATCTCAACATCAAATGCATTGGCCTTTGTATTCTTACTTAGGTTTGCAATGATCTCAACATCAAATTCATTGACCTTATCTTTACTTTCTTTTGCAATGATCTCAACATCAATTGCATAGACATGTTCATATTCTTGTAAGGATGCATTATTCTCATCACTACGTGAATGAACTATGTAAATTCTCTTTAGGGTTATCATATACTCTTCATCGAATGCATTAAATTCAATTAAGGTCACAAATATCTCATCATCAATTGTATTGACCCTAATCTCATTATGGTTAATTTTACAACTACCATATCTCACATGATGATCAATAACTTTACAAACAAAACAAGTATAACAATAACCCTTGAATTGTTCACTAACATTCACCATTGTACTCTTAACATAAACAATAAACTCAAACTCACAAAAATATGGCAGCAAATACATTTCATTCCAATTCTTAAAATCTACACATTTAGAAATAAGGAATTTGATGATACCAATCTCCTTATGTTTATAATCCCATTGAGTTGTCTCATCCTTTGTTGATGAAGACTTTGAATCCATATCCACATTCATGTAAAGCATTTTGAAATAGAATTTTCTTTGATCTTCCATGGTTTTGTATTCAACACAAACCAAATCTTGAAGCAAGGATTTGAAGGTTGTAGAAGATGAACACATTTCCTTCATTGTTTACTATGCAAAACACAATAATAAAGTAATTAGAAATAGAGATTTTGATTGTTGGAAATTTATGGCTTTACACTTTCTTAATCAACAATGCATAATATGAATTTTTCAATATTACAAACCCTAGATGCTAATCAAGAATCTTATTCGAAGTATGAATTCAAATCTTGATCATCAAAGAACCATATTCATGATATGAATGCAAATCTTGAAAATAAAGGATTAAGTGATTACATGATTATATGATGAACTTAGAAACATTCAATCATCAATACAAACAACATAAACTCAATAGAATGGTAAAATACAAGATTAGGGTTAGAGAGATACAACCTTTGGTATTGAGCAACTTGAATCTTCAAACTTGGGGAACTTATAAGGCATATACACAATAAGAATATTATTGTCCAAAATCTCTATTCCAAGACTTCCCTTATCTCTTGAAGCTTCAACCAAGTAGAATGAGATTTAGGATTTAACAAGCCTTGAATTATACTAACGTTGCCTATGTTTTCCAGTCAGCCTTGATGTGTTAACGCCTAGGAAACATTATGATGGAGAAATCCTATGAGCTCCAACATGCCCAGGAAAGAGTGGCCAGGCTAAAGGCAAAGGCCAGGGTGCCTGTTGAGGAGGTGACAAGGTTTCAGGTGGAACTTGAGGCAGAGAAGGTCTATTCTCAAGAGATGGGTGAGACTTCCACAAGAGTGGAGGAGAGAGCCTAGGCATCCCAAGAAGAGGCTAAGGCAGCCAGAGAGGAAGCCACAATAGCTAAGGGTAAATGAAACAAAGCTCAGGAGGAGGCTTCCAAAGTCTGGGAGGAGATGGCCAAGGTCCAGGAGGAAGTTGGGCTAGCCAAGGAGGAGGCTAGTTCATCAAAGGATACAGCTTCTCAAGCTGCGAAGAAGGCTAAGGCTCTTTGCAAGGCACATTAGGCCACAGAGGACTGCAATAGTGTAGCATACATCTAGGTCGACTCCATGAAGAATGAGATAGACGTTATAGCTGAGAACACATTTTAGCTTACTTGGTTTCACAACCAGGATATTGATCTCAACTTCAGAGGCGATGTTGTCGCCACCCGATCACTCTTTGAAGAGGACTTCCAGGTAGAAACTTATGCTGCTGTCGCAGCTACTGCTGTCACTGCTGCTGTCAGGGTTCTTGAAGCCAACCCTGTGGTGGATTTCGTTGAGGAGGTTCCTCTGCGGCAAGACTAAGTTGGTCTCCTGTTTTGTTCATATTCTATTTTTTGTATAGTAGTCCTGCGAGCCACATTTTTTGGGGTACAAAAAATTTAATGTTGGAGCCCTCAAGTAATTTTGTACATATTCTCATTTTGAATGGCTTTTATGTGCTACATTACTTACCTTCTTTGCCTTTTTTACTCTTGCACTTTACATACATCGTTTAGTAATAATGTGAATTGGACTTAAAAATGTACAAGGTATTATCAATTTCCAAACATACGGAGGACTGAGAAAGCTTCCGCCAAGTCATTTACATGCTTCAGGGTTGTTTTGGATTTGACCAGCATATCTTCTACGTACACCTCCATGTTTCGACCAAGCTGGCTTTTTAACATCTTGTTCTTCAATCTTTGATAAATGGCCCCTTCATTTTCCAGGCAAAATGACATCACCTTGTAGCAATAGACATCGTTGTCTATATTGGGAACTGGTGTGTTCTTAGTCTGCGATGTGCATGGAAATCAGATTGTACCCCGAGTATGCATCCATGAGCGTCAATAAATCATATCCGGAGGTAGCGTCTACCATTTAGTCGGTCCTCAACAAGGGGAAATAGTCCTTGGGTCAGGCCTTGTTGTGGTCAGTGAAATTGATGCATGTCCCCTAGGTCCCGTTAGGTTTTCGGACAAATGTTGCGTAAATTTAAGCAATAAAACTTCGCAAGTGTACACAGTCGGCAAACAAGTAATAAAGTGATAAGTGAGTATCGTCTCCATAGGGATTTTGTTAGCAATAAATTGTGTAAAATCAACACTTAACAAATTGGAACAATACAAGTAATATAGATTTGATTAAACCTAAAAAACTAGACAAGAAAGTAAATAAAATAAACAAATGAACGAGAGAGCAAGACAATGATGATGAGCTAGAATAATTAATCCCAAAATAAGAAAAAACACACAAAATGAATAAACACTAAAAAAGACACACAAAAGAGAGAGGAAACACTTAACTTAGTATTATGCTTAACAAGGGAAATGCTCTCTGAAATTTATTAAAAAGATGATGAATGACGATGATGATGCCTCTTGCAAATGCTTTCAACCAAATTCTACAAATGCAAATGATGTTATAAAACCAAGAATCAAGCGTTTCTCCCTAAAGTGTGTACATAGCTCTTCCAAAATTATTCTCAAATCTCCCCAAAGTAAACTAGCTCTTGATCCTAAAGTTTCATAATTGTCTCCATAGGTTACCTTAGTGATACCCTCTCCAATAATGTAGACAAACACCAAACCAAAGAGCAAAAGGACTTTATCAAGCTTGTAATGTAAGCCTTTGGTAAAGGTGGTTAAGAGAAGTCATTTTTAGTTCAAATCACCCTAAAACACCTTAATCTTTCTAGGACCAAAGTAAGTGCTCACAAAACACTCCCCAAAGAACACCCCATACAATTTGAATATCACTCTTGCCATTATTCATTATTAAAACAAATAAAAAATAACACAATACCAAAACTATACTTTACTTTTTTTTTTAGATAATATGTTACACCCCTAAACTTAATTTCAAACTTTATTCGTACACTTTTTTTCAATTTTTTTTCATGGGAGTGCATTATTTTCTTTGCACATAGACTAGTTTTTTTTTACTATATACATGCAAATATAAAAATGGAAAGAGACATAAGACAAGGCTAAAAGAGGTGACTAGGGATAAAAAGTGTAGCATGGATGGATCGAAAGGTTCAAACGATCCAAAGATGGCCTAAATCATGTCCTCGATTTAGTGATGTCTAGGATTTCGCCTCAAAAGAACCACTTAGCAATTCTAGAAACTTAGGCTCTCCCAAAAGTCTAGCTAGCTTTAAGGGTTCAAAAAAAATTTGGTCAAGCTATGTACACTAAATAGGGATCAACACTACCATCAAGATTTTTCAAACTCCATTAACACTCAAGTACTATTAGCTAATCACACAACAAGTGGCAAAGAAATAGATTTTATTTAAAAAAAAAATTATGGTTCATCATCGAGCCCCAAGTAAGCACCAGCTAAAGCAATGAAAATCCTCTAAAGAAAACAAAAACAACAACAAACAAAAAGACAATTACAAACTACATAGCCAACACCACAACACAAACTCACAAACACAAAATGAAATTAAAAACTAGGAACAATATCAAAAGCACCCAAAAGAGCATCAACAAAATAACAAATGAAGAAAACTAACAAAAGCTTCAAATAAAAACTAATCACAGACACAAAGAAGCACAAAACAAAGCAAAACTAGATAGTTAAGTTGAGAAATGCTCATTTGAAATCGGCCCAAATGCCTCAGCTACATGAATGAGTTGCCCCGACCAAAGTGGCACTTAAGGTGCACGAATGGAAGTCAAATCCATGACTGAGCTGGAAAATCAAATCTACTGCCCACAAAATTAAAGTGTTCATCCAAGGAAAATGGCCCTTGGGAGTTGACTATGCCTCGTGAGTGAGAACAAGTGTCCCAAAAATACAACCGTTATCTCAAAAGATGCCCAACTCGAACTGAAACTACATGAGCCAATTGGGGTTGTTGGAATCACGCATCTGAGGTCGATTAAGCACTTGTGCTTGGGTTTTGGGGTGATTTCACGAGGTTCTCGATTGGAATGTTACGGCTTAGGGCTGGGCAAGGCTTAGATCTGGGTGCGATGGAACGTGGTGGTTTGTGCGGGTGTGGCTTGGGAGTTCGTGGTTCTAGGTTGGGTTTGAGAAGCTTCAGAAAATAGGGCTTATGGCGCAGAGGTTAGGGGTGGTGCGAGGTGGTGAGAACTGGGTTGTGGTTCAAGGAGGTGCGGTTTTGTGGGAGGTTCGTAGGTGGCAGGCTTGGTTGGGTTGCAGATGGGTTGTGGTCAGAGTTTTTTAGGGTTAGTGGATGCACGCAACTGTCATGGTTGGGTTCGAGTACAGGAAAGGTTGGGTCACGGGAGCTTGGCTCGACTGGGAGAAATAATGAAGACAGTGGGGCAGGGAGGTGGTCGGCCGGAGGTGATGAGGATGATGGTGGTCATTCTGAGTGGCGGCTAGGGTTAGGGAGAAATGAAAGCGACGAGAATGAGAGAGAAAATGGGTATCGATTTTTTTTTATTTTTAAAAATTGCAGGGGATGTGTCGCCCAGTAGGTGGTGACACATCGTAGATCTCTCTGCCCAAAACCACCAAAATGCCCTGACACATATTGTGCACTTAGCCCAGATTGCTGCAGCATTACTGCAGAATTGCAACCCAGAATATAAGACTTTCTTTCCTTAGCTCCCCACCTTTTTGTTCACCTACCACACATCCAAAACTCGAATTGTTCACTCCAAATAACTATCTTTCTGAGCCTAACTCTTGCACCATAAAATGAAGCACCAATGACCAAGTGAAAGAAGAAAAATAAGGAAAACTAAAATCCATTTTTTTTTCTTTCTTGAAATACACCTAACAAAAATTAAAATATTGAATAAAGGAAATGCAATGAACTTAATTACTAAAACAAAATTAAAAAACAAAGTTTAGACACTTGGGTTGTCTCCCAAGAAGCGCTTGATTTAAATTCGTTGGCTTGAGTTTTTGGAAAACTCATCATCAAAGAGTGGTTGTCGCCCATTGTAGTGTCCCAGAATTTTTACTTAGCTAGATAGTAGTAGTAGTTAGTATTAGTTTGTAGTATGTTAGTTTCCGTGGATTTTGGTTCAAGCCGGGACTTAGTTGGAAACTCATAGCAACAGTTATGGATTTTATAAGTTTAACCTATAGTTTAGAAATATTAATTATAACATAAGGTTTGATTAATATTGCTGGTCCTAGAAATATTATTTATTATAACCTAAGGTTTAGATAGAATTATTAGGAATGTGACACTTGTCATAATCATGTTTTATCAAGGATTTAAGTATTTTTTATGAATAGTTTAATTAAAAGAAAGATCTAGAAGCTCTAGAACCTTCCAGCAGCTATTAGGATCACGTTTTGACTCAGTCAAAGTTGTTTAATCAATTAAAGGTATGCTGAAAAAGTGCAAATACGTGTTTGATATATCAATGTATGTCGATATATCGCAACTATATGGGCTGATATATCGCCTACGGAAGATACGGAAAACACGTCGACTTTGCACGAACGAACGAACGGGACTCCGGAAAATGGTCTAGGCGATATATCGCCCCTGGTGCATTATTTTTGAAAGTTTGCGATTTAAAATTTAAAAATAGCCTTAACCACTTGGACCTGCCTTTGAACGATTTTGACTGAGTTTTGGGCATCTGTTGAACAAAAATTCAAATATTTTCATTTTATATTCAATTATTTATTCATCTTAATAGGGGTTAGTTTAATTCCTTGAACTCTATAAATAAGACCTAGTACTTTGCCATTTTCTTCATTCTTCAAGTATTCTTCAGAGCCTTCAAGTTGCTAAGATTACTATAGAGAGAAACACTTGGGTTTTGAGATAAAAGATTTTCCAATATAAGCTTTTCTAAACACTTGGGAAGTGAGATATAGTGTTATTTCGGTATCGAGGTATAGATCAAGTAATAGTTATCCAAGGTATTCTTATCCTTAAGTTCAATTCTTTATGGTTCTTTTATTTTCTTTTAGATCCTATCTCTTGTTTATGATTCTTGATTAGGTGTTTAAGTTTCTTGAAACTTAAGGTTCTTTTCAGTAAGTTTCTACTCTGATGGTTTAGTTTTCTTTTCACCTCTTTTGTTTATAAGATCACCATTCTTACCGTTGGTTTTAGGAGTGTTCCAAATCCCATTCTTGTCTCCATATCCTGATTTTTGGTAAGGAAAATAGGTTAGATTATATGTGTTTATATGTTTATGTTATGATATGTTTTATGCTATGATATGTATATGTATAAATATGTTGTAGTCCTAGGGCATATGACTTGCTTAGATAGCAAGCCCCAATAATTTTTATCATATGGGTTAGAGTTATGATTTACCCTATCTCGATTAGTAGACAGAGGACCTAGATGAGTTATCATATACTATAGTTGTGATCTAACCTACCTCGATTAGTAGATAGAGCACCTAGATGGCTTTATCACACACCATGTTAATGAGTTAATGGTCATTAATATTGTATTCCTATATGATATACGTTTTTATAGTCATATGATTTATAGTGTATGTATATGATATAATCTTATGTTTATGATTTATGATATATGTTGTTAGTAGATTTTTTTTGCTAGGCATTAGGCTCATTCTTTTATTGTTAGCATGATGTAGGAAAATGAATATGGAAGGTGGGAAGGATTCGTGGCAGCTTGGCATGTGTGTTGAGGATGAATGGATTGAATGGACTGCGTGAAGATCGAGGATGACATTGTTTAAGTCTTTTGAATTATGTTAGATGTATTTCCACAATTAGTATTTAAACAATTAAAGTTTATGTTTTATGTTTTATAACAATGGGATCCCATACCATATTTTATATACCATATCACATTTTATATTTTTACCTTATTTTGTATTTGGTACAATATTTTGGGTTTTAAATAAAGTTATGTTATTTCTTATGTATGTATTCAAATTAGTAGCTATGTCATAGTAGTTTTTAATGGTCCGAGGTCTTAGAAATAGTCGGGTCATAACACCCATAGAGAGTGGAATATGCCCTCACACATGGGTCTTCATTGTGGACACCCTCAAGCTAGGTGAGATGCGATGTTGATGGGTTCATGTGCTCAACTCAACTTGCTTTTGATGAATGAGTGTGGTAGACACCAAGATATGATGCTACTGATGGTGTAGGAGGTGGTGTCCACATAAGATCTTCATATGTGTATGCTTCCATGACTAATGGCTCCCAAAGTTGAGAATCAAAAACTTTTTGTTCTTGGAAGTGTTGCATATCGGGTGGTGCCGGGTTTGTATCTAACTTTTCTGTACTAGTTGCTCAAAAGATTTATCAACATCTTGGGTAGAGATAGAATTCGACACAATTGAATTTTTAATTGCCTCTCCCTTTGTTTTATTACTTGGATTGAAGAGGGCTCCATTTCATGCTCAACTAGGCAACTCCTTCTCCTTTCCACTCCCCAATGGCATGACATTGCGATGATTTTCCCCTCCTGAATTTTCTATGTAGCTAGGCAAAGTCTCTATGGGTGTGTTGTGCAACTCCTTGAATAATTCATCAACTTGATTTTCTAAATTCTTTACAAATGCACCATTTTCCTTAATCAAAACATCACTTTTCCCCATAAATTCCTTGATCAACTCCTCCAATGAATTTTATTGATCCACTTGGTGAGGTTCCTCTATGATGAAATTATGAAAATTCTCCATTGTCTCCCCCCATTGTTCTTGAGTGCTGTCTTCAAAAGTAGGCTTCATATGGCTGAAATTATTCTCCAAAACTTGGTTGGTTATTGGAGATTTGAAACAGTACCATTCATCATATTCTGCCATGTCTTCCAACATCCATTAGGCTTCATCAATGGATATTTGATAAAAATTGGTGGTACCATCTCCTCTTTCTACCCATTCTATCGTGGTGGCATGCAACCCATTGAGAAAGACTTCAAGTAAACACTCCCTAGACAAACCATGGTAAAGGAACCTCATGAACAAATTTTTGTATCTCCACCATGCTATATGTAAAGGCTCTGAGGCATGTTGAACAAAGTTAATGATGACTTGCCGATGAGACATCTCAAGTACCTTGCAAAAGGACCAAACAAACAAAATCATAAAATAGAACAATGAAAAAGAAAAATAAACAAGTGAAAAATAAGAAACCAAATTGAAAAGCAATTGATTTTAACAAAAAAAAAATCACGAAATCAATCCCTAGCAACAGTGCCAAAAACTTGTTGCGTAAAATAATAGCAATATAAATGTGCAAGTGTACACAATCGACAAACAAGTAATAAAGTGATAAGTGAGTATCGTCTCCACGAGGAATGTGTTAGTAATAAATTGTGTAAAATCAATACTTAACAAATTGGAAGGAAACAAGTAATACATATTTGATTAAACATAAAAACTACACAAGAAAGTAGATAAAATAAACAAATGAACGAGAGAGCAAGACAATGATGATGAGCTAGAATAATTAATTCCTCCTAAAATGTAAATTTGATGCTAATGTTGCAGTAATGCTGTGTCAAACTGGGAGTAATTAATCTAGAATTCCAATTTAGTTCATAGGCTTCCGTCGAAGTTACTATGATATCAATTCTCTAATTAAACTAACATATGTTTATGCCAATCTAACTTTAAGAATATTTATCAAGCACCAATTCAACAAAGATTATGCAAGGCATTAATATATGTCTATACTAACACAAATTAAATTCATAGAACTTAATATTGCACCATTCAAGTTGTATGTCCATTAATTAAAACTTTTTTAGAATAATTAATTAACTCATTTACTCACAATTGATGGCCAAACAAAGCGAGTAAATAACATTAAAACCACTTGAATGAAATAAACTCAATTTCACATTAACACCATTAACAAAGTTCCAAAATCACACATTATGGTTCATTAACAATTCTAGCTATGAAAAGTTTACCTCATAATTAAATATCCCAAATTCTAATAATAAATGCAAACATTGTCAAGAAAAATAAATTAAATACTAAGAGAGGGATGAGAAAATCAAGCCCTAATAGGTGTCCCAAGTGGTTATCTTCTTGTCCTCCTCTTTGAATCTCCTTCCTCTTCTTCCTTTTTTCCTTTTCTTCTTCTTCATTCTCTACTTTCTCCCAATAATGGTTGTTGTACATGTTTCTCCCAAAAAGTAAAAGGAAAGTGAAGTTGATATATGTCTTAGGGCTCCCATTTTCTTTCTATTCCTTAAGCCCACGTGGGCCTCTTTCATTTCCTTCTTGCTTCTTTGTTTCTTCTCATTGTGAACCAATGGACCCAAGTGTAAGCAAATCCCAATAGTAATTAAGTAGCACCCAGTCCATTTCAAAATAAGTCCAAAAAATAGGGTTGGGTAAGACAAAATTTAAGTTTCCCACGTGGGCCTTCCAAACAACTGGCTGGTAGAATGCGATGTTGCTACAATGCTGCAACATTGTCTCCTCCTAAATCCATTGTAAGCTTCAATTTCTTTCAAAATATTCAAAACTCTATCAACCACCTACCGAGATAAAATTCCACAATTTAGGATATATTTTTCTAGCATTATACTATTATTTAATAATATCTTATTATATTTAATATTTGATAAAACTAAATAAAGATACTACAAAACACCATAAACCACGATACAAATATTAATTTAAAAACATTAAAATAACTCTAATTCCTAGAGTTATCAACCAACACCAGATTTTCCAACCACTTGGAGTATTGCCCTATCATCTTCAACCCGAGGGTCCAATTCATTGGGTTCCTCCCTCTCTTCGAGGACCACTTGGACCTCCATCTCCTTTGGAGGAGGTTGCTCGGGGGTCGTTGCCTCAATCACCATTATCAGGTGCTTGAGGGACACATTGTAGCATAAACGGGCTTCTTTCTGGTCCCCGCGAATGGTACGAATCCCTGACTCTGTGGGGAACTTCATGCACAAGTGGCAGATTGATGTGGCGGCTCCAAAATCTACTAGGGTTGTTCGGCCCAAGATAGCGTTATAGGCTAAGGAGCAGTCGACCACAACAAAAGTGCAGTACTTGAAGACTTGTCTCAGGACTTCTCCAAGTGTCACTGACAACTTGATCTGCCCCATTGGGATCAAACCTTCACCCGAGAACCCATAAAGGGTGGAAGTACATGGGGAAAGATCGGTCGTCTTTAATCCTATTCTCTCAAAGGCTTTTTTTAATAGGATGTTCACAGAACTCCCATTGTCCATCAAGATCCATGCAACCATATTGTTGGAAATCTTAGTCTCGATTACCAAATGATCATGGTGGGGGAAGTGTACTCTCCGAGCATCTTCCTCAGTGCAGGAAATTACTTGGTTCGTCATCTGAGGCATTTGTGTCGAGAGTCGGACTAGTGCACAAACGTCATCGTCATGATTGAGGGCTCACGCATATCTATTTTGCAAGATCCTTGATGTTCTCTCTAGGTGGGATCCTCCTGAAATGGTCTGTACTCGTCCATTGATAGGAGGAGGTCCTTGGGCCATGGGCTGCGGAGCAACAAGTACTTGACCTTAGTTCTGGGGAGGCACCCCTAGCTAATCAAGGGTTAAGCTTCTAAAGGATCTTGTGGGGGTGTACTCTACCTCTGGTGTACTGGTGAAGGTTCTCCAACTTAATGGGATTTTCTATCTCATCACGCAGCTATCTGCACTCATTGGTATTGTGACCAATATCATTGTGGTACTTGCAGAACTTGGCTGCGTCTCTCTTTTCCCTTTTTGTTTGGATAGGCTGGGGCCTCCGGTAGTTGATTTATTGTTCCGTGGCCATGTATATTTTTTCCCGAGTATCAATTAGATCAATGTACTTAGAATAGTAGGTCAAATATTTTTCTTTGGGAGCCTTCTTCACTTTTTTGCTCCATTTGATTTTGCCTTTGCGTTTACTCACACTCAGGCCTTCACTAAGTGTCGTTGACTGGGAAGGAGCAGCTGCTCCAGTACTGAGAGCAGGTTGATAAGCACTTAATCCAGTGGGAGCTACTCCACACCCAATGGGCATGGCGATGTAGGCGGCTTGCAAAGCAGTGGTGTTGTACTGCGGAGCACTCATCACACTCGTCTAGCGGAAGTGTATGGGGAGAAGTGGGAGTTAGGCATTGTAGCCGCTGGGACTGTAGGAGCTGGAATGGAGATTAGGGTTCCAAAAGCTCCAATTTGGGCATCTTCCCAGTGTATGTACTCTTCAGCCCGACAAATAAAATCATCGAGTTCCACGTCTTTGCAAGTCGTTGCATAATGGAGAACCTGGTCGGATACCAGCTTGAAATGCCATGAGCTACTGACCATCATCGACCCTCTTAGTCCTCGCAACTTCCTCCTTAAAGCACTTAATTTACGCTTTAAGGGTCTCAAATGGCCCTTGCTTAATGTTAGCTAAGGCATTAACCTCGAAGCTAACCTTCCAGGCTGCTATGAACTATCTCTAGAACTAGGAGGACAGTGGGGATGAGGAATGAATGAAAAATAGTCTATGTTTCTTGAACCATTCATCTGCTACTCTTGTCAAGGTTAACGGGAAGCAGTGACATCTCACGTCATCAGAGACGTGGTTCACGAACATCAACCAATTGAACTTGGAAATATGGTCGGAAGGGTCTGTCATCCCGCTATACAGGGTAATATCTATCATTTTGAAGCCTCGGGGCAATGGGGCTTCAACTAAGTGCTAGGCACATGGCTCTCCTTCTTCATCCTTGGAGTCTGAGTCATGGCCCTCCTTCTTAGCCATCTTAAGCATAATCTTTTTCAAACTCTCCTTCTCCACCCGGAGAGGAACATTGTTGGCATTGTGTGCATAGTATGCCTCCTGGTCAGGCATTGCTTCTTTCCTCTGAGCATTAAAGTTATCTCGAAGGTCTGTTTGAGGGTATCTTCCCTTTACATCCTTGAGCCCAGCCATGTTCTTCCGAGCATTGAGATTGTCTCCAAGTCATGCTGCATGCGCCCATGACAACTGTCCTCGGGGAATCCTACTTTAGTTTCTCAATCAGACTCGACATAATCATTATTCATTGAGATGTTGATGCAGCATCCTTGGTCCATGGAGACCTTTCTCCTATTGGCACCCAGCCCTTTATTCCCCGAGGTTGCTGGGGCACGAAAGGCTTCTCTTTCCCGATGCCTGACACGGTCCATTGCTGCGCACCTAGGCAAAATGAATCGGGCTCCTCAAATGTTATGGACTTGGGGGTCTCCTCAAACTCAGTGAACTTCTTCAGGGTCGTGCACCCTCCTCGGAAGGTTGAAGGGCTCAAAAACTCACCGAGCTCTTTTCCATTTGTGGGGAGCCTTAGCTCTTTCTCCCACGTGAGCTGGGTACACTAGCTGGGTGTGTAAGTTAAACGTAAGTTGGTTGTTCTTGCAGCACGTCAGCATGTCGTTCTGGTAGCACGCCAGCTGTCTGCTCAGGTGGTATCTCAACTTAGAGGTCAACCTGGAGTCTTGGGGCTGCCAGCGTGGCCCTCGTGCCATTCACCACCTCTTACAAGGCGACGATATTTCTTTTTTATGCCTCCATTTCATGTTTTTGGGATGCGATTATATCCTTTAAGGCCGCCACTTCTGGTGGCTCTTTAGTCCAAGATGACATTGAGTAGTCACTGTCTCCATCGTATCCTTCATTATGGGCTACCTCCGAAATAGCTACAAGACGTGGGTGGACTTGCTTTCCTCCCACGATAGTGGGGTGGTCATCTTTAGGGAGTGTTCTGCGAGTGTTCACCATTGTTGAAACTCTTGCTTTCTTCAAGCTCACAATGAAAGCACCAAAATTTTGACTAACTTTTTAGCTAACAACTAATTAATAGAAAAGCTTAAAGAAAATGAAAGAATAGCACATATTTATATGGGGTTCAGGTTATTAATTAACCCTAGTCCATAACTCACTTGTATTAGGAGAAAGAACTTAAACATTTTAAGCTCTCTTGGGGGTTTTCAGCCAGCATTTGTGCCCACTCTAAAATCTGGGAAAAAGATTATTTACAATGTGTGCCCTAGCCCTATATATAGGAAGCTTGGGAAATTAAGGTCATTAATTGGAACTGGTTACAATTATCATCTCTTAGTAGAGGTTAGTTATGAAATAAATACACATTCTGTTATTTATTAAGCTGGTGGGTCCCAGCATATCTCGGTGGGCCCAATCCGAGGAATTCCAGCCCACTTCTTTATTGGAAAATTCCCCTGACAGTGTCAGGGTGGTAGCTACATATTTTCCCATGTCAAGAGGCATCGTAGGACATCCTCATTTCTGCTTGTGCAGAGTCGACACCACAATCCATGTGACAGTAGGGGTCAAAAGTCTGTTTATGGTCTAGTGTTTCTATGCTGGCCACCTGGCAACTATCCTGGTAGTCTGGAGAAGGGTTCTCGCATGCTTGGAGGATTAAGTGATAGATAAAAGATCTCGCTAGGAGACTTTGGGTATCCTTTGACAAGGTCCTCAGAAGGTAATGCTCTCCGGAGAAGTTATTCCTTCTGTGGTTGTGGATCGTGATGGGAAATGGTCAGAATTCTCGTGGAGCTTTAAACAGGTTCCAGGGAACACTAACCAACTTGCGTGGACCCATGATCACTTAATTTGTGTCACGTGTCACCTGGTGAAAA
Source organism: Humulus lupulus (assembly GCF_963169125.1). Taxonomy (NCBI): domain Eukaryota; kingdom Viridiplantae; phylum Streptophyta; class Magnoliopsida; order Rosales; family Cannabaceae; genus Humulus; species Humulus lupulus. Next base: position 170,500,470 of record NC_084798.1, on the reverse strand, counting down.
CACGGACAACAATGTTAATGAACAATACAAAATAAAACGACGAATCAGCACTATATAATGACCAAATAAAAACAAATACATAAAACAAAAAAGTTTATTAGAAAAAATACATCACATAAATAAATAAGGGATCATTACAAAAAAAAACGAGACATTTTTAGAAACAACATTATGCAATGCATATATATACAAAAAAGTTTAGTATGGTAGAATGATGACGTGTGAAATTGTCAATCATAGTTACACAAACTTCTAGGAGAAGACTTGTTCCAAGAAATAAGAAAAAAATTAAATTTGTAAAAAAAATTAAAATAAAAACACAAAGAATTTATAGTGGCTAAGTCATAATCTCGAACCTACATCCACTTTTTTTACTATAGAAGAAAGTGTTTACAAATGAGAATATTTTCTCTGAAGAATTAGATTTCAAGTCTCATTTACAAATGTACTTCAACTCTATTTATAGTGAAGCATAAGGATAGATTTAGTCATTTGGGAGATGTAGATATTTGATACAGATTTTCATTACCGCAAGCGTACAACGTTATTTTATTATAGTATTATTTGAAAAAGGATGTCAAACCATAGAGATTGATTTATTAATTCTGCTAATTACTAAACTCAATTCAAAATATGCTGAAAAAAGTGCAATTACGTGTTTGATATATCAACGTATGTCGATATATCGCAGCTATAGGGGCCGATATATCGCCTACGGAAAACACGTCGACTTTGCACGATCATTCGAACGGGGCTCGGGATTAAGGTGGAGCCGATATATCACCCAGGGTAGGTGATATATCGCCCCTGGAGATGTGTTTTTTAATATTGATGATTTTTTAATTTAAAAATACCCTTAACCACTTGGACCTGCCTTTGAACGATTTTGATTGAGTTCTGGGCGTCTGTTGAACGAAAATTCAAATCTTTTTTCATTTTATAATCATTTATTTATTCAAATTAAAAGGGGTTAGTTTCACTCGTTGAACTCTATAAATAGGACTTATTACTCAGCCATTTTCTTCATTCTTCAAGCAGTCTTCAGAGCCTCCAAGTTACTAGTGTTACTATAGAGAGACACACTTGGGTTTTGAATTAAAAGCTTTATCATTCTAAGTTTTTCTAAACACTTGGGAAGTGAGATATAGTGAGATTTCGGTATTGATGTTTAGATCAGTCCATAAGATCATTCAAGGTATTCTTATAATTAAGTTCAGTTCTTTATGATTCTATAGTTTTCTTTAGTTTTATATAGTTTTCTTTTATTCAGATCCTAACTTTTGTTTATGATTCTTGATTAGGTGTTTAATTTTAATGAAACTTAAGGTTCTTCCTGGTAAGTTTCATTTTGGATGGTTTAGTGTTCTTTTCATCTCTTTTTCTTTAGAAACTCACCATTTTTTCTATTGGTTTATAGGAGTGTTCTAATCTCATTCTTATTCCCAAATATCCTGGCTTTTGGTAAGGAAAATAGGATAGATTTTATGTGCTTATATGTTTATGTTATTATATGTTTTATGATATGAATATATATGTATAAATATGTCTTGTAGTCATTTGGGGCTTATAGTTGCTTAGATAGCAAACCCCAAGATTATTTATCATTTCATGGGTTAGAGTTATGATTTACCCTACCTCGACTAGTAGAGGACCAAGATGGGTTATCATATACTACCATGTGATCTAACCTACCTCGATTAGTAGACAAAGGACCTAGATGGTTTATCACATGCCATGTTAATGAGTTAATGGCCATTAATATTGTAGTCATATATGATATATGTTTTTATAGTCATATGTTTTATAGTATATGATTATATTATAGTCTTATGTTTATTATTTATGATGTATGTTGTTAGTAGATTTTTTTCCTTGCTGGGCATTAGGCTCATTCCTTTATTTTTAGCTTGATGTAGGAAAATAAATATGGAAGGCGGAAGGATTCTTGGCAGCTTGGCTTGTGTGTTAAGGATGAATGGATTGGATGAACTGCTTGTCAATTGAGGACGACGATATTTATTCTAAGTCTTTTAAACTATGCTTTTGATGTAATTCCGCAATTGAATTAAAGTTATGTTTTATGTTTTATAAACAATGGGATCTCATACCATAAAACAATTTTATTTTATATTTTTATATTATCTTGTATTTGATACAATATTTAGGGTTTTCAATAAAGTTATGTTATTTCTTATGTTTGAATCAAAATAATAGTAGCTATGTCTAGTAGTTTTAATGGTCCAAGATCTTAGAAATATTTGGGTCATTACAGTTGGTATCAGAGCAGCGGTTCATATGCATGAAGTTCTCCTTGATACACACGCACAAGCTCCAAATCTAACCGCTACTGTAAGTGTTTATGTTATAGTTATTGTGTTTATGTTATTAGCTAATGTTTTAGCCTTTATGTTTTCAGTTAAGAATGGATGGAGCCTTGACCTATGAGGATATTCGAGCCTTTAAGGCATTAAAAAGGATTAGAAAGCCAAGGAATATAGTAGGAATGTTAGAAAGAATCACTTGGAGATTACTCGTATTTAACAAGGAGATAATTCACCTCCAAACTACTAAGAAAATCATGATGAGAGCTACGGAGCAATATGTTTTAGTGATTAGGCTTTTTAAAGATTATCCTTCTATAATTTTTGCTTTAGAAGAAATATGGGAAGCTATAGATGATGAAGATGAATTACCGATAGCTATGAGATATTATTTTCTCATACTTAGGTTCACCTCTAAGATGGAATTCCAATTCACTAATGACCAAAAACATAGAATCTTTACGAATCTTCCCCGAGGAAATTTTGAGGCTCAAGATAATGATGATTATGAGAAGATAGATGATGATATGTTAGATGAAGGGTCAGATGTAGAAGATCCTGATTGTTAGATTAGTTTATTTCTTTATTTATTTACTTTTGCATTTATGATTGTACGTAGTGAAAACCTTTTTCCAAATGAATATTATTGTTATTTTTGAATGACATGTATGAGTTTGATTTTCTTTTACAATCATAATAATAAATTTAATAAATAATGACCAAGTTCGGGGAGGGTGGATACAAATCAATGGACCGGGTTCTATATTGAGAGTTAGAGGGCCATAGTAGTGGGAACGATTTTACTGATCCCAACCCTCCCTCAATGTGGTTAACTTTGGAACAACGACGAGTTTCGAGCTAGACAATTAAGTCATATAGGATGATTAGAAACAGGCTTAGAAATAATATAAATGACTTATTTTTCTAAGTATAGAAACACACCCTAATTATAAAGAAGGCTTACATAATTTTTCATAAGAAATCATAATTAATAGGTCTGAGTTATGTTTGCTTAAATTAAGTTTTTTTTAGAGCCTATTAGGGTAAGTTCTAACATGTTTTACTCGACTCTTAGAACTCTGCTGAAGATGTCGCTCAGAAGGTCTGCTCGCACAAATGCCAATGCCTCCAGCGCCACTCATGAGACTAATGAAGTCTCTCTAGCTCGCAGAAGGGGAGCGCATGCTACCACTGCTCCTGCTAACCAAAGTGCACCGCCGCCTCTGATTGACAACACCGTAGAAATTGTCAGGCTACGACAACAAGTGGAGGAATTGCTACAGCAACAGTGATAGCAGGCCTAGCTGCAGCCACAGACTCAGACTCAGCCTCAGCCTCAGCCTCAGCCTCAGCCGCAACCGCAGCCTCAGCAAATGGCTCAAGCACCCCCAACAAGTAGGTCCTTATGGGGGATGGCCAATGGCAAATTATGCGCCTTACCCAGCTCAATACATGGAGCCAATCTATGAGCAGTTTCGTAAGAAACACGCTCCAAACATTGAGGGGACAACTGACCCCTTTGTGGTGGAAGAATGGCTAAGAAATGTAGAGTCGATCCTAGCGCACATGAACCTCGACAATGCAGACCGCATATCCTGCATTTTGTCTCTTTTAAAGAAAGATGCTAGAATATGGTGGAACTTAGTTTAGCAGACTCATGACATCACTACCATGACATGGACTAGATTTTTGGAGCTGTTCAACAAGAAGTACTACAGCTCGGCAGTCATCGCTACAAGGGTCGAGGAGTTCACCAGTCTGAACCAGGGTAACTTGATGGTAGCAGAGTATGCTTGGCAGTTCAATCGACTAGCCAAGTTTGCTCCAGAGTTAGTCCCAACTGATTTTTTTAGGGTTACCAAGTTTGTAAGAGGACTCAGACCAAAGATTGTGCTACGGGTTAAGCTAGCAAACCCTGGAACTACTACTTATGCCGATGTTCTAGAAACGGCTATAGAACTAGAAAGGCTTCAGGCGAATGTCAGTAAGGAGGAGGCCAGTAAGCCTGAGCCTAAACAGCAGATTCAACCTCAGAATGGTCGGAGCAACCACCATAACAACCATCAGCCTAGCAACAACAATGGTCAGAAGAGAAGGCATCCTGACAATAAGCAGTCTGACAACGATAAAAGAGCACGGACAAACAACGGAGGTAGTAGGTCGGGTTATGTAGAATACTCGCAGTGCTCTAAGTGCCAAAAGAAACATCCTGGTGAATGCCATGCAAACACCAAAGGATGTTACAATTGTGGTCAGGAAGTTCACCAGAAGAAAGAATGTCAACAACTCAAGCAAGAGGAGAAAAAGGACAACAAGATGGTTCATGCCAGAGTCTTTGCCTTGACCCAAGGAGAAGCTGAAGCTAGTAATAAAGTGGTCATAGGTAAGATTCCTATCGTCAATAATGTATGTTCATTATTATTTGATTCAGGAGCCACACACTCATATATCTCGTTAGGAATGATAGAGAAATTAGGCAAACCCTGTGAAAGATTTAGAACTAGGTTTGTGATAGAATTGCCTTCGGGCGAAGTAGTCCTATCGTCACGGATAGTACCAGGCGTACCAATCAAAATTGAGGACGTAGAACTAGAAGAAGACCTGATAGAGCTAGAAATCAAAGACTTTGACATAATACTAGGAATGGATTGGCTAGCAAGGCATGGCGCAACCATCGACTGCAGACGTAAGCAAGTGATGTTAGAGACTCTTGATGGTCAGAGACTACACTTTATGGGAAAGGTTTCAAGACTACGTACGCCTCTTATTTCATTTCTCAAAGCTCAAAGGATGATAGAAAAGGGATGTCACACATTCTTATCCAGCGTCATGGATGTGGTAAAGGAAACATAACTAAAGGTTGGAGATGTTCGCATCATAAAAGAATTCCCAGAAGTATTTCCTGACAATTTACCAGGGTTGCCGTCGACCCAGGAAATTGACTTCACAATCGAGCTAGTACCAAGCACAGAGCCTATATCCAAGGCACCATACCGGATGGCACCTACCGAACTCAAGGAGTTAAAGACGTAGTTACAAGAACTCTTAGACTTGGGTTTCATTAGACTGAGTCATTCGCCATGGGGAGCACCGATTCTATTTGTGAAGTTGAAGGACAGAAGCATGCGAATGTGTATAGATTACCGCGAGCTGAATAAGGTGACAAATAAGAATAAGTACCCGCTACCCCGGATTGACGACTTGTTTGATCAACTCCGAGGAGCGACCGTGTTTTCAAAGATTGATCTACGGTCTGAGTATCACCAGCTCAAGGTATGGGAAGAGGGTATTCCCAAGACAGCTTTTAGAACTCGATATGGACATTACGAGTTTCTATTTATGTCGTTTGGTCTTACCAACACTCCAGCCGCATTTATGGATTTAATGAATAGAGTCTTCAAGGATTACTTGGACAAATTCGTCGTAGTGTTCATCGACGATATTTTGGTGTACTCCAAGAACGAAGCCGAGCATGAGGAACATTTAAGGATGACCATGTTACGACTGAAAGAGCATCAACTTTATTCCAAGTGCAAGAAGTTCGAATTTTGGCCACATAGTATCCAAGGATGGAGTTGCTGTAGTCCCAACTAAGGTAGAGGCTGTGAAGTATTGGCAAAGATCTAAGAACGTGTCAGAGGTTAGAAGTTTTCTTGGGCTAGCAAGTTATTATCGGAGGTTTGTAGAGGGCTTTTCTAAGATAGCCACTCTGCTTACCAAGCTGACTCGGAAACAACAGAGATTCAACTAGAATGATAAGTGTGAAGAGAGCTTCCAGTTGCTCAAGGATAAGCTATGCTTAGCACCAGTACTTTGTGTACCGAAACCCAACGACAAGTTTTTAGTCTACTGTGATACGTTGAAGCAAGGTTTGGGTTGTGTGCTAATGCAGAATGACAAGGTAATATCCTACGCCTCAAGGCAGCTAAAGGAGTACGAGCAACGCTATCTAACGCACGATAAGGAGTTGGCAGCAGTGGTCTTTACATTGAAAATATGGCACCATTATCTTTATGGAGAACGGTGTTAGATTTATACGGACCACAAAAGCTTAAAGTATTTCTTCACACAAAAGGAGCTCAACATGAGGCAGCGCAAGAGGTTAGATTCGACATTAACAACTTAAAAGTCTCATCAATGGCGAGTTAATGTTGGTTGCTACCAAAGTGAGGGTTAAGCCCAGAGGTTTTAATGAAATGCAGTTGAAGAAATAAGCATCTCTAAAGGTAGAAAAGATGTTGCAAGAATTTCACCTATGTGAACCTAGAGGTGGGTCGCCTCTCAAGAGAGTAGGAGTTTTCTCTCTGGATGGTTCATGAATGGATAAAGCACAAGGCCATTAATAATGCTAAGCGCGAATAGTGGGAAATAAATAAGTAATCAAATAGAGGTGTGTGAGACATTACCAGTTTTTATCCCTAGGAATGTTGGGTTCAATCTTTTAAGAATACCTTAGTATTTCGATTTAAGCTTTGTAATATTTTCGCTAAGGTAAAGTTCAAACCCAAAAAGTACTTTACATTATGCACTAATATCATTGGCCAGAGAAGTGAGGATGTATTTAACCAAGTGGAGGAATGTTGAGATTGGTTAAATACATGGTGAAATTGTTTAGGCACGAAGAGGTGCTAAAACAATAACGATTTCACCAAAGTCAACATGTGAAATTTGACTTTCAGTATAGGCATTTATAAATCAACTTTTTAAGTCCAAAATGTTTATTTGGAGTATATAAGAGTACCCAAGAAGTTTGGGAGCATTTGTAGGTGTTTTGAGACAAGTCTTGGAGTGCCAAAACAGAGGCGTTGGCGATGCGATACCCCCTAGGAGGCAATGCGTCACCAAAAGCATGAAACCCTTGACTGAGATGGATCAGGCGATGTGTCGCCTGGGCTGTCACAGAAATTTTGTACAATTACGTAAATTACCTCAAAAACATAAATTTAAATGCACTAATCTCATTATTTGAGCCTAATGAGGATCCTATACTATTTAAAGGGTTTATATAAGTTAATTGGTGAATTGATCACTCACCTCTCCTCACTCTCAAAAAGAAAAACCTTTCTCTCTCTCTAGCTCCAAGATTACTAGTTTTTCTCCAAGAATCTTCATCAAGAAAGCTTGGCTTGTATGAAGGATTAAGGCTTGTGTATCCCAATCTCATTCTATTTTTGTAGCTTCAAGCATTTCCATAGAGAAGACTAGGAATAGAGATTTTTGGACAAAAAATCTTCATTTGTGTCAAGCCTTGCAACTTTTGTGTTTCACATAAAATCATAACTTGTGATTTTATGTCCTATGGTTTGTTCTTCAAGGAAGGTCCTCTCTAAACTCTTACCTTATTGTGTTTATGTAATTTGTGTTTAACTACTGTCAAAGATTGTTTTACATGTATCTTTTGTCTTGAGTTTTGTCACAAACCAAAGGTTATCGAGTTGTGTCACAAACCAAAGGTTATCTAATCCCCAACAATAGAAACAATATTAGCAAAAATTAAAAAAATTCAATCTCCAGCAACGGTGCCAAAAACTTGATATAGATTTTCATTACCACAAGCGTACGGCGTTATTTTAGAAAAGTTTTAATTGAAAAAGGATGTCGAACCCACATATATTGATATATTAATTCTGCTAATTACTAAACTTTTAAGCCTTTAATTTTAATCAGAGAAATAAAAAATAAGAATGTTTAACAACAGAAATAAAATAATAAAATAAGAAAGATGAACGAATTGTAAATCAAATCATGTAAACCTAGAATATTGATTTTCCCTATTTCAAATTATGAATCTCAGTTTATCAATGATCTCAATCTATTCCCCTAATTTGTAATTTCAAGAACCCTAATTTAAATCATCTACCTTTCTCAAGTGTAACTGAAATTATTCTTAATTAATCAATAAGATATCTCTACTCAATACCAATTAAACAAGAATTCATTAAGCAATATGGTTCTTTTAATGAAACTCATAGAAATCATGGAATATCTCAATCTCACACTTTTCCTATGTCATACAATTCTAGGTCCAATTTAAGATTACCTCTCTCGAGTGTAAAATCATAAATCTCAATTCAACTCAATCATGATCAAGCATTAAACAAAATACAATGCATGAACAAATTGGAGAAACAACATGGGAATAATGTCAAATCTTTAATTCAATAACTTAAAATAGTTCCATCAATACTCTAGAAAATTTGTTTAGTTCATGATCACAAACATTATATCAATAACATTCATGTTCATAACTAATTAAACTAAAAAGAAAAGTAAGAGAAGAAAAACTAGTTTAGATATTTAATTTGGCTTCAATCCTTCTTCTCCTTGTTCTCCAATGTATTCTTTGCCTCCAAGACGTTCCAAAAGTACCTTTAATGAAACCCTAAGCTTATATTTATAGCCCACAAGAAATTACCCTAAAAATTCCAGTTAAAATTTATTAAAAAGTGGAATTTACGCACAAGGCGCAATGGCACCTAAAACTCTATCTCGAGGCTTGAAAAATGTAACCGGCAATAGTCTAGGCACAATGGCACCTCCTTTTAGGCGCAATGGCACCTCTCGAGTCAATTTCTAGCAGACTTGATTTTTTTTCAACTCGTTTCATATCTCGATTTTGACCCTGCTCAGTAAAACCTGCATAACGTTTTCGTCCAAACTCCAAATGAAACGATTAAAAAAGCTATGGAAATCTGAAGTTCTACAACTTCTATTTCTTGGATTTTTTTTTCCATAATATAAAGGAATAATGATCAAAATTCAGCTTGAAGTTCCATGTTGGCCACAAAATCATCAATTAAGCTTATTCCTACAGACTTTAAAAAATACATCAAATCCACATAAAAACTTGAACTAAGCACACCATGTCAAGATAAAAGAGACGTAAATGAGTACATAAAATAGGCACTCATCAATATTATAAATATCTTCTCTTTTGTTACAATATAATAATCATTTAATTTCAAATATAGACTTATATGAATTTTTGTTACAAAAATATTTATAAAATAATACATGAAATATTCTAGAATAATATTGGTGAATCATCCATGCCACATGTGTAAATGTGATTTTTATCACATAACATAAAATTACCAAATGGGAAAAATAAATATTAAAATAAACCAGTAAAAAAACTAGTATCAAAAAAACCAAAACATACAAAATCCCTAAATTTAAACAAATGACTGAAAATATTTGATAAACAAAAATGTTTATATAAACCTGACAACAACATGCATCAACTAGAATAACAAAAAAAGGGAAATACCATTTTGGCTCCTGTGTTTTTTCCGAATATGCGATCGGTCTCTGTGTTTTGTTAAATGACAATTCGGATCTTGTGTTTTACAAAATAGATCAAAATGGTACACCTAGACCTGATTTCGATCAAAATATTTTCAATTATAAGATCAATTCTTGTGTCGTTGGCGATGCAATGGGTTCAAAGAATCGGAGAAAATGGTCGAGAAAATGAGAATAAAAAATTATGTTTGAATTTTTTTTTTAATAAAGTATTATTTTGATTCATTTTGTAAACAGACATGGTCTGGATTGTCATTTAATAAAACACAAAGGTCGGTCACGTATTCGGTAAAAACATATGGGCTAAATTGGCATTTCATAATAATAAGAACTCCACAAACTCAAAAAATCAATGCGATAAATATTTTTATTATCACAAACAAAGAAAGCAAAACCTATAACCACTAAAAATTAAACAAAATCTGAAAACTAACCTTATCCCTAAATTAAAAAAATCAAATCCTAAAATAAATAAAATGGTTTAAATAAAATCAAACCTTTAATTTTGGCAAACAATGCTCTCATCAAAATTACCATCATCTACACTATCAGGATCATCAGCAATCACCTTCTTCTTCGTGGTTGTCTTCTGTTGTTCCTTCTGCCGATTGTTTTTTCTGGTCTTCTTCCCCACATTAGTCGACATTCTAACACTCAGAGGTGATGAGTTGTACCCTTGTTCTTTCTCCATGGTCGGTGATGAAGTAGAATGTGAAAGTGCACTTCAGAATATTACATTTAAAGGAGTAAAACTTGCACTTTAGAATATTATATTTACTCCACAAAATTGATAAATAAAGGAATGTTACATTTAAAGGAGTAAATAAGATTCAAAATCCCCAAACTTCCATGAAAACGTTTAATCCTTTTTTAAGTTAATAAAAAAAAAACTAAATAAGGTAACGAGCATACATTACTTTATTAAATGGTATAATATATATCAATATATGTAAATATTATGTAAATTTTCCTAATATACATTTAATCACATATGTGGCACACATAAATTATTTTCCAACATTTATTAAAGCAAAACTTCAATATTTGAACTTCTACTCAAAAATAAAAATTTGTAAAATGACCCAACAAGTAAAATATGTAGCTTTTTTGTGATAAAATGCTATAATATTAAGGTTATTGGCACGAATGCTCCTTAAAATTTATTAATTAACAACTGGTTTTAAAATGTAAATTTTAATATTTATATTACTTCTTTTTTTTTTTTACATTGGGGTGATGATTTGAACTTTTGGAAAGTGTTTCTTACTAAATAGTAAAAAGTTCAAGAACTATATTATAAATTTGTGATAAATTTATCACCAAAAAAATTATAATTTTAATAAAGTAGACTTAATTGTGATTTCAAAGATTTTTGCCAAGAAAAAAAAATTGATGATCATTTTCTCAATTTTGATACATTCAAGAGCAACTATATAAATAGTCATAAGAGTATTTAACTTTATTTTCTTGTCATACTGTTTGTAGTATTATACGTGCTTGGATGAATTTTCCATTTATTGTGGAGATCAAGCGAATTCGTAACTTTATTTTGGTAAAAATATCATAGAAACTCATAATTTATTAAGTTGTTTTAAATGATTTTAATTTCATTGAAGGATGACTAGTGAAGAAAGCTATCTCTATGACCCGGATAAGTTCTTTTATAAAGTCTAATTACATTATTTTTTGTTAAAAAATTACATACTTCTTAATTGATGAAGAAAGAAACATGTAATTCATTGAAAAATATAAAAATATGTTAGATAAGAGAAATCAAATCACAAACAAACAGAGAATATACCCAAAAAAAATGCGTCGACAAGAAAGTCTAATATTCCAGCACAACAATATTATTTATATTGATTACACAATTTGCCCCAAAAATCTAATGTATTTTTTTTTTTTTAACAAAATCCCAAATCCAATCCTTTATTGTGTGGACCTAAGTTTTATTTATTGATTTTGTTTCTCTCTCAATCACAGACAGGAAACAATAGCAAAAACTATTTTATTTTAATTGTAGGTATAAGACGAATCACGTGGCTATATACCTTAACGTATTGTTAAATATACACTTTCATTAATATGTTTGTGAGAAACTTTTGTTCTATTTTTACGTTGATTAAAGATTTATCACATAAGTATATATTTTAAAATTTTCTTCCTAAATTTACGTTTTGCACTTATGCACTCTGTCCTTACAACCGTCTGACGACATAAACTATAAGTCTACAAATAATATACATATATATTTTAAATGCTCTCTCTTTATTTAAAATACGATCATGCTAAAAATATATATTTATATATTTATAATCAAGTGTACATATATATATTTATATATATACAATTTCCACAGTTTTTGATACGGTATGCCACTACTACATGCATCATTCAATTTATTTAAGATTAGCTTCCAAATTTTAATTTATAGGAACATCATTTTATTGTAATTTAATTAGTATATCTTGAATATTATTTCCGGTAGTTAGCAACAATATTAGAAATATAAAATTATAAAATAATAAAGGTTAGCTAATATTATTATAAGTTGCTTTAGTTGTAAATGATATTTTTTTTATGTTGCAATTGTTTCAACTTATGTTCCTTAAAATTTGTATATGAGTTTTTTTATTTAAGTTGTATTAGGTGCATAAACATGATTAATTTACAAAATAAGGTTGTCATAGTTGCGTAACATGCTAAAATTTGCATATGAGTTTTTAAAGATGTTATTGTATGCAACCTTTGTTGTGACATATACAACCTCTGCAACATTTGTTGCAACATCTGCAACACTATATGTAATATTTGTAACATCTATTGCAGCATCTACAACTTTAATTTGCAAATGTGACTTTTTAAGTTGCACTAGTTGCATAGCACATATAACTTTTTTTTTTAATTGCATTGAGTTGCATGTGACTTACATTTGACATATAAATTGGGTTGCAAAAGTTGCATTAGGTTGCATGCGTTTTATATAACTGATGGACATGGATTGAGTTGCATTTGAAGTTGCATTGGACTTGCATTTGACACATAAAACATTAAGTTGATTTTTGAGATTCTTTTATTATGTATAAATTAGTTTGACTATTGTTTGGGGTTGCATGGACTTACATTTTAGGTTGAATTAAGGTTGCATGAGTTGCATAAAGATGAAATTAGTATATGACATTTCAAGTTGCCATGAGTTGCATTTGGTTGCATGGACTTGCATTTGAGATTGCAGTGAGTTGCTTTAGGTTGCATAGATGAAATTTATAAATGAATTTTCAAAAGTTGCATGTTGTATTGGGCTTGTATTTGAAGTTGCAATGTGTTGCATTCAGTTGCATATATTTGCATTTGAGGTTGTAGTGGGCTCCATTGGTTTACATTTGTAGTTACAGTGGATTGCATGTGAATGATGAAAATTGCAAATGAGTTTTGAAAGTTGTTTTATGTTGCATTGGGTTTAATTTAGCTTGTGTGAGTTGCAGTGGGTTGCTTTAGGTTACATTGGGTTCTTTAAGTTGTTTTAGGTACTTTAGGTTGCATTGAGTTGTTTGGGGTTACATATGACTTTTAAGATTGGAAAAAATGGGTTGAATTGAGGTTGTATGGGGTTGTTGCAACGTATTCAACCTCTTCAACCTTTGTTGCAACTACTTTTGAAACATTTGCAACTTATCTCGCCACATTTGCAATCTCTGTCGCAATATCTACAACCTTTGAGGTTGTATAGGGATGCATGGACTTGCATGTGAGGTTATTTTAGGTTCCATTGGGCTTGCATTTAAGGTTACAATGGGTTAGATGAGTTGGATTCTTTTAGGTTGCATTTGAAATTGCATGGGATTGCATTGGAATTGCATAGGCTTGCATGTGTTGCCATGTGTTGTTCTAGGTTGCATGGGCTTGCATTTGAGGTTGCAGAGAGTTGCATTATAGTAGGTTGCATGAGTTGCTTGATAATGAAATTAAAATATGAGTTTTTATGTTGCCATGAGCTGCACGGACTTGTATTTGAGGTTGCAGTGGGTTCCTTTAGAATGCTTTCAGTTGCATTGGGCTTGCATTTTAAGGTTGATTTATGATGCGTTTGGCTTGCATCCATTTAATGTTGCAGTGGGTTGCATGTGCTTCTATTTGAGGTTGCAACATATTTAAAAATATCTGCAACTTGTGTTGCAACATTTGTAAAACTATGCAACCTCTTTTAAAATCTCTACAACCTATGCAACCTCTATTGAAACATTTATATCTGAAATTCTGTTTTTTATGATTACCAACTTAATTATTCAAATTAAATCATCAATTGTTGAACTATTACAGAAATGTTTAAACAGACACAGAGACTGTTTGAATAGAAACCAAATAAGTTTAAGCAGTTTATCACCAGAAGATAAAAACGAACATAAGGTAAAGAACACACGAAATTATACGTGGTATCAGTAATCTTTGCAGATTGCTACTAGTCCACGGGGCCACGCCCAAAGAATGAAATTTATTAGAAGAATATCTAAACGATTACAAAACCAAATTGACTTATACAAATAAAGACTTCATCTTGAATTTATCGCAACTGTTGTAATCTAAACTCCTAATCAAATTTCTGAAGTGCTAAGATCTTGAACTCCCTTCAAATCATAACACTTGCACTTTTCCTCCCGAAAAGTGACTCACGAACAAGACTTCTCCCGAAGCTTGATGAACAATGTCCAACTGTGTTCAACCTGCACAATTAACACAAAGAAAACAATACAGAAGTACACTGTAATAAACCACTAAGAACTTGCTAGACTCAAGTTCTTCACATAATAAAAAGTATCTCTAACACTTGGAAAATATTTGGAAAATAATACACCAAGAGAGATGATCAAAAACCAACGACCTAAGGATGATTATATACTTTTTAGAATCCCTTTAGGTTGTGGAAAACAAATCAAAAACCAATAAGCCAATAAATGGAAAATCTTCCAAAACAGGAAAGTCAGAATCTGTTCAAACAAACTGGCAATCCGTTCAAACAGATTCATTGAACCTGGATAGTTTTTAAACCCAGTTTCCTTAAATAAATAAGGAAACAATATATACATTATCTTTGCAAGTTGTACACAATTTCTGGACAAACAAATCAGATCAAAAAATAAAAATAAATACCAATAATTTCCATTTCAAGAAAAGATATTCTTTTATAGGAAATTATATATTTATTTTATTAACATATATATAATAATCTGATTATAGAAAACATATCACAAACAAAACAGGAAACTACCCATTTCGAAAATACCACACAGTATATTTCGAAAATATATTCCATAATTAATTTTGTCAATTTTATCAAATATGCCAATAAAGGATTTTACAATCTCCCCCTTTGGCAATTTGATAGACAAAATTAATTCAAAAACCTGCAACACAAATGTTAGTTGCAAGTAAAGAGGAAAAAAAAACTCCCCCTGCAAACATACATTAACTTATAACAAACATATAAATAAACTAGACTTAACTCCCCCTCAAAATAAGAAAGTCCAGAGTTAAACAAAGCAGGTTTTTGGAGGTACTCTCCCCCTTTATGTCTTTCAAAGAAGCCAAAGAAACAAGAGAGGCTCGAACAATAGCCAGTTTTGTAGCAACAGTTCCTGAATCTGGGGGAACAGATGAGAATTCAGGAGGAATGTCATCTGAGGCAAACTTCAGAGATTGAGTAGCAGGGGTCTTCTTAGAGGAAGCTCCACGAGTTTTCACCATTGTTCCTTCTCTGAAAAGTAGCAAACATTTACAAAAACAATGAGAGAAAAAAAAATAAGAAGAAGAAGACTTAAAGGGATCATGGGAAGGTGACTAGCTTTTTAAGGACAAGAACTTTCCATTTAAGACACCCACGACAAAAAGAGGTTTCCCCTTTTTTTTTTATTCTCGGAATGCCCCCCATAATACACACGAAAAAAAAAAACAACCTTACCCGTTTTTTTTTTATTTGTTTTTTTTTTATTTAAAAAAATGCTAAACAAAGTACAAAATAATAAAGAGACAAATCATGGTATTCCAAGTAGAGAAAGAGGACATAATAAATTCCTTGGAGACAAAGAATATATTAAATCACACAAAATAAATGCATAACTTCACATAATTACCACAAAGATTCGGTCCACCGTGAATTTCCTTGTCAATCAAATTTTTTTGTTTATATATATAAAAATGCACAAAAATAAAACTCAACCAAAAATATCTGCTTTGATCAATGTGAGACATCCTGATAAGAATAAAATCAAGCAATTGAAAATAAGTGTTAGTGTATACCATGGATAAAAACACTTGTGAAAATGAAAAATTAGAAAGAATATTTGAGAGAAATAAAGCACAACTCAGTCACAAGCACATATTCTTAAGTGAATCAATCAACATGTATTTTTTTTTTTATAAACTATGTACAATTTTTCTTGCATAGTTTCAAGCATAAGTGTGTGACAGTGTATGCAAGGGAACATTGTCCAATGACAAATAAGTCTTTTTCGAAATTATAAATAATTGTAACCCATGAAGACGTTGTCACACTACACCAGTGGTAGCCCTTTTCTATGGTAGCGTATCCTCTTCATAACTCTGAATTACAAAGTTCCAACTTACTCAAAAGACGGCTTTCACACACTGATGTAGGTAGCTCTATTCTTTCACAGGAGCTTGAAACAATGCTATACAAAAGGAAGCTCAAACATTAAACATTGATTGATTTACTCGAATATGCCTAGGAGGAATTGATTAAATTTCTCTCAAGAATATACAACCAAAGGCTCATAAACACAAGTCAGATTATCCAGCTTGACACATAACAAAATTTTCAAATTAATTGACAATTTTCTTAACCTTAAATAACACACATTTGATCAAGAGGACAACACAATAACAAGGAAATTTAAAGAGAACAAACCCCCAAAGATTTTCTGAGGAAATCAAAGCGAACCGAATCAAGAGCTTTAGTGAAAATATCAGCAATATGTTTATGTGTTTCAATATATTCCAAGACAAGAACTTTATTTTCAACTAATTCTCTTATGAAATGATGACGAATATCAATATGTTTAATACGGGAATGTTGCACAGGATTTTTTGAAATATTAATTGCAATTGTATTATCACAAAAAATAGTTAAAATGTCAAGATCAAACCCACAATCCATCATCATTTGCTTCATCCACAACAGTTGAGCACAACAACTTCCTGCTGCAATGTATTCGGCCTCGGCTATTGAAAGAGAAATAGAATTCTGTTTCTTGCTGTGCCAAGAGACTAGATTATTTCCTAAGAAGAAACATCCTCCACTAGTGCTTTTTCTGTCATCAGTGTTACCTACCCAATCAGCATCACTAAAACACACTAGATTAGGGTTAGTTTCTTTTGAATACCAAATACCACAATCAACAGTCCCATGAACATATCGAATAATTCTTTTGACAGCTGCAACATGAGACTCCATGGGATTTCCTCGGTACCTGGCACACACACCAACATTATAACTCAAATCAGGTCGACTAGCAGTGAGATAAAGAAGACTACCAATCATGCTCCTATACAGTGTAGGATCAACTTTGACACCATTTTCATCTTTGGATAGCTTCACAGTCGTTCCCATTGGTGTTTTGGCAATCTTTGAACTTTCAAATCCAAACTTTTTCACCAAGTTCTTAGCATATTTGCTTTGAGAAATAAATGTGCCTTCATCTAACTGCTTGACTTGCAAACCTAATAAATAGGTCAATTCTCCCACCATGCCTCATTTCAAATTCCTCTTTCATTTGTTTCACAAATACCTGCACCTTATTGTCAGAAGTAGAACCAAACACAATATCATCAACATAAATCTGAGCAATAATTATGTTAGATTTAATATTTTTGATAAATAAAGTTTTATCTACTCCACCCCTTTTGTATCCATGAGAAACAAGAAATTGAGTGAGTCTCTCATACCAAGCCCGAGGGGCTTGCTTCAAACCATAAAGAGTTTTCTCCAATTTGTAAACATGATCAGGTGCATGGGGATCTTCAAACCCTTTGGGTTGTTCAACATATACCTCTTCATTCAAGATCCCATTGAGAAATGCGGATTTGATATCCATTTGGAACAACCTGAAACCAATCAAACAAGCAATAGACAATAATAATCTAATTGATTCAAATCTTGCAACAGGTGCAAATGTTTCATCAAAGTCTATTGCTTCCACTTGTGTGTACCCTTGTGCCACTAATATTGCTTTATTTCGCACAATTGTACCAAATTCATCAGATTTATTCTTGAAAATCCATTTTGTGCCAATAATATTGGTATGCAACGGTCTTGGCACAAGAATCCACACTTTGTTTCTAAAAAATTGTTCCAATTCCTCCTGCATAGCTTTAATCCAATTTTCATCAGTTAAAGCTTCTTTCACATTTTTAGGCTCAAGTAAAGATAAGAAACAAACAAATTGAACAACATTACTAAACCTTCTTCTTGTGACCATACTGTCTTTTGGATTTCCAAGAATTAAATCTGTTGGATGATTTAATTTAACTCTGGTTGATGGCTCCTTTTGGACTTCATCCGAAATAATATTTGGAAATTTATTTTCTATCTATCCAGAATCTGTTTCATCGGATTCGTGCTCTGTTGGAACAGATGGACCATACGTTGCAACAGTAGTATCACTAACAAAAGCTTCTTCGTGTTTTTCAGTAGTATCACTGATAGAAGCTTCTTCGTGTTTTTCAGTAGGTTCATCAACAAACCTATCACTTTCTTCCTCAGTAGAAAACTCAGAAAAATCCCTGGCATCATCAATAACAACGTTAGCCGACTCCATTACAGTTTGGGTTCTCATGTTATACACACGATAAGCCCTACTGTTAGTGGAGTATCCAATAAAAACACCTTCATCACTCTTAGCATCAAACTTACCAAGATTTTCTCTATCTCTCAAAATGTAACAAACACATCCAAAAACATGAAAATAAGCCACACTTGGTTTCTTACCTTTCCAAATTTCATAAGATGTTTTAGATGTACCTGGACGGAGAAAAACACAGTTTATGATATAGCAAGCAGTGTTAATTGCTTCTACCCATAACCATTTGGTCAATTTTTTGCTATTTAGCATCACTCTAGCCATTTCTTGAAGAGTGCGGTTTTTCCTTTCTACAACTCCATTCTGTTGAGGAGTTTTGGGAGCTGAAAACTCATGAGAAATACATGCAGACTTACAAAAATCATCATAGACAGAATTCTCAAACTCTTTACCATGATCACTTCTTATACGAACAATTTTTCCAATGTTGCAATCTTTTTCAACTTTTAATTTCAAGCAAAGAGTTTTAAATGCATCAAAAGTATCAGATTTTTCTTTCAAGAAATCCACCCAAGTATATCTAGAAAAATCATCCACACAAACAAAAATATACATTTTCCCATTTAAACTCTCAATTTGAATTGGACCCATAAGATCCATGTGAAGCAATTCTAAAACTTTCGAAGTGTTTATGTCAGAAACACTTTTATGTGTAATTTTTAATTACTTGCCAAGTTGACAACTCTTGCACTTACCATCAGATTCTTTACCTAGCTTAGGTAAACCACGAACAATCCCTGCATGTGACAATTTTTTCAAGGCTTTGAAATTTATGTGACCAAGTTTAGCATGCCACACATCAGTGTTATTTCTCACAACAGATTGACACATAATAGAAGGCAAAAGAGTATAGCAATTGTCATTAGATCTAAAACCTTCAAGAACATTCTCACCATTCTTGTTTAAAACAAAACAATTCTCTTTATCAAAGTTAACAGTATAACCTTAATCACAAATTTGACTTATGCGAAGCAAGTTAGCTTTAAGTCCTTCCACAAGTAACACTCTTTTGATTTTAGGTAACCCTTCAAAGTTAAAAGTACCCATTCCAAGAACATTACCTTCAATTCCATTCCCAAAAGTAACAGATCCACAATGCATAGGTTTTATGTTTGTAAGAATAGACATGTCACCTGTCATATGTCTTGAACAACCACTGTCAAAATACCAAACATATGAAGAAGCAGATCTATCATATTTACTAGTAAAACCAGCAAAACAATTATTCTTTTTTATCCATATTTTCCTTGATTGAATATTTTTCTTTTTTACTCTTTTGAAATTATCAAAATAATTGAATTTCTCAAAATATTCATTTTTGGCAAAATTCATAAGAGTAAAACACTTAGGTCGAATATGACCCTTCCTACCACAAAAATGACAGATTGGAATGAATTTTTTGAACTTACCATTGGATTTACCTACTGACTGTGTCCTTTCTGTTGGAACAATCCGAGTACCGGATACAACAGATTTCAGTGAGGATGACACAAGAACATCAGACGATAGCATCCCAGCCGAGATAAAGACAGTTTTCTTTGATTTTTGAGAACTTGAAGCACCAAGTCCCACATGACTTCTTTGACCTGCATTCTGTATATTCTCAAAAATAGTTGAACCGGGGTTAAGCATTCTAACATTTTTCTCAAGAGTATCCAAATCTTTAGACAACTTATTAATTTCAACATTTTTTAAAATTATTTCTTTTTCAAAATTTTCATTTAAGTTAGTAAGTTGTTTAATTTCAAAGGATAATTCTTTATTTTTGCTTACCAATGACCGATTTTCATAACACACTTTCACCCATGAACCATACATCTTTTTGTAAGATTCACTCAAAGACTCATCATTCAATTCAGATTCATCACTATCAGAATTTTCTTCATCTTTTGAAACATTATTCAAGCAAACAATTTTTTCATTTTCAGATTTAGAAACAAGTAAAATAGAAGTGAAAGCAACATTACCTTCCTCATCTTCACTACTTTCTTAGTCATTATCACTCCAAGTAGTAATCATACCTTTTTTGTTCTTTTTCAAGGTGTTTGCACATTCAGACTGGATGTGGCCAAATCCCTCACATTCCCTGCACTGAATACCCTTTTTATTAGTTTGAAAATGATTAAGAGAAGAATGATTACCTTTTGACGACTTGCCATTGAACTTCTTATTTCCTATCTTTTTCATATATTTTTGAAAATTCTTTGCAAGCATTGCCATTTCATTATCACCATCT
Source organism: Humulus lupulus (assembly GCF_963169125.1). NCBI lineage: Eukaryota > Viridiplantae > Streptophyta > Magnoliopsida > Rosales > Cannabaceae > Humulus > Humulus lupulus. Next base: position 170,479,735 of record NC_084798.1, on the reverse strand, counting down.
TCATCATCTGATGCTTCTTTTTCAGTAGTTTTGAAAGCTATGGTCTTCTCTTTCTCTTTGGAAGTACTTGGCTTGTCTTTTTGACGAATCTTTTGATTTAACTCAAAGGTACGAAGTGACCCCATCAATTCTTCTACTTTCATAGTACTGAAGTTTTTTGCCTCTTCCATAGCAGTGAGCTTAACATTGAACCTGTCAGGAAGAACTCGAACGATTTTTCTAACAAGAACAGAATCATCAAGTTTCTCACCAAGTGCAAAATACTCATTAGAAATATCAGATAATCTCTCATAAAATTCAGAAAGTGTTTCAGAATCAGACATCCTAAGGTCATCAAACCTAGTTTGTAACATAATAAATCTAGATCTTTTGACATCTACAGTTCCTTCAAACTGAGTTTGAAGAATTGTCCAAGCATCTTTAGCCGAGACACATGTGGAAACAAGTTTAATAAAACTTTCTCCAACACCATTGAAAATGGCGTGAAGAGCTTTATTATTATAATTGGACAATTTTTCTTCTCCTGTATCCCAAACAAGTTCTGATTTTACCTTTGTGCCTCCATCTTCACCTTTTTCGGTAGGACGTGACCATCCAGACAAAATTGCTCTCCATGCTTTCTCATCTTGAGCTTTTATGAAAGCTCTCATCCTAACTTTCCAATATGGATAGTTTGAGTAATTAAGCAATGGAGGTCAAGACACCAAACTACCTTCTGCAAAGAAAGACATTTCACACAAAACAAATCAAACGGAAAATAACCACAAGATCTCACTAAGAGTTTAGTGAACTGCTCTGATACCAATTGAAATTCCGTTTTTTATTATTACCAACTTAATTATTCAAATTAAATAATCAATTGTTGAACTATTACAGAAATGTTTAAACGGACACAGAAACTGTTTGAACATAAACCAGATATGTTTAAACAGTTTATCACTAGAAGATAAAAACGAACATAAAGTAAAGAACACACGAAATTATACGTGGTATCAGCAATCTTTGCAGATTGCTACTAGTCCACTGGGCCACGCCCAGAGAATGAAATTTATTAGAAGAATATCTAAACGATTACAAAACCAAATTGACTTATACAAATAAAGACTTTATCTTGAATTTGTCGCAACTATTGTAATCTAAACTCCTAATCAAATTTATGAAGTGCTAAGATCTTGAACTCCCTTCAAATCATAACACTTGCACTTTTCCTCTCGAAAAGTGACTCACGAACAAGACTTCTCCCGAAGCTTGATGAACAATGTCCAACTGTGTTCAACCTGCACAATTAACACAAAGAAAACAATACAAAAGTACACTGTAATAAACCACTAAGAACTTGCTGGACTCAAGTTCTTCACATAATAAAAAGTCTCTCTAACACTTGAAAAATATTTGGAAAATAATACACCAAGAGAGATGATCAAAAACCAACGACCTAAGGATGATTATATACTTTTTAGAATCCCTTTAGGTCGTGGAAAACAAATCAAAAACCAATAAGCCAATAAATGGAAAATCTTCCAAAACAGGAAAGTCAGAATCTGTTCAAACAGACTAGCAATCCGTTCAAATAGATTCATTGAACCTGGACAGTTTTTAAACCCAGTTTCCTTAAATAAATAAGGAAACAATATATACATTATCCTTGCAAGCTGTACACGATTTCTGGACAAACAAATCAGATCAAAAAATAAAAATAAATACCAATAATTTCCATTTCAAGAAAAGATATTCTTTTATAGGAAATTATATATTTATTTTATTAACATATATATAATAATCTAATTATAGAAAACATATCACAAACAAACACAGGAAATTACCCATTTCAAAAATTAGAAAACATTTCACAATAAAACAAGAAACTACCCATTTCGAAAATACCACACAATATATTTCGAAAATACATTCCATAATTAATTTTTTCAATTTTATCAAATATGCCAATAAAGGATTTTACAATATCCTTTGAGGTAGTTATTGATATGCAACCAATGGAACCTTTGTTACAATCTGTTTTAAAATATTTTCTGTTTGAGGTAGCTATTGGTGTGCAAAATTTGTTGCAATGTAACCTCTAGAACCTTCATTGTAACGTCTGCAGTCTTTGTTGATCCTTTGAAACCTGATGTGCAACCTTTGTAAAGTTAATTTGGAAAGAATAACTTATAAGTTGCTTTAATTGCATACAAAGTTGCTTAAGCGGCTTTAATTTTTGATTAATTGTTTTAGTTGCATTTGAGGTGCATGGGTTGCATTAGACTTGTATTTGACATATGAACTGAGTTGGATTGGATTGCATGTATTGACTTGTGTAAATTTAGGTTGCATTGGGCTGCATTTGATGTTGCAGTAGGTTGCAAGAGTTACAAAATGATAAAATTGGCTTATAACTTTTTTTAAGCGGTCATGGTTGCATATGGTTGCATTTAGTTGCATATCACATTTCAGATTGCTAATATTGATTTAAAAGTATCATAAATGCAACTTAATTTACCCAACTGGACTTCTTGCTGCATAGACGAAGCTTAATGACCCCATCTTTAAGTTTATACACGTCGTGGATGATGGGCGAGGAAATGGGAAATCAGAGTGTATAGGACAAAGGAAATGGGAAAAGAATAAACAGTGTGACAAAGGAAATAGGAAGAGAAGTAGTTTGTGAGAAAGAGAAAACAAGAGAGATAAGTGAGAACGTGCATTTAAGGTTGCAGTTGGTTGCAATGGCTTGCATTTGAGGTCAGTGGATTCAAGAGTTGCATAAGGATGAAATTAGCATATTAGTTTTTTAAAGTTGCATTGGATTGCATTTGAGATCGTAGTGGGTTGCTTTAGATAAAGTAGGCTTACATTTGAGATTGAAATGGGTTGCATCAATTGCACAAGGATAAAATTTGCAAATAAATATTTTGTTTTATATTGTTGTTTTAGGTTGCATGAAGTTGTATTGGGCTTGCATTTCAAGTTGTAGTGAGTTTCTTGAGTTGCATAAGAATGAAATTAACATGTGAGTTTTTTTAAGTTGCCATTGGTTGCATGAGGTTGTAGTGGGTTGCATTATTTGCATAAGGATAAATTTTGCAAATGAGTTGTTTTTAAAGTTGTTTTAGGTTGTAGAAGGTGCGAAGGTTGCCATCCACATGGGGTTGCATTAGGAATGCATGGTCTTGCATTTGAGCTTGCAGTGGATTGTATTAGGTTGCATTGACTTGCATTTGAGGTTGTAGTTTGTTGAATTGACTTTCATTTGAGGTTGCATGGGTTGCAAAAGAATGAAATTAACATATCATTTGTTTAAAGTTGCATTGAGCTTGCATTTGAGGTTGCTTCAGTTGCATAAGAATGAAATGAGCATATGATTTTTTTTAAAGTCGTCATTGGTTGCTATGAGTTGCATGAGGTTGCATATGAGTTTTCAGATTGGGAAAATAAGGTTGCACGAGGTTGCAATCGGTTGCGTTTGCTTGAATTTGAGGTTGCATGAGTTGCATAAGGATCAAATTAGGATATTAATTTTTTAAAGTTGCATTGGGTTTCTTTTCAGAATGTAGTGGGTTGCTTTAAGCTGTATTGGATTTGCATTTTAAGTTGTAGTGTGTTGTGCATTAGTTGCACAATGATGAAATTTACAAATAAGTTTGTTGAGAGTTTCTTTAGGTTGCATGGAGTTGCATTGGGCTTGTATTTGAGCTTGTAGTGAGTTGCTTGAGAATGAAGTCAACATATGAGTTGTTTTAAGTTATCATTGGTTGCATTGAGTTGCACGGGGTTACATGTGAGATCTTAGATTGGGAATATTAATTTAAATATATCAACAAGAACTTTTTTTAATAAAAAGAAACAAATTGATCATTGCAACAATAAAGGAAAACATAAAAAAACTATCAAGTAACTTAAATTATTCAATACAAAAAACTAATATTCACTAAAACACTACCATTGTCATATTCATTGCTTTTACAGTGTTAACAAAGTTTGCATAGCCTCCTCCAATGCTATGTTAGGCGAACTATCCAAAATAGACTCATAGGGAATACTTTTTACGAATCTGATACTAATTTTTGTTACTGAACTCACTAAAGTCTTAGGCAAGGATTTCACACATCTCCAATCAATAATTTCAATCATAACATGACAGACAAAACAAAAGGGTGAGTGAGAAATGAGAGACTTACCATGAAGAGCCTGAAAAAATTCTCTTATAATCTTGTGAACGAAAAACTTGAAAAATTAAAAATAAAATCACTCAACATTCATAAATGTCATCACAAAATATGAAATGAAGTACACAATAACAATTCCAAAATCACTATATTAGAGGTGCGAAACCAATAAATTTCCTCCAAGTGTATATAGTTGTTGTTTGGTTTTCTTTGATACTTGGATCATAAATTAACTTATAATAGTCTAGTGCAATAGTATTAATCACATAATCTATATGAAGTAATCATAATTTATATATATATAAACTTTATTTTGGTGTGCAAGGAAAACACCACTAGAAGGACATTGAATTTATCTTATTCTTTTTTCTTATTTAATAGAAGTGTATAAATAAATGAAGTAAACATATACAAAAAATGATTCTCTAAAAGAATATTGTCATGTTCTGGTTCCTATAAAATTGGTAAACTAACATAAATGTTTAATTGTGGGAGAGAGAGTAGAGAAATGGAAGTGATGACTAAGAAACCGTAATTATGGAATATGAAAAAATAGATTACCGTATAAATGAATTATTGCATATATAAAAATGTAATAACTTAATTAATACCGTAAATATGGAAAAATCATGTAAAAAGTAATATACGCGGTTATTTCCCAATATATTTTACATGAATACACGAATTTTTATTAAAAAAATACTAGGCCTTAATTGACATTTTATCATCAATTTGAGTAATTTAATATTAAACACAATACACAATGTCTACACCTTTGGGCATCAAATGTAGTCCATTACAAACATACAATCTTGAACAAATAAACCTTTAGCTTTGCATACTTTGATGGGCTTAGGTGGAATGACTTCCTGAACAGAAAAGGGGCAGATATCGAATCCTGTCACTTAAAGAAAAAATTATTATCCCTAACTATTCATACTGGCGATTCAATAAATAAATAAAACCTTTAGCTTTCCATTATTATTATTAACTAGGAAAATATTTTATCGTTTACTTGAACCTTATAATTGGTAAAACACGTTGTTTAAAAATATAAAACTACATAATTTCATTTTTTTCATAATTTTAATTTATTTTTTAAAACGAAGACTAGTTTAGCTGGATAGTGAAGCTTCGGTCAAGTCCAAGAAAGAATGTGCAACACAAAGATCCGAATATATGCTTAGCCCATGCATCCCAATTTTTTTTTCTTTTTTTTTTATTAAAAAATGCTAATTTTTGTTTATTATTTAAAAAAAAACTATGAATGGAATTTGCAAGCTCGGACCGATTCAATTTTGTTTATTTCCAAATATACCCTTGCAATACTTTTTGATTGGCTTGTATGACACGCTGGCAGTAGGAGTAACAGAGCTCGCCAACGCATATTTTCATTTTAAAAATCGTTTTCTTACTTGAAAAAGGATAATGGATATTCCAAAATGCCTTGAGAGTTTATACCATGCGGTATAAATGAGCAATAGCCCGGCTTCCACACTCGACTCCGCTCAGTCGGATTGGCTTGGCTCGAGTACTCTTGTCTCAGTCAGAACTCAGAAGCCCTTCATTCAAAATCTTGTCTAGGTTGAAAAAAAATCATGTTTTATGGATTATTTAATTGATGTTGGCAATAAACAAGAATATCTTTTAACGTCCCTTTCTTTGTCAATAATGTAATATATATCTTCTGTGTAAAAGTTGCGTACTTACCGTAAATTTTTTGTTTTAATAAATTTTTATTATAATTATATATATAATTTTTAATTTTCACATAATATTCTTATATTTAACATAATATTTTTATATTCAATAGTAAATTATAAGTATGATTTAAATTTAAATAAATAATTAATTAAACAAATTAAAATAAGATATTTTTTTAGATATTTACAATAATAATTATTTAAAAATAATAAAACTATATATTTTATAACTTAAATAAAATTTAATTAAACTTAAATTTAAATTCCAGGTATTATAATAATATCATATTAAACCTCTAATGTAATATAATCTACTATCAACTAGCAACAAACTTAACTTTAAAATTCACGTATAATATTAATATTATATTAAACATATAATATATAATTTTTTGTTGTTACTATCAAACTCAAAAACTACAACAAACATAAAATTAAACAAAAATTAATTAATTAATCAAAATAGTTGATACATGTATACTACTCTACACTATGACTTTTTCTATTCTTATTTTATTTTTATTATTAATTTCTTTTTAAATATTATTGTAATTTATATACATATGTCATGTAGCCATGTATATATATATATCTATGTCAATATTGTATTTAGATGTCATATATAGAGATTATTGATATAAATATTTATATATACTATAGAACTATAATTCATTCTATTATATATATTTAAAAAAAATTAACGAATTTTTATTAAAATTATAGACAATATTTTTTCAGTAGATTTAATAAAAATAAATACATGTATTGAATAAACATGTTTACAATTTTTAAAATTAAGCAAACGTGCATTTTACGTTGCTTCTTCCTAATATATATATATATATATATGTGGAAGACTTCTCAATGGTTACTAACCATAGATGGGTACTAATAATTATGGTGATGTGGCAATATGGTGACTTGGTATAGCAAGTCACCAACATGTCATTTTTATTAATTTAGTTTTTTTTTTATCATAATTAATCTTTATATAGAAATTGACATAATTTTAATTAGTCAATATGTAAATCCATATTACTTTTTTAATCTCTCTGATGTGTGATAAAATGTAATACTAATATTGAGACCATTATATCATGTTTATATAAATTTGAGAGACTATTATCCATTAAAAACATTCATGATTCTGAAAGATTAATTTTTTACTTTTTAAAACAGGTCACAAACATGATAAGGTTCCTAGTGGACAACTACAATACACCTATCCCAGCCATACTTGAGATCCCATCCAAGGATCATCCATACGACCCTGCTCATGATTTAGTTCTTTCTCGAGTCAAGTATCTCTTTTTTGCTGAATCTGTGGCCTCAGATAGACATTGAGAACTACCGATATTCTCTTAGTGAGATGGCAAAACAACATAGGAGTCAGTCCTCAGGCTGATAGAGTTTATTATCTACTTTGGCTCTTGTGCTTAATATTCAGGCTGAAAAATCTTGAATAACTAGTTTTTTTTTCTAGAAATTCATTGAAGACGACCTCTTCTCTCCACTCCAATCTATGAGAAAATGTCTGATAATATCTATAAAGAATTATGAACAAAAATCTGAAGTGGATATCAAATGGGGATGGACCCAGGGAGCTTACTCCTTTCATCACCATAGCATAGATGATTACTGTGTGCTTAATATTCTTCTATGCCAATTTGGGTTTTTGTTCTATGCCTACCCAGTTCAGATATAATAACAAAACATATATTTGGTTTTTGGGAATTCGAAAAGTTAATATTTCAATAAGATACTTAATATAGCTTTTTCTCTTTATATTTCGAATATGATTATTTTTATTAAAATACAATTAAAATATATATATATATATAAATTTCTAATAATATAAAAATGTTTTGAAAAAAATGTAACTTTTAATCTACCAATGAATTTTATTACGAGACAAATAAAAATGACATATATTGTGCATTAAAGTTTATTAGGTGATAGTTTATTTCAAATAAACATTTATGTAAATTTTAGTATTTAATATTTTATTATAGAAAAAATCTATTATTAAAAATATATTGATTTTTTTAATAAAAACTCGAAATAACAAAAAGATGTTTTAACAAATACTATATTTATATACAATATGTTAATGAATAATTTTTTTTAAATGTATATTACAAGCTATTAAATATATCAATCACCATTTTTATTTTTAGAAACAAATAAAATAATAATTTTTCATTAACTACTGAAGGGTATTGAATAAACTAATAGAATTATAATTTTCATTAATTAAAATTTTAAAATAATAAATATACACACACTAATGTTAAAATTATTAATTATATATAGAAACTAAAATATGTTGCAAAACTGTAACTGTTGCAAAACTATATTCTTTTTAGTGGCATTTGAAAACACTACAACAAAATAGAGGTTTTATGACTTTAATTGGGAGACATTGGAAGTCTACAATGTCTCCCACTTAGTGAGATATTGTTGCTAGGGTCATTGTAGGTATATATCCCACGTCTCCCATTGGGAGACGTGCCTCACTTCCCACGTCTCCCACTGGGAGAGGTGGAAAGTCAAACGTTGACTTTCCACCTCTCCCATTGGGAGACGTGGGAAGTGACTCACCTCTCCCAATGGGAGACGTGGGAAGTCCCTAGGAGACATCCCACGTCTCCCATTGGGAGAGGTGAGTCATTTCCCACGTCTCCCAATGGAAGAGGTGGAAAGTCAACATTTGACTTTCCACCTCTCCCATTGGGAGACGTGGGAAGTCTCCCACCTCTCCCAATGGGAGACATTGAAAGTCTCCCACATTTAAAAAAAATAAATTAAATAAATTTATAATTAATATTATTTTAATTTGATTTAATAATTAATTAAATTGAAATAATATTAATTTAAATTGAAATTATTTTAATTTAAATTGAAATTATTTTAATCTAAATTGAAATTAATTTAATAATTAATTAAATTGAAATAATATTAATTTAAATTGAAATTATTTTAATCTAAATTTAAATTAATTAAATTGAAATAATATTAATTTAAATTGAAATAAAAAAATATATTTGTTAGATATATACAAGAAATACAATATTTGTTAGAAATATTCAAAATGAACAAATATTGCATTGTATATGAAGAAAGAGTTAAAAAATTAAAAAAAAAAACCTATCAACGAGGTCGGTAACTTTGGATTATCGGCAACACATATGTCGCCCATTCTTGTCGCAACTCATTAATTTGTGCCTCTGTATATGATGTGCTTGTTAGCTGCAAGAAATATAAAGTAAAATATATTAATTAATTATTTGATTACATTTATAGTTTCAAAAATAATTTGTAAATTTTAATTAATAATACCGTTCTCAAGTAATGCCTGGGACTTGCATGTTCAATCAAGTAATGCCCGTTCTCAACTAATCGTTTATTATCCTAAATAATATCGGGCAGCATTTCCCCTATAATAGTGACCTAACCATCTGCATGTGAATAACAAAACAAACAATTCAAATAACATACAATAAGTTTCTTCCTTATAGAATGCATATATAAAATTAATTGTTTATTATCCTAGATAAAATCGGGCAGCATTTCCCCTATAATAGTGACCTAACCATCTACATGTGAATAGCAAAACAAACAATTCAAACAACATACAATAAGTTTCTTCCTTATAGCTCCGCAGCACACAGTCAAATTTCTCAGAACCTACTTCACTAATACACACAAGTTCTCAACCTTCCGTTATCACCGCAGCACACAATTTTAATCTCAGAACCTACTTCACTATGGATGAATATTTAAGATATTCAAACTCTTCTAACATTTGTTTAATAATATTAAAAGTAGAAGTAAGAGAATATATATTTACCTCTTGCAATTAATAATTCAAAAGCTAGCAAAATTACTTCAAGTAGTAATCGAATTCGCTATTAAATTCACAAACCAATATAAATAAATTAATAAATAATAAATAAAATATCACTAAATATCTAGCAATATATAACTTATTATTATAATTTTAGAAACTTAATTACCTCAAATGTGTGATTGATAGATATAGAAGTTTTGATGCAAAGTACTCTCTAAAATCTCACCACCAAAATCACAACCTACGAAATTAAATTAATTAATATGTTAAACATTACTAAACAAATATCACTAAATTCCTAATAAGTAATTGATTGGTAAACAAATAAAAAAAAACTCCAATGAGCCACTAATTATAACCTAAACAAAAAATCAATAAAAAATTTCATAACCTAAAATCTCAATAATCAACAAAAACATAAATTTTTGCATATATTTATATTTTTAAAATTATTTAATAAATTTATTTTAACATAATAACTATATATATAACAAAATAGTTAGAATTTAAAAAAAAAAAGTGTAAATATACATACAAAAATATATCTAAATTTCGAAATAAATAATGATAAAAATTAAAAAAAATCATGAACATATATATTATAATGAAATATATACAATGTGATAGGTTAATTTAAAAAAAAACTATGAAATCTTAAATCTATAAAAAAACCTCAATGGAAAAACAAATAAATCTAACAATGTATAGAAAAAAATGCATAAAAATGTAAAATTAACACAAAATCATGTATATTACTCATCCTAATGCTAAACCTATGATTTTTTATCAAAATAATTAACTAAAATTCATAAAAATTAAAAAAAACTAACCTTGAAAACCCTAAAATCGCAACCCCTTTCGTGCTCTCTGTTTGGTGTGCTCTCTCTGTTTGGTGTTATGAGGAAGAAGAAGACCCAAAATTCATTAAATGGCCAGGGGGACATCCAACGTCTCCCACTGGGAGACGTGGGACACGTGGCACGTCTCCCACTGGGAGACATTGAATGTATAGAGGGGTACATCCAACGTCTCCCATTGGGAGACGTGCCACGTGTCCCACGTCTCCCAGTGGGAGACGTTGGATGTACCCCTCTATACATTCAATGTCTCCCAGTGGGAGACGTTGGATGTACCCCTCTATACATTCAATGTCTCCCAGTGGGAGACGTGCCACGTGTCCCACGTCTCCCAGTGGGAGACATTAGATGTCCCCCTGGCCACTTCTCAACCTATTTCCAACGTCTTCCACCATTTTTAATGTCTTCCAATTGTAGTCATTAATAAAAACTTTCAATGTCTTACACCATTAGACATTTAAAACCCCTGATAAGTTTTAATGTCTTACACCAATGGTGTAAGACATTGTAGGGAGTCATTGTATGTCAAATTTGTTGTAGTGAAAAATGTAACTAAAATTAATTAAATATCATTTTCAAATATTACGAAATTTTAATAATAATGAATTACATACTTGTTTTTTATATTAAATTTGTTTTTAGTGACATTCTATAAAAATGTTACTAAATGATATTTCAGAAAATAAATTCTTTTTTAATGTATATTTGTAGACATTTTGATATAATAAAATTTTATAAATAATTTCTAATAACAATTTAACATTACAATATTAGTTTATGTATACAAAACATCTACGTAATGCACACAACAAATAAAACATATGTAATTCTATTTACAAAAGTTTACTAAAACAAAATACATAATTGTAGTATAGAGCTTTCCTTCTTCTTCTTCAGTTTCTTTCAATTTCTTTAAAAAAAAATCTTCTAAGCTCTTAATTTTCTTTTGCAATCTGCATAGTCAAAATGCTTGCACTGGTAATTCAAACACCTCCCAAATCTCACAAAATGATACCTAGATATGCTCCCTCCATCAAGCCATTTCTTGCTAACGACAGGGCCGGCCCTGAAAAAAAGTGGGTCTAAGACGGTTTTAATAAATTTGAAAAAAATGGGCCCTTTTGTATATGTAATTTTTTTTATGTAATTTTAAATAAAATTAAACTAATATTTAGTAATATAAAATTAAACTTATAAAATTAAACTAATTTTAAATAAAATGGGCCCTGGGTAGGGGTGGGCCCTAGGCACGGGCCTAGCCCGCCTATGCCCAGGGCCGGCCCTGGCTAACGATGCTATCTCTGCATCACTAAATTGAAATAATACCTACAAATCCAATAAAAATGAGGATGATAGTGAAGATTAAAATCGTACACTCAAAGAAATTTCATTATCAATATTCAATATCTTCGACGTATCATAAGAAAATAATCCAGAAAAAAAGATAAAATGAAAATAAGGATGATAGTGAAGATTAAAATATGACAAAAGTATATGAGAGCATTACCGCACAATGACAAATATGGGAGGTGCGCGACACTGGGCTTTGAAGTCTTGACCCTAAGGTGTCCTATGGTGGTGGCAGTGACTTTCATATCTGTCTATAGAGCGAGATCGAAGCCGAGAATCCCAGAAACGCCGGCGACATTCAAAGCCAATCTTTTTTAAAACCCAAAAAATAACCAGTTTTTCTTTTTGAAAACTAGAATGTAGCAGTTATAACATTCTTGAGCTATTTTTTTATTAATATATAATGCTTATTTATAATACAAATTTCCTTTATAATGTTTAGATACGATTTTTTGTAATTCTTTAATTTAATAATTATATGACCGACATGTCATCAGTATTAGAGAATATATATTATTGCTCAATGGAATTATGGAAAAACCAAATACAACTCTATGCAAAAATACAATGGACAAGATAATATGATTAAATAAATATTACAACTCAATTGCTCAAAATACAAGTAAATAAAAAGATGTAGAAGAAGAAGACTACAAACTCAATACTATAACAATACAAGTAAATAAGAAGAACAAAAGAATGAAAACACAAACTCTCACACAACCAAAGTGTAGAGTAGTGGGGATCACCAACTTGAACAAGGTTCAAGACCTTTGTCCAAAAGCTTATTTCCCCCTAATCTCTAAGCACTAAGGGATCTCTCTAGGAAATAGCTCTCTGTAATTATCAAGCCTTTTGGTGTATTTTTCAGCCAAGTGCTTTGTGGATGAAAAAAGGTAGTCATACAAGTGAGCATTAGGCTCCTATTTATAGAGTTTGAGATACCCCTTTGAATTTCAAATTCCACCAACCCTCATGGCTGTTACCAATGTTTAATTAGATGTTTATGGAATTAAAATGGAGATTTGGGAGTTATTTGGGATGTTAGAACCGTTCAATTTGGAAAAAACTGAAAATTCACATAGGCTGTTAGCCTCACTGGCCGCGGCAACGACTTTTCAGTGGCCGCGGCCACTGGCTTCTGTCCCCCAGGCCGTGGCCACAGGCCATTTTCAGCATAAAAAAGTCATTTTTCCAAAATGTTCCAAAACGTCCCAAATCCTTTCCCACATGATTTTGTAACCTCCAAACACCTATTGGGAGTTAAAAACATGTCTCCAACAGTCATATATCATCATGACTTTGTGAAATCCAATCTCAAATGTGTAACATATAATATACACATTATTGGGTAATATTTGGGAGTTACAAATTTGTAATTAATTTTGTAACTCCAAAATATGTCACATTTGGGCACACACATGTGTCTAATTTTTGTGACTCTCAATAATATGTTACAAGGTGTGACAAATCACATTTTGTCACATTATTTAATCTAATATTATATTATATGAAATAATATAACATTCCCCCACTAGATTAAATAATCACTTTTTGTAACACTTATTTAATCAATCAAACATTATATTAAAATATAATATTCCCCCACTTGATTAAATAATCACTCTCTATAGAAACTTTTGCATTGGTGCATGTTATCCAGATTTCCAGATAGCGTTTAGATTGATGACTTCGGGGAAGCAGAATTATCGATGTCTTTCACGGTAGGTGACCAGAGCTCGCGGATAGACAGAAAGGCTTCGCCTCCTTTGTTTGATATCCGGATTACTCTTCCGAGCAAGCACAACACGGAAACTCGTTGACTCTCCCGGACTCCCGAAGGATACCCCTCGGGGAGGCCCCTTCCAGGAGAGGCCCTTCGAGTGGTCTCCGTGGAAACAGTTCCGTGCCTCGCACAGAACAAAACCGAACTGTCGAGTCCGGGAGAAGGCATATTTGGAATGATATCCGTCTGACACAGGATCCCGCCTGACACGCCCGTCAGGACAAAGCCGCTCACATCCCAGCACGCCTAAAGGTACCTTTTCGCCTACTGTTCCGCTGACAACTTGGAAAAGACGGCTGACTTTGTGTGTTCCCCATACTTTCACGTAAATATATCCACATAGAGTCTTGTAGCCATGCGACTACAGTAATTGTATCCCCTATTTATGGCTGGTGTAATTAAGACCCATGTACGTGGAGAAAAACCCTAATCCGAAACCCTAGCTATAAAGGCCCCTTCATTTTACAAGAAGAGGGGGGACAGAGAGATCACATAGCAAAAACTCTACCAAAATCTCTCTAGTTTCATCTTCTTCAAGAGAACCCGAGAGAAACATTGTGAGTGTGTGAAGTTCTTATGCACCAGCCATCTTACTGTAACCTTTTCCAAGTATAATAACATCGACTCGTGGACTAGGGCTTGTTAACGCCTGAACCACGTAAAAACACTGTTTGTTTAGTTACATTTCAGTATTTCTACAGTTCTTATCTTTTTATTATTCTGTTAGTTATTCGTTTCCGAAAAACTCGGTAAACATTTTGGTGCTTTCATTGAGAGCTGTAGGAAGTTGTTAGTCAGCTCTTTTTCTGTGTACGTTTTTTGTATTCACTTCGTACTAAAGAGATGGTGACTACGCGAAAATCCGCTGTTGACAAAAATGCTACGGTCAACCCCGATACCGTGATGGAAAATGTGGTGCAAAGCGAACCCTTAGACTACCGAGGTGAAGACCCGACATCCCGCCAGGATCAGGTCAGTACCGAAGATACAACATACTTAGAAGACGAAGAAGAGTATGTCCAAGACGGTTATTACAAGGACGGCTGCTACTATGAGAAGGACCCAGAACTGGTCCAAGTAGCCGAAGAACTGGTGGCCACTAAGGCCAAGCTTGCTGAGCAGGAGCGCGTCTCCGAAAGAATGCAACGCATGATGGAACGCCTCCAAAGTAAGTTCGGAGATCTAGGCGACTCGGACGAGGATACCTCTGTTCGAGGTGGTGCTGATGCCCCCATGTCGGATCTAGCCGCTGCTGGACCATCCAAAGCCGCCCCTAACAAGGGCAAAGAAAAAGTTGGAGAGCCTGTGCGCGCTGACCCCTGTCCTAAAGGCGTGAATCACCAGGCCGACTGCCCCCCCCCCCGCGCGCAGAAGGTCTCTGGCGCTCCTAAGCCCAGACGCCCTTCAGCCCCAAGGGGGCACTCTGTGCCTAAAGGGCCCGGTGCTAAGGCACCCAGGCCTAGGGGAAGGAACAACCGCCCCAGTGATTCCGTCAATCAGGACGGTCGGGCTGCGAACTCGCACTCCGAAGATAGCTGGTCCACGGTGGACCTAAGAAGAAGGTTGGAGGCCAAGTATGAGAAGGCCAAAGGGGAAAAAGCCCGACCTCGCGGAGATGACCTCCGAAATCATATTAATGACAAGCTCCGGGGACGTGACCTCCCGGAAAGTGATACGAAGAGGCTCGAGGAACAGATTACTGCCTTGACCAAGCTGGTCCGGAAGCAAAGTGGGGCCCTGTCAGATTCTGAGGAGGAAGACCCGGAACCATGTATTAGGAGGATCGCGGAAACGTCCCTCCCGGATAACTTCAAAATGCCTCACATAGAATTATATGATGGGAGGACAGACCCGCGTACCCACCTAGCTAAATACAATAAAATGATGCAAGTGGCGCGCGTCAGTGAGGACGCCAAATGCATGTGCTTCTCACTCACCCTTACCAAGTCCGCGGAGGACTGGTGGAAAAGATTAGCTCCCGGATCAATCCACAGTTGGAAGGAGCTACAGTCCGCGTTTAGGAGGCAGTTTATTGCTGCCCGCGACCACGACATGGAGGTTGGTTCCTTAACCAACATCAAGCAGCAACCCACTGAGAACCTCAAAGCTTTCATTCAGAGAATGATGGAAGCTGCTGCAAAAACCAAGGTCAGCGATGACATGAAGCTGATCGCCCTTCAATCGGGCCTCACTGTCGGCTCCCTGCTATGGGGGGAAATGCAAAGGAGACGGGCAGAAACCCTGTCCGAATTCATGTCAAAAGCTCAGGGAATCATCAACCTTGAGGATGCCTACCAGCAAGCCTTTGGAGTTCCCCCGGCTCCAACCCCTTCCGTGACTGCGCCGAGCTTTGCTTCGCAAGCTCCCGCACCAGCCCTCACGCTTCCAGGAGCCCGATTCACTCCGAGTGTGTATGGGCCTTCCTCGTCTGCTCAGACGCCGGGTCAAACCCATTTCTCTGGGTATGGAGCAGTACAAACCGGATGTAGTATCGCTCCTAGCATGCCGCAGCCGCAAGCGGAAGCCCCGGAACGAAGTTTGAGCCAATCGCGGAGCAAACGAAGCGGAAGAAACTCCAACCGGGGAGACCAATCAAAGAAACCCCGAAAGGATTATGAGCCCAAGTTCACGGAATATACCAGTTTGATAGACTCGCGAGAGAATGTCTATCGGGCGACCTGTAATATGGTCAACTACAGGAAGCCCCCGAAAGTGTCTCACGGAGGAAGGCGTCCGCGAGACTCCAATAAGAGGTGCGAGTTCCACGGAGACGTGGGGCACACCACGAATGAGTGCCTTCAGCTGAAGGATGAGATCGAGTCCCTGGCAAGAGCGGGACACCTCGGTCAGTGGGTGAGAATACCCATAATCTATCCCGGACAGGGGGTAGTTCACGGAGCTGCATATTCACCGGGACAGAGGGGGGCCGCTAGCGCTCCTGGAGCCGGTCACCCCCAAGCTCCCGGGTCTCAGTTCCCAGCACTTCCTCCTCCACCTGCTCCGGCGCCCATTGCCTTGTTGGCTCCAGGGCCAGGCAACCCATATTCGCCCGGCCTCGCTCTGCCACCCGTTGACGGACACGTCGCCACCATTTCCGGAGGACCACACCTTGCCGGAAGCACACGCAACTCCCAGAAGAGGTACTTGAGGGAGTTAGAGCACGCCGAGGAGATGTGTGCCTTGGTCCAATCACCTGCTCAACGTCCCCGAATGATGGATCTTCCCATCACCTTCACGGAGGACGATGCTCGACATGTGCACTTCCCCCACAACGATCCCCTCGTGGTGGAAGCCCAGATTGCCAATAAGAAGGTCTCACGGATCTTGATCGATAACGGAAGCTCCGTGAACATCCTCTTCAAAGCGGCCTTCCACGCGATCGGATTGACCGAGACGGACCTGGCCCCATGCCCCATCCAGCTTCAAGGTTTCAATGGGGACGCACTCATGCCATTAGGAAAAATTCAACTTCCGGTCACCCTCAGAGGAGAAAGCGACGCTTGTGCCTTCAAGCATAGCACATTCGTGGTGGTCGACTGCCCCACGGCGTATAATGCCATCTTAGGCCGACCGGTCCTGATCGACTGTGGGGCCATAACCTCGATACGTCACTTATGCTTGAAGTTTCCCTGCGACGATGGGCGTATTGGCACCCTCCGAGGAGACCAGAGAAGTGCACGGAGCTGTTATAACGTCTCCGTCCGAGCCGTCTACACGGTCCGAGAGACGTTTGCTGCCATTCCTTTGGCGGAAGTATTGCCAGAAACTAGGGATGCTCAGGAGGCATACTTTGACGAACTCGACCCAAGAGTGGGAATCGAGAAAGCAATAGAGCCGATGGAGGAAGTCGAAGAGGTGATCCTCAATCCAAGAGAACCCACCAAGGTCATTCAGGTGGGGAAAAACCTGCCGTCGGCCGTTCGAGATAAGATCGTGGCCACTGTGAAGGATAATCAGGATATCCTGGCATGGTGCCACGCTGATATGACGGGGATTAATCCCAATGTTGCGTGCCACGCACTCAACATAGACCCAGCTGCAACTCCAATTCGCCAAAAAAGGAGGCCGCTGGACCCAGTGAGAGTCGAAGCCGTCAAAGCTGAAGTGGACAAATTGATGTCCATAGGCTTTCTCCAGGAGTCGCACTATCCCGTGTGGTTGGCCAACCCAGTTCTGGTCCCGAAACCCGATGGTTCCTGGAGAATGTGCATTGACTTCACGGACCTAAACAGGGCCTGCCCGAAAGATTGTTTCCCTCTCCCGCGAATCGATCAGATGGTGGACGCTACTTCCGGGTACGAACTCTTATCCTTCATGGATGCGTACTCCGGATACAACCAGATCAAGATGCATGTCGCGGACCAGGAACACACCAGCTTCCTCACGGATAAGGGTGTCTACTGTTACGTGGTCATGCCTTTCGGTTTGAAGAATGCTGGGGCGACTTACCAGCGTCTGGTAAACAGAATGTTCAAGGACCAACTGGGGAGGAACATGGAGGTGTACGTGGACGACATGTTGGTAAAGTCCAAGACCTCCGGGGACCACAGTAACGACCTTGAGGAAGCTTTCGCCGTGATCCGAAAGTACGGGATGAAACTAAATCCAAAGAAATGTACTTTCGGGGTCTCGTCTGGGAAGTTCCTCGGTTTTATTGTCAGCTCCCGCGGAGTGGAAACCAACCCTGAGAAAATAAAGGCATTCATAGATATGCCTTCCCCCCGGAAGCATAAGGATGTCCAGAGCGTTACCGGAAGGATAGCTGCTCTCAGCCGCTTCGTATCCAAAGCCACCGACAAGTGTATCCCTTTCTTCAATGTTCTGCGAGGGAACAAGAAGTTCGAGTGGACCCCCGAATGCGAAGCGGCCTTCCAACACCTCAAAGAACATTTAACCCGAGCCCCCATTCTGTCCAAGCCGGTCGAAGGAGAGGCGTTGTTCTTATACCTAGCTGTGACTGAGCACGCAGTAAGTGCCGCTCTCGTCCGGGAAGATGGCCGTATCCAGCTCCCTGTGTATTACGTAAGCAAGAGGTTATTGGACGCCGAGTCCAGATATTCGATGATCGAGAAACTCTCCCTCTGCTTGCTGATCGCTTCACGGAAGCTGAGGCCATATTTCCAGGCGCACACCATCAAAGTACTCACCAACCACCCTCTCCGACAAGTCCTGCAGAAGCCCGAGTCTTCTGGCAGATTGCTTAAGTGGGCCATGGAACTAAGCCAGTTCGACGTCCACTACCAACCGCGTGTTTCCATAAAAGGTCAAGCTCTCGCGGACTTTATTGTGGAGTGCTCGGGAATGAATGACCTCCCAGAAGATCCTGTCCCGGAACTTCCCACCTGGAAGGTCTACGTAGACGGAGCCTCAAATGAAAAAGGAGCTGGAGCGGGGGTCATCCTAATATCTCCCCAAGGGCATCAACTCCAGAGCGCCATCCGTTTCGCATTCCCAGCATTCAACAACGAGGCAGAACACGAAGCCATGATAGCTGGGTTACGAATGGCCAGAGAAGTCGGAGCCCAAAAAATCGAAGTGTACAGCGACTCCCTACTTGTGGTAAATCAAATATCCGGGGAATACCAGACGAAAGGCGAAAGGATGGCTGCCTACGTGTCTCTCTCCCGCGACCTACTGCAGCATTTCAAAGGCTACCAAATCCGCCAGGTCCCCCGGGACCAGAACTCACTCGCGGACACGCTGGCCAAGCTTGCAACGGACCCGGAGATTGAACAATATGGCTTAGTCCCCATCGGGCACTTAGAAGCCCCCAGTACTGAGACGCGAAGGATAAACGCCATCATCGACCATTCCCACTCCTGGATAGGACCCATCCTCAGATTTCTCACCACCGGAGAACTCCCCACCGATAAAGCTGGCGCAAGGAAGCTCCAGTATCAAGCTCCCCGATACGTGGTTATGGATGGAAAGCTTTACCGCAGGGGGTTGTCCATACCCTTCCTTAGGTGTGTTGCCGGAACTGAAGTCAGCACCATCATCCATGAGATTCACGGAGGCTTCTGTGGCGATCATACCTCCGGGCTGAGCCTCTCCAAAAAAATCCTTCGACAAGGATACTTCTGGCCCACCATGAAGAAGGATTGTGTGGATTATGTCAGGAAGTGTGAGCAGTGCCAGAGGTACGCCAAGGTTCCGCGAGCGCCGCCTACGGAAATTACCCTAATGACCAGCCCCTGGCCGTTCGCCGTTTGGGGCATTGACCTAGTAGGTTCCCTCCCCACTGGAAAGGGTGGAGTGAAGTACGCCATAGTCGCGGTAGACTACTTCACCAAATGGGCCGAAGCTGAACCTATGAACACGGTCACATCTAAAAAAGCACTGGATTTTGTCATCAGGAATATAGTGTGTCGTTTTGGGCTTCCACGGAAAATTGTGTCCGACAACGGAAAGCAGTTTGACAGTGAACACTTCACGAACTTCTGTGCTTCGCATGGAATTATCAAAAGCTTTTCCGCAGTCGCCAGACCCCAGGCTAATGGACAAGTGGAAGCTGTAAACAAAATATTAAAGACCACGTTGAAGAAAAAACTCCAAGCCTGCAAGGGTCACTGGCCGGAAGAACTTCCGCGAGTACTTTGGGCCTATCGCACAACAGAGAGAACTTCGACGGGGCACACGCCTTATTCCATGACCTTCGGTTGCGAGGCCGTCATCCCAGTAGAAGCTATGATCCCCTCTCACAGGCAAGACACCTACGATCCTACCCGGAACCATGCCCTCCTCCAGGAGTCCTTAGACATGATCGAAGAGCTCCGGGAGCAGTCGCAGGTCCAACTAAAAATGTACCAAGGCAAGATAGCCCGACACTTTAACACGAGAGTCCAGAGCCGTGCATTCGAAGTTGGGGACCTTGTCCTACGGAGAGTATTTCCTGCTATGCAGGATCTGGGAGTAGGAGTCCTCGGACCCAACTGGGAAGGCCCCTACGAAGTCCAAGAAAAAGTGGGCCATGGGACGTATCACTTAAAGAGACTCGACGGATCTAAAGTCCCGCGCGCCTGGAACGCGGAGCACCTCCGCCGTTACTACCAGTAGGCCCCGGACCATCCAGTCGGAAGTCCTTGGTGAAAATAACAAAAGTGAAAAATGTGGAAATAATCCTCCCTGTTGTAAAACTAACGCCTAGCAGGCTATTTTAATGAAACACGGAGGGATTCACTCCGCTTTTACTGCACTTTTTATCCCTATGTTCAAAGCTGCGTTTTAACAAGTGACCACGCGGTCCGGAGACGTCCGGACCCCACGCTCACTTGGGGGGTATACATGGCTACGGCTTAGCCATACGCCCCTTGAACAAAATGTACACAGAACACCACTTATGTGCTAGCATTGTGTTTGAAGTTTTTAAATTGTTTTGCTCTAATTGTTAAGCTTAGGTTTATTTGTTGCCATGAACATGCTTGCATTACGTGTCATATGTGCATTATGTGCTTAAGTGAAAATTGCCACAGAAATGCCTGCCATCATGTATCATGAGAATTATCTCTTGTGTAGCCCAGCGATGGACGGGACTGGGGGTTGAGGCACGTTCATAGAGCTACGCCAAAACACCCCCAACTCCTTGACAAGTCCTTTGCAGAATTCTCCGCGAGCTCTGTAGAGCTTTGCTTCGCAAGCTCCAGCTCCGGGTCCCGCAAGGCGAAAGATGGCAAGATCCGCGAGCGCTGAAGAGCTTTGCTTCGCAAGCTCCAGCTCCGGGTCCCGCAAGACGAAAGATGGCAAGATCCGCGAGCGCTGTAAAGCTTTGCTTCGCATGCTCCAGCTCCGGATCCCGCAAGGCAAAAGATGGCAAGATCCGCGAGCGCTCTAAAGCTTTGCTTCGCGCGGATCTAGCCTCGCAGGGCTCCATGCCAGGTCCCTGAAGCCAGCCACCATGAGGTTCGCAACAACAGTTAGTTTTGCTTCGCAAAGATCTAACCTTAAGTCTAGCGACGCTCACCAAAAGAACTCCCGTTCCAAACAATGGAACAACTCACCTTAGCAATCCCAGCGAACAGTATAACTACAAGTCCCGGGATTGGCTATTTGCCTCAGGAAAGATAAAGTACGGTGAAAGGAGCCTGGCCGTTGGAACCAGAAAACCTTCGTAACCTAGAAACTACGTGGGGAAAGACATCATCCGTTAAAGCTTCAAGTGGGAAGTGCATAAGTTTTGGCCGTTGGAACCAAAACCCCATACGCCCCTACAACAGTTTCTACCGTATAAATGTCTACCCTAAGCGCAAAGATAAATAAAGAACTCGGCAGAAAAGAAAGGAGAATGCTATGATTATGGCAAAAATGTCCGCAATGAAAAACTCAAAATGAAAAATAATTAAAGATAAAACCCCTTCAAGCATTGGGGGTAACTACAGCGTCCACGACCGCAGCTTCGGGGGCATCTGTTTCAGCTGAGGCTGGCGGAGTCGGCTCATTGGAAGGAGGGATTTGGTCATGAGAAGGTTCAGAGGTCCCCGCCTCTCCGGGATCTCCCACCTCAGGAGCTTCAGCACGTTCGTCAATGTTATAAGTTTGGACGTACGCCTCTGGGCCCTGGTCCCACACGAGTAGCTTCTCCCTCATGGCTTCGGCATCATCTCCCAGATAGCCTAACACCTCCGGGTTCACTTTCCAGAGTTTATGCATGAGGACCACATGCGATATATTAATAGTCCTGTTCAGTATCACCTCAGCATCCTCCTTCTCCTTCAACCGCTCCGCCTCGGAGGTTGCCAGCTGTGCTTCCGCGGCAATTAGTTGGGCCCTCAATTTTTCCATTTCGGCCTTGGAGGCATCCCGCTCCCCCTTAAGAGAATCAATCGCCTTGCGCTGCTCCCTATTTTGGTTCAGCACGGATTGTTTCTCGGTCACATGCCCCCTGGCAGTGAATTGCAAAGCCCCGATCTCTTTATCCTTCTAGGCGAGCCCCAACTGAAGCATAGACACGAGATCCCTGCTCCTCTTATGGAGTTGCTCCTCGTCGTGCAGCATACTCTGAAGAGTGGAATATTCCTCTTGCCGCTTAAGGAGGAGATCGTTCTTTGATTGCAAGCGGGCTTCCAGGGTATCTTTCTCCACCTTGGCTTGGGACAGCTCTTCCCGGAGCTTGGAGTTTTCGGTCTTAATCCCATCCGACCGCTGTCTAAACTCATTCTCTGCCTTGGCCCGGTACTCTTGATATTTGGCAAGATATTTCTTCTCCGCCTCTTCTTCAGCCGTGCGCCGGGCCTGGTCAATCTTCTCCGAAGCCCCCAAGGCCTGTTGGGTCAGTTTCTGTTTCTCCGCTTCCAAGGCCTGGCGAGCCAGTTGGCTCTCCTCCAGCTGAACCAGAGCTGCACCAACCTCCCGGAACGAGCGTTCCGCGATCATAGAGGCCTGCAAGGAAAGACAACAGAATGAGCTAAAGCAGGACCAAAAGACAGGTGGTCCCAAAAAAAAAGAAAAAATAATAATAACAACTGACGGCTTACCCCGGACAGTTGCTGCTTCACAGCGTGTGTCAGCAACAACGGATCCTTGCTGCTGCTGATGGCCCATTTCTCAGAATTGAGCTCGCATAAGCTCAGGGCCATGTCCTCCATCATCTCAGCTCCGAACGGCGCCAATGCACATCCGAGCCTAGGCACCAGCCTCTTCTCCAAGGCTGGACCATCCAGAACCGCTCCGGCCGGGTGAGGAGATCTCACCCCCTCGGCCAGCTCAGCCCTCTTCACGGCAGACAAGTTATCTGCCCTTCCCTGAGTAACGGCCTTCTCCGCCTCTAGCCGCCTCTTCAAAAAACTATCGGCCCGTCTTACACCCTCCAGGAGGGCAGCGGGAAAAATGGTTGGCTTCCGCGGAAAGTGGAACTTCAGGCCAGGCAGGGGAAGATTGGTTGTCTGAGAAGACGGAGACCCCGGAAGGGTGGACCCCCTTTGGGCTGGAGGAGGAGGCAGCCGGGGTATTAAGGCCCCGGTCTGTTGCTTTTGCTGCTGCGGTAGCAGAAGTAATTGCCCTTGTTGCTGCTGCTGGTTTGGATGTTGCTGTTGCTGCTGCTGCGGCGTTGGTGATTGTCTCTCTTGTTCCTGTTGCTGCTGTTGTTGTAGTTGTGATTGCTGTCGTTGCTGTTGTTGTTGCCTTCGACCGGGAGAAGAGTGTCTAAGGCGTTTGTTCTTAGCACCCTCAGCATCTTCTCCGGGACGCTTGCTCACCCCAGTTGTCCTCACGGGGAACACAAGCCCTTCCCCGTCGCTACTGCTACTCGAGACCATCATAGTCTCAGAAGGCCCTTCAGCAGGGGACTTCTCTACCCTCGGAGACGCTTGCGCCTCGCCACTTGTCTTCTTGGGGGAGGCAGCCTTACCTCCCCTACCAGCCTTGGTCTTCCGTCCTTTCCCCGTGGGCGGGTCTTAGCTGGTGGCAGCCTTCTTAATAAGCAAAGTAACCCTCCCCAACATCTTGGCTTCGGGATACTCTGCAAGAAACGTACAAAGCAAGGTTAACGAACCAACAAGAAATGAGAAAGAAGATAAGCGGAAGACAAGACAATCAGCAACATAAAAGTACAAGCAAGCCCGCCAGCAGGGAACAAGAAACAAGAAAAAGAAAAGTTTGAAAGGGATGACCATGCACGAGAAACGTGGATGGCCTTCCCCGAGCAAAACAAGACATCGCTTCCTGCTCCAGGAAGCTCCCGTACTCCTTGAAGTCCGGGAAGAACATGCTGAGAGAAGAAGGGTCAACCATGATGACACCTTCTGGCAGACTACCATCACTCAGACACCAGAGGAGCTCATCTACCCTATCACAGTACCTGTCGAAAGGTATCCTACGCGGATCTAGCCTAAGGAAACGGGGATCAAACCCCATCTGAGAGGTCTGGGAAACCTCAGACAGGCTGGGGGTGTGGATCAATCGAAAACTAGTCTTACCTCTCCCGGAGGAACTAGCCCCCGGAGCCCCTTCATTAGGGTAAGCCGCGGCGTGGCGAGCCTCGATCTCCTCTCCCTCCGGCTGGGGGTCGGGGAACCTCTCCGCCCAACTAGGAGATAGAGTATTTTCGTCCCGAGCGGCTTGGGTGATCACCTTAGACAGCTCCAGGGCAATCTGCTCCCGGATGTCAACCGACACCTGAGTCTGCCCCCTACCACTTACTGGCTCGATATTTTGGAAGGAGGCGAGTAACCCATACTCCCTCAACGATTCGGAGGTCACAAGTCCCTCCACTCTCAACTCTTCCTCAGAAAGCCCTTCGTAGAACTTGGACCTCCTTATCATCTCCGCGCAGCGAGGTGTCCGCGGAACGACTTCTGCAAAAAACAAATACAAGCGTTAGGGATCCTCCCAAAAGGCAAATCAAATGCAAAGAAACAAAGTTGAAAAGGAAAAGAAGGAACACTTACCAGGGATTTTGAAGTCCAAAGATAGGGCTGGCACCCTCTTCAGCGGGAAGCCAGTCGTCAGGAACCAGTATTCCCGGAGGTCTGGAACCCTCGCGGTATGACAAGTGGGGCACATCACATCCGGGTGCCTTTCTAGCCTGTAAAACCCCACCTTGTCTGAGTGACCCCTCATAGGCTGAGACTTCAACCCATAAAAGTACAGCACCTCCTCCGGGGTAGGAGCTTCCAGTCTCCGGGACTTGCAAAAGATGAACCACCCCGCTAAGAGCTTGTAGCTGGGAGGAATTAACTGGAAGGGGGCAATCCCCGCCTTCACACAGAAATTGGCGAAGTAACTCCTTAGGGGCAAGTGCGCTCCGCACACTATGTGTGCCCAGCTCCAGGCACCAAAGCCCTCGTGGCTCTGGCTAGCTGACTCGCCCAGCACCGACAGACGGTGCCACATCAGACCTGGGATGTTCTTCAGGCCTGCCTCAGAGGAATACAGCTCCAGCATGCCATAATTCCTGAAAAGGTTCGGTTTTTGGTCCATCTCCCAGATGGAACTATTGGAGGTTGGTGGGCTAGCCGCGACCGCTTTCACCTTTCCTTTCCCCTTTCCACCAGCGACAGGAGAGCCCTTCTCTTGGGCAGATTCAGCCTCCCCCGCAGCAAGGAGCTGTTCCTTCGAGATGTTCGTCACTGGACAAAAGAAAAGAAAGAAGAAAACACTCTAAGCAGTCAGCACCCTTGTCATACCCTAGTGGTATCAAAGGCGTCGGGGAGACCCTCCCCGAAAACTGCTTGGAGAGGCTCCCACCGAGCTTGCCGAGGGGTTGGCACCATGCCACCCGAAGGACAGCAAGGAACCAGACTCAGACCCCGAGCCTAAGCCCACCAAAAGAAGTGTTTTTCCAGAGAAAGACACCCTAAAGACGTTCATGCTTATACCCTAAAACAGCAAAACAAGGGACGACTTTCCAAACGCAAATCGCCAAAACACGCAGAAAAGGCTACTTATCGACTCACAATCAATTACATGCCTACCAAAGCCCTATTCACACATGCACATAAGCAATAATGGCAGAAAACTCTACTCTAACAACTACCAACAACCTAAGGTTTGGGAGGAAAGAGCAAAGTAGAAATACTTACTGATATTCGGGTAGGTGGAGGTTGAAGGAGTAACTGGATCACTGCACAGCACGATCGCGAGAAGTAAAAGCTGCAAAGACGAACGGCGATTCAAACCAGGAACTTCGGGGAATAAACCCACTGCCAAATCAAAAAGAAAAGTTTCCAGATACTTACCAAAAGAAATGGCAAGTTCGGAGGAACGTAAGCTGGGAAGCCTGAGAGTTCGAAGGTTTGGAAATCTGAAAATCCTAAAGATGGAGAATCTGAAAGCGTAAAGAGGAAGAAAGGTCTTTTCCCTCGTTTTTATAGCAGGGAAGAGGCCGTTTCGAATTCCTCAAATGGACGGTCCCGTTCTTCCCATTCCGTGTGCATCAGATCCAACGGCTGGAGAGGAAGCGACGATCCTATTTATGACTCCTCGGATGGGAATAAAGTATTTATTTCCCATCATTACACCACCTCGGGCCCTGAGTACCATTAAAAACCGTCAAATCATTGGTCAGATGACTGACGCACGCATCCTCAACCAGTCGCCTCACGCACACGTCTTGGTCGCAGAACCATTCCCAGAATGACACGTGATCCTTGCCGCACTTGAGTACTTGGTCTCAAACAGAAGAAATTCCTTTTCTCTTTCATACTAATACTCAGGCGGGAAAAAGGAACCTTTTCGGGAACACAGAAGGTGCCCCCTCGCCTAGTCTAAGAAACTGATTGTACAAGCTCCCGGATCTCTCAAAGCTCCGCGACCTTGGGGGGTAAATGTTATCCAGATTTCCGGATAGCGTTTAGCTTGATGACTTCGGGGAAGCAGAATTATCGATGTCTTTCACGGTAGGTGACCAGAGCTCGCGGATAGACAGAAAGGCTTCGCCTCCTTTGTTTGATATCCGGATTACTCTTCCGAGCAAGCACAACACGGAAACTCGTTGACTCTCCCGGACTCCCGAAGGATACCCCTCGGGGAGGCCCCTTCCAGGAGAGGCCCTTCGAGTGGTCTCCGCGGAAACAGTTCCGTGCCTCGCACAGAACAAAACCGAACTGTCGAGTCCGGGAGAAGGCATATTTGGAATGATATCCGTCTGACACAGGATCCCGCCTGACACGCCCGTCAGGACAAAGCCGCACACATCCCAGCACGCCTAAAGGTACCTTTTCGCCTACTGTTCCGCTGACAACTTGGAAAAGACGGCTGACTTTGTGTGTTCCCCATACTTTCACGTAAATATATCCACATAGAGTCTTGTAGCCATGCGACTACAGTAATTGTATCCCCTATTTATGGCTGGTGTAATTAAGGCCCATGTACGTGGAGAAAAACCCTAATCCGAAACCCTAGCTATAAAGGCCCCTTCATTTTACAAGAAGAGGGGGGACAGAGAGATCACATAGCAAAAACTCTACCAAAATCTCTCTAGTTTCATCTTCTTCAAGAGAACCCGAGAGAAACATTGTGAGTGTGTGAAGTTCTTATGCACCAGCCATCTTACTGTAACCTTTTCCAAGTATAATAACATCGACTCGTGGACTAGGGCTTGTTAACGCCTGAACCACGTAAAAACACTGTTTGTTTAGTTACATTTCAGTATTTCTACAGTTCTTATCTTTTTATTATTCTGTTAGTTATTCGTTTCCGAAAAACTCGGTAAACAGTGCATAAAGTAAAATGTCTTTCGACTTGAATTTTACCTTAGTGTAATTATCACAAAGTTTGTTGAAATTTTGGTTGCCGAAGCATTGAACCACTATCCCTTGATAACAAACCGGTGATAATACACACACCTTTGCTGTGTTTACTTGAGACCTCAATGTCTCGCTTTTGCACCGTTAATGGCCATGTGCACATTCCATTCATAGACTTTTCTTGAGAATGACTCCCAATTCTCATGAGGGGCGGCACCACCCCTAGGTCTATATAGGTAGAACTCTTACAGTATTTTGTTACCCTAAAATACTTGTCTTTTCAAGACTGAATTCTATTAAAAAGCCTTTCGGTTTTAACCCTCATTTTGGTAACACACTAGTGCTCATATCTCAGATGGGACAAAATTTGAGTACTACTAACTATTCACTTGATTGACTTGTTATTACCTATTGAACCTAATACTAGTTTGGTTACTAGTATTAAGATAGGTTACCATCAACCGTGAATCTCTTTAGGGAGTCTAAGTCCCACCCCTTGAGATGTAGAAATGATTCCATTTGAATCATTTCTTTTCTCATGTATGCATACTTAGACACTCTCATTATTTATTCAAATTTTGTTACTAGCCATAGTTTGATTAAAATAGTTACCCCTTTAAAATAGTATTTTTGACCATAGTCAACACCCCCACTATTTTATAGTTTTATATCCAAGATAAATACTTTCCTTGAATATTAATTCTAGAAACCTATTTTGTTTCTAGAATTCTCATTTATGTTTTAAATTGATTCCTTCTTGAATCAAAATATTACAAAACAACAACTTTAGACACCAAGCATGTCTAGATTTGTTCATTCTATACACATATAGCCAATGTGATTTAGAATGTGGAATTCCAAATCATCTATTTGATAGGATGACCAAATTAATCAATTGATTAACAACAAAATAAATTGATTAACTTTGGAGCATCACCCCCACATTTCTCACATAGTGATAATAAAATATCACTTTAAAATAGAAATTTCTTTATTTCTAATAAGTCATTTATCCTCCAAGATAAATCTAGACTTATGATTCTCAAAGTTCATCATGAGTCCCTAAGCTTCATGATAAACACTCAATAGATCAAGATAAAAAAACCTCAATTTTTATCTTGATTAATTTACTTGCTAAAGCAAGGCACACTTATTTGAAAGTAACTTTCACTTAGTTGCTTTCTTTTATATATTTCACAAAATAAAATGTGAACACAAGTGTAATGTGAGAATTTCTCAAACAAATAATCACAAAATTTCATTTTTAGTTGTCTAAATAATCTCAAAATCACTTAAACAACTTTTGTGTATTTCTTAAGAGTCTCTTTGAGATTCTTTTGAAAACATCAATTTGACATCCATTGATTTTCTCATCAAAATCAAAATGAAAATGTCAATTTTTTAAACGCTTTAAATCAAATAAAATAAACCCTCATTGATTTATTTAAACACTTTGATTTCTTATGTTTTGTTTAAAAGTATCTCCTCATTGAGATTAATTTAAACATATCACCATCCTTAACCAAAATGAATAAAGTTCTCTTTTATTCACCATTGGTGTAAAATTCAAAATTGCTTCTCCAATTTTATAATGTCTCCTCATTGAGGCATTCAATATTTAAGAATTATTGACACTAAATAATTCTCAAATATATTTTCCCTTTTGACCATTCTTTAGACTATAAGTCTATTGAGTCTATATGTCATCCCATAATTTTTAACCCACTTTGAGCTATTTTTCTTGCAATGGCAAGACACAACCATTAAAAGATGTAACCCCCTTAGTTTCATCTTTTCTTATCTCATAAAGTGAGATGGTAAACACTTAAATGGGAAATTTCATTTTTCAAATAATTCCTTTTATTTACCAAATAAATGGTAACTCATCACATTACAATAGTATAGGATAAACATATAAACATCTCACAAATGTTTGCATGATTATATTTCAATATAATTTCACATTGTTGTCAACATACATGACTAATATCATACTAATATGACTCTTTATTAATATGAGAACATGAATTACAAATATCATACACATATGATTTCACATTTTTATTGATTCACAAAATCAATATATTTATACATGTCATATAAAACTCATAGTTGTCATTCTAATAATTTCCCATTAACACAAAATAAGTTCTATGACATGCTAGCATACTACCCAATAATCTACTAGATTATTTACATGTTGATCACATATAACAAAAACTCAAGATATTATATTATCTTCTAATCTAACCACTAAAAAACAAAGGAGATTAGAAAACAATGAATCTCATTTATAAACTTTTCTTCTTCTCATTTCTATCACTATATGAAAACCATTAGATCTTCTAAGAAAACCAAAGAAGAGCATTACCTTATCTTACCATCTTTTCAAAGTTGGATCATCATATGATCTCCATGGTTTCTCCTTCTATTGAAAAGGAAAAATAAGCTTTTGATTGCTAGAGAATATATATTATTGCTCAATGGAATTATGGAAAAACCAAATACAACTCTATGCAAAAATACAATGGACAAGATAATATGATTAAATAAATATTACAACTCAATTGCTCAAAATACAAGTAAATAAAAAGATGTAGAAGAAGAAGACTACAAACTCAATACTATAACAATACAAGTAAATAAGAAGAACAAAAGAATGAAAACACAAACTCTCACACAACCAAAGTGTAGAGTAGTGGGGATCACCAACTTGAATAAGGTTCAAGACCTTTGTCCAAAAGCTTATTTCCCCCTATTCTCTAAGCACTAAGGGATCTCTCTAGGAAATAGCTCTCTGTAATTATCAAGCCTTTTGGTGTATTTTTCAGCCAAGTGCTTTGTGGATGAAAAAAGGTAGTCATACAAGTGAGCATTAGGCTCCTATTTATAGAGTTTGAGATACCCCTTTGAATTTCAAATTCCACCAACCCCCATGGCTGTTACCAATGTTTAATTGGATGTTTATGGAATTAAAATGGAGATTTGGGAGTTATTTGGGATGTTAGAACCGTTCAATTTGGAAAAAACTGAAAATTCACATAGGCTATTAGCCTCACTGGCCGCGGCCACTGGCTTCTGTCCCCCAGGCCGTGGCCACAGGCCATTTTCAGCACAAAAAAGTCATTTTTCCAAAACGTCCCAAATCCTTTCCCGCATGATTTTGTAACCTCAAAACACCTATTGGGAGTTAAAAACATGTCTCCAACAGTCATATATCATCATGACTTTGTGAAATCCAATCTCAAATGTGTAACATATAATATACACATTATTGGGTAATATTTGGGAGTTACAAATTTGTAACTGATTTTGTAACTCCAAAATATGTCACATTTGGGCACACACATGTGTCTAATTTTTGTGACTCTCAATAATATGTTACAAGGTGTGACAAATCACATTTTGTCATATTATTTAATCTAATATTATATTATATGAAATAATATAACATTCCCCCACTAGATTAAATAATCAATTTTTGTAACACTTATTTAATCAATCAAACATTATATTAAAATATAATAATCAGGTCACTCTTATAAAAATTTAAAAAAATCACAATTTATTTTTAGAAATTTTAATTAAAAACTATAAATATAAACCATTGATCTTAATCCAATGGTTAATATCAAAGTAACCATCCATGGGTAGTAACCATTAAGAGTGCACCCATATATATATATATATATAGGGAGCGACTACAACGCATCCCCTTTTTTTGCAACACCGGTGCATCCTTTTTCTATTTCGGCACCTGAATAGTTATAATCCCATTTTTTTATATATGATGTGTACATTATAGCTATCTAGAACATCCTACAAATTTTCAAAATATTATGAATAAATTATGGTACCGAAACAGGGTCTAAACTGTCTGTTGCACACGTGCCTATTTTTTTGTGTACGCGTGTAAAATTTGACAGTTTGAACTCTGTTTCCGACTTCGTAAACTATTTAGAATTTTTTGAAAATTTGCAGGACATTCTAAATACCTACAATGTATACCGTCATATAAAAAAAAATTGGATTATATTTATCCAGGTCCTGAAAATAGAAAAAGGATGCACCGGTGTTGCAAAAAAAAAAAAAAAATGGATGTGTTGTAGTCGTTCCCTATATATATATTCATATGATTGAGTTTTGGTTCCATTCCATTTCCTAATTAGGGCTTTTTTATATTAAAATACGAAGTGCAAATATATATATATGGAATAAGGTTTCAATTCATTTTTGAAAACTTACTTTTTAAGTCTAATAGACTTTAAGATTGATTCAAACAAGTGAACAATAAATAAATACTTAGAAAGGAAAGAACATTGCTGAAATTTTACAAGGTTCACTTATAAAATCAGTTACTCCTTAGGTCACAAAAACCAGGGCAAAATATTTCCACTATAGCAAATTTTATTCTTTACAAATTACAAAATCAACATACTAATTTGATAAAGAACATGTGTAACTCACAGTAAGATTTACAATCACCCTCAATTGAGTCTCCCACTCAATTTTACAAACTTCTAAATCCCTTAGAAGATGAGCTGAAATCGCTTCAACACTTAGTCTCTTCAACACTTTGTAACATCACAAAACAATCTTCAACCAAGAACCTTCAAACCCTAACAAAGAACCTGCAACAAAGGATTAGAGAGAAAACAACAAGGACAACCAAAACTCTCTGCAATAATGAAATGGTTAACTCGGTCGTCAAGACCCAAAACCGACCAGGATATATAAGCAGGTAGTAATCCTAACAGAAACTCCTAACAACAAACTAAACAGAATTAGTTAAACACTAACTGAAAAACTTATCCTATGTGGCAAGTGTAACTACAAAGATCTTCAGATGCATCCAATACATAATTCAGATGCATCTGGGATCATGAATTTCCATATAAAATCACCTACAGAAAAACATGGTTATTACAATCTCCCCCTTGGAAAATTATGATCAATGAACAAAACAAAAATAGACCAACAACAAACATTACCAGAACTAAATAAAAAAGGAACAATGTCAAGTGAAAAACATAAACTAGACTAAATTGAAACAAAAAGAAACTAAAAGGAAATAAAAAGAGTCAAGAAAAAACAACAAATGATATGACAAACGAATACACCAATTTCTCCCTCTCGGTGATCATAATCAAGGAGCATTTTTCTCCAGAAAAGGTCTGTTCTTCATAGAGACTCGTGGTGGAGTTTCAGATGTATCAGAAGACGACCAAGATTGATCCCCCTGAATGTTAGACTCCCACTGAATATCAGGATTAGAGGAACCATCAGCAGCCGCATTATCAACAAGCAGAGTATTAGTAGCAGAAGAAAAGACTGGATTCTCAGTTTGAACTGAAAGGTCCTTCGGAATGGTACTTGGGAATACAACTTGAGACGACTCCCCCTCAACCCTTGCAAATGGAGCACAGGCAGCAGGAAGATCTGACTGTACCTCAATATCATCTAATGTAGAAGCCAATTGTTTATGTAGAGAAGGAGTTGGCACACTTATTGATGGTGAAATACTTGCAGAATGAACTGTGGAAATTATCATGGCTTTGACCTTCATCAGCTCTGTGTACATTGATTTTTCAACTTCCCATTGATGAATCTGATCTTGGTCATATTTTTTCATGAAATTCTTCAACTGAACAGACATCTGAGCTATAGTATCATAAAATGAAGCCTACCAGCTATTAGGTGTAACCCCATTAAGCTCTGGATATTTCGGGACTGGAGGAACAGGAGGCACAAATGGCTTAGAGGCCACTGGCCTCAAAGACTTGTCAATCACAGGCACAGGAACATAAGTGTCTTGAGGTGTCATCACTGGTTTTTAGGGCAAAGCTAGACGATGCACCAGACATGGATAAAGTAGAAATAATCGACTTCTTGAGGCACACGCTGCACTGAATATCTTTTCAAAACTAAGGGACCCCAAATCTATAGACATCCGAGTTCCAACAGAAAAAAGGAATCAACCAATTTTAGGATTGACTGTGGACAAATGAGAATTGGGAACCAATTGTAAATGGCCACTCGATGAAGCACTATGTAAAAAGGAATCATTGCCGTGATAGAGAAATCACTCGTAGTCCACTAGAACAGTGGATTTCCAATGAGCTCAATACCGACTGTTATCAAAGAGGGTGCAATGAAAATTCATCATTATATTCAGGATTAGTGAGCAATGACAATTTTAAAACATGACATATAGTGGATGGAGTATACCAAAATGATTTCCCCTAACGTAAACAGTAAAACGATGAGGATTATTTTTGTCAAGCATATTACTTTCTAAATTTGCATAAAACTCCCTAACTAAGTTCATATTAGGCATCTTCATGTGAATGAATGTACGTAACCAACTCCTAGACTCTAAAAAATCATGCAAAGTAGGGAAATCATTCACCACAACAGAACACGTAATCCATAACTTTCTAAATGAAATGTAACTCTGAAAAAACTTACGTGTAGATGCAGAACTAAAAAATGTTGGCATGTGCTTGGGAGCCACAACAGAAGGCAAAAAAGGATCATGAGCCCTAGATGAGACTTTGGACATTGAATATGGTGGCTTAGACTTAGAGCTTGAAGGTTGAAATTTGGGATTCTTTATTTGGGGCTCAGATGGTTCTTTAGAGATTGGTTGTTTTCTCTTTGCGGCCTTGTGGTTAGAGGTGGATGGAGATGGGGAAGGCTCAAGTGTAGATGGAGACGATATTCATGGGACAGTGGAGGACCTAATGACACGCATAGGAAAATAGGGTATAGAAATGGGACGTTTACCTTTCTCCTTTCTTTTGACAAATGGAGATGACTGGACAGATTTGGACGAAGACAGTACACCAGCTGGAGAAGAACACCGATCCGACTGAGCTGGTGACCGAGATAGGTCAACACCAAAATCTGGAGGTTGAGATGACAGAGGTGGTGGGTTCCTAGAGGGAACAGACGGTGGCGAAGATGGATTGTTCGAGGTTGCCATGAAAGCTCCTTTCAAGATTTTGTAATCCAGGCTTTTGCTGAAATAGAGAAGACTCACAACATATAAGGCACTTTATATAAAAGATGACAGTCGACACCCTTAAGGGAGTGTTTGGATTAAAATAATAAAAAAAAAAAATAAGGCCCTTTTAAAAAAATGCATATGGTTAGAACTAAACATCTGCCAATGGGATTTCTATTTAAATTTTAAAGGGTAGTTGAAACAAACAAGCTCTATTTAAAAAAAAAAAAATACATGTAACCACAGATGAACAATAGATGATCTTTTGAGGAAAAACATAGACACTAACCTCATGAGCACACTAGATAGATTGAAGATGAGGCTCTGTTAAAAAATAAAACCAATATCCCAAAGAAATGTAAGAAAAGGTTGCAAGACAAAAAAAAAATTCAGATAAAATCTTTAAAAGAGAAGGTTTAACAAGTTATCATCAACCAGATTTTTTTCAACAAGAAATTTGAACCTAAATTTACCATTTGTGTTTGTATGTGTCCTCATGTGAGCCAAATGTAAGACTTACTCACTCTTGATTTTGTCCCCTTTTTTGTTTTTTTCTTAAATGCCTCTTTTGATTGTAACACTCATGGACTTTTTCAAAGCAATCAGCTATGGCTTTCACTCATTTCCAGAGATGTAGTTGTCTCCCTTAATAAAACAAATAATGCTAAGTTAGAAGGAGCAAGCTTCTTGAAGCATTAATGTTCAAAAGGGTAACCCTTCCCATTGCACCCAAAAATGGCAGCCTTTTTAGCTGAGACAAATAAAGACTCAAATAAATATTGGAAAAAGAAAGAGAGATGAGAAGTACCTTCCAGCTTTAAGGAGAAAAAGATAGTTGAATCGCAACAAAAACAAACACAAGTGAGAAATTGAATTGAAATGCAAAAAAATAATAATGAACAGAGGCAACACTAAACCATTTGGATGGCATAGAAGCCAATACTGTTTCTTAGGTGCACATAAGTGTAAACATTTAAAGCCTTTGTGAAAAGATAAGCTAGTTGAGCATCTGTAGAAACATGGGAAATAGTGAGCATTTTTTATTCAACCAAACCTCTAATGAAATGATGTCGTATATCTATGTGTTTAGTTCTTTAGTGTTGCATTATATTTTTTGAAATATTAATGGCACTTGTGCTGTCACAATATAGAGTTAAACTGTGACAGTCAGAATCCCGTGATCCATAAGGGGAAAGACCGGGTAAAAGCTGTGCAATCCCACATCGCCTGGGGAATATCAAGTGTGATGATTCTAAGACTGTGTAGGTATGGGACTGCACAGTTGAAGATGGCTTAAATGGATTGATAGGTACTACCTATGCCAACAAGATGCATCTTATTTTCGATAGTCCATCACTTGAGAACTCCAAAGTTAAGTGTGTTTGACCTGGAGTAGTCTCATGATGGGTGACCTCCTGGGAAGTTTTCCTAGGAAGCGTGCGAGTGAGGACAAAGCACGCTAGAAAGACTCGTGTTGGTTTTCAGGGCTAGTCGTCATTCAAGGAAGCATCCATAGTGATGTGGGACATTACATAAACACTCTTGTGGGTAGCCATAATCAGTTAGCATTTTATTGAGCCATATTAGTTGTGTGCAACAGCTACCAGCTGCTATGTATTCAGCTTCAGCTGTGGACAGGGAAATTGAGTTTTGTTTCTTACTCAATCAGCTAACAAGATTGTTGCCTAGATAGAAGCACCCCCTGATGTGCTTTTTCTATCATCTAGACTCTCATCCCAATTAGAGTCACTAAACCCGACTAATGACAAGGTGGTATCACGAGCACACCACATTCCAAACTCCACTGTGCAAGATAGGTATTTCAATATTCTTTTGACAACCATCAAGTGGGATTGTTTAGGATTTGACTGAGACAGAGCACATAGACTCACATTAAAATAAATATTAGAGCGGTTAGCTGTAAGATATAGCAGGCTACCTATCATGCTTCTAAACAATGTTGGGTCTATAGACTCATCTTTGGTGAGTTTAGTGGTAGTGCCTATGTGTGTCCTAGCATGCTTTGATTTACCAAGACCAAATTTTTCTCGCATCTTTTTAGTGTGTTTAGACTGTGAGATGAAGATCCATAATCAAGTTGTCTTATTTGCAAACCTAGAAAATAGTTAAGATCCCCAATTAGACTCATTTAAAATTCACTTTGCATTAGCTTGGCAAACCTAAGAACCTCATTTTCACAAGTTGACCCAAAAATAATATCATCCACATAAATTTGTGCAACAAAAATTCCATTGGTTAAATGCCTGGTTAATAGTGTGTTATCTGCATTCCCTCTAAGAAAACAATTTGATAACAAAAAAGAAGTAAGTCTGTCATACCATGCACGTAGAGCTTGCTTGAGGCCGTATAGAGCTTTCTTCAACTTATAGACATGATTTGGAAACCGGGGGTCAAAAAATCCTTCAGGGTGATTGACATACACTTCTTCTTGAAGAATCCCCCACTCAAGAACGCACTTTTCACATCCATTTGATGGAGTTTGATGTTGAGATGACAAGCAACAGACAACAACAAGCGAATAAACTCAAGACAAGCAACTGGCGCAAAAGTCTCTTCAAAATCTACTCCTTCAACTTGTTTGTTACCTTGTGCGACAAGCCTTGCCTTGTTCCTTGTAACTGTGCCAAATTCATCGGACTTGTTTTTGAATATCCATTTAGTGCCAACTATGTTCATGTCAGATGGTCTTTCTACCAAATCCCACACATTATTTAGGCTTGCTACTGTCTAATGCTCATCAGTCAGGGCTTCCTTGATAGATTTAGGCTCGATCATGGACACATAGCAAGAATGGGTAATTTCCACAGAGGCTTTCCTCTGAGTGACCAGTGTATCATTTGGATTTCCAATGATAGTAGCAGGAGGATGAGCCTTCTATATCCAAGATGGAGAACCATTCTTGTACAGTCTAGCAAGAGGTGAGGTGGATGGGGGTGTACTATTACCATAGGAGACAAGAATGGAGGCAGATGGATCTATTGCAGTTTCACATGAGTCAGTTTGATCAGTGGCATGAGAGTTTATATGAGTCTGAGGTGCCTCTTGAGTTTGTATCGTAAAACCTTTTAAAGGAACTTGCATAACAGGCAAACATCATCAATATTGTCTTCCTCACAAACTTCCAAATCATCAAATCTCACATTAATTAACTTGACCACCTTGACATTGTGTTTGTTAAACACGCGATAGGCTCGACTGTTTTTGGAATAACCAAGGAAGAGTTCCTTGTCACTTCTGCAATCAAATTTTCCCAGATGTTTCGTGTCATTAAGAACATAACAGATACAACCAAAAAATGTGAGGATAGCTCAAGTTAAGAGTCTTCCCTTTCTAGAGTTCACATGGTGTTTGTGTCGTGCCAACTCGAAGGTGAACTTTGTTGCTGATGTAACAAGCAGTATTAACAGCTTCAACTCAGATTCTTTTGGAAATATTTTTGGCACGTAACATGACCCGAGCCATTTCTTGAAATTTTTTGGTTCTTCCTTTCTGCAACCCCATTCTGTTAAGGAGTTTTTTGTACACAAAACTCATGTCAGATTCCCATTTGATCACAAAAATCTGAGAATAAGGTGTTCTCAAATTCTTTCCCATGGTCACTAAGAATTCGGAAAACTTTGAGAATCTTGGTGGATTCCTCATTTTGAAGCTTAAGACAAAGGGCAGAAAATACTCCAAATGTGTCAGACTTTTCTTTAATGAACTCTACCCATGTGAATTGAGAGAAGTCATCAATACACAATCACATATCGTTTGTCATTTACACTCTCAGTTTGCATGAGCCCCATCAAGTCAACATGAAGTAGTTTGAGTACTCTTGATGTTAACAGAGCTCGAATAGGTGCATGAGAGGATTTGATTTGTTTACCTATTTGACATGGACCATAAAGCATATCCCTCGACACTTTGAAATTTGGAATACCTCTTACAACTTCTAATTTGACAGTCTACTTAAGATCTCTGTAATTGAGGGGACCAAGACGATAATGCCACAAATTAGGTTTGTCAAGAAATTTACGATGACACAGAACAGTATTGCACATAGTATAGCAATTATCAGACGATATGTTTCCTGTCAGAACTGAACACTCGTTAGATGAAACTAAACATTGAGTTTTGGTAAAGATTACAATGTAACTAGCATCACATAGTTGACTAATACTCAGAAGGTTTGCCTTAAGTCCTTGAACATACAAGACACCCAAGAGGGGTGGGAGCCCTGCAATAATCAGATCACATTTTCCCAAGATACACCTTTATTACCATCGCCAAATGTAACAAGACCATCCTGAGACTTCGTGAAGTTTGTTAGTAGGGATTTGTACCCAGTCATGTGTTTGGAGCAACCACTGTTGAAATACCATTGATCATTCTTGAATGCTAAAAACGAGGTATGAGCAACAAGAGCACATTTTTCATTTGCTATAGGTATCCGATTACCATGAGGAGGCTAGGCAGAATTTGTAGAGGGTTGAATCAGGTGATGACCCCTTTGAATCATCACTTTTAAGTAGGACTGAAGCTTGTAACATCTTGGTTGTATATGACCGTGCCTGTTGCAAAAGATGACATGTTGAAACAAATCTCGTTGCTGAAGGTAGTGAAGCACACATTGGAGTTTCTCAAAGAGAAGAAACTTTGGATGATAGGGTGGCCCATTTGGAGCTGCTGATAACCTCTGTAGATGAGCCAGATCCATCAATATTTTTGCTTACAGCAGTAGATACAAATGGCAATTTTGGTGCTAATGATAATGGCTCCTCGATAGTGAGATTCTTTCCCTTTTTTATAGAGTAGCTTGTAACCAATATCAGTTTTGTCACCATATGGATTTTTTATTTGAAGAGGACGATTAAGTGCCACTGTCCCAGGTGGAATGAACTTAAGAGCTTGTTTGGTATGAACAATATCAATTTCCAACTTGTATATCAAATCATTTTTTCTCTTCAAGTTCTATATCGAGGTATTTGATAGTGCCCCCAAGCAGTGCATTTGTGTCAGTCAATGCCTTTTACTTCTTGGACATATATGAAAATTGGCCAAACATCTCCTCATATGCAACTTGCCTATCCACACTATCAGATTCTAAGGCAGCATAATCTACATCCTCTTCAGATGAGTCCGACCAAGTACTCTTTACAAGAAACGCCACCATTTGCTTTTCTTAATCAGAACAATCACTGTTGCTGTCATCTTTGTCCTCATCAATATCACTCCAGGTTACTGCAAGAGCCTTTTTCTTCTTTAGTGTGTTAGCACATTCAACATGTATATGACCAAATTCATCACACTCGTGACATTGGATGCCCCGATTCTTCTTATCCAGGGACTGCGGTAGCTTGTTAGAGACATGAGTGAACTTCTTGATGGAATTTTCTTTGCCTCCATAGTTTTTCTTGTTAAAATTATTTTTCAAGAACTTGGCATAATTCTTGGTCAACAAAGCAAACATATCATCTGCAAGGTTTTCAGACAGATCTGCAACTTTAGGCTGCTCTTCTTTGTGTAAAAAATCAATACTATTGCGGGGCTTTTCATTTTCTTTTTTTTGTTGTCTCTTGGTCTTACTCCATCTTTTCAAGGTCAGCTCATAGTTTTGCAAAGATCAAATCAATTCATCAAGATCTAGATCTTCAATCTTATGTACTTCCTCAATTAATGTGACTTTTGCCTTAAACCTTCTTTGAAGAACTCCAAGAACTATGCAAACAAGCTTGGCATTGGAATACATCTCACCTAGATCATAAGGCTCATTAGAAATGTCACACAATTTGGCATGGAATTCAACAAAAGATTTGTCTTCTTCCATTGTTAGATTCTCAAAGGCCTTATCAAGAGCACGAAGTCTAGACTTCTTGACAGCATCAGTGCCCTCATTCTTGACTTTCAGTTTTTCCCAAGCTTTTATGGTGATCTCACAATTCACAATGACTTTGAGTTGATTAGTTGAGACTGCATTAAAGATAGCATGGAAGGCCTTTGAATTGAAATTTGCCTTCTCAATTTCAGTAGTTGTCCAGTCTTTCATTGCTTTGGCTTTTACGACATCACCTTCCTTGACAGTGGGAGGATTCCATCAATAAAAAAAACGATCCACACACACTTATCTACTGCCCTGGGAAATGCTCCCATTTTCGTCTTCCAGTAAGGGTACTTGGCTCCTTCCAGCATATGAGTTCTTGTTGTAGATCCACCTTCCTTGAACAATTTCATGATCAACACAAACAAAGAAAATACTCCCAGAGATGAAACTCAGAGAGGGTTAGTTGAAACAAGAAAGCAAGAAACTAGAAAACAAACATATGGAGAACAAGAATGAATTCAATAGACAAAGTAAAGAAATTAACATCGAAAACACCTTACGGCTCAAGATTTCAAACGAAATACGGTTATGATACCAATTAAAAAAGTTACTTTTTAAGTATATGAACTTTAAGATTGATTCAAAAAGTGAATAATGAACAAGTACTTAGAAATGAAAGAACACAATTTAATTTTTACAAGGTTCACTAATAAAATCAACTACTCCCTGGGTCACAAAGACCAGGGCAAAATACTTCAACTATAACAAACTTTGTTCTTTCCAAATTAAAAAATCAACATACTAATTTGCTAAGGAACACATGTAGGCATGGAAGCATGGGCCGGTGAGGCGGGGCGGGGCGTCTTTGCCTTGGTAAAAATGGGGCAGAATTCGGGGCGGGCTACCCCACCCCAAAAACTTTTTTTTCTATACTCAAACCCAATATTAAAAAAAATCATTTTGAGATAAATGCAACTATTATATATATTTTCTTAACATTATTATTTTTAGTATGTCTTAGTGCTGGTTTTACAATAGTGATGTGTCTTTATATGTAACTCTGGTATCCTTTTATATTAGCATTCTTTTTTTCTCTTTAGTCAAGAAAAATGGATTACAAATATCCTAGTATACTATGATTTTACAAATGAGATAATATATATTTGGAATCTTTTTTTTTATTGAAATGGGGCCATATAATGTATATTGCATATATTATTTTGAATTCCATATCTTACTTTTAATCTAAATGAATTATAATTCAACTTTTCTTAAAAAACAAAAGTTAAATGGGTCGGGGCAGACCCACCTAGCTCCAAGGAACTTATCAGGGTGGGGCAGAATGTTAGCGGGGCAGGGCGGGGTGAAAGCGGGGCGGGGCGAGGCAGACCCACCCCATTTACATGCCTAAACACATGTAACTCATATTAAGATTTAAAATCACACTCAATTGAGTCTCCCAATCAATTTTACAAACTTCTAAATACCTTAGAAGATGAGTTGAAATCGCCTCAGCACTTAGTCTCTGAAATCCCTTTAGAACACCTAAAATAGATCCCTCTATTCTTCACTTTCTAGAATCACAAAATAATCTTCAACCAAGAACCTTCAAACCCTGACAAAGAACCTGCAACAAAGGATTAGAGAGAAAACAACAAAAGACAACCAAAACTCTCTGCAACAATAAGACGGTTAGCTTAGTCGCCAAGAACCAAAACCGACCAGTATATATAAGCAGGTAGTAATCCTAACAGAAACTCCTAACAACAAACAAACCAGAATTAGTTAAACACTAACTGAAAAAATTTATCGTACATGGCAAGTGTAACCACGAAGATCTCTAGATGCAACCAATACATAATTCAGATGCATCTGGAATCATGATTTTTCATATAAAATCACCTGCAAAAAAATATGGTTATTACAATTTTTCTCTACCCTAAACACCATGTCAAACTCAAATTTATGTACCATGATAATATGTTAATATAAATCTAATTTTTCATTTGTCTTAATTTTTTTAAATATGAATAAATTCAATGTAAATACTTAATATTTATCAAACTATAGCAGTTTAATATTCAATTTTCTTTCCTTTTAAAAAAGAATATTCAATTTAAACAAAAATAAATAATACTTTTTAATATATTAAAAGATCATTATTTTTTAGATAATTAAATTTTAAAAAAAGCATTTAAGTTGCATTATTAAAAAAATAAAAAAATAACTTTAAACAAAATATAAAAGAAAAATCAAATTTGTATTAGTTTTTTTCAATAAACTTTAATAGTACTCAAAATAAACCCTAAAATTTGCATAACACTAATATTCTTCTTTCTTGATTAGAGGGAATAAGATAGGCAGACGACCTTCTATGTGATCGCAAGGTTTTTCCATAGACAGGGTTCTTCTTCCACGCATCAGCGCCCTGGGCACAAGCAAATCTAGGTGCATGTAGAGGTCAACATAGGTGCTCATGGCTAACAACCTAAGCTACAACTAGATAGGGAGACTATATCATGGGCGACTAACAAGGACAACCTACTGGTATTCTGAGGCTTTGACGAGAGGAGTTTTGATGAGTGCCCATTTTATGCACTCATTTATGTCTCTTTGATCTTGATTTGGTGTGCTTACTTCAATTTTTTATGTGGATTTGATGTATTCTCTTGAGTGTGCATGAATAAGCTTAATGGATGATTTTGTGGCCAACTTGGAACTTCAACCCAAAATTTGAGCATTATTCCTTTATAGTCTGGAAAAACTCTTAAAAATGGAAGTTATAGACATTTTTCTTAGCTTTTTGAATCATTGCATTTGGAGTTCGGATGAAATATTTATGCATGTTTTACTGAGCAGTATTGAAATCGAGAAGTGAAAAAAGCTTAAAAAATCAAGTCTAATGAAAACTGACCCGAGAGGCGCCGTTGCGCCTAGACTGCTGCTAGTTACATTTTGTGAGCCTCGAGTCAGAGCTTCAGGCGCCATTGCACCTAGACTTAGGTGTAATTGTGCCTTGCGCGTATTTTAATTTTTAATCAATTTTAAATGAAATTTTTAGGGTAATTTCTTGTGGCCTATAAATATAATCTTAGAGTTTCATTAAAGGGACTTTTAGAACGTCTTGGAGGCAAAGATTACATTGAAGAACAAGGAGAAGAA
This sequence comes from Humulus lupulus, assembly GCF_963169125.1. Lineage (NCBI taxonomy): Eukaryota > Viridiplantae > Streptophyta > Magnoliopsida > Rosales > Cannabaceae > Humulus > Humulus lupulus. Next base: position 170,435,854 of record NC_084798.1, on the reverse strand, counting down.
GGATTGAAGCCAAATTGAACATCTAAACTAGTTTTTATTCTCTTACTTTTCTTTTTAGTTTAATTAGCCATGAACATGAATGTTATTGGTTTAATGTTTGTGATCATGAACTAAGCATATTTTCTAGAGTATTGATGGAACCATTTTAAGTTATTGAATTAATGTTTTGATATTATTCCCATGAAGTTTCTCTAATATGTTCATGCATTCTTTTGTTTAATCTTATCTTTTTAATGCTTGATCTCCATTGAATTGAGATTTAGGATTTTACACTTGAGAGAGGTAATCTTAAATTGGACCTAGAATTGTAAACATGGGAAAAGTGTGAGATTGAGAGATTCTGTAACGTCCTACTAATCCAAAACATTACATTAAGTGTATAGTAGTAGTAGTAGTAGTGGTGGTAGTGGTAGTGGTGGTGGTAGTGGTAGTGGTAGTGGGTGGTTGGTGGTGGTGGTGGTGGTGGTGGTGGTGGTGGTGGTGGTGGTGGTAGTAGTAGTAGTAGTAGTATGATAGTTACTGTGGATTTTGGTTCAAGCCGAGACTTAGTTGAACACTCGCAGCAACACTTGTAGATTTTATAAGTTTAACCTATAGTTTAAGAATATTAATTATAACATAATGTTTGATTAATATAGCTGATTATATATAAAGATGTTATTTATTATACTATAAGGTTTAGATCGAATTAATAAGATCATGACACTTGTCATGTGCATATTTATTTAAGGATTTAATTATAGTTTAAATAAAAGAAAGTTCAAGAAAGCTCTAGAATCTTCCAAGACCATTAGGAGCATGACATTTATCACAATCTTGTTTATTTGTGGATTAGGTTGTTATTTAGATAATTAAATAGATTTTCCGTAACTTTAGGGTACTGTAACTTCCGACCTATTTTTGACCTAGTTATGTTATGAATTTTGAAAAATAGTATTTATAGAAAGTTGTAAATAATTGAATTAGCTTTCTAACGGTATAAAAGTGGTCTAAATCGAAATTCTGCAGCTCCGGTTATGTTGATTTTACTACAGGTGAGTTTAGAGTTACGAGATTTAGGAAGTTAGAAATTAGGATTTTATTTTATTTAAATTTAAATTTGGATTATAGTTAGAATGAAATTAAGTATTTTTTTTTAAATAAAAGAAAGATCTAGAAACTCTAGAACCTTCCTGAACCACTAAGATCATGACACTTGTCATAATCATGTTTATTTAAGGATTTAAGTATTTTTTTTATAGGATAATTTCACTCCTTGAACTCTATAAGTAAGACCTAGTACCCAGTCCTTCCTCTCACTCTTCAAGCTGTGATCAGAGACTCCAAGGTGCTAGTGCTACCATAGGGTGATAAACACTTGGGTTGGGAAAAAGCTTTGCAATTCTTAAGCTTTATAAAATACTTGGGAAGTGAGGATTAATGTATTTCGGTATTGAAGTTAGACCAATCCTTAAGGTCAACTAAGGTACTCTTATTCTTTAAGTCCAGTTCTCTAAAACTACTTTAGTTTTTCTTTAGTTCCTTTATTCAGATCCTAACTTTTGATATTAGTTTTTGATTAGGTTCTTAAAATCTAAAAGATCTTTCTTCGTAAGTTTCTTCTTGAAAGTTTAGTTTCCACATTTATTCTTACTTTTTAGAAATACTCACCATTCTTATTGTTGATTTTAGGAGTGTTCCAAGTCCCGCATTTGTTCTCAAATATCCCAGTTTTGGTAAGGAAAATATGATAGATTTTATGTGTTCATATGTTTATGTTATGATATGTTTTACGCTATAATATGTATATGTATAAATATGTTTTTATAGTCCTTGGGCATATGACTTGCTTAGATAGCAAGCCCCAAGATTTTTTTTATCATTTTCATGGTTTAGAGTTATGATTTACCCTACCTCGATTAGTAGACAGAGGACCTAGATGGGTTAACATATACTACCATGTGATCTAACCTACCTCAATTAGTAGACAGAAGACCTAGATGGTTTTATCACATGCCATGTTGAAGAGTTAATGACCATTAATATTGTAATTCTATACGTTTTTATTGTTAGAAAAAATTAGATTGCCTCAATGGAAATAGGTAAGAATATTACAACTCTAGACAATATATTACAAATAAATATTGATTGATTGAATAAGGTTACAACTCTATAACTTAAAATACAAATAAACTAAAGAACAAGAAGAAGAGAAAAACAATAGAATAGTGAAAAATACAACTCAAAGCAAAATATTACAAGTAAAGTAAAAGTGTTTGAAATAAAGAAAAGAAGATTACAAATCAAAACAAGAAATACAAATAAACAAAAGAGAAGAATATGAGGATGAAGAGAAATAGAATAGAAAGAAAGAACAAACAAACTAAATAGAAACAACTCTCACTCACACTACCAAAGTGAAGAGTGTTGGGGATCACCAACTTGAACAAGGTTTGAAACCTTTGTCCAAAAGCTTATTTCCCCCTAACTCAAGCACTAAGGGATCTCTCACAGATTATAGGAAATGCTTTCTGGAATTATCAAGCCTCAAGGTGTTTCTAGTCAAGTGCTCTAATGGATAGAAATGTTGTGTCTTTCAAGTGAGCTATAGGCTACTATTTATAGAGTTTAGAGACACCCTTTGAATTTCAAATTCCACCAACTCTCTGGCTGTTACCAATGTTTAATTGGATTAATATGAAATTAAAAATGAGATTTGGGAGTTATTTGGGTTTTTTGAGCTGTTCAACAAAGATTGAAAAAACTAAAAAAATGGTCAGGTTTGGCCTGTGGCTGCGGCCAGAGACATTAGTGGCCACGGCCACTACTCTCTGTCCCACTGGCCGCGGCCACCAACATTCAGTGGTCGCGGCCACTAACCATTTTCAGCACTTAAAAATGTGCTGTTTTTCCAAACGATTCCAAACCCTCCCAAATAAATTTGTAACTCCCAAAACACATTATTGGGGTTAAAATCATATCTGTAATAGACATTTCACATATGGATTTATGAAATTCATCTCAATATTGTGTAACACCAAATTTACACAATAAATGGTAATATTTGGAAGTTACAAATTTGTAACACCAAATATGTTACATTATTTGGATATATTTCATATATCTAAATATTGTAACTCTCTATTATATGTTACAATATGTGACACTCTTTGTCACATTTATTTAATCTAAAACATTATAATATAATATAATATAACATTCCCCCACTAGATTAAATAGTTGTCTATTGTAACATTTATTTAATCAATCATTATATTTTAAAATATATCATATCCCCCACTCGATTAAATAAGAACTCTCTCTTATAGGAGTCATTGCATTAGTGCATAAAGCAAAGTATTTTTCAACTTGAACTTTACTATAGTGTAATTATCACAAAATTTGTCGAAAATTTGGTTGCACTAGGCATTGAACCATCTTTTCATGATAATAAATCGGTGATAACACACACACCTTTGCGATGTTCACTTGAGACCTCTATGTCTCATTTTGCACCGTTAATGGCCATGCGCACTTTCCATTCATGGACGTTCTTGAGAATACTCCCAATTCTCATGAGAGGTGGCACCACCCCTAGGTCCATATAGATGGAATTCTTACAGTATTTTGTTACAAAATATACTTGTCTTCACAAGACTGAATTCTATTAAAAATCTTTCGGTTTTAACCCTCAACTTGGTAACACACAAGTACTCAATATCTCAGATGGGACTTGTTTTGAGTACAACTAATATTCACTTGATTGACTTGTTGTTACCTATTGAACCTAACACTAGTTGAATAACTGGTGTTAAGATAGGTTACCATCAATCGTGAATCTCTTTAGGGAGTTTAAGTTCCATCCCTCGAGATGATGTAGCCACTAAATCCCTCGTTAGTGGCTTAGTGAAAGGATTCGCCAGATTTTCACTTGTTCTCACATAGGATATTGAGGTGACTCCTCTTTGAATCAATTCTCTTACATATCCATATCTTAGACTAATATGTCTAGACTTCCCATTATACACTCCGCTGTATGCTCTAGCCAATGTCGCTTGGCTATCACAATGTATCGATATAGTAGATACATTCTCTTTGATTAGGGGAATCTCTATCAACATATCCCTTAACCATTCGACCTCTTTGCCGGTAGCAGCTAGAGCTATGAACTTTGCTTCCATAGTGGAATGAGATATACAGGTTTGTTTCTTGGAACCCCAAGAAATTACACCTCCACCAAGTGTAAATACCCAACCAGTTGTGGACAAGTTGTCCCCAAGATTGGATATCCATCTTGCATTTGTATATCCTTCTAAAATTGAAGGAAATTTGGAGTAGTGAAGGCTTAATCCTTTGGTTTTCTTGAGATAACCTAGGACTCTTCCAATTTCCTTCCAGTGATCCACACTTGGATTACTTGTAAACCTGCTAAGTTTACTTACCGCAAATGCTATATCAGGTCTAGTACATTGGGCATCGTACATTAGACTCCCTATAGCACTAGCATACTCCAATTGAGCCACCACTCTTCCTTCATTCTTCTCTAGTTTTACACTATGATCGAAATGAGTATTGGCATCTTTAACATTGGGATGGTTAAATTTGTCCAATACTTTCTCAACATAGTGGGCTTGCCCTAACGCAAAACCCCCACTATGTTTCTTTACTTTGATACCAAGTATGGTGTCAACTCCTCCAAGATCTTTCATCTTGAAGGTTGATGATAGAAACCTCTTCGTTCCTTCTATCCCTTTCATGCTATTACTTAGAATAAGCATGTCATCCACATATAAGCAAATAATGATCACATATCCCTTACATGTTTTGGAATACAAACACTTGTCTCCATTGTTATGTCTAAACCCATTAGACATGATGGCTTGATCAAATTTCTCATGCCATTGCTTAGGAGCTTGTTTCAATCCATATAAGGATCTTACAAGTCTACAAACTTTATGTTCATATTTTGGTAGGACAAACCCTTCGGGTTGTTCCATATAGACCTCCTCATTGATGTCACCATTAAGGAGTGCCGTTTTGACATCCATTTGATGAACATACAAGTTGTGTATAGAAGCTAAAGCGAACAAAATTCTTATAGAAGTTGTTCTTGCAACAGGCGCATAAGTATCCAAATAATCAATACCGTCTTTTTGCCTAAACCCTTTAGCTACTAATCTTGCTTTTAAGGTTTTGATAGTGCCGTCAGTGTGGTATTTTCTCCTAAATACCCACTTACACCCAATTTGCTTAGACCCCGGTGGGAGGTCTACCAATTCCCAAGTGTTATTGGAAAGAATGAAATCCATCTCATCATTGATGGCTTCTTTCCAAAATTCACTGTCTCTCGATTGCATAGCTTCTCTATAAGTCTTAGGATCATCCTCAACGAGAAGTACAATAGGAATTTTCCTAATAACTTCCTCTCTATTTCCTTCTACCATGGAGAATGAAATTCGTTGAGAATCTATCTCATCCACTACTAGACTTATATGATTTTTAAGCCTTTGACTTCTTCTAGGTTTAAAGGGTTGCTTTACATCCTTTTGAGAATTCTCCTCTTGAGAATCAACTTTGGATGTAGAAGCTTGAGAATTGTTCTCATATAGCAAATTCTCCTTTAGAGATGTTGAAGCTTGAGAATTGTTGTCACATAACATATTCTCAAAAAATTCAATTTCTCTAGATTCAATCACAATATTAGACTCTAAGTCTAATAGCCTATAAGCTTTACTATTGTTGGCATAACCAACAAAAGCACACTTTATGGCTCTTGAACCTAATTTTGTTCTATTAGGTTCATTTTTCTTGCAATATGCAAGACACCCCCACACTTTGAAGTACCCTATGTTGGGTTTTCTTCCTTTCCATAACTCATATGGAGATATCTCATTTTTCTTCATCGATATTCGATTAAGAATGTGACAAGCGATTAAAAGCGCTTCACCCCATAAGTTGAAGTTCAACTTAGAAAACACCAACATAGAATTTATCATCTCTAGATAAGTCCTATTTTTCCTTTCGGCAACACCATTGTGTTGTGGTGTATAAGGTGCAGTACACTCATGAATTATACCATTTTCTTCACAAAATGTATTGAATTAATTAGAGAAGTACTCTCCTCCTCTATCACTTCTTAGTACCTTAATCTTTTTATTTAGTTGATTTTCAACTTCTAATTTATACAATTTAAAAGCATCAAAAGTTTCATCTTTATGCTTTAAAAGAAACACATAGGTATATCTACTAAAATCATCTATAAAAGTAAGAAAATACCTTTTACCACCTCTAGTTAAAACACCATTTAATTCACAAAGATCACTATGGATTAAATCTAGTAAATTAGATGATCTTTCTACACTAGGAAATGGTTTCTTAATCATTTTTGCCTTAACACATGTTTCACATTTACCATACTTTTTAATATTATGCAATCATACCACATTTAACTACTCTTTTCATGGTTCAAAAACCTATATGCGATAGTCTAAGATGCCACAAAAATAAAGAATCATACTCCACAATATAGGCGGAATTAACATTTTTATTGATAACATTGAAAGTTACATCATTGGTGCACAATTTAACCATACCCTCACAAGAGTTCCATTTTCCAAAAATACATTTAATTTGGTAAGTATAAGTTTACCGGACTCAAAAACGGCTTTAATGCCGGGCTTGCCAAGAAAATCACCACTTACCAAGTTTCTACTCATTTCGGGAACAAAAAGTACATTCACTAATGTAACTTTCTTGTCGGAGGTGAAAAAGACTTCAATGGTACCTTTGCCAAGTATCTTAGATTTGCCCTCATTGCCCATTTGAATCTCATGGTTGCCCTTTGACTCTTTAAAGGTCTTGAACAATGATTTCTCATAGGTGACATGGATGGTGGCACATGTATCATACCACCACCCTTTCACCTTGCCTTGGACTGCATTCACGTCACTAAGGGTAGCAACTATGTTTTCCTCTTGAGTTGCGTTCACCTTAGGTCCTTGTTGGTCTTTTCTATGCCTACACTCTCTAGCATAGTGACCCTTTTTCCCACACACAAAGCAAGGACCTTTCTCGCCCTTAAACTTTTTTGGGTTGGTTTTTGGACCCAAAGGTTTCTCGTTACCCGCATTTGCTTTGGAAGTCTCTCCATTAGACCCCTCCACAAGTTTATCTCTACATATCGATTCCTCTTCGATTCGAATATGCTTTTGGATTTCCTCAAAAGAGTAATCCTCATTTTTATGAAGGATTCTTTCCTATAGCTCTTCCAAGTTGGTGGTAATTTAGCCACTATAGCACCAACTTGAAAGGCCTTGGGAAGCTCATTCTTTAAAACTTTCAGTTTGTTAACAATTATTTGCAATTCATGAATTTGAGGAAGAATAGGTTTATCACCAAAATATTGAGATATCAAAAACTTTTTGGTACCTTCCTCTTTCCCCTTGAACTTTTTCTCAAGTGCATCACATATCTCCTTGGCCGATTTGGTCTCGGTGTAGAGGTCATAGAGCCTATCGGATAGGGCGTTGAGGATATGACCCCTACAAAGGAGATTGTCCTCCTCCCTCTTCCTTCTTTTCTCCACCTCCTCGAGAGTATCCTTATCGGATGGCGTTGGGAGAGGTTCTAGAGTGGATTCTAGAATATAGGTGATTTTGAGAGTGGTCAAAAGGAATCTCACCTTATCTTGCCACCTAGTGAAATTGGACCCAACAAACTTATCCAACCTCACTAGGTCTTGATTTATGATTTTGATGGTCTCACCTTCCATTGAAACAAACAAAGGGATAAGCTTTTGAATGTTAGAAAAAAATTAGATTGCCTCAATGGAAATAGGTAAGAATATTACAACTCTAGACAATATATTACAAATAAATATTGATTGATTGAATAAGGTTACAAATCTATAACTAAAAATACAAATAAACTAAAGAACAAGAAGAAGAGAAGAATAATAGAATAGTGAAAAATACAACTCAAAGCAAAATATTACAAGTAAAGTAAAAGTGTTTGAAATAAAGAACAGAAGATTACAACTCAAAACAAGAAATACAAATAAACAAAATAGAAGAATATGAGGATGAAGAGAAATATAATAGAAAGAAAGAACAAACAAACTAAATAGAAACAACTCTCACTCACACTACCAAAATGAAGAGTGTTGGGGATCACCAACTTGAACAAGGTTTGAAACCTTTGTCCAAAAGCTTATTTCCCCCTAACTCAAGCACTAAGGGATCTCTCACAGATTATAGGAAATGCTTTATGGAATTATCAAGCCTCAAGGTGTTTCTAGCCAAGTGCTCTAATGGATGGAAATGTTGTGTCTTTCAAGTGAGCTATAAGCTCCTATTTATAGAGTTTAGAGACACCCTTTGAATTTTAAATTCCACCAACCCCCATGGCTGTTACCAATGTTTAATTGGATTAATATGGAATTAAAAATGAGATTTGAGAGTTATTTGGGTTTTTTGAGCCGTTCAACAAAGATTGAAAAAACTGAAAAAATGGTCAGTTTTGGCTTGTGGCCGCGACCACTGACCATTCTCAGCACTTAAAAATGTGCTGTTTTTCCAAACGGTTCCAAACCCTCCCAAATGATTTTGTAACTCCCAAAACACATTATTGGGGTTTAAATCATATCTCTAACAACCATTTCACATATGGATTTATGAAATTCATCTCAATATTGTGTAACCAAATTTACACAATAAAGGGTAATATTTGGAAGTTACAAATTTGTAACACCAAATATGTTACATTATTTGGATATATCTCATATATCTAAATATTGTAACTCTCTATTATATGTTACAATATGTGACTCTTTGTCACATTTATTTAATCTAAAACATTATATTATAATATAATATAATATTACATTATATTATAAAATAATATAACATTTATAGTCATATATTTTGTAGTATATGTTTATGATATAGTCTCATGTTTATGATTTATGTTGTATGTTGTTAGTAGATTTTCCTTGCTGGGCATTAGGCTCATTCCTTTATTTTTAGTGTGATGTAGGAAACTATATACGGAGGCGGAAGGATTCTTGGAAGCTTGGCATGTGTGTTGAGGCTGAATGGAATGGATGGGCTACGTGTCGATTTGATGACGACGTTGTTTTAGTCTTTTAAATTATGTTGTTACGTATTTTCTGCATTTAGTTTTGTAAGCAATTTCATTTAATTTAAAGTTATGTTTTATTTTCAAACAATGGGATCCCATACCTTGATTTATGTATTTCAACATTTACTTAGAGTTTTTAATAAAATTATGACTGTTTCGTATGTATGTTTTCTTAAGAATAGTGTCTATGTATAGTAGTTTTAATAGTCCAAAGTCTTAGAAATAGTTGGGTCATTACAGTTCGTATCAGAGCAACGGTCCATTTACATGAAGTTCTCCTTGATACATACGCTCAAGCTCCGAATCTAACCACTAATGTAAGTGTTTATGTTATAGTTGTTATGATTATGTGTATTAGCCCTTATGTTTTCGGTTAAGAATATTTATAAATTAGTTTATTTTTTTCGTTATTTATTTTATTTATTATCTTTGCATTTATGATTGTATATAGTGAAAACCTTTTTTCCAAATAAATATCATTGTTATTTTTGAATGACATGTATGAGTTTAATTTTCTTTTACAATCATAATAAATGATAAATTTAATAAATAATGACCAAGTTCGGTGAGGGTGGATACGAATCAATGAACCGGGTTCTAAATTGAGAGTTAAGGGGCCATCGTAGTGGGAACAATTTTACTGATCCCAGCCCTCCCTCAATATGGTTAACTTTAGAACAACGATGAGTTTCGAGCTTGAGAATTAAGTCATATAGGATGATTAGAAATAGACTTAGTAAATTATAAAGATGACTTATTTTTCTAAGTTTAGAAACACACCCTAATTATAAAGAAGGCTTATATAATTATTTTCATAAGAAGTAATAATTAATAGGTCCGAGTTATGTTTGTTTAGATTAAGTTTTGCCTTAGAGCCTATTAGGGTAAGTTCTAACATGTTCTCGACTGTTAGAACTTTTGCTGAAGATGTCGCTCAGAAGGTCTGCATGCACGAATGTCAATGCCTCCAACGCTGCTTCTGAGAGCAATGAAGCCCTTCTAGTTCGAAGAAGGGGAAGGCATGCAACCACTGCTGCTGCTAACCGAAGTGCACCGCCGTCGCTGGTCGACAACACTGCAGAAATTATCAGGCTATGACAACAAGTGGAAGAATTGCTGTAGCAACAAAGACAACAGACTCAGCCTCAACCTCAGTTGCAACCGCAGCCTCAACAAATGGCTCAAGCACCCCATCAAGTAGGTCCTTATGGGGGATGGCCAATGGAAAATTATGCGCCATACCCAGCTCAGTACATGGAGCCAATCTATGAGCAGTTTTGTAAGCAACACGCTCCAAACTTTGAAGGGACAACAGACCCCTTTGAGGCAGAAGAATGACTCAGAAATGTAGAGTCGATCCTAGCGTGCATGAATCTTAGCAACGCAGATCGCATATCCTGTGTTTCGTCTCAGCTTACAAAGGATGCTAGAATATGGTGGGACTTAATTCAGCAGACTGATGACGTCGCCACCATGACATGGACCAGATTTGTAGAGCTTTTCAACAAGAAGTACTACAACTTGGCAGTCATCACCACAAGGGTCGAGGAGTTCACTAGTCTAAAGCAGGGAAACTTGACGGTAGCAGAGTATGCTCGGCAGTTCGACATATTAGCCAAGTTTGCACCATAGTTGGTTCCAGCTGAATTTCTGAGGGTTACCAAGTTCGTTAGAGGACTTAGACCGAATATTGAGTTAGGGGTTAAGCTAGCAAATCCTGGAACCACTACTTACGCCGATGCTTGAGAAACAGCTATAGAAGTAGAAAAGGCTTCAGGCGAATGTTAGTATAGAGGAAGCCAGTAAGCCTGAGCCTAAACAGCCAAGTCAACCTCAGAATGGTCAGAAAAACCACAACAACAACAGCAATCCGTCCAACAACAATAACTGTCAGAAAAGAAGGCATCCTGACAATAAGCAGTCCGACAGCGATAAAAGGGCACGGACGAACAATGGAAGTAATAGGTCGGGTTATGTAGAATACCTGCAATGTGCTAAGTGCCAAAAGAAACATCTTGGTGAGTGTCGTACAAACGCCAAAGGATGTTTCAAATGTGGTCAGGAAGGTCACCAAAGGAGGCAATGTCCCCAGCTCAAGCCAGAGGAGAAAAGGGACAGCAAGATGGTTCCTGCTAGAGTCTTTGCCTTAACCCAGGGAGATACTGAAGCTAGAAATAAAGTGGTCATAGGTCAGATTCCTATCCTCGATAGTATATGTTCTAGTATTGTTTGATTCGGGAACAACATGCTCGTATATCTCGTTACGAATGATAGAGAAATTAGACAAACCTTGTAGAACTAGGTTTATGACATAGTTGCCTTCGGGTGAAAAAGTAGTTCTATCATCGTGAATAGTACGAGGCGTACCAATCAAAACCGAGGACATAGATTTAGAAGGAGACTTGATAGAGTTAGAGATCAAAGACTTCAACGTGATACTGGGCATGGATTGGCTAGCAAGGCATAGCGCAACCATCGACTGCAGACGTAAGCAAGTGATGTTCGAGACTCCTGGCGGTCAGAAACTATGCTATATGGGAAAAAATTTAGGACTACATACGCTGCTTATTTCATCTCTCAAAGCTCAGAGGATGATAGAAAAAGGATGTCACGCATTTTTAGCCAACATCACGGATGTGGTAAAGGAAACACCACTAAATGTTGGAGACGTTCGCATTATAAAGGAATTCCCAGAGGTATTTCCTGACGACTACTAGGATTGTCGCCGACATGGGAGATAGACTTCACAATCGAACTAGTATCGAGCACTGAGCCCATTTCAAAGGCATCATACCAGATGGCACCAACCGAACTCAAGGAGTTAAAGATGCAGCTACAAGAACTTTTAGACTTAGGTTTCATTAGACCAAGGCATTCGCCATGCAGAGCACCGGTTCTATTTGTGAAGAAGAAGGATGGAAGTATGCATATGTGTATAGCTTATCGCGAGCTGAATAAGGTGACAATTAAAAATAAGTACCCGCTACCCCGACTTGACAACATGTTTGATCAACTCCAAGGGCTAACCATGTTTTCAAAGATTGATCTACGGACCGGGTATCATAGCTTAAAGTACAAGAAGAGGATAATCCCAAGACGGCTTTTAGAACTCGTTACGGACATTACGAGTTTCTAGTTATGTCTTTTCGTCTTACTAACGCTCTAGCCACGTTTATGGATTTAATGAATAGGGTCTTTATGGATTATTTGGACAAATTCTTCGTAGTGTTCATTGACGATATCTTGGTGTACTCAAAGGACGAAGTTGAACATGAGGAACATTTAAGGTTGATCTTGTTACGACTAAAGGAGCATCAACTTTACACCAAGTTCAAAAAGTGAAAAATTTGGCTTTCGCAAGTAACGTTCCTCAGGCACATAGTATCCAAGGAAAAAGTTGCAGTAGACCCATCTAAGGTAGAGATTGTAAAGATTGGCCATGACCAAAGAACGCGTCTTAGGTAAGAAGTTTTCTGGGACTAGCAGGTTATTATTGGAGGTTCGTAGAAGGCTTTTCTAAGATAGCCACTCTGTTTACCAACCTAACCCGGAAACAGCAAAGGTTCAACTGGACTGATAAGTGTGAAGAGAGTTTCCAGTTGCTTAAGGATATGCTCAACACCAGTACTTTATGTACCGACACCCAATGATAAGTTTGTAGTCTATTGCGATGCGTCGAAGAAAGGCTTGGGTTGTGTGCTGATGCAGAATGATAAGGTGATAGCCTACGCTTCAAGGCAGCTGAAGGAGTACGAGTAATGCTATCCAACACACGATATGGAGTTGGTAGTGGTGGTCTTTGCATTAAAAATCTGGAGCCATTATCTTTATGGAGGACGGTGTGAGATTTATATGGACCACAAAAGCTTAAAGTATTTCTTCACCCAGAAGGAGCTTAACATGAGGCAGCGCAGGTGTTTAGAACTAGTGAAGGATTATGACTGTGAAATTCTATACCACCTGGGAAAGGCAAACGAAGTTGCTGATGCGCTAAGTAGAAAGAATTATGGAAGTCTAGCATCATTAGCTAGAATAGAAAAGCCACTACAACAGGAGCTGATCAATGCTAGAATAGAAGTAGTCATTGGTAAATTGGCTAACTTGTCCATATAGTCAATTCTGTTAGAAGAGATACAGATTGGGCAAGGGCATGATGACACAGTAGTAGTACATATGGATGCAGTTAAAGAAGGCAAGGCCACAGACTTCTCGATATCATGACAAGGGTTCTTGAGATATAAGGATCGGGTATATGTGCCGAATGATCAAGGGATTAAGATGAAGATTCTAGAAGAAGCGCATAACATGCCATATTCAGTTCACCCAGGATCGACCAAGATGACTCACAATCTTAAAGCACTGTATTGGTGCCCAGGAATGAAGAAGGATATAGCGGAGTATGTGTTTAAATGCTTAGTATGCCCGCAAGTAAAAGCAGAACATCAGTGGCCTGCAAGCTTATTACAACCACTTAGCATTTTAGAATGGAAATGGGATGACATAGCGATGGATTTCATGACAGGTTTGCCACGAACAAGTAAGTAGCACGACTCGGCTTGGGTAGTAGTAGATAGACTTACTAAGTCAGCTCATTTCTTGCCTGTCAAGACTACGTACACAACAGATCAATACGCAGACATTTATGTTCAGGAGATAGTACGACTGCAGGGAATCCCTAAGACTATAGTGTCCGATAGAGGATCGGTGTTTACATCGAGATTTTGGGGAAGTTTGCAGCAAGCCATGGGTACCAAGATAAGTCTTAGTACAAAATTTCATCCTCAGACAGACGGTCAGTTCGAGCGTACCATACAAATTTTAGAAGATATGTTGCGCGCTTTGATTTCAGAGGATCATGGAGTAAGTATCTGCCGCTAATAGAATTCTCCTACAACAATAGCTACCAGTCAACGATAGGGATGGCACCCTACGAGCTACTTTATGGAAGGAGGTGTCGATCGCCATTACATTGGGACGAGGTAGGAGAAAGGCAACTTCTTAGTCTCGAAGCTGTTAGAAAAGCTCAGGAAGTAGTAGTGCTGATTAGAAAATGTATGCTCGCTGCTCAAAGCCGTCAGAAAAGTTATGCGGATGCCAAGCGGCGTGATGTGGAATTCAAAGTTGGAGATTAAGTCTTCTTAAAGATATCTCCTATGAAAGGTGTGAAGCGGTTTGGGAAAAAAGGCAAGCTTAGTCCCCAGTTATTAGGTCCTTTTGAGATATTGGACAAAGTGGGAGCAGTTGCATATAGATTAGCCCTACCACCAGCTCTAGCAAATAGCCACAATGTGTTCCACATCTCGATGCTGCATAGATATGTGTCAGACCCATCTCACGTCCTCAAGTACAATAAGATAGCACTCCAAGAAGACTTGAGTTACGAGGAACTACCGGTTAGCATTCTAGATAGAAGGATGAAAGAATTACGGTCTAAGAGTATTTCGATAGTCAAGGTCCTATGGAGTAATAGTTCTGAACGGGAGGCAACGTGGGAGTTGGAGGAAGACATGTTAGCTCGGTATCCGGAATGGTTTGGGAAGTAAATTTCGTGGACGAAATTCTTTGTAGTAGGGGAGAATTGTAGAGTCCCAGAATATTTACCTAGCTAGTTAGATAGTAGTAGTGGTAGTAGTGGTAGTAGTGGTAGTAGTGGTAGTAGTGGTAGTATGATAGTTACTGTGGATTTTGGTTCAAGCCGGAACTTAGCTGAACACTCGTAGCAACACTTATAGATTTTATAAGTTTAACCAATAGTTTAAGAATTTTAATTATAACATAAGGTTTGATTAATATAGCTGATTATAAAGATGTTATTTATTATACTATAAGGTTTAGATAAAATTAATAAGATCATGACACTTGTCGTGTGCATTTTTATTTAAGGATTTAATTATAGTTTAAATAAAAGAAAGTTCAAGAAAGCTCTAGAATCTTTCAAGACCATTAAGAGCATGAAGTTTGTCACAATCTTGTTTATTTGTGGATTAGGTTGTTATTTAGATAATTAAATAGATTTTCTGTAACTTTAGGGTACTGTAACTTCTGACCTATTTTTGACCCAGTTATGTTATGAATTTCGAGAAATAGTATTTTTAGAAAGTTGTAGATAATTGAATTATAAATATGGTCTAAATCGGAATTCTATAGCTCCGGTTATGTTGATTTTATTACAGGTGAGTTTAGAGTTACGAGATTTAGGAAGTTAGAAGTTAGGATTCTAATTTATTTAAATTTAAATTTGGATTATAGTTAGAATGAAATTAAGTATTTTTTTTAAAATAAAAGGAAGATCTAGAAACTCTAGAACCTTCCAGAACCACTAAGATCATGACACTTGTCATAATCATGTTTATTTAAGGATTTAAGTATTTTTTTTATAGGATAATTTCACTCCTTGAACTCTATAAATAGGACCTAGTACCCAGTCCTTCCTCTCACTCTTCAAGCTGTGATCAAAGACTCCAAGGTACTAGTGCTACCATAGAGTGATAAACACTTGGGTTGGGAAAAAGCTTTGCAATTCTTAAGCTTTATAAAATACTTGGGAAGTGAGGATTAATGTATTTCGGTATTGAAGTTAGAGCAATCCTTAAGGTCAACTAAGGTACTCTTATTCTTTAAGTCCAGTTCTCTAAAACTACTTTAGTTTTTCTTTTGTTCCTTTATTCAGATCCTAACTTTTGATATTGTTTTTTTATTAGGTTCTTAAAATCTAAAAGATCTTTCTTAGTAAGTTTCTTCTTGAAGGTTTAGTTTCCACATTTATTATTTACTTTTTAGAAATACTCACCATTCTTATTGTTGGTTTTAGAAGTGTTCCAAGTCCTGCATTTATTCTCAAATATCTCGGTTTTGGTAAGGAAAATATGATAGATTTTATGTGTTCATATGTTTATGTTATGATATGTTTTACGCTATAATATATATATATGTATAAATATGTTTTTGTAGTCCTTGGGCATATGACTTGCTTAGATTGCAAGCCCCAAGAATTTATGTTGTAGTCGCTTGGGCATATGACTTGCTTAGATAGCAAGCCCCAAGATTTTTTTTTTATCATTTTCATGGTTTAGAGCTATAATTTACCCTACCTCGATTAGTAGACAGAGGACCTAGATGAGTTATCATATACTACCATGTGATCTAACCTACCTCAATTAGTAGACATATGACCTAGATGGTTTTATCACATGCCATGTTAATGAGTTAATGGCCATTAATATTGTAGTTCTATATGATATACGTTTTTATAGTCATATGTTTTGTAGTATATGTTTATGATATAGTTTCATGTTTATGATTTATGTTGTATGTTGTTAGTAGATTTTCCTTGCTGGGCATTAGGCTCATTCCTTTATTTTTAGTGTGATGCAGGAAACTAGATACGGAGGCGGAAGGATTCTTGGAAGCTTGACATGTGTGTTGAGGCTGAATGGAATGGATGGGCTGCGTGTTAATTCGATGATGACGTTATTTTAGTCTTTTAAATTATGTTTTTATGTATTTTTCGTATTTAGTTTTGTAAACAATTTCATTTAATTTAAAGTTATCTTTTATTTTCAAACAATGGGATCCCATACCCCGATTTGTGTATTTCAACATTTACTTAGAGTTTTTAATAAAGTTATGACTGTTTCGTATGTATGTTTTCTTAAGAATAATGTCTATGTATAGTAGTTTTAATGGTCCAAAGTCTTAGAATTAGTTGGGTCATTACACAAAAGTGTAAATAAAATTAGACTATGGTTTAGGTACTAAAAATTTTGGTAAATAAAATTAAACTTTTCATTAAAAGGTTTGAATATATACCTGAGATCCCAAAAGTTTATAAACGAAAGATAATAATATTAAGCATTGAAAAATTGCTGACCTAAGCGGCAAAACCGAACTAATGTTCTAAGTTCCTCAAAATAACTTTACCGTGATGGGCAAGTAGGCCGAATATGTACACGCCACTCCAAAGCCCTCCAACTCATGGCTGATCAAACTCTAGCTTGCCCTTACCTGCACCATAGAGCACCTGTGAGCCAATGCCCAGCAAGAAAACCCCACATGGAATAATGATAATCCAATTATTTATAAGTAATAAATACATGCTTCACAGATACAAAGTACATTTATTTCAATCGCATGAATCATTTACATGGCCCAGGACAACAGTCTTGCTGAATGACCCAACTGAGCGAGGTGCATACTTTGGCACCAATCCTACGGTCCATGCTGAGTGAGTGGAGACTGCACCCTTAAATTAGACTTGCCTTCACGACCCATGTTACACACAATGGTCGACTGGCCCACATTACACATGATGGCTGAATGTCAATTGCACCAATCGTTCCCAGATAATTCAATGATAGTATGCATGACAACCAATATGTTTCATGTGCATATGCTAGTTTTCTTACCTTGGGTCCTGTGCTACAGATGGAATGACCTCAAGTGCGAACCCTTTCCCAAGCCCGCGGAAGCCTAGTCACAACGTAAATAAAGCACTCATTAGGGACTAAACTCAAATCTTGAGTACCAATCTAATCTCTAACCCTAGGAACTACCAACCCAGTTAACGTGGTACTAAAAACATCCCCCGAGCCCCCAAGACAGACCCTCGGAACCCCGAGCCTTATTCCCAAAATTCAGGGAATGAATTTTAGGGTTTTTGGGGCACTGGAGCGGTCACGCCACTAGTCTCGAAATCCAAAATCAAAATCCCACCAATTCTAGGACACTAGCACGGTCGCGTCACAACCTAGCGTGGTCGCGCTAGGTCACCAGAAACCCAAAATAAGCCATGAAACAATGTGTTCTTCCACAATTCGAAAGTTACGACTTTCTACAATATCTAGCCACCTCAATTCGACCCAAAACCACATTTCCATCAGTTTTACACAACATTTCGGCCATATTTCAGTAACATAACCCACATACCACATCAAAACACTACTAAACATGCAATTAACACCTTAAAATCTCATTTCTCAATTTTGAGTTTAAAACTCAACTTTTCCTCTAATATCCGAATTCAACATTCAAATTAAGGATTTCAATCCAAACTTATACCTCAATTCAGTAGACTAACTAATTCCTATCACCAATATATATACCCATATACAACCTAAAATTTCTAAATAAATTAAAAGCTCAATTTTACACCAAGAACAATGAAGAACAAGAACATGGAAATTACCTCTGCTAAAGCTTTGGATTATGAAATTCCTTAGGTTAGGGATAATCTTTGGCAGCTCAAATTTGGAAGCTTGAATTGTCCTTGAAATCCCTCAAACTTAAGAGCTTAAGCTTAGTTTCTTTTTGATAGTTTGTGTCTTTGATAACTTTGGAGATAACACAAGAAAAAGAAAGAATAGCCTAGAACGTGAATGAAAAGTGCTTAGCACTTAGTCCCCAATTTGCCTAAACTAATGGCCAAATGACCATTTTGCCCATAACTTTGATCAACCTCAAAACTAAGCACAATGGCATTTTGGTCATTTGGCTTAAATTCCAATTAAACCTCAAATTTCCCCACAAATTCACAATTTAATCCATTAATCCTCTAAACCCAAATATTTCTCCAAATTAATTCCATTTATGAATAATTCCCCAAAATATGCAAAATTACCAAAATATCCCTTGGCTCACTCCAGGCCGAGTATTTATGCCCGTTGTGACTTTTCCACTAAACTGCTCAAAAGGACCGTCTCATGCCGAATGTCACAAATATATCCACATAATAATGTGGTCTCAAGCATATGGCACGTAAAATTACAATTTTACTATTAACAGATCAAAATTACGAAAGTGCCCCGTTTTAACAAAAGCAGGTCTTAAAGCATATTTAATACAAAAAATCATGCATACTCAACTATATATTAATATAATCCAAATATTTGCTCCACGTGCCCTCCCGACATGCTAATCCAAACCTTAAATCTTATTAGGAGTTTTAAGACGTTACAAATTCCATGATTTCTATGAGTTTCATTAAGAGAACCATATTGCTTAATGAATTCTTGTTCAATTAATATTGAATAGAGGTATCTTGTTAATTAATTTCATTTACACTTGAGAAAGATAGATGATTTAAATTAGGGTTCTTGAAATTACAAATTAGGATAATAGATTGGCATAATTGATGAATTGAGATTCGTAATTTGAAATTGGGAAATCAATATTCTAGGTTTACATTCTTTGATTTTCAATTTGTACATCATTCTTATTTTATTCTTTTATTTATTTTGTTAAACATTCTTATTTTCAATTTCTCTAATTAAAATTAAAGGCTTAAGAGTTTAGTAATTAGCAAAATTAATAAATCAATCCTTGTAGGTTTGACATCCTTTTAAATTAAAATTATACTATAATAACGTCGTACGCTTGCGATAATAAAATCAGTATCAAATTTTTGGTGCTGATGCCAAGGATTGAATTTTTTTTCATTTTTATTAATATTATTTCCATAAGTCTTTGTTTTACATTAGATTTAATTTTTATGTGTTCCTAACTTCATTGTTGCTCTTGAATTGTGGACAGTTTATGCGAAGAGTTAAAAGCTCTAATCCAATTGAACCTTTTGATCCTGAAACTGAAGGTACACTCAGAAAGATAAGGGCAAGACAAAGGTTATTTGCAATGGAGAATAACAATCAAGGAGATAACAACGCAGGTGCTAATGATGGTGGAGTTAACGTCCAAGAAAATCCACCACCATCACCACAACCATAACCACAAAAACAAAGGGCAATTTGTGATTTCTGTATGCCTGTTGTTAATGAGAACCTCATTGGAATTTCTAATCCTGCCATTGCTACTAATAATTTTGAGTTGAAGCCGACATTGATTAATATGGTGCAACATAATCAGTTCGGGGGTATGGCTACTGAAGATCCTAATATTCATCTAGAAATTTTCCTAGAGGTGTGTGTTACAATGAAGATGAATGGTGTTTCTGATGACGCTATTAGACTACATCTCTTTCCTTTCTCTTTAAGGGATAGAGCAAGGAGTTGGTTGCAATCTCTGCCACTAGGGTCCATTAATACATGGGATGAAATGGCAAGAAAATTTCTAGTGAAATTTTTCCCTCCATCAAATTATGCTCAATTAAGAAGTGAAATTGGTCAGTTCAGATAGTTTGACTTTGAACCATTTTGTGAGTCTTCAGAGCGATTCAATGATTTATTACGTCGCTGGCCCTAACATGGTTATGAAAAATGGGTGCAAGTGCAGATCTTCTACAATGGGTTGAAAGGTCCAACCAAGATTATACTAGATGTTGTTGGAGGTGCGTTATTGGGAAAAACTGCTGATGAAGCATTTAATTTGATGGAAGAAATGACTATTAATAATTGCCAATAGCCCAATGAGTGTTCAATGCCTCAAAAGATAGCTGGGTTGTATGAACTGGATCAAATGACATCTATAACAACTTAGATTGCTGCCTTATCTAATCAAGTGGCTGCCTTAAAAAGCAAAACTAGCCTATCTATCATTGAGAGCATTGATGATGCTGCATCACAGTCTGGGGTTGGTTTGAATCAAGAGCAAGCACAATATGTGTCTCATGGAAATTACAACTACCTGAGTAACAATATGCCAAATTATTATCATCCGGGGTTGAGGAATCATGAGAAATTCTCTTATAATAATAACAAGAATGTCCTGCAACCACCTTCTGGTTTTAATGCTCAGCCACAAGCAGAGAAGATGCAATCTTTTGGGGACATATTAGGTACTTTTATGATGGAGACCAACAAGAGATTTAATAAGAATGAAGTAAGGTTGGATAATATTAAAACTCATATGTCTAACATGGGGGCTACAATGAATTCCATGGCGGTTCAAGTGGGACAATTGGCAACTACGACTGGTTCTCAGCAGAAAGGAGATTTTCCTAGTTACACAGAAGTGAACCCTAAAGAGCAATGTAAAGCCATTTATTTGAGAATTGGTAAGGAGTTTGAAGGAGTGTGACTTAGGAGAAAAAGACTTGACCAAGGGTGGATAACAAGGGTGAGCCAGTGGTATGAGAAATCGAAAAAGAGGAGAAAGTAGCCAAGTAAAGTATTAATGAGAAACCACCAACGAAGAAAGATAATCTTCCTATGTATCAACCTCCATTACCACATCCTTAAAGATTCCTAAAGAAGAAACTTGATGAGAAATTTGCCAAGTTTTTAGAGATAGTCAAGAAGATTAACATCGACATTCCATTTGTTGATTCTCTTGAGCAAATGCCCAATTATGTTAAGTTTATGAAGGAGGTTATGTTAAAGAAAAGAAATTTTGAGGATTATAAGACTATGAAGCTTACAAAGGAATGTAGTGCCATACTTAAGAAAAAACTGCCACAAAAGCTAAAGGATCCAGGTAACTTAACTATTCCTTGTAATATTGGGGGATCGTCATTTGATAAGGCTTTGTGTGACCTTGGTGCTAGTATTAATTTGATCTTGTTATCAATTTTTAAGAAGTTGGGTCTTGGGGAGGTAAAGCCTACAACCATTACTTTGCAACTTGTTGATCGTTCTTTTACATATCCACATGGGGTTATAAAATATGTTTTAGTTACTCTGGATCAGTTTGTATTTCCTGCTTATTTTGTGGTGTTGGATATGGAGGAGGACCATGAGATTCTATTGATTCTTGGTCACTCTTTCTTAGCAACTGATGGAGCACTTATTGATGTACAAGCATATCATTTAACATTGCGAGTTAATGAAGAGAAGGTTCGATTTGATATTTACAATGATGGGAATTAGCCAGTAACTGTGAATATTTGCAAGAGGATTGAATCATTCTTTCATTTAGTGAGTGAAGATCAAAAAGAGGAGATGGGTGTAGATCATTTACAAAATGGTAGCAAGAAAATTTCCTCAGAAGAACATATACCAACTGTTATGCCTCATTCCAATGTTTACAAGGAAAATACTAAAAAAATGTGAGATAAGAAGATACCATGGAAATAATATGTACCAGGACAACAAGTCTAGCATGTCCACTCATGTTTTAAGTTTTTACTGAGAAAGCTCAAATCAAGGTGGATGGATCCATTTACCATTACAAAAGTTTTTCCTTGTGGTCTCATCAAATTAAAATGAGAGAAGGGGTCTATCTTTTGAGTTCATAATGTGGGTAGTTAGGATCCATTTATTGGGTGACTGTATTAACCAATATATTATTTGAGACCTATGGGCATTGATGATGATGATGATGATGATGATGACGACGATGATGATAATACTTTGATAGTACTCGTCATGTGTAGAGAATGTGTGGATTGTGTGCTTGATTTATCATGATTACTTTGATATTGTCATCTTATATATTTTGATTGTACGTCGTTTTACTTGTTCTATGCATAATATGGTTGTGTGGGTATGAAGGGACTTGGATTGTTCGGTTGATATTGGGATAACTAGAACTTTCTTGATTTATGTGTTGAGGCTAAATTCTAAATCTTTGTTGTGTAGATGTGATTAAGGAATTTCTTTGGAACCTTTGAGCCAAAAAGCTAACATTTTATATGCAATATCTTTTGTTGTCCTTTTTTGAGCCTAATATTGCCTATTTTATTCTTTGATATTTGAAAACATCTCAAGATTTTGACTTTGAGCCATGAACTTGAAATTTTTTACCTTCATCCTATTTTGCACCATAAATATAGGTTGAGTTGAATTGATTGGATATATGATGTAAAGTGGGAATTTGGGGTATATTATAGAAATGTTACTATGGAAAAGCTTTGGGTGTTTGTAAAAATATTTACTTAGCTCTAATCCATTTGTGCTTTCTTGAAAAGTTCTCTTGTAAAAAAAAAAAAGAATTTTTTTTTTGACAAGAGACAAATGCTAGAGTGATTATAACTCATTTGTGCTGAAAATTGAAGCGTGGAATGAAAAAATGTTGAAAGGGGGGGATCGTAAAGGGCAATAATGTATTATTTGAGTTAGTTGATTTGTAAGTTTATTGTGTGAAATTTAGCCTAAATGACATTCTTATCCACCATTTATGTAACCTCCTCCTAATCCAGGATTGTTACACTGTATAATTAAATAGTGCTTAACTCGCTAAACGAGTTATTTGGACTTAAAACATGTAATTGAAACTAACAACATGTTTAGGCACTAAAAATGTCAGTCAAAAGTCAACCATTTCATTAAAAGAGTTTGAGTGCAATACATGGGATCCCAACAAAGCTTAAAGCTGTTACAAACTCCAAAATGAATACAAAAGCCGACCTAAGCGGCAAAATTAGGGTCCAACCCTAGTTCCAACTGATACCCTCGACTACGATGGTTGAGCAGGCCACATATGTACACCATGCCCCTGAAGCTCTCCAACTCATGGCTGGTCCAACTTTTCTTTTCCTTTACCTCCACCATTTAGCAACTATAAGCCAAGTCTCAGCAAGAAAACATAATCACGCTCCTAAGTAGTAATTCATCAGATAACGAAATCATAAATAACATGCCTAGCATTAATAACCCTACTCGTGCATGCATTAAATCCAGATAAGTGACTATAAAGTCACAACAGGGCTCATTCCCAATTCCCTATATAACCAGCCTCAGGTCTGGCTAAGCGTACCTGACGCTTATTATTTCACGCGGCCATAGGGTCGTTCAAGCTTATATAACGCTTCTAGGTTAGCTTACCCACCTCGGCCAGCATTCAGCATGCTATTGTTGCCCTCGACTCATAATTCGAGCCTTTAAACCCTCGAGTGATAAGCCGAGCCTTTAAAACCTTAACTTATAAGCTGAGCCTTTAAACCCTCAACTTATAAGCCGAGCCTTGTAAACCAGATATGTCCTTGACTAATAAGCCGAGCCTTGTAAACCAGATATATCCTTGACTAATAAGCCGAGCTTTTAATCAAATATCATAGATAGATCCTTGACTTATAAGCTAAGCTTTTAATCATATACAATAGATAGATCCTTGACTTATAAGCCAAGCTTTTCAGTTGAATATAATTGATAAACTCTCGACTTATAAGCCGATCCTTTTAATAAGATATAACAGATAACCATCGACTTATAAGCCAGCCTTTCAATCAGACATACAAATAAGCAGTCATTACTTAACATAGAAAAGTACAGCGCAATCAACATGTTTATTGAAACATTCTCAGCATAGTTATAACCATGTTCAAAAGCTAGGCCAAGCCCTAAACACAGATCGGGTGTAGTTTTCTTACCTCAGGTCTTGAGTAAATAGTGTACAGCGACCCCGAGTACGGTCCTTTCCTTTAGAGCCTAACGGTTCACCCTAGTCATAACCATATCAAGGAATAATTATCAGGAAACGAACTAATAAAGGCTTCCAAAATGAGTCCTAGCCTCCAAGACCTTGAATTCCACTTACCCAGTTAGTAGAACCATTCCCGAGCCCTTACATTTGGGTTCCTATAACCCAAAACCTTATTGCTAATATTTTCCTCAATTAGAGTTGTGATGCCCCCCACTAAGGGTTGCAGCGCAACAAGTCAGAGATCCTCGAGCCCAAATCCTCAAGGCACGGTTTGAGGCACCTCCTTGCCCCTTTGAGTTCATAAGGGTCTCGGTGCCCCAAGAATAGCGCCGTGGCGCGACCTATGAACCCAAAAAAACCAGAGATTTTAAGAATCACCAACTCCCCAAAAATCATCCAAATACATGATTTTAACAATTTTGACCATAATAATGGTCCCAGGAGCTCAGAAACATCAAAACCAATCTAAAAAATCAATCAAAATCTCTTAAACTTAGAATTCCAATAAAACTTCAAAAACCAGAGAAAACCAAAATCTAAACTAAGATAATTGAGGTACCTCTGCTAGAATTTGAATCTCCAGCTTGTAGTAACCGAGGTTACCTTTCTCTTAGACCTCTTTATTTATGTGATTATAAGTTGTCTTAATTTTATAGAGTAGATTTAACTTGAGTTTTGGTGATAGAATAAGGTTTAATTTTTTAAAAATATTTAAAGGTTATAATTACTATAGTATAGTATAGCTTTATGATATTAGTAGCCTTGTTTGTGGGAAAATGGGTGATTGTGTAAGAATAAATTAATTATGGTATTATAAAGAATTGTTATGGATCGAGTCTACATAAAGCCCTAAAGCCCAATAAGATTTTGGGCTTAGTAAATTCAAAATCAGGCTAGAGAATTAGAGTTTTGTTATTTTATGGTTAGTTAGGATATTTGTGGATTAGGTTGTTATTTAGATAATTAAATAAAATTTTCATAACTTTAGGATACTATAACTTCGAACCCATTTTTGACCCATTTATATTATAATTTTGGAAAAATAATATTTTTAAAAAGCTATAGATAATTGAATTAGCTTTCTAATGATATAAAGATTGTTTAAATCAGACTCCTACAACTTCAGTTATGTTGATTTTACTACAGGTGAGTCCAGAGTTACGAGATTTAGGTAGTTAGAGGTTGATATATTTTTCCTATGTAGTTTGATGTTAGATTATTCCTCAATTATTTAATAAAAATATTAATAAGATAATGTAGAGATATTTTCTATAGAAGTTAGGTAACTATTTTATTTTAATTTAAATTTGGATTATAGTTAGAATGAAATTAAGATTTTTGAGAGCCTATAAATAGAGCCTATTCCTTCTCATAATTTTCATTCACTCTTGCTCTTCTTAAGACCCTCACGCACACACTCTCTTTCTCCTTATTGTTGTCGTGCACCACCATAAAAACACAAACCCTAAGGTCGAAATCATCACCACCATCACCTCTTCAAATCTTTGACCCTAGTACCCAAAGAGGCCACACGACCAAGGCTACCTTTCTTATTGTCAAAACCCTACAAGCAAGCATTTAAGGATCTAGGGTTTTTCTTCAAGATTAAGGTTGAGGTATAGTTACGTTTTGATTGTGTTTGAATTTTAGATCTATTAGTTTATGTTTTAATAATTGTATTATGTTTATGAAATAGGGTTTTAAGAAGGATTACCATATAAATGACTCAAGTATAGTTTATGTGCACCACACTCAAGGTAAGGAAAATTAGGTAGTTTAGTTTATGACATAGTTTATGTTTTGTATGACCTAACATTTCAGGTACAATAAAGGGGTAAGTGTGACTGGACCTAAGGTGTCCAATGATGTATGATGGACTTATGTGCGATAGGCTCAATTGCCAAACTTGTATGATGGACTTATGTTCGGGGCTTAATTAGCACCCATGTATAATCACTTATCTTTTTATTATATCTGTCTTGTTATTATGACTATAACCTATGATTATGACCTAGGATATATTTTGATCTTCTATGATTAGTATAAATTAGTGTTGTTATGAACTCTTGTATGAACATATGGTATGATTGTTATGACTAATGTTATGATTGCATGATAAAATTTATGATCTAGATATGTGTGTGATCTTTGGTATGATGGTGACATAGGATAGATTATGACCTTGGTTTCTATTATGAATATAGTATTGCATGTAAAATTATTCACTATAAGTTTATGATTGATTTCTGTATGAATTGTTGTCTATTTTCCTTACTGGGCTTAGAAGCTCATTCATCTCTTTTATTTTTGCAGAATAAGTTAATCTTAGATGACCGGTAGCGAGCGGATTCCCAATAGCAGGACTGGTGTGAATATGTGGGGGTCGTATAGCTGCATGTTATTTTCTTGGGAAATTATGAACTTTATGATTAAATGTTGCCTAGTTTTATTTTTATTTTATTGTAAAGACTATAATTTATTTTTCTTAAACCTGGGTTATGTTTATTTTAACTTATCAACAAAGAAGGAAACACTTTCTTACGATTTATTACGTTACTTTTCAACATCTTTATTTTCTACAATTAAAGCTAGAATTTAGGGTGTTACAAGTGGTATCAGAGCCCACAGTTATACTGGTACAGAACGTTCTCACATATTCATACAAATCAGAAAAAGGGGTCGTCTCGTTACCAAGTAAGTACCCTGTTTTGTTTATATTGTTTATAACCCTAGTAATTTACAGTTTATTTTGATTTCAGAGTCTAGAACAATGAATCATAATGTGATTAGAGTCATATCTGATATAGAAGATTAGATCTTTAGTTTAGTAGATATATATTTTTTTAAATAAGACGTTTTAGTATAACTTCCTTTAGTTTGTTATGGATATTTATTTGTTTTAAATAAATTTTTTATTTTTTATTTTTTTTATATTAGTTTTGCAATTTTGTATTGTTTTTTTTATATTGTGGATATTTATGGATTTTGGTAATATTAAAATGGTTTTAATATTTATTTTGGGCTCAATTGAAAGTGTAAGGTTTAAATTCCTCTCTTATGGGTTAGCCAATATGTGAAGGCCCATTTGCTCTGCATTATTAGATTGGGCCTAATTAATAAATAAAAATTAATAAGATGAGGGTTCAAATTCCTATCTTTTGGGTCCAAGTGGAAGTTAGGGGGCCATTAGTAGTGGGTACAACATACTGAACCCAACCCTCCTCCATGGAAGATTCAATTGTTAAGGCCCATTTACCCGAGTTGACTTAATTGTAATAGGATAGTTTTAATAGATAGATGGACCTAATAGACAGTAGTACAATAGGCTAGGTTATAATTTTTTTTTGTTTGTCTTAGTTTTTACAATTTTCTCTTTTGGATGAAACAGAAAAGAAAATGGAGTAGGAACTAAGAAGATCCGAAAGAATGAACGAACAAGAAATCAAACAGGAAAGAGTACAAGGAAGAAGCCGAAGAATGGCTTCGTTCGGTAGAATCCATATTGGAACATATGCGCTTGGGAAATGAGGACCGAATCTCATGCGCCTCAAGCTTACTCAAGAAAGACATTCGCATTTGGTGGGATATAGTGAAGTAGACTCGAGATGTCAATGTTATAACTTGGGAAGAGTTTAGCCAAGAATTCCATAAGAAATACTACAGCCCTGCGTTTCTAGCCACAAGGGTGGACAAATTCATTGTGTTTACTAAAGGGAATTCGAATGTGACGAAATATGCCAAAAAATTTAACCAACTGGCCAAGTTCGCAGCGGACACGGTACCCACTGAGACATTACAAATTCAAAGATTCATAAAATGGCTAAAGCGAATGATAGGTCAAGACGTAATGTTGGTTCGGCGAATAGCCACATACACGGAAACGTTGGGAATAGCTCGGAAGCCGAGCAGGCGGAGGATAAAATCTGGAAAGAAGGAGCGGCCGGAAAGACGTCAAGAAAAGCAATGACGAACAAAATGACCACAAAAGGAAACACGATGGTGGTCATAACCAAAAGGAGGACAAGAAAGGGAAAACTACATCGAAAGGCAATAGGAATAAAAAGCCTTACGTAGAATATCCTCAATGCCCAATCTATAGAGAAAATTTTTAGGAGAATGCCAATATAAGACTAAAGGTTGCTTCAATTGTGGAAACGAAGGTCATCTCAAGAAAGACTGCCCGAAATTGAGAGACTAAAAGAAGGACGAAAAGCTAATACCGCCAGAGTTTTCACTCTTACATAAGGTGAGGTAGAAACTAGCAATACAGTAGTATCGGGTCAGATCACAATCTCTGGCAAGAAATTCATTGTTTTATTTGATTAAGAAGCGACGCATTCCTTTGTCTTTATGAATATGATTGATAGCTTAGATAAGCCATGCAAACTTTTTAGAGATAAGTTTGTCACGGAATTACCTTCAGGGGAAAGAATGCTATCTAGTAGAGGGGTCTGTAGCGTTGTAGTTAGAATCGAAGAAAAAGAATTACCAGTAGATTTGATCGAGTTAAACCTTAAGGACTATGATATAAGGAATGGATTGGTTAGAAAAATATGGGGCAACAATTGACTGTAAGGGGGTAAGACGGTCAATTTTCGAACAGAAGATGTTGAGAAGCTCACTTACAGAGGAGTAATTTCTAGAACTCGCATATGATAGTCTTAGCTCTCATAGCTCAGTGTATAATCAGTAGCGGTTGCCAGTCATTTCTAGCCAACATAGTAGACAAGTCACGAGAGACGCAACTCAAACCAAAGAATGTGCACATAGTATGCGAATTTACCGAGGTATTTTCAGAAGATCTATCGGGATTACCTCCGAGTAGGGAGATCGAGTTCAAAATAGAGTTGGCACCAGAAACGGCACCAATATCAAAAACTTCATATAGGATGGCGCCGACGAAGCTTAAGGAATTAAGGATACAACTGCAAGAGTTTTTAGACAAGGGTTTTATTAGACCAAGCTTTTCGCCTTGGGGTGCACCAATGATTTTTTTTCAAGAAGAATGACGGGAGCATGAGGATGTGCATAGATTATTGAGAGCTAAACAAAGTGACGATCAAGAACAAGTATCCTTTGCCTCGAATAGACGATCTTTTTGATCAATTGCAAGGATCCAAAGTGTTCTCAAAGATAGATCTACAGTCAGGATATCACCAACTAAAAGTACGAGAGGAGGATATGCCAAAGACGACTTTCAGGACTCGATATGGACATTACGAGATCTTAGTAATATCATTTGGATTGACAAATGCACTAGCCGCGTTCATGATCTTATGAACCGAGTATTTAAGGATTACTTGGATAAGTTCGTGGTGGTATTCGTTGACGACATACTAATTTACTCAAAGATAGAAGCCGAACATGAAGGGCACTTGAGACTGATGTTAGAAAGGCTCAAGAAACACCAATTATACGCTAAGTTTAAGAAATGCAAATTCTGGCTAGAGAAGGTGGCATTTTTAGGACACAATGTAAAAAAAAATGGTGTAGAAGTACACCCAACCAAGATGGAAGCTGTGAAAGACTGGCCCAAGCCTAAGAGCGCCACCAAAGTAAAAAGTTTTACGGGCTTAGCAGGATACTAAAGACGATTTGTTGAAGGGTTCTCATAAATAGATACGCCCTTAACAAATTTTACAAGGAAGCGACGTAAATTTGTATGGACGGAGAAGTGCAAAGAAAGCTTCCAAACGCTAAAGGACAAGCTCATAACAATCCCAGTTCTATGCATCCCAAATGAAAAGGGAAAGTATGTAGTATATTGCGACGCGTCAAAACAAGGACTTGGATGCGTTTTGATGCAAGACGGAAAGGTGGTCGCATACGCCTCGAGACAACTAAAGGAGGACAAACAAAGGTACCCGACCCATGACTTGGAGTTGGTAGCAGTGGTCTTCGCTCTAAAGATTTGGAGGCATTATCTGTACGGAGAGAAGTGCGAGATCTATACGGACCACAAGAGTTTAAAGTACTTCTTTACGAAAAAGGAGCTCAACATGAGGCAATGAAGGTGGCTAGAGCTAGTTAAGAACTACGATTGTGAGATTTTGTATCATCTGGGGAAGGCTAATGTCGTGGAAAGCGCGCTTAGTAGACAAAGTTATGGTAGCATATGAACGCTTAAGGGGATTCCATAACCCTTACAAGATGATATTAAGAAATCCGAAATCGAGCTGATAACAGGACAATTAGCTGTTTTCACAATCAAGTCAACACTTATGGAGGAAATTAAGAAGAAACAACAAGAGGACGAGTTTCTTCTTAAGAAAAAGGCAGCACTACAAAGCTCGTAAAATGTTGATTTTTTGATAACAAAGTAAGGTATGCTACGATATAGAAATCGAGTGTGTGTGTCGAATAATGACGTATTAAGAGAAAGTATCATGCGAGAAGTGCACACCACTTCGTATTCACTTCATCCGGGATCAACCAAGATGTACAACGATGT
This sequence comes from Humulus lupulus, assembly GCF_963169125.1. Lineage (NCBI taxonomy): Eukaryota > Viridiplantae > Streptophyta > Magnoliopsida > Rosales > Cannabaceae > Humulus > Humulus lupulus. The sequence continues at coordinate 170,405,037 of NC_084798.1, read as the reverse complement.
CAAGACAGTGTATTGGTGGCCAAGAATGAAGAAAGACATAGCAAAGTTTGTAGCAAAATGTCTTACATGCCAACAAGTTAAGGTCGAACATTAGCAACCCGCTATAACATTACAACCGTTAGAGATTCCTGAATGGAAATGGGAAGATATAGCGATGGACTTCGTGAAGGGATTACCAAGGACCACCAAGCAGCTTGACTCTGTTTGGGTGACAGTAGATAGACTCACAAAAATTTGCTCACTTCTTGCCAGTAAGAACAATTTACAACGATGAGCAGTATGCAAAGCTTTATGTGGCGAAGATGATAGTCTTTGATAAAGGATCGATTTTTACCTCAAAGTTCTGGGAAAGCTTACAGTATGCCATGGGCACTAAGTTAAAGCTAAGTACGGTATTTCACCCTTAAACTGATGGTCAGTCAGAACGTACCATTCAAATTTTAGAAGATATGTTGAGGGCGTGTGCATTAGACTTCTCAGGATTGTGGAGCAAGTATCTACCCTTAATAGAGTTCTCCTTAACAACAATTATCAGGCTGCGATAGCATGTCACCTTATGAGATGCTATATGGATGGAAGTGTAGATCACCACTTCATTGGGACGACATTGGTGAAAGACGATATTTAGGACTTGAAGCTCTAAGAGAAGCAACATAAGCGATAGAAAAGATAAGACGAAGAATGTTTGCCGCTCAAAGTCACCAGAAGAGCAATGTCGACACTAAAAGGCGAAACATTGAGTTTTCAGTAGGCGATCAAGTCTTTCTCAAAGTATCTCTGATGAAGAGGATTATGCGTTTTAGAAAGAAAGGAAAGTTAAGTTCGAAGTTTATAGGTCCTTTTGAGTTGTTGGACAAAGTAGGGCAAGTAGCATATCGGTTGGCTTTACATCCATCATTAGCTGAAACACATAATGTTTTCCATATATTTATGTTGAGAAAGTATGTATCAAATCCATCCCATGTGCTCGATTACGAGGCTCTAGAGTTGAAACAAGATTGCATTTATGAAGAATGGCCAGTACACGTTCTAGAGTGGGGAACTAAGGAATTAAGGTCCAAAAGTATCCCAATAGTTAAAATCTTGTGGAGCAATAGCACTGAAAGAAAGGAAACATGGGAATTGGAGGAAGATATGAGGGAACGGTATACCGAGGATTTTTTAGTAAGTGAAATTTCGAGGACGAAATTTCTTTAAGGAGGGGAGAATTGTAGTAGCCGAGGTTACCTTTCTCTTAGACCTCTTTATTTATGTGATTATAGGTTGTCTTAATTTTACAGAATAGATTTAACTTGAGTTGTGGTGATTGAATAAGGTTTAATTTTTTTTTAAATATTTAGTGGTTATAATTATTATAGTATAGTATAGCTTTATGATATTAGTAGCCTTGTTTGTGGGAAAATTGGTGATTGTGTAAGAATAAATTAATTATGGTATTATTAAGAATCGTTATGGATCGAGTCTACATAAAGCCCTAAAGCCCAATAAGATTTTGGGCTTAGTAAATTCAAAATCACGCTAGAGAATTAGAGTTGTTATTTAGATAATTAAATACAATTTTCGTAACTTTAGGATACTGTAACTTCGGACCCATTTTTGACTCATTTATATTATGATTTTGGAAAAATAGTATTTCTAAAACGTTATAGAGAATTTAATTAGCTTTCTAACGATATAAAGATTGTATAAATCAGAGTTCTACAGCTTCAGTTATGTTGATTTTACTATAGGTGAGTCTAGATTTACGAGATTTAGGTAGTTAGAGGTTGAGATATTTTTCCTAGGTTGTTTGATGTTAGATTATTCCTCTATTATTTAATAAAAATATTAATAAGATAATTTAGAAATATTTTCTATAGAAGTTAGGATTCTATTTTATTTAAATTTAAATTTGGATTATAGTTAGAATGAAATTAAGATTTTTGAGAGCCTATAAATAGAGCCTATTCCTTCTCATTATTTTCATTCACTCTTGCTCTTCTTGAGATCCTCACACACACACACTCTCTCTCATCCTATTGTTGTCGTGCACCACCATAAAAACACAAACCCTAAGGTCGAAATCACCACCACCATCACCTCTTCAAATCCTTGACCCTAGTACCCAAAGAGGTCACACGACCAAGGCTATCTTTCTTATTGTCAAAACCCTACAAGCAAGCATTTAAGGATCTAGGGTTTTTCTTCATGATCAAGGTTGTGGTATAGTTACGTTTTGATTGTGTTTGAGTTTTAGATCTATTAGTTTATGTTTTAATAATGGTGTTATGTTTATGAAATAGGGTTTTAAGAATGATTACCATATAAATGACTCAAGTATAGTTCTGTGCACCACACTCAAGGTAAGGAAAAATAGGTAGTTTAGTTTATGACAGTTTATGTTTTGTATGACCTAACATTTCAGGTACAATAAAGGGGTAAGTGTAACTGGACCTAAGGTGTCCAATGATGTATGACAGACTTATGTCCGGTAGGCTCAATTGCCAAACTTGTATGACGGACCTAAGTTGATGTCTGGTAGGCTCGGTTGCCAAACTTGTATGACAGACTTATGTCCGGGGATTATGATTATGAACTATGACCTAGGATATATTTTGATCTTGTATGATTAGTATAAATTAGTGTTGTTATGAACTCTTGCATGAACTGATGGTATGATTGTTATGACTAATGTTATGATTGCAGGATAAAATTTATGATCTAGATATGTGTATAATCTTTGGTATGACGATGATATAGGATAGATTATGACCTTGGTTTCTGTTATGAATATAGTATTGCATGTGAAATTATTCGTTATAAGTTTATGATTGATTTTTGTATGAATTGTTGTCTATTTTCCTTATTGGGCTTAGAAGCTCATTCATTTCTTTTATTTTTGCAGAATAAGTTAATCTTAGATGACCGGTAGCAAGCGGATTCCCAATAGCAGGACTGGTGTGAATATGTGGGGGTCGTATAGTTGCATGTTATTTTCTTGAGAAATTATGAACTTTATGATTAAATGTTGCCCAGTTTTATTTTTATATTATTGTAAAGACTATTATTTATTTGTTTTAAACCCAGGTTATGTTTATTTTAAATTATCAATAAAGAAGGCAACACTTTTTTAAGATTTATTATGTTTATTTTTCAACATCTTTATTTTCTACAATTAAAGCTAGAATTTAGGGTGTTACACATCTAGTACTCCTAGCTTTAGCTACCTCCAACTTGCCCCAAATCACAATAAAAATTCAAATCCTCTTTCAAAACCTCAAAGCTGAGAGAGAGAGAGAGAGAAATGTGTGTGAGAGAGAAAGTTCTATTTTTGTGTTCCTCTATTTTCCTTCCCCCGAGTTGATAAACTCAGCTGCAATAGCTTAAGGGTCCAAAAGACCAAAATGCCCCTAAGACAGAACTTCTCGATCAAAGCCCGCTAAGGGAAAACTTTTCATTAACACTCCTGTCTCACATTATACTTAAAATTCCCAGTTAATTCCGCTAAACCCAGAATATCACTATTTTTTCCAAAATACGACTAATACTCTAGTGAGTCTCGGTAATTCACCAAATTACCGAAATACCCCTTGGCTCACCCCAAGCTAGGTATGAATCCCTTGCTGTGACTAACCGTTATCTTGCTCAAAAGGACTCCTGCCGAATATCTCAAATATATCCTCATATTAATGTGGTCTAAATTATATAATCACAATTATATCCTTAACGGGTCAGAATTACAAATATGCCCCTTTAAATAAAAGCGGGCATGATTAATCATATAATAATATAATCCATGCAATTCACATAATCACATAAATATTCATTTAATTCACATATACACACATAATATTCCTATATTGCCCTCATGGCCCCCAATCAAGGCACTAAGCCTTATTAGGAATTTTGGGGAGTTACATATATCCCCTCCTTATAAAAATTTCGCCCTCAAAATTTACCTGAACAGCTCGGGGTTTTGATCCCGCATCATTGACTCTAATTCCCAGGTCGCTTCCTTGACCCTGTTGTTCCTCCATAATACCTTAACCAAATGTATGGTTTTGTTCCTCAATACTTTGTCCTTTTTATCCAAGAGCAGAACTAGTTGCTCCTCATAGGCCAAATTTGTTTGTAGCTCCAGATCTTCATAACTCAACTCATGGGTTACATCTGACACATATTTCTGAAGCATCAAAATATGGAATACGTTATGAACCCTTGACATCGATTGGGGGTAAAGGCAACCTATAGGCTACCTAAGAAATCCTTTCCAGGGTCTCAAAAGGTCCCACGAACCTAGGGCTCACCTTGCCCTTCTTCCCAAACCACTTCACCCCTCTCAATGATGAAACACGGAGGAAAACATAGTCCTCAGCCTAGAACCCTATATCTCTAAGCTTTGGATCAGCGTAGCTCTTCTGTCTACTTTGAGAAGCAAGCATCCGAGCTCTATTCTTCTCAATAGCCTCATTGGTCCTCTGAACTGCTTCAAGACCCAGATATTTCCTCTATCACATTTCATCCCAACAGATGGGTGATCTGTATTTCCTACCATACAACATCTCATAAGGAGCCACTCCAATAGTCAACTGGTAGTTGTTGTTGTAAGGAAAACTCAATCAATGGCAAGTACTTAATCCAGGGCCCTTAAAAGTCCAGTACACATGCTCACAGCATGTCCTCTAATATCTGTATTGTCCTCTCATATTGTCCAACTATCTGAGGATGATAGGCGGTACTAAACTTCATTTGTGTACCCATAGCCTTTTGCAGACTTCCCCAAAACTTTGAAGTAAAGAAGGTGTATGATTAGTGTTCAAAAGTAACATTTTATTAGTCTTTAAGTTTAAAATTAATCAAGTTTTAATTAATATTTTCATGGATTTATTGTCATATATTTTATATTTGAAAATATTAATTTTAATTTAATTTGTGATTAATTTTCAGGAAATAAAACATATTTTGACACAAAGAAAAAGAAAGAAGAAAGAAAGAATTAAAATTGAAGAAATCATGAAGAAAATGGCATTTTTGACAAAATTAGGCCCAAAGCGGCCCAGGCCCAATGTCTTCAGCAACCAGCCGAGCCAAGCCGACCCCAGTTGAGCCAAACCGAGTTGGAGCTGCCTGTTGCGCCTGCCACGATCTGACGCTGCTACCACCCGCCTGACGCGCCAGCCTGCCGAGCCAACCAGCTGCTGCCACGCGTCCCACGATGCCTGCAGCTGCTCCCCACACGCCCGACCACTCCACCTGCCACGTTCTGACTGTGTCCCCCACTCCACCTGCAGCCTTTTACAAAGCCAATTCGAGGCCGACATGTGTCCAACTTGTCCCATTTTGCATTAGATTTTGAAGCCACTTTCTCCACTTTCTAATGCACAAAAATACCCACTTTGGAGCAAAAGTTTCTCTATAAATAGAGAACCAAAACTAATGTAAAAACATCATATTTTAGAGTGAAAAAAGATAATTTGTTATTTTGTTTCTTTTCTTATTTCTAGTTTATATTTGCTTGTTTTAGGTGACAAAAATGAGTGAATTATTTTAGAAATATTGGTGAGGTTAGAGTGTAGTTGTTGTACTTATCATTCTCAATAGTGATATTGATTCTTCTTATGCTTTATTTTCATATCTCATTAATTATTTTGTTTCTCATCTTCTAATTTCTTTTCTAAAATTATTTAGCATCTTTTACATAAGTTCAGTCATGCTTTTCTTATGTAACTTAGATTGTTAATTTATTTTAGTATATTTGTTATATTGTATGTCTTTTACTGCATTTTGCCAGTAGTATTTTGTCGCTCTTGGATATATAATATGATATGCTATGAAATTAGGAGATAGATTCAATTTAATCTAGATTATTTAATTTGTGCTTTTAACATATACATCTTCCAGTTGCAATTAATGGTGTAGAATTGCAACTGTGTTTTGAATTAATATCAATATTAGAATAGGTTTTACAGCACTGCATATCTACCTTGCCATGCTCTTTTTCTGATCGATTTCCCTAATCTATCATTTTTCTTTCACGAAATCCATTTCTTCAATTCTATTTTATTTTTATCTTTTATTTACTAATCAAATCTTTAGTTGTGTTTGTCTCTCTGTGGATACGACATAGCCCAATTACTACTGCGACCGCATAGGAGTTTATTGGGCGATATCAATTTTTGGCGCCGCTGCCGGGGAGGTAATTCTATAATTAAAGGTTTGCATAGTAAATTAATTTTTTTTATAAAAAAAAAGTCGTATAATTTTTTTTAATTTCTCTTTTAATTTTTTCCTTAGTAATTTTTATTTTTAGTTTCTTTTTGTTATTTATTCATTTTTCTAATTGTTTTATTTTACTTGTTTATTTTACTTTTATTTTATTTTTATTTTTAGTTTGTTTATTAGTTTTTAATTTTTGTTTTGGGCTCATTTTTAGTTATTTATTTATTCTTTTTTTTTGTTTTATTTTATTTATTTATTTTACTTTTACTTTTAGGTTTAGGTTTAGGATTTTATTTTTTAGATTTAGTTTTTTTTTTCCAAAAAAAATTAAAATTAAACTTTTGTATCAAAACAAAGTATTGAGAACATTTGTGTAATTTTGGAAATCAGTAAAAACCAAACTTGTTCTCTCTTAGAAAAATTGGTTCTTCAATAAAGTATGTGTTAACGTTACCCTCCAACCTTTTCTAAGAACCTCAGGGAGTTCTAGAAAAGCTATTGGGCCTAAAGTGGTACCTTGGCAGCCTTCCCAATTGGCCTGGGAACATTTTTGGTGTATACTTATTACACTATTACACACTTGCGCTTATAATATTTACAAAAAATATAAAAATAAAAAAAATAAAAAATAGCAAATGAATGAAGAAGATCATCGAAGTTTTGAGTATTACTATCCAATATATCTCTCTTCACTTCAAAACAATCCAAAATCTAGTGCTATTGAGGGTACTAGCAATTTTAGAGGTGCCCACTAACTTAGAGAAAAAGAGTACCTTAAATCTGAAGTAGAATTCTTGACTAGAGAATTCTTGGCGTACCGTCTCTTTCACATAAAGATAAGCGTACTGATCCATTGTAAAGTTCATCCTCACTGGCAAGAAATGGGCTGATTTGGTATACCGCCCAAACTAAATCATGCTAACCTAAGGTCCTGGGTAATCCCACTACGAAGTCCATAGTAATGTCCTCCCACTTCCACTCAGGGATACCCAAAGGCTGTAATAGCCCTGTTGGTCTCTAGTGTTCAGCTTTCACCTGCTGACACGTTAGGCACTTAGCCACATATTCTATTATATCTTTCCTCATTCCAAGCCACCAATATAGTGATTTAAAATCTTGATACATCTTTGTGGTGCCTGGATCGAGCGAGTACGGTGTGGTATAAGATTCATCCAGAATCTCTCGTCTCATAGCAGAGTCCATTGAAACACAAATGCGCTCCAGATATCTCAGTAAACCCATCTATGAGACAGTGTAATCCCTAGCCTCTTCATCTAGGAAATCCTCTCTAAGCCTCATCAACTAAGGATCATTCATCTTCCCTTCTCTTATCCTCTCCAAGAGAGTAGACTGCAAGGTGATGTTAGCTAACTGGCCCACCACCAACTATGTACCTGCTTTAGCCATCTCTTCTGCTAACTCCTTTGATATTTGTTTCAAGATAGATAGTTGTCCCAGACCTCTCCTACTTAAGACATCTGCCACCATGTTGGCTTTCCCTAGGTGGTAAAGAATCTCACAATCATATTCTTTCACCAACTCCAGCCAACTCCTTTGTCTCATATTTAGATCTCTATGGGTAAAGAAGTACTTCAAGTTCTTGTCGTCAGTGTATATCTCACACTTCTCCTCATAAAGGTACTGTCGCCATAACTTCAAGGCAAGGACCATCGTTCCTAACTCCAGATCATGTGTAGGGTACCGCTGTTCATAATCCTTTAAATGTCCTGATGCATAGGCAATCATCTTTCCAGCCCGCATAAGGACACATCCTAACTCTTGATTCGATGCATTGCAGTAGACCACAAACTTCTACTGATCTAAAGGAAGAATCAGAATCAGAGCAATGATCAATTGTTGCTTCAACTTCTGGAAGCTTTTCTCACACCTATCTGACCATACAAACTTCAGGTTCTTACTTGTCAGCTCTGTCAGTGGTGTCACAATCCTTGAGAACCCTTCCATAAAACATCATTAATAACCTACTAATCCAAGGAAACTTCTGATCTCTGAAGCACTCCTTAGCATTGGCCAATCCCTGACTACCTCAATCTTAGTCGGATCCACATTAATTCCATTTCTACTGACTATGTGATTGAGGAACGTCATCTGAGATAACTAGAACTTACACTTCTGGAATTTTTCATACAATCTGTGGTCCTTCAACCTTTGCAATACCAATTGGAGGTGTTGCTCATGCTCTACCTCCGACTGAGAATAAACTAAGATGACTATCACAAACCTGTCCAAGTAATCATTGAACACTCTATTCATAAGTTCTATAAAGGCTACTGGGGCATTTGTCAATCCAAATGACATGACTAAGAACTCATAATTCCCATACCCGATATGAAAGGCCTTTTTGGAATGTCCTCATCCTTGATCCTTTGCTGGTGATAACCAGATTGAAGATCAATCTTTGAAAATACATTCTTGCCCTATAGCTGATAAAAAAAAACCATCAAACCTTGACAGTGGATACATGTTCTTGATAGTAAGCTTATTTTGCTCTCTGTAATCAATACAAATCCTCAAAAAATCATCTTTCTCCTTCAGGAATAAAACTAGCGCACCCCATGGAAAAAAACTGGGCCTGATAAACCCCAAGGCCAGTAACTCTTATAGCTGAACCTTCAGTTCCTTCAATTCTGCTGAGGCCATCCTGTACGGTGCCCTAGACACTAGCTCTATCCCCAGTGCTAGTTCAGTGACAAATTCTATTTCTCTGTGACGCGACAACCTTGGTAGCTGTTCTTGCAATACATCCAGAAGCTCACAAACTTACCTGGTCTCCTCGGGTCCAATTGGTACAACCCTAGTGGTATCTACCACACTAGCTAGAAATCCTATGCAGCCACCTCATAATAGGTCTCTAGCTCTCAATGCTGAAATCATAGGAATACGGGGTCTGTGAACAGTTCCCACACATACAAACGGGTCCTTACCCTCATGTTTAAAGGTTACTATCTTTTTCTTACAGTCTATGGTTGCCCCATACTTGGCTAGCCAATCCATACCAATAATCATATCAAATTCCTCCATGACCAGCTTAATCAGATCTACTGATAGCTTTCTACTATTCACCTCTACTGGTAATGATATGACCCATCTTCTAGAGACTACCAGATCCCCAGATAGTATAAGAAGTGCTAGCACTAGAGAGATGACCTGTCATTACTAAGGGTTGACCCTCAGCCTCTGATCACATCAACTACTCAACTCGTAGTGGAACTGTCACTCCCTCAAAGGTAGGAGGGTGCTGCTTCCTGAAGTGCTCATAAAGAGGCTCCCACCTATTCTCAGTCCTTGGCTGTTGCTGTAATACTGGTGCCACAACAGGTGGCACAACTGGTGCAGCATTCCCTACTGGAACCTATTGCTGTCTCAGTAGGCGGATCTTTTCTTCATGTCTCTGTAATCTAGCTTGCATGTCAGCAAGCATGTCAGCAAGCACCTGTTGCCAGTTCTCAGGAGCTAGCGGAGGATCCTAACCCTAGTTGTTGTCTCTAGCCTGAATTCCAGCGCTATCTGGTTTATTTGATTGCCTTGGAAACATACTTCCAAGTCCATCTACAATCAATGATTTGGCACATCAAATAACAATAACGGTGCTCAACACCACACCATGGTCGAAGACCAAATGAATAAGCATACACATGCAATAACAGTGCTAATAAGCAATTCAATAGCTTTCACATACAACAGTCATGCTAATAAGCAAGTCAGTTCATATTCACGCTCAATCAAGGTGTTAATATGCATAATCTTAGTATTCATATGCATATAACAAAGCTAATAAGAATTTTCTAGCTTTTAAAAGCAACACTAGTGCTAACAAGCGTGCACTTAGTAGTTATAAACAAATAATAGTGATAATAAGCATTTGTTGCATATTCATACCAGCAATGGTACTAATAAGCACGTCCTTTATCATTCACACAATAGTCAAGGGTCAGGCCCTATCAGTATCACTCATGCTTCCTAATCAAGCATGAAAATAAGACATACATATATCAAATAGGCAAGTAAACACATATTCACATCAATAGTTACCGAACCCTGCATTGAGCTTGTCTTCAGTGGCGAGTGTACATGCCCAACCGATCTTGAGGAACCCTTAAACCTAAACTGCTCTTATACCAAGTTGTAACGTCCTCCTAATCTAGAACCATTACACTATGTAATAAAATGGAGCTTAACTCGCTAAACGAGTTATTTGGACTTAAAATGTGTAATTGAAACTAACTACACGTTAAGGTACTAAATTATTTTTTCAAATGCCAACCATTTCATTAAAAAGAGTTTATGTTCAATACATAGGATCCCAACAGAGCTTAAAGTTGTTACAATCACCAAAACAAATACAAAAGCTGACCTAAGCAGCAAAATCAGGGTCCAGCCCTAGTTCCAACTGATACCCTTGACCGTGGTGGTCGAGCATGCCACATATGTACACCCTGTTGGGGTTTTATGCCCTAATTAAACCTCAAATTCTTGGTAATCTCATTTTATTATCAATAAAAGAATAGAAATCATTTTTTGACTTGGTCAATCACTTTGCTCACATGTTTTATTTTCATGATTATTTGTTTCATATAAACTTATATTAAATCCCGAGTATATAGATAATCTTATTTATAGTAACGTAATCACAGTGGAATATAAATATGATTATATGTTCAAAATAAGTTAGTCCTAAGATTAGTCAGTGCACCGGATTTACACTGACTTGCCAATCTACGATATGATCTACTTACACATTACAGTGTTATGTTCTTTCCAGAACATTAGTAAAGTAGATAAGATCAGATGTATTTGTTACATCGCACTGGACCGATATTGACAGTTGATAAGATAAGTAAACATACCGTTATTATCTATTCTAGTCATATCATATAGTTGACCATAGGTCAATTCAATCTCAATTCTGAGTGGTTAGTATTCTAACTGATTGTATTATTTGAGTTCTTTGACTTGTTCGTTACCAGCTTACCCTACGGACTAGCCCATACTTACATCTTGGGAACTCGGTACTATAATTGAGTGGGAGTGTTAATCATAGATATGAACATCTATAGCTTCTGATGAAGAAGTGAAACGATGTTTTCCTTTTAGTTTGGTTCAAGGTGTTAAATGATAGAGATCTCATTTCAGTAATTAAATTAGTTTACTGAAATATCATTTACAAGGAACTAAGAATTTTAAGGATAAAATACAATGAGGGGTAAAACGGTATTTTAGTCCTATCTCATTGTAGACCGTCTATAGAGGATTGAGTGACAATTATGGTTGTAACAATGGATAATTAATAGTGTATCTATATTTGTTATAGAGCGTTCTATGAATTCAAGAGTGCAATTCCAAGTCTATAGTGGAGTCACGAGGAATTAATAAGTTAGTAAATTTATTTGTTAGATTTATGATAATTTATTGGAGCTTGATTACATAGGCCCATGGTCCCCATTGTACCTTGGAAAAAATCATCTAGATTGTCTCAATTAATTGATTTAATTATCAATTAGAATTATCAAAGTTGACCAGGTCAATTTTGGATAGTTTCACAGAGTTGTGTAATTTTGAGAAGAAAAGAGAAATTATGGCAGATTTATTAATTAAGATAAATTGGTATCTAAATTAATAAATAAATTTAAATCAAGGTTCAAATTATAAATAATTAATTTGATAAAGGATTTAAATAATTGTTTAATTAATTAAATCAATAGAAAATAATACATGCCTTGATTTTAAGTCCAATGGGCTTATAATCAAATGGGAAATTTCACGGGCCTATAGCCCATGATAATTTCGACCTAGGCTTCAAAATGGTTATTATTTTATTGATTTTTTAATTAAATAAAATGGCCTAATTGAGTATATAAAAGGAGTGCTTAGAAAAAAGTCAAAACAGAAGTTTGACAAGTCTTAAGTCAGATTTTCTGATAGTTTTAGATTCTCTCTAAACACAAGTCTTTTTCTTAGCCTCTTTGTTATTTTCTCTTATTCTCTCTATATCTATCTCATGTGTTGAGAATTGCCCACACTAGTCTACGTGGTTCTAAGGATACATTGGAAGATTGTGAAGAAAATAGAAGATCGGTTCAGTTTCTTGATAATACTCTGCGACAGAGAGGATACAAGAGTTAGAGAAACTGAAGGAAGGACTCTTTAATTCCGCTGCGTATACTGTAAGTATTCTATTCTTTGAATTAAATTTTAGAAACATGTTTTAGGCTATTTCGTATTAATTTGTTTAATATTAGATATACATGAAAATAAATAAAGATCCTGTATAAGCTAATCCAACACACCCTGCCCCTGAAGCTCTTTAAGTCATGGTTGGTCCAACTTTTCTCTTCCTTTACCTCCACCATTTTTCACCTGTGAGCCAAGGCTCAACAAGAAAACATAATCATGCTCATAAGCAATAATTCATCAGATTGCGGAATCATAAATAGCATGCCTAGCAGTAATAACCCTACTCGTGCATACATTCAATCTAGATAAGTGACTTTAAATTCACAACAGGGCTCGTTGCCCGATTCTTTGTATAATCAGCCTTAGGGCTGGCCAAGCATACTTGGAATTTATTATTTCACGCAGCCATAGGGTTGTTCAAGCGTATATCACACTTTTGGGTTAGCTTACCCACCTTAGTCGGCGTTCAGCACACTATTTTCGCCCTCGACTCATAAGTCGAGCCTTTAAATCCTCGACTTATAAGCCGAGCCTTTAAACCCTCGACTTATAAGCTGAGCCTTGTAAACTAGATATATCCTTGACTAATAAGTATAGCTTTTAATCATATATCATAGATAGATCCTCGACTAATAAATCAAGCTTTTAATCAAATACAATAGATAAATCATCCACTTATAAGCCAAGCTTTCAGTCGAATACAATCGATAAACTATCGATTTATAAGCCGAGGATTTCAATCAGATATAACTGATTACCCTTGATTTATAAATTGAGCCTTTCAATCAGACATAAAAATAAGCAATCATTACTTAACACAGGTAAGCACAATGCAATCAACATGTTTACTGAAATATTTTCAGCATAGTTATAACCTGGTTCTATAGTCAGGCCAAGCCTTAAACACAGATCGGGTGCAGTTTTCTTACATCAGGTTGAGTAAATCGCGTATGATGACCCCGAGCACGATCCTTTCCTTTAGAGCCTAACGGTTCACCCTAGTCACAACCATATCAAGGAATAATTTTCAGGAAATGAACTAATAAAGGCTTCTAGACCGAGTCCTAGACTCCTGTACCCTGAATTCCACTAACCCGGTTAGTAGAACCATTCTCGAGCCCAAAACCTAATTGCTAAATTTTTTCCCTCAATTAAAGCTGTGACAATCCCCACTAAGGGTCGCGGTGCAACAAGTCAGAGAACCTCGAGCCCAAAACCTCAAGTCACGCGTTGTGGTGCAATCCCCCTAGCGCCGCGATGCCAAGGCGGTTCGAGACACATTTTTTCCCCTCTGAGTTCATAAGAGTCGTGCCCCCCCCCCCCCCCCCCCCAAGAACAGCGTCGAGGCGCGATCTGCGAACCCATAAAAACCAGTGATTTTATGAATATAAAAAATATCCCAAATTCATTGTTATGACTACAATATTGTGTTGATACGAGAATATTAAGATTGTAGGGAGCGAATTTAAACAGTTCGCAGTAAAACAAAGTTATATGGAATCTTTAAATTAAATAAAGTTAGTACGGTTCATTAGTATTATGAATACATGTAATCTAGATCTGGATTACTGATGTAGTAGGACATCTTAGTTGAGGTACTTTGTGTTGACTGCGTTTTTAGCCAACGACGTGAGAACGTCAAATACGACAAACCTTCAAGAGAAATAAAAATGACACAGACGGTTTAAACAAGAAAAGTAAATAACACAGGAGATTTTTATAGTGGTTCAGCCCCGATTGTCGGTAATAGCCTAATCCACTTAGAGTTGTGATTTATAGATCCGTACTCAAGATCAGATGGACTGAGCCAACTGAGTTTCTTCAGTACAGATTGCAAAAATACAAGAATTCTCTCTTATTTCAGTACTTTCTCTCTCTAGAATACTCAGATCCAATTTTCTCTCTCTAGAAAGAAGAAGCAGAAGAAAAGCCCCTCTCTCATCCCATAAGCCCTCTATTTATAGGCTTAGGGTCATACAACTGATATCCCTTAGAACCGGGATATTTTATTATTCATCTTATATTTATATTACAAGAAATATTTAAAATACAACTGATTCCTCAATTTGAGTGAGGAATGAGAGATTCCCGGATGCTTAGACCAACTCTTGCTGAAGTCGTTCCGGGGATTTTGACGTAGTCTCACATGCATGTTGATTACTCCTTCAAGCTTTCCTTGGACCAAGGTGATACAAGCTTGGCTCTCCTCGGACCAAGGTGGTCTGAGCCAACTCCCTTGGCACCTCACCTCGGGCAACTTTGAGGCAACCTCCTCCATGACACGTCCGATCGGACATGATGGCCTTCTCCTCGGACCAAGGTGGTCCGAGGCATCCTCCTTGGCATCTCACCTTGGACAAGTCTGAGGCACCCTCCTTTAGCATCTCCCAACTATGTCCGATCGGACATTGTGTAGGCTCTCCTTGTCAAAATCTAAGTCTCCATTCTTGACTTGCATGGGACTCCTCCTCCTTAGCTACTTACCTCGGACACTTTCGAGCCAACACTTAGGAAACCTTGGGAGGCTTACCTCGGACACACCCTTGGGGTCTCCTAGGACCACATCCTCCTTGGCGTCTCCTAGGACCACATACTCCTTGGGGTCTCCTAGGACCACTTTCTCCTTGGGGTCTCCTAAGACCACTTTCTTGAGTTCTCCTCGGACCTCATCCTTGGGTTCTCCTAGGATCACTCTCTTTATTGCCATGCCATTGATCTCCAATTTTTGGGTATAACACTTTGTATAAAGTGGTTATATATGAACGAGACTCGATATGTTATTAATAATTAATAATTAATAATACCGTTTACTATATAATTATTAAATTAACATATCAATAAGATGATCATATACAAATTGATCTTAATCGTGAAGTTATTATGAACTCCAATTTATGTCATATGAGTTCTTTAATTCACTTGTTATGGTTTGCTATAATGATCAGGCTGAGAACTTTTATTTTGGGAACTCATTGATGTAGATGGCTGGGGACATGATATACAGATATGGAATCTATAACTTTCCAAGAGGAATTGAATAATGGTTCTCTTAAGGGTTGACTTTTGGAACTGAAAGGTTGTCAAGCTCAAATTCATAAATCAGGTTATGAATTGACCTTCACTAGTAAAGTTAATGGTACCTAAGACAATGAGATATAATTAAAGATGTTAAATGATAATTAATTTCTACTTTATTTATGAACCATTAATAGATGATTGAATTGTATGTAGTGATTAAATCAATTGACACTTTTTATATATTTACAAGTACTCAATAAAGAAATGTCTATAATTACAAGAGTGCAATCTCATATTTTTAGTGGAATAATATTGAGATTAATAAATTAAGGTTATTATATTATGGAGTTTTAATTACTAATCTAAATTTATTGGAGCTTTAAATTATAGGTCCATAGGTCCCAAGGTGGCTCTATCAACACTATTCAAGGTAAGAGTTGAAATTGAGAAAAATATAGAAAAGGACATATTTGGAAGAAATTTATTCTTCAAGGTTAAATATGTAATTGCGACAAATTATTTAATTAATGTGGCAATTTTCAAAATTGAAAATTTTAATTAAGGCAATATTCGCATATTATTTTTTGTATAAAATGGCATTTTCGAAAATAGCATTTAAATAATTTAAATAATTAATTTTGAATTAATTAGTTTTATTATTTAAATATTATGAAAAGATATTTATGATAATTCAAATTAGTTTTGAATTTGAATTAATATTTATTCTTCAATTTATCTAATAAGAAACATTATCATGTTTAGATATTTTGAATAAATAGATTATTAAATAATATTAAGAGAAAATTGGTTGAATCACATTCCTAAAACATCTTAAAACTCAATCAAAATCTCTTAAACTTAGAATTTCAATAAAACTTCAAAAACCATAGAAAACCAAAAACTAAACTCAAATAATTGAGGCACCTCTCCTAGAATTCGAATCCCCAGACATCTGGTACTCCTAGCTTTAGCAACCTCCAACTTGCCCCAAATCACATTTAAAATTCAAATCCTCTTTCAAAACCTCAAAGCTTAGGGAGAGAGAGAGATAGAGAAACGTGTGTGAGAGAGAGAAAGTTTTGTTTTTGTGTTCCCCTGTTTTCCTTCCCCTGAGTTGATAAAAATATTTTTGTATCGATTTTCTGTAATTGGTAAAACAATTTTAAGTTTGTGAGTAGTTTTTGAAATATCTTATTAGGTTTTGAGGAAGAAGTCCCCATGAGTTTTTGACTAGTCTCTAAGAAATTTGGTACTTTGATGTGAGATTTATAAAAATTTAGGTGTTTCCGTCCTGTAATTTTGTTTTCTCAAATTTTGATGAACAATGAGGAACACATTGAATAACACAAACAATATAGGAACTAAATGATAAAAAATATTTTTTGTTTTACTTTTATTCATATTCTTAAAGATTTTTTTTATTTAAAAATTTAAAGTTTATTATTATTATTTAATATGTTAATATAACTTAATTAAAAAATTAAATGAGTTTAGGTTTTTATTTTAATTTTATTAAAAATGTTTTTGTAGTACTTATTTATATCTAGTTTTTCTATTTTATTTATTAAAATAATAATTTAGATTATTTTTAAAATTACAAGTGGCTAATTATAGTCTGGCAGGTGAATATAGTTAGGATTTAACAAAACTAACAGAAGAGGTAGTGACAATCACACTATTTTGATGACATAAAATATTTTTCCTTAAAAAATAATAAGTATTAAACTGCCTCACTTGATAAACATTGGGTATTTATGCCACAAATATCCTTTTTAATTACATCATTTTAATATGATAAAATTTTGAAAGAAATAAAGTGGTTAAAATTAATTTAAATGTAATTATTAAATATTTTTAGTATTAATTAATCTTTAAAATAGTCCAATATATTTTAGAAGAGTGAAATCACGAAAACCAATATATTGTGCATACATAAGTTATTTACTAAAACAATAAGGATATAGTTAGGACTTGACAGATCTAACAAAGACAAGTAGTGACAATTGCACGTTTTGATGATAGAAACATTTTATTCTAAAAAAAATTGAGTATTAAACTGCTCTACTTTATAAACATTGGGTATTTATGCCAAAAATATCTCATTTAATTACACTATTTTAATATGATAAAATTATGAAAGAAAAAAAAAACAGTGGTTAAAATGGATTTAAGTGTAATTATTAAATAATTTTAGTATTAATTAATCGTTTGTTATACCAATTTTCAGCACAATGACGTGGCCGACAATTTGGTTGATGACGTGTACAAAAAGATACTGACATGGCAAAGATAGCTAATACCCCTCATGAAGGTGAAAATACTTGCACTTTCACGCTCAGTGGCCCTTGCCACTTTCGTGCTTGGTGGTCCTCGCCACCTTCATGTACGGTGACCCTTGTCAGGTTCGTGCCTAGTGGTCCTCACCACTTTCATGCTTAGTGGCCCTCGTCACTTTCGTGCTTGGTGGACCTCCCCCTTCATGTATGGTGACCCTCGCCAAGTTCATGCCTAGTGGCCTTCGCCACTTTCATGCTTAGTTGCCCTCGCCATTTTCGTGCTTGGTGGACCTCACCACCTGTCAAGGTTTATGCCAAAAGAACATGTGTAAAGATATTTTATTTACTCAAAGTTAATAATAGTGTATTTTTCTTATAATTGAATATCTAGATTAATGTTTGAATAATTAATATAAATATTTTTGATGCGGTATTTCGCCAATAGTAAATTAAGAAAATAACAAGGTTGAATTAGTGCTTGATGATAAACCGAAGTAAGAAAATAACTCTCAAGAATACTGGTCTTTTTACGTGGTTCAGTGGTTAAAATTAACTTAGTCCATGAGTCTATATTATTATTGCTTTTCTCTCTCTATTTTGACAGAGCTTCGGTATTACAGAATAATCATTCCCTTTCCTGTCCAATATTCTCAGTATTTATAGAGAAATTCCTTTGACAAGTTTGGGTAACCCCGTGAGTCAATCACGGATTTGCGTATTTATTACATTTATTATGGAATATTCCCATTTATACTAGGATATGATTTGATTATGAAATAAATAGACTCATAATATATGGGGTATTAACTATCACAGGCTGTCCATAAACGATCGTATAAAATACCCGGGTCTTCGGGGATCTGCGGACATGCCATATGTTCAATTCACCCCGAGTTGAACACACCGCCGAGCTCGTATCATGGAGGCCATGCCTTATAAATACTATAAGCTCGCGCTTATCAATTTATGCATCCCTAGCTCATACAACCATCATGAAAATCGCGCTGTCTATATTGAACGTACATGGACTCCTTGGCCATTTCTTCCATGCATTTATTTGCCAGCTGCATACGATCTGAGGGAAAGACCCATGCTAAAATTAGGATACACATTTTCCCCCCAAGTCCCTGCTCGTGGTTTATGACGTCATCTTTTGACCTACACAGTAGGGACTTTTAGACTTCTATAGCAATAAACCATGCCTGCCCACTACTTGAGTACTGGACACGTGGAACACTACAATTGGCGTATGTTCGGGTTTCGAGGACTGCAATAATTGTCTTGTCAACTTTTTTCCGCCATTTTGTACTTTAAAAGATAGCCCTTGGATCTTGTATTGACCTAATCGGATGGCTCAAATAGATTTATGCCGTTTACGTGTAAATAGGGTAGACAATTTCCACAGTTCATCACCTTTTATTCGAAATCTTTTTCCATCTTCTCTCGTCTGCGCTTTCATACCCCTCTTCTTTCTCAGAGAGAAGAAACACAAAATATCTTTCGTTTCAAAATCTCTGTGAAACCCAGTTGTTTGATTACTCAGGAGTGAGTCTCCCAGGCTTTGCGAAACATACTTCTTCAACCGACGAACACACTGTAAGTATTGTCATTTCAATAAACTCTTTCTTTATTGATTTCTGCCTTTTATTTACCATGCTCATCCTGTATTTGTCGTAGTGGATATTAGGGTGTTTTCTCAATGTTTTTGGCACATAGGTTTCAACTTTAGGTTTACTGAGAAGGTTTATGATATCTTTTAAAATTATGACATTCACAAAACTGGGTATTTTCGAGGTAGATTTGGGTAATTTATGGAAAATTTTAGGAAATACCCATTCGGGTTATAGAAGATGAAAGGTTAAGGTTCAAAAATCAGATTGCTTAGGGAACACGTTTCTTGGATGGTTTTTTTTTAAAACCGCCCCCGAAGGACAGTAGTGGCCAGATTTTTTTGACACACGGATCCCTAAACGTCAGGGATCTATTGGGAAACCGAGGCACATAGCGTAGGGTAGCGCGTGGGATCACATAATGGGCTGAGACTAACTCAGCTCGTATATCATAGACATCATTCTCCCCCGTACATCCATGTCATAACCTTTACAAAATCTTAGGTCGCCTACTAAGTGACTCATCATTCTTGTTCGTTAGGCGATCTAATGGTACCTAAGAAGAGCGTACCCCAAAATAACGTAACCAAGAAAAATGCACCTGGCTTGTCGTCTCAACAAACCAACAAGGGAAAAGAGATCGCCTCCGAATCTCCTCTTCCTCATTTCGGCCCTGTGGTGGAGAAGGAGATCGTGATTGACCTTAACATGTTCTTTGAGGCAGAGACAATCTTCTCCAAGATCACGACCCAAGGAAGGGTCAATAAAATAATGCTGAGCCACAATATAGAGGTCGGGTCCGGCGTCCTCATTGCCCGACCTCAATTCGAAGGGGAATGGAGCTGCGCGCCCCTCCAGGACGACTTCGCGGGCTGGAGTGACGAGCACTTAAAAGTAGGGGCCTTCCTTCCCCTTGACCAATATTTTGATGACTTCCTCAACTATGTGAAGTTGGCACCGTTTTAGCTCCCTCCAAACTCATACCGACTTCTGTCGGGGCTGAAATACGTCTTTTTAAAACACTAGTGGGAGGTCCCCACTCCGGCGGATATCCTCTTCTTCTTCTGTCTTAAGGCCAACCCAGAGCAAAGAGGGCGAGGTGATGGGTTCTACTACCTCACCAGATTCCCGAACTCAGCCTCAGTTATCGAACTCCCCAGCCACCCTAACGACTACAAGGATCAATTCTTTATGTCGAATGGGTTCCGCAACTTCGAGCATCGATACTTCAACTGCCCTTGTAAGTCTTCTTTCTTTTCTCAGCTCGTGAAATCACTCTCTCTTTTTAATAGGCATACTCTTTGTATTTATGCTAATTGAGTTAACCATTTTTTTGTGTAGCCATATTTGCGAGGATGGAGAAGTCTGCGACCATTAGGGGTTAGTATGACACATTATCTGGTCTTACGGCCCGAGAGAAGGATTACCGCCAGCTCATGACTGACGTCACAATGCTGGCATGCCAATTGATTGGTGAAGGCCAGACTTTGGCCTCAAGAAGGACATGGACTACCCTTCCGGTAGTCCACGAACTCCAGCCTCCCCAAGAAGGAAACCCTGAGGCCCCTGAAGGGGAGGAAGAAGAAGAAGAGGAGGTCCCTCTTGTGTGGAAGAGGCAGGTCCCCGAGGCTGCTCGGGGTCCTTACCTAGAACGAGCTGCATCGGGGGCAGCAGTCGGCCCCTCCGTCTAAGGTAACCCATACCCTTATAGGGAATTAGATAGGGATGTTGCTGATTTTAGGCTAGTTAGATTTAACCCAAACCAGCTCGTCCATCGCTACCCTAGCAATCCAGACCGTAAAATAACCCTGCTCCAGTGCTGGACCATCTAATGTTGCGCCATGATATGGGTTATCCTAAGGGTACTATTGTTGTAGACAACACCTCAACTTTTAGGTCAGCCATTTTTGAGGAATATGGGACCAATCTTAGGTCGTGGTCTTCTTTGCTCCAGGGTGCCTTTGCCCCTGGATTTAGGAAGTATGTAGACGAGTCTAGCCGCGGGGTAGAACTTTATCCTGAACCTCCTATAATCCCAGAAATTGTAGACTTAGACTCCCCATCTCCTCCAGTAGTCCCAAGGTCGGAGGTCGTGATAATAGACTCCTCCCCCAGCCTGGAGGGTAAGACTTTCATTTATTTCTTTTATGTAAATTTATGAATTTACTTGTGTATTAACTCCTTTCTTATTCTTTTCAGGTGAAGAGATGGAATGATCAGGAGCTCCCGACCTCTGTATAGCTTTCCAGGAAGGAAAAACCAGCTCGGGTCTTGTCATAAAGAAGCCACGGTACATAAAGAAAACACCTCCCGCGGCAGGAAATGCCTCCAAATCTCGTGCTAAGGGGAAATGTATGAACTCAGTAGCTCCGACTTCCATCGAGACGGAGAAAAGGATTCCTCCTCTGCCTCTTCCTCGATTTCCACTTGCTCCTGCTCGGGATCAAGTTATACAAGCTGATCCCCCAGCTCCGATTGTCTCTACTGCTACTGTGCGCATCCCAGTCAATCCTCAGGATCTGGAGAAGATCCCCAATACCTTTCGGGGGACCCTCTACGAGACGGTGAACCATGTGGTGGAGAACATATAAAATGCTAACCTGAGGGATCTGAGGACGATAGAAGAGAGGAGCCCAGAGAACGTCCTGGAGTCTGCCTTGGGGATGACCCTCACAGTAAGATATTGTTCCTTAGTGAATTTCTTCTTTTCATTTTGCCCCAGTATGCATCAAACTTGTCTCTTTATTTTTGCAGTCGGTCCTGGCTCAACACCGCAGTATAGCCCAGGCCAGGGCTAGGAATGATGAGCTCCAGGCTGTTAAGACCGCCTTAGTCACTGCCAAAGCTGCCCTTGTAGCTACTCAAAAAGGCAAGCACGATGGCAAGGCTGCCCTTGCATCGTCTCAAGAAAATGAGTAGGCCTCAAAGGTTGCCTTGGTTACTCTTCAGGCCGAGGTTGCTGAGGCCAAAGCCAAGCAGCTAAAGGATGAGGTCGCTATTAAGGAGGAGAGAGCAGCCTCCCTGTCCTCCATGGAAGGCATGCTGTACCATTGATGGGCATTTAACCAGGATGGCAATTTCTCTTTCATGGCTCCCGAACTGTGGGATCCATACCTTGAGAAATTCAAAGCCCGGATCCCGCATGAGCAGTCAGAGACAAGGGATGCTTCCACTACGGGCGAGCAGGAGATTGAGGAGGTCACGTCCTCAGAACACCCTGGAGGGGCTTGATGAAGCCTATTTTACTTTTTTTTTGTATGTGTTTATAAACAATTTGACCTTGGGCTTAATTTGAGGTTTTTCTCCTCAGGACAACTTGAATTTTAATTCATATATCTAACTTTTAATCTATGTGTCTTTTCCTTGATTATCCCTCATGTTTATGCTTTCTTATACTTGCACATTCAGGATTTTAGGAATCGATCATTAGATCGGGTTAGATATTTCGAGTTTGGTTATTTCCAAATTTAATGTGTTGATTTATATCGTACTTGTTATGTGTCAGGCCTTGGACCCGGTTATATCCGGGGTTGTAAATATTTCAAACTTAGTTCGCGTTAGGTTTATTGACATCTTGAGCTTTTAGGAATGTCATCAAATATTCAATTTTGCTAACTTCTAAGTTTTAGGCCTGGTTGTACCCAGGGTTTTAAATAATTTGAACTTAGTTCGTGCTAGGTTTATTGACACCTTGTGCTCTTAAAGAGTCGTCGGATAATCAATTTTCCAAGCTTCTAAGTTTCTGACTTGGTAATATCCAGGATATTTTTGTACATGGTTGTATCCGGGATTTTAAGTAATTTACAACCTTGTTCTGATTCACCTCGGGTTATATGCCCCCTAAGTAACCAGAATGTGAAGACTTTCTTGGTTGCTTTTACAAATATTAATACACGAACTAATTTATAAATAACCTTATAAAGGAAAAATATTTAAAACCATACGAACAGGAAGAACTATATAACAATCCCCATTATTTAACTAAATGGATTTTATAACTAAGCCTTACATAGATAGTCAATAATACTATTGATAATATTTCTTTAAGTGCATCGCGTTCCAGGTCTGTGGGACTGCTTCTCCACTAAGCTGAGCTAACTTGAAAGTTCCCTCACGCAAAATTTCCACGATCTAATAGGGGCCTTCCCAGTTTGGACCTAAAACTACGTCTTTTGACCTTGGAGTTAAAATAATGAGTGATTTTCTGTTGATAATGTATGAGCTATAGTTGTGAATCCTCTCGTTTTTCATTAATCAGGTCAAGAGACACGTTAAGCAACTCATCATTCCGCTCATGGCTAAATGTCCTTAACCTGTGCGTGGCTACCTTTGCTTCAACAGGAACGACGACCTTACTTCCGAAAGTCAGGGAGAAAGGAGTGTACCCTGTGGAGGTCTTGTGGGAAGTTCCGTATGCCCAGAATACCTATGGAAGCTGCTCGGGACAGACTCCTTTGGCCTCATCTAACATTTTCTTGAGGCTCACCTTTAGGGTCTTATTAACAGCTTCGACCTGTCCATTGGCCTGTGGATATGCAACCGAAGAAAAACTTTTAATCACACCGTGCCTTTCAAAGAAATCAGTAAAAAGATCATTGTCAAACTGGGTTCCATTATCTGACAAGATCTTTTTAGGAAGCCGAAACTGACACACAATGTTTTTAACCACGAAGTTGAGGACTCTCTTTGAAGTGATGGTTGCTAAAGGCTCGACCGCTACCCACTTCGTAAAATAATCAATTGCTACCACCGCATAGCTAACTTTTCCCTTCCCATAGGCAAGGATCCTATTAAGTCAACTCCCCGTACTGCAAACGGCCACAAGGATGAGATCATCGTCAGTTCGACTGGAGCAGCTCGTGCGACTATGGCGAAACGCTGGCATTTGTCGCATTTCCAAACATGGGAGATGGAATCTTTTATTAAAGTGGGCCAAAAATAACCCTGCCTTAATACTTTCAAGGCTAGGTTTTTCCCCCTAGCATGATCTCCACAAAAGCCTTTATGTACCTCTTGCAGAATGGTTTTAGCCTCCTCAGGTAGAACACATCGTAGAAGCGGTAGCGAATGAGCACGTCGATATAACGTTCCATTTACTATCACATATCTCGGAGCTTGATAGAGTATATTTCTCGCGTCCTTTATTTCCTCAGGTAGCCTTCCTGTTGTAAGATATTCCACTATGGGGGTCATCCAGGTCGACCTTGTGTCAATCATCTCGATCTCTTTCACTTTTTCCCATGCTTGGACTTTCCAAGAATTCCACTGGTACTACGTTCAAAGTCTCAGCTTCTTTGGTGGTGGCAAGCCTTTCCAAAGCACCAGCATTAGTATTCTGTTTGTGAGGGATCTGTTCGACAGTACCATATTCAAATTTTGACAGCTATTTTTTCACCTTAGCTAGGTAAGCTGCCATCTTGGTACCATGTGCTTGATATTCCCCCAACACCTAATTAACCACGAGTTGGGAATCACTATAACACTGGACATCCCTTGCTTTCAATTCTCTTGCCACTTTGAGCCCGGCTAACAATGCCTCATACTCGGCTTAGTTGTTTGATGCTTCGAATTTGAATCTCAACGCTGTATGGAATCGATGCCCCTCTTGAGAGATCAATATGATCCCAACTCTAGATCCATTCTCATTGGATGAGCCGTCCACAAATATTCTCCATAACTCTTGCACCAGCTCCTTAAAATCTCCTCTTGAAATCTGGTGCATTCACCCACAAAATCAGCAAGGGCCTGGCTTTTGATCGAGGTCCGTGGTGTGTACCATATCTCGAACTGGCTGAGTTCTACTGCCCATTTTAAAAGACGTCCTGATGCTTTAGGTTTTTTCAAAACTAGCCTTAGAGGTTGGTCGGTCATGAAGTGGATTGAATGGGACTGGAAGTATGGTCTAAGCTTCCTGGAAGCTAATATGAAGCAGAATGCTATCTTTTCTACCAGCGAATACCGTGATTCAGCCCTAAGAAGTCTTTTGCTTATATAGAACACTGGTTTTCTAGCACTGTCTTCTTCCCGAACTAACATGATGCTGGCTGCATTTTCTGTTATGGCCAAATATAGGAACATGGGCTCTCTAGATATAGGCTAAGACAATACCGGGGGTTCGGCCAAATGCATTTTTAGGGCGAGGAATGCCAACTCGCACTCTTCAGTCCATTTAAATTTCTTATTTCCTCTGAGAAAGTTGTAAAAGGGCAAACACTTGTCAGTGGACTTTGAAATAAATCGGTTTAACGCCACCACTTTTCCAGTCAAGCTCTGAACTTCTTTATGCGAGCTGGGCGAAGGCATCTCCAATAATGACCTGATTTTTTCTGGGTTCGCCTCTATCCCCCATGTATTGACTATGAATCCTAGAAACTTTCCCGACACTACTCCAAAAGTACATTTCTGGGGATTTAGCCTCATATTGTATTTCCTTAAGATTTCAAAACATTCTTTTAGATAGGAAACATGGTTATCGACAGTCTTGGATTTGACTAGAATATCATCAACATACACTTCCATATTTTTCCCGATCTGATCAATGAACATTCTGTTAAATAACCGTTGGTAGGTAGCCCCGGCATTCTTTAGCCTGAAGGGCATAACTTTATAACATTATACATTCATTGGAGTCATAAAGCTAGTATGCTCCTGGTCCGCAAGATTCATCAGGATCTGGTTATATCCAGAGTATGCATCCATAAAAGACATGAGTTCATGTCCCGCGGTGGCGTCTACCAACTGATCAATTCTTGGCAATGGGAAGCAATCCTTAGGACAAGCTTTGTTCAGGTCAGAGAAATCAATGCAAGTCCACCATTTTCCATTCGGCTTTGGTACCAGGACAGGATTCGCGACCTAGATCGGGTATTTTTCTTCACGAATGAACCCGCATTTTAATAACCAAGCTACTTCTTCTTCCAATGCCTCAGCTCGAACTGTTCCCAAACGTCTCTGTTTTTGGGATTTCGTAGGAACGCTTTTATCCAAGTTTAGGGTGTGCATGATCACACTCGGGCTTATTCCCACCATGTCTTCATGAGACCAGGCGAAAACATCTAGATTCCCTTGTAGAAATTTAACCAGCTCATTTTTCCTATCATCGCCAAGATTTTTTCCAATCTTAACGACTCTTGAAGCATCTGTGGGATCTATCTTTACCTCCTTGAGCTCCTCAATAGCTTGGAGCTCTGACCTGTCCTCACCTATTTGTGGATCGATGTCATCATTTGGGGCGATGCCTCTATCCTTTATTCCTTGAGGTTCTTCCACCCCGGAGGCAACTACCACTTCCGGGGACTCCTCAACTCCGTCACTTATGGCCATTGCTTGCTGCCCGAGTTGTGATTTTCCCTTCATGAAAATGCTATAGTATTCCCTGGCAGCGAGCTGATCGCCTCTGACAGTGCATATTCCCGTGAATGAGGGGAATTTGATTGCTAGGTGGCGGATAGAGGTTATGGCTTCGAACGCCGTCAACGCAGGTCGGCCCAAAATTGCATTGTATGTGGCTGGACAATCGATGACCACAAACTAGAGAAGCTTGGAGACAGTTCGTGGACCTTCACCCAATGTTACCACTAACTCGATTATTCCTATAGCTGCCGACCCTTCACCAGAAAACCCATATAGAATCACGGAGGTAGCCTTCAGCTCGGTTACAGACAA
The DNA here is from genome assembly GCF_963169125.1 of Humulus lupulus. Taxonomy (NCBI): domain Eukaryota; kingdom Viridiplantae; phylum Streptophyta; class Magnoliopsida; order Rosales; family Cannabaceae; genus Humulus; species Humulus lupulus. The sequence continues at coordinate 170,378,075 of NC_084798.1, read as the reverse complement.
TCCCATTTTTCTAAGGTGGACCTAAAGAGTAGATTCACGGAACTTCCATTATCTACTAGCGTCCTCCTAACTCTCCAGTTGGTGAGCTGAACGGTTATCACCAGAGGATCGTTATGTGGGAACTGGACATGGCTGGCAGCTTCCTCTGTAAAAGTAATTGGTTGTTTTCCAATCGCTGCTGCTTTGACAACCGCTGCTCCGGGACAGACTCAATTATGGGATTTCAGCTCATTGATATACCTCTTTTGGGCACCTCTGCTCGTGCCTGCCAAATGAGGTCCTCCCGAAATGGTGGCTATATCTCCTCTTGTTATCGGAGGAGGATTGTCCTAATTCACCCGAGCTCTGGTTTGATTCATTGGAGCTTCCAAAGCTGGTGGAGTATTTTGTCCAGCGGGCTAAAGAGGAGTTGTTCGATTCCGAGTGTACTGAGGCAAAGGTCCTGCCCTGATGAAAGTCTTGATTTCATCCTTCAGGTGTCTACAGTCATCCGTATTATGACCGATATCATTGTGGAATTGGCAGAATTTTGAAGGGTCTCTCTTCGCCCTTTGATTCTTTAATGGTTCTGGTTTCTTCCACAGAAGGCGAGCAGAATTTACCAAGAAAATGCATTCTCTAGTATCCGTGAGATCGGTATATGTTGGTAGACCAGTTTAAATTTCTCCATAGACTTGTTTTTCTTTGTTCCGTTTTGGTCGCCCTCACCATTTCCCTTTCTCTTGTTATTCCCCCCTTGGTTATTCTGAGCAACGGTTTGAGCTATAGCCGCTACATCTGTTGTTGCTAAAATGGGCTGGATAGGGACTTGGCTGGTTCCTGTGACGGAAGCTCGTGCCTCTTCTAGGTTAACCCACCTTTGAGCTCGGTTCAAGAACTCATCAACAGTACTAACTCCTTTCCTCTGTAGCTCTTGCCACAGGTCACCTCCAACAAGGATTCCCATTCTCATTGCCATGAGCTTAGAACTCTCATCGACATCTCTAGCTTGTGCAGTAACATTGGCAAACCTACTTAAGTATGCTTTCAATGGTTCGCCAGGCTGTTGCTTTATGTTTGCCAAAGAGTCAGCTTTAATCCTAGCTGCTTGAAAAGCCCTGAATGCTTTCTTGAAATCAGCAGAAAAGCTCTTCCATGAGCTGATTGAATGCTTCTTGTACTGTTTGAACCATTGCCTAGCTGGCCCAATTAGAGTCGAGGGGAATATTAAGCATATTAGCTCGGGCCCGATGTTGTGGGCCATCATCATGGTGTTGAACATCCCCAAGTGGTCAGACGGATCTCCATCTCCTTAATATTTTGACAAATGTGGCATCCTGAAACCCTGTGGATATGCAGTCGCCGTAATATTCGGGGCGAAAGGCACGATCTCATCCTTTGAATCACACTCATCTTTCTCTTTTTCTGATAGGAGCCTTTTCATCAGCTCCTCCATCTGGGCTAACCTTTCGAGGGTTTGGTCCCTGGTTCCTTGGTTATTCTGGGGCAGTTCAATAGCTCCCGTCCTATTGTACGCATTCTGTGGGTTGTTGTCCCTCCAAGTTTGGGCTTGGTTTTGTGGGACATTCCCATTATCACATACCTTGGAAGGACCTCCCTCGTGACGAGGGTAGCTAACTCCTTCATTTCGAGCTAAATTTCTTCTCTACGAGTTTAAACAATCTTGCAGATCAGGCTGTGGATCGAATCGGGGACTCTGAGCCGAACTCAAGTGATTTCTCAGATCGTCTTTGGACCTACCACTTCGGTGGCTCTCAGTCTAATAACTTCCATTAGTGAAGCTCACTTCTCACGGTTGAGGCTGAGGATCTGGACTATTGACTCGGGTCCGCGGGACATAAGTATGGGCAGACGGAGGAGGATTTCTCCTACTGTTCCCATGAACCATAATGTCTCGTGCATAATGAGGCGGTGTCAGATGTCTTATGGGTGATGGGGGATGCCTGATTGGTGAGGCAATTCTTGTCCCATCAGGGCGAACTAAATTAGCCCGCGGTCGCTCTGCCCCACCATTTCTAGCTCTTTGCGCCTGGCGATCCGATCGTGGCGCGGGAGGATTGGTCGGAACATTTTGTCTCTGTGAGCCTGCTCCGGCTCCTGCTCATGGGTTGCCATGGGTATTCCCATGAGCATGCGATGTTGGTACCAAACATGGGGTCACGGTTCTGAACGATCGACTAATTTGTTGCTGACCCCTAGGAGAGCCACTAGGCTGAGCAGTTCGACGATCTTGTGTTGTGGGCACAGAACTTGGGATGGCAGTTCTGACTGACCAAGTTGGCTTGGATCGATTATTCCTGTGGGACTTATGAGACCCACTTTTCCTCTTTTCGACATTAACGTCAGTTGCAAGAGGGGGTAACCGAGCCAAAACCTCCTCAATTTTCCTGTTTGCCTTAGCAAGATGGATCCTTAATTGCATGTTTTCCAGTTCTACTGCAGTTAAGTAGTCTGGGTTTTGATTCGACCGCAATGACACCAAACTTCCAGTATCGCCATGGCCCACCGGTTGCTTTCCTGGTCGTTGCTGAACTTCAGGGCCATGCTCATTTGAAACAGCGGTATGGTGGGCCCCCTGCCCACCAGGCTATTCCATCTCATTGTCGTGCATCGAGCGAGTGACCACCGTGATGAGATTTGATTGGGATTTTGATGAAAGCACTAATTTTCCTCTCAATGAAAGCACCAAACTGTTGGCGCGGTTTTTCGCCAACACTAAATTAAGAAAATAACAAGGTTGAATTAGTGCTTGATGGTAAACCGAAGTAAGAAAATAACTCTCAAGAACACTGGTCTTTTTACTTGGTTTAGTGGTTAAAATCTACCTAGTCCACGAGTCTATATTATTATTGCTTTTCTCTCTCTATTTTGACAGAGTTTCGGTATTACAGAATAATCGTCCCCTTTCCTGTCCAATATTCTCAGTATTTATAGAGAAATTTCTTTGACAGGTTTGGGTAACCCTGTGAGTCAATCACAGATTTGCGTATTTATTACATTTATTATGGAATATTCCCATTTATACTAGGATATGATTTGATCATGAAATAAATAGAGTCCTAATATCTGGGGTATTAACTATCACAGGCTAACCATAAACGATCGCATAAAATACTCGGGTCTTCGGGGATCCGCGGACATGCCATATGTTTAATTCACCCAGAGCTGAACACACCGCCGAGCTCGTATCATGGAGGCCATGCCTTATAAATACTATAAGCTCGTGATTATCAATTTATGCATCCCTAGCTCGTACAACCATCATGAAAATCGTGTTGTCTATATGGAACGTACATGGACTCCTTGGCCATTTCTTCCATGCATTTATTTGCTAGATGCATACGATCTGAGGGAAAAACCCGTGCTGAAATTAGGATACGCAAATATAAAAAAAAATCCATATTCATTAATGAGAATATGATTTTATATGAGTACGAGAGGATTAAGATCATAGATAATGAATAAAATAGTTAGCAACTGTAATAACCAAAATTATTATTTTCTTATAAGCTCCTTATATATGACCTTATGTTATAGTTTATATTTGAGTGGTGGAATTAGAAAGATTACTTTAGAAATTTTTATATTATAAGCTATGATTTTATAATTTAATAAATAATTGTTATTTGGATAATTATAATTATTGGGGTTATTCTTTATATAATTTTATTTATTTGATGGAACTTAGAAATACATGATTGAGTTAGTATATAGTTTTTTTCTTGAAGAAAATAAGAATTAATAAAAGATGTACACATGTTATTGGTGGTAGATGAAGTGTACATGTTGCATTGATTTAAGTCCCAACAATTTAAAATTACCATGCATGGCCGAAATTCCCTATGGTATAGGTAGTTGAATTTTAAGCACTTTATCAAATTTATTTAAAAGGTGGCATAAGAAGCTTATGTTAAAGAATCAAAGTGTCACTTGGTTGAAGACCAAGCAGAGGTGGCGTGTGAAGCATAGGATTAGGAAAAGGTGGACTTGTTTGAATTTAAGTGACTATGTGTCAAAGAAAACTTGCAAAGTGGAGCTAACAAGACTATGCATATGGAGTAAAAAACTAAAGTAGAGAATATAGGTGATGGTTGAAGCTTGATTGACACATTTCGAATTTGAAATGTATAGCTATGGGCGTGGGAGACTAATGAGGAAACAAATGGGAACTTTGACTCCATTTTGTTACATTAGAGTATATGTGGCATTGGAAGAGAAAGTGTAGCATTTGAATACGGTGAAGAAGGGGCTGGTTGAAACCACTAAGGCGAAGGAAGTTCAAAATTGAAAAACTTGTTTGAAGAATAGTGGAGAAAGTTAAGGAAAGGGGTTGAGATCTAGAGCCTATAAATAGAGCATTAGAGCTCTTTATTTTTTTCACACACTCAAGATTTCCAAGACTCTTATTTTTGAAAATTTTCTCTCTCAATGTTCTTCCAATTTTGCTCATAAATACCCATATAGCCAAAATTACAAAGAACACTAGTGGTGTTTAAACTCTTCTTCTTCTTTTCTTCTAAGTTTGAAACCTAGCCTTGTCACTATCACCATCATAACTCCCCCACTTGGCTGCGATATACCAAGCCCAAATCACCATTCTATAATCAAAACACCATATTACTTATTAAGCAAAATAAAGTTCAAACCCTAGTTATTTCGAAGATAGTCGTTCTTCTCTCAAAGGCTCATGATATTAACAGCGTGTTATCTTGCTTCTATGGGTAAAGTATGGTTACTAAAAGGTTTTAGATTATGAAATTAAGTTATCTTTTAGGCCCTAATTTTAGTCTTTTATTTTTATGTATAAGGTGTTTGTAATATTCGCTTCTACTTGTAAGGGTATTTTGGTAATCTGGCTTTGATCAGGGTATTATGGAAAATTGTATGATATTATGTGTTTAAGTATATGAACTATGATATGCATGATTTATGATGTATGTTTATTTTATATGTTAAGTCAGGCAATCCACCCACATTAGTTTCTTCAAGTATTAGGGGCCAAAGTGCGACAGAAGTTGAATTATGGGTTTTGTGATAGAAAGTATAATTATGAGAAGTTAAAACTATTATTCTTCAATGTAAATTACTACAAATGGTTTAAGTAATTATTAACGAAAGGTTAGAGGTTAGGGTTAGTATGGTAAATGGGTTTTATACGATTAATTTCCAGGAATAAAATTAATAAAGGGAATTTAGCTTAGAATTCATACAATAGTCAGATGCTTTGGAGTTACAGTACGCGTAGAGTATCAGGATAAGAAGATCCTTCTTGATCTGACTTTTGAGCCTTGGAGATTCATAGGAGAGTGAGGATTTTGTGTTGATGGACTAAGGATTGTACAAGGGAAGCAACACCTTGAGGATTTAATCTAAGATCTTGAAAGGTAACTCTTTGAACTGTGATTGTTTAATTTATGGTAGAGTTTTTTTTTTTTTTTTTTATAATGTAAGAGGAATTTAAGTGTAATTGGGTTAATAAAAGTGTATCTAAGGTCTATGATTGATAATATCTGGGTTCCAAAGGTTAGAAACATGTTAGGATAGTTGATTTGATGATTTGGGGTTGAAAATTTTGAGATTGGGGTCAATTCCTAGGTTTAAAAATTGCATCTGCGATTTCCAGACAAAAAAGGCCTAGCGCGACCACGCCCAACCCTTGCACGACCGCACTACCTGGTTGAATAGCCCTGGCGGTCTATGAGCGCAACCGCGCCTAGGCACTGGGCACATAAAATCCCCAAAAGGGTACATATGACTTTTTGGGACCATTCTAGTTGCCCAAAAACATGACTTTTGGGGATTTAACGTACCCTTTAGATATAGGTTTGTACTTTTTTGAGCTTATGAAGTAGAGTTTTAAGGCAGCTTTAAGAAAAATGTGGGGATGAATTAGCCTTAAGAAGGACATTAGTGGGTGTTAATAAGGTTTGGTTTGGTTAAGGTTTTTAAAACTTTGATGTTATATGTTATGTATAGGCTCGCTAAGGATACTTAAAGAGACATGTTAGGGTGTGTGGATCACTATTGCTTTTGAGGTAAGAAGAGTGGACACTTGCACACAGGGTGTACGCTTGACGTACTTTATGGTAGATTTTGTATTTTAAACGATATGTTTATGTTAATGTATGAATATGCTAGTGAATGATTATGTTTAATAAGCTTACATTTAATTGTGGTTATGTGTTTTGTATGTGTATGCAATAACTGCTTGGCATGTTTACATTTTAAAATGCATGTCTACGATACGAAACTGCATGCTTATGATATGTTGAAATTGCATGCTTATGTTATACGACACTTGTCCAATTCAGCTTGGGCTACGATGTTTCATGATTTATGTTATATTTATCTTTATTGTTATTGATTTGAACTCATGGTTAAGGTTATGGGGTTGTGTCCTACACAGCTCTTCTTGCTGGGCTTTAGCTCATGGGTACTCTGTATTGCAGGTAAGGGCAAAGATGCGGTTACTATGCAATACGTTGGAGAGCTTTGGCAGAGGGCATACATGTCAAGTATTTAATGACCATAAGGGATTGGGCCTACATTGGGAATTTATTAAGTTTTTTTTAGAATAATGTATTAGTTTTATTGACTGGATTAAAAGTTTGTTTATTTTAATTTATTTATGATAACTACTAAACTCCGGAGTTTCATTCTTTTAAATGTTTGGTTTGTATTTACGATGGAATTTCTATAAATAAAAGAGTATTTTTATTTCAAAATCAATTATGGTATTACAGTTGGTATCCGAGAAAAGAGTTTTGTTTCCTATAGACTATCCTGACATGTACTCTCCCCGCTTAAGACAAGCTCAACTTATTGCACTGTAAGCTTTATTTGAGTTGTTTTGGTTACGTGACGATTTGCCCTGTGTGTTTTAGTGCCTTATCTGCATGTATAGAGTAGCTAGTATGGCTTGTGTGCTTATATTCCCTAAGGTTCGTTTGAACAAGACTCAACAAAGGAAGCTAGCAAGAAGGATAAGAAAGGTATGAAGGATAAGGATGCATCGTTTTACGGAATGGAGCATCGAAAAGTTAGTGGACCATTGTGTGACGGTCAATCAGTGCATTCAAGATGTGGTCTAGGAAGGAGGACTGTTAAGCTATAAAAAGAAGTACAAAGTATTTAGAGATATGATTTCTTCAAGAAGGACACAAGAAGAACTTCAAGCAACGTGGAAGCACGTACAAGATAGAGCTCTTGAAGGTGCTAAGTACAAGTGTACACTTATGGCCTTCAAAAGACAACAAGGGTTCACAATGGCTAACGAACCATCAGATCAAAGAAGTTATGTAGAATTGTTAGATAAGCTCAAAAGTTGTTTTTCTATGCATAGAATGTGGTTGTAGGCGTTTCGTTGTATGGGGATTGGTTTTAGTTGATTAATCTCTTTATTTGGTTTGTAAGCTTTGTGAATGATGGATGTATCAATATATTATTGGCTTTATGAATAAATGGGGATTAGTTGTTTGATGGATTAAAAGTATGTTTTGGTTCATGATTTGGAAGAATTGAACTAAGCTACGTTGTTGGTTTCAGGAACGAACTGAAATCATGCCTCCTAGAAGATCTGTACGAAGAAACACTGGGGTTAATCACAACCTCGATAGTCTGCATGTTATGAGACATAATATGCGAGCTAACCACAATGACAACCCTCCACCAGCTGATGGGAAAAGTAGGTGCGAATAAGATCCTCATACTACCTACCAAAGGTTGGAGGCGCAGTTTATGGCCATGCAAGAAGACATGAGAAAACAGGCTGAAGAATTAAGGGACCTGAGACAGCCAACACCATTAATCAGAGATTATAGCTATTCCTGAAGCTGGTAGTCATTTGGAGCCATTATATGAAAGGTTCAGGAAGCAACATCCTCTAGTGTTCGAAGGGAGCTCTGATCCATGGAAGGTGGAGCAATGGATGAGTATGATGGGGTCAATTCTGGACTTCATGCAAGTTGAGGGAAATGACAGGGTAGCCTATGCAACTCACATGCTGAGAGACGATGCATGAAATTTGGTGGGAAGTGATCTCCCAGGCAAGAGATGTTACTACAATGACCTGGGCAGAGTTTCAGCAAGCAATTAGTGACAAGTACTATAATGTTGCAATACGAGCGTCAAAGGTGGATGAGTTTGCTACCTTGACCCAGGGGAATATAACGGTGACAGAGTATGCATTGAAGTTTGATCGACTAGCCAAGTTCACAGCAGACTTAGTGCCAACTAATGCAACTAGAGTAGATCGGTTTGTTCGAGGCTTAAAGTATATGATAGCTAGATATGTGGAGATTGTGTTAGTATGGGGCCACAATACATATGCTCAGGTTCTGGAAACGGCCCTCACTGCTGAAAGAATGGAAGACAGAATTTGAAAGGGAGGTGCTGCTAAAAGAGAGGAAATAAAGAATGCTTCCAAATGGTATAACTCTAACGATCAGAAAAGGAAGGGAAGTGACCAAGCAAGGCAGTCAAGCCAGGATAAAAGAGAAAAGGATAGCAGAGGAAACAATCGCACTGGGAACAAGGAATGGGTACGGTACTCGGAGTGCAAGTAGTGTAAAAAGTACCACCAAGGTGAATGTCGGGCAAACGCATATTACAGTTGTGGTAAGGAAGGACATATTAAGAGGAACTGCCTATAGAAAAGTCAAGAAGGGGCCAAAGAACAACATAGGAAGGAAGATAATTTGGTTCCAGCACGTGTGTTTGCTCTCACCAAGCCTCAGGAAGAAGCAAGCACTTCTGTGGTCTCAGGTCAAATTTTTATCGCTGCAATTAATTGTCATATTTTATTTGATTCTGGAGCCACTCATTCATTTGTTGCTAAGAGAGTAGTGGATAGATTTAATAGACCTAATGAGATGCATGCTATGGGTTTGGGGACCATGTTGCCAACTGGGGAGGTGGTAATATCTAGGAAGTGGTTTAGAGCCTTGCCTTTGAGGGTAGATGGTAGGGAGCTATTTGTAGATCTGATTGAGCTGGATATGACTTATTTTGATGTGATCCTCGGGATGGATTGGTTGAAAAAGTACAATGCTACCATCGATTGCAAGAAGAAAATGGTGGTGTTTAAGTCTGACGGAGAAGAGCCTTTTGCGTTCGTGGGGACAGCAACAGGACTACGAATTCCAATCATTTTAGCGTTAGAAGTTAGGAAGATGTTACAGTATGGGTGCATGGGATTCTTGGCTAGTGTGATTAACACAACAAAAACAGGAACACAGAGTCTGGAAGACAAGAGGATGGTACGTGATTACTTAATGTATTTCTAGAAGATTTACCAGGACTAGCACCACAACGGGAAATTGAGTTCATGATTGAGCTAGCAATGAAATGACACTAATCTCGAAAGCACCTTATAGAATGGCTCCAGCAGAACTGAAGGAGTTAAAGGTTTAGCTACAAGAACTACTTGACCTAGGTTTTATTAGGCCAAGTTACTCATCATGGGGAGCAACGGTGTTATTCGTAAAGAAGAAGGATAGATCAATGAGGATGTGCATTGATTATAAGGAACTTAATAAGGTCACCATAAAAAACAAATACCCTTTTCCAAGGATAGACGATCTGTTTGATCAACTCCAAGGAAAGGTGGTGTTCTCAAAGATAGACTTGAGGTCGAGATACCACCAGTTAAGGGTGAAAAAAGAGGACATTCCATAGACAACATTCTGTACTAGGTACGACCATTATGAATTTTTGGTATTGTCTTTTGGACTTATCAATGCCCCTGCGTCATTTATGGATCCAATGAACAGAGTCTTCAAGGACTACTTGGATAAGTTTGTGATAGTATTTATAGATGATATTCTAATCTATTCATGAACTGAAGAGGAACACGAAGAACACCTACGACTGACACTGCAATGGCTAAGGGAACACCAGTTGTACGCGAAATTCAAGAAGTGCGAATATTGGCTGACACAAATGGCATTCTTGAGACACATCATTAGCAATGATGGTATAAAGGTGGACCTAGTAAAGATCTAAGTCATAAAAGATTGGCCACAACCAAAGAGTGCTTCGGAGTTGAGAAGTTTTCTTGGGTTGGCAGGGTATTACCGAAAATTTGTACAAGGGTTTTCAAAGATCGCCATGCCATTGATAGAACTGACCAGAAAGGGTATCAAGTTTGTATGGACTAAGGATTGTGAATGGAGTTTTCAAGAGTTAAAAGATAGGCTTATCACGACACCTGTATTAAGTCTACCTACAGATAATGAGAAATTTATGCTATACTGTGATGCGTCGAAGCAAGGACTAGGGGGCATATTAATGCAAGCAGCAAAGGTGATAACATATGCATCTAAGCAGCTAAAAGAGTATGAACAATGTTACCCAACACATGACTTGGAATTGGCAGCAGTAGTGTTCGCACTAAATATATGGTGACAATATCTTTATGGGGAGAAATTGGAAATTTATACGAACCATAAGAGCCTGAAATACTTCTTTACTCAAAAGGAGTTAAGCATAAGGCAATGACAGTGGTTAGAATTAGTCAAGGACTATGAGTGTGAAATATTGTATCATTCGAGGAAGGCAAATGTGGTAGCCACACCCCCAAGTCATAGAAGCCAAGGGCAAGTAATGGCTATAAGAAATATATCTGCCAAATTGATGGAAGAAGTAGAATGAGTAGGTATAAAGTTGATCGTAGGGGGAATAGCAAACTTGACTCTACATTCGACTTTGTTAAACATAATAAAAGATTGACAAAATAAGGATCTGCAAATAAAAAAGTATAAACAAGGAATCCAAGACAGAAATAGCAGACATTTTACTTTCAGTAATTATGGAACAATGAGGTATAAGGAACGAATATGTGTGCCAGCTCATTTAGAGATTAAGAAGGAGATTCTTGATGAGGCGCATACTACTCCATATTCTTTTGTAATGCCCCGACTAATTCAAAGACCTCAGACCATTATAAACGACTAAGACCTAGCTACTATTTTGGAAGACATGCATAAAATAATAGAACTTTATTATAAAAATCCAAAATACGGGATCCCATTGTTATTACATAAAAAAAATAAAGAAAACATAAACCTTTAATTATTGTTCAAATACTAAATGCAAAAATAAATACATAAATTAAAAAGACTCAAAAATATAAACTTCATCCTCGATCTTTTCCAGCAGTCCATTCATTCCGTCCTCTCCCAATACACATGCCAAAGCAGCCATGAATCTGTCCCGCCTTCCAAGCTTATTTTCCTGCACCATCTAAAATAAAAAAGAATGAGCCTAATGCCCAACAAAGAAACTCTACCAAAACATAAGACTAAAAACATATACTATAAAACAAATAATGTAAAAATGTATATCATATAAACATAAGACTACAATATTAATGGCCATTAACTCATTACTGTAGCATGTGATAAAACCATCTAGGTCCTCAGTCTACTAATCGAGGTAGGTTAGATCACAAAATAGTATATGATAACCCATCTAGGTCCTCAGTCTACTAATCGAAGTAGGGTATATCATAACTCTAATCTACGATAAAGATAAAAAATCTTGTGATTGATTTGCTATCTAAGCAACTATAATACTCAAATGACTATAACATAAAACATATTCATATATATATATAACATAGCACTATAACATAACATATCATATCATAACACATATAATCTAACATATTTTTCTTACCAAAAACCGGGATATTGGAGACAAGAATGGGATTGGAAAACTCCTAAAACCAACAGTAAGAATCACGAGTTTCTAAAGAAATGGAGATGAAAAGTAGATCTAAACCATCAAGATAGAAACTTATCGAAAAACCTTAAGTTTCAAGAAACTTAAACACCTAACCAAAAGCCATAAAATCAAGTTAGGATCTAATAGAAAATGAAAGAAAATAAAAGAACTATAATGAACTAAACCTGAGGATAAGAATACCTTGGATAGTCTAGGACTTTGATCTACACCTCAATACTAAAATGTCACTCTATCTTACTTCCCAAGTATTTAGAAAAGCTTAGATTGGAAAAGCTTTTAACCCAAACCTTAGTGCTTTCTCTCTAGAATCATCTTAGCAGCTTAGAGGCTCTGAAGAATGCTTGAATGATGAATGAAATGGTTGAGTACTAGGTTCTATTTATAGAGTTCAAGGAGTAAAACTAACCCCTTTTGAAAATAAAAAAAAATGAATATTAATTGAATAAAATTTGAATTTTCGGTTCAATAGGTGCCCAGAAATCGGTCAAAAATGTTCAGGAGCAAATCTAAGTTGTTGAGGGCTGTTTCTAATTCAGATTCCACAGAGTTTCAAAATATGTCTGTGGAGCCGATATATCGCCCCTATAGGCGATATATCACCTCCCCCATATTTCTGAGCCTCCGTGGTTTCATTTGTGCAAAGTCGACGTGTTTTCTGTATCAACCTTAGGCGACATATCGGCCCCTATAGCTGCAATATATCGGCATAGGCTGATATTTTAAACACGTTTTTGCACATTTTCAAAACACTTGAAGTTTGTTAAAACAACTTTGACTGAGTAAAACGTAATCCTAACAGTTGCTGGAAGGTTCTAGAGCTTCTAGGTCTATCCGTTATTAATTTATTCCTCTAAAATCCTTAATAAACATGCATGTGACAAGTGTTACATTCTTAATTATTCTATCTAAACCTTAGGTTATAATAAATAATATTTCTAGGACCAGCTATATTAATCAAACCTTATGTTCAAATTAATATTTCTAAACTATAGGTTAAACTTATAAAATCCATAAATATTTCTATGAGTTTCCAACTAAATCCTGACTTGAACCAATAATCACGAAAACTAAAATACTACAAGCTACTACTATCTAGCTAAGTAAAATTCTGAGACGCTACAATTCTCCCCTACTTAAAAGAATTTCGTCCCCAAAATTTACTTACCAAACAATTTCGGATACCGTGCTCGAATGTCTTCCTCCAACTCCCACGTTGCCTCACGTTCTGTACTATTACTCCATAGGACCTTGACTATCGGAATACTCTTAGACCCTAATTCTTTCATCCCCTTCTCTGGGATACTAACCAGTCGTTCCTCGTAACTCAGGTCTTTCTGAAGTGCTAACGTATCGTACTTGAGAATGTGAGATGGGTCTGACACATATCTAGGCAACATCGACATGTGAAACACATTGTGGCTATCTGCTAGAGCTAGTGGTAGGGCTAATCTATATGCTACTATTCCCACCTTGTCCAATATCTCAAAAGGACTTATAAACTGGGGACTAAGTTTGCCTTTCTTCCCAAACCACTTCACTCTTTTCATAGGAGATATCTTTAAGAAGACTTGATCTCCAACTTTGAATTCCACATCTCACCGCTTGGAATTCGCATAACTCTTTTGTCAACTCTGAGCAGAGAGGATACGCTTTCTAATAAGCTACACTACATCTTTAGCTTCTCTAACAGCTTCGGGCCCAAGAAGTTGTCTTTCTCCTACCTCATCCCAATGTAACGGTGATTGGCACTTCCTTCCATAAGGTAACTCATAGGGTGCCATACTGATAATTTCCTGGTAGCTATTATTGTAGGAGAACTCTATAAGTGGCAAATACTTACTCCACGATCCTCCGAAGTATAGTACACAAGCGCGCAACATATCTTCTAAAATATGTATGGTACGCTTGGATTGTCCATCGGTCTGAGGATGAAATATCGTACTGAGACTTAGCATGGTACCCATGGCTTGCTGCAGGCTTCCAATCTTTCATAACCTCTACTTTAGTTTGGTCTACAGCAACTCCGTCTTTGGATACTGTATCGTCGAGGAACGCAACTTGCGATAGCCAAAATTCATATTTCTTGAACTTGGTGTAAAGTTGATGCCCCTTTAGTCGCAGCATGGTCAATCTTAAATGTTCCTCGTGCTCAACTTTGTCCTTGGAGTACACCAAAATATCATCAATAAACACTACGATGAATTTGTCCAAGTAATCCTTGAAGACCCGATTCATTAAATCCATAAATGCGGCTGGAGCGTTGGCAAGACCAAAAGACATGACTAGAAACTCTTAATGTCCATATCGAGTTCTAAAAGCTGTCTTTGGTATATCCTCTTCCCGTACCTTGAGCTAGTGATAACCAGACTGTAGATCAATCTTTGAAAATACAGTTGCTCCTCGAAGTTGATCAAATAAGTCGTCGATTCGAGGTAGCGGGTACTTGTTCTTAATTGTCACCTTGTCCAGCTCACAGTAATCAATACACATCCGCATGCTTCCATCCTTCTTTTTCACAAATAGAACCGGTGTTCCCCATGGCGAATGAATCAGTCTAATGAAACCTAAGTCTAAGAGTTCTTGCAATTGCATTTTCAACTCCTTGAGTTCTGTAAGTGCCATCCGGTATGGTGCTTTTGAGATAGGCTCGGTTCCTGATACTAATTCAATTGTGAAGTCAATTTCCCGAGTAGGCGGTAACCCTGGTAATTCATCAGGAAATATCTCTGGAAATTCCTTTATAATGCGGACGTCTCCAACCTTTAGTGGTGTTTCTTGTTCCATATCCATGATGCTTGCTAAGAATGTGTTACATCCTTTCTCTATCATCTTCTGAGCTTTAAGAAATGAGATAAGTGGTGTCCGTAGTCTTGAAATCTTTCCCAAAAAACATAGTTTCTGACCGTCAGGAGTTTCGAACATCACTTGCTTACATCTATAATTGATGGTCGCGCCATGCCTTGCTAGCCAATCCATGCCCAGTATTACGTCGAAGTCCTTGATCTCTAGCTCTATCAGGTCTCCTTCTAGTTCCATCTCCTCAATTTTGATCGGTATCCCTCGTACTATTCGTGATGATAGAACTACATCGCCTGAAGGCAATTCCGTAACAAACCTAGTTCTAAATCTTTCTCAAGGTTTGTCTAATTTTTCTATCATTCCTAACGAGATATACGAGTGTGTTGCTCCCGAATCAAACAATATTGAACATATATTATTAAGGATAGGAAGCTAACCTGTGAGCACTTTGTTACTAGCTTCGGCTTCTCCCTGGGTCAAGGCAAAGACTCTGGCTAGAACCATCTTGTTGTCCTTCTTTTCTTCTGTTTTGAGCTACGAACACTACTTTTTTCGATGGCCTTCCTGGCCATAATTTAAACAACCTTTGGTATTTGTATGACACTCCCCAGGATATCTTTTCTGGCATTTGGAGCACTGAGGGTATTCCACATAACCCGACCTATTATTTCTAATGTTATTTTGTGCTCTTTTGTCACCGCCGGCTTGCTTACTATCAGGATGCTTTCTTTTCTGGCCATTATTGTTGTGATGGTGGTTGTTGTTGTTTCTATCATTTTGAGTCTAATTCTACTGCTTGGGATTAGACTTGCTTGCCTCCTCCTTACTAACATTTTCTTGGAGCCTTTCCACCTCTATAGCCGTTTCTAGAGCATCGGCGTAAGAAGTTTTTCCAGGGTTTGCAAGCTTGACTCCTAGCTCAATCTTGGGTCTGAGTCCCATGGTAAATTTAGTAACCCTTAAGAAATTGGTTGGAACTAACTCTGGTGCAAGCTTGGCAAGATGATCAAATTTTCAAGCGTACTCGACTACCGTCAAATTGTCCTACTTCAGATTGGAAAACTCTTCCACCCTCGTAGCGATAACAGCCGAGTTGTAATACTTTTTGTGAAACTGCCCCACAAATCTAGCCCAAGTCATGGTGGCAACATCATGAGTTTGATGTACTAAATCCCACCAGATTCTAGCATCCTTCTTCAGAAGAGAAGAAACACAGGATATGTGATCCGCGTTGCCGAGGTTCATATGTGCTAAAACTGACTCTACATTCCTGAGCCATTCTTCCACCTCAAAGAGATCAGTTGTCCCTTCAAAGTTTGGAGCATGCTGCTTACAGAAACGCTCATAGATTGGATCTATATACTGAGTTGGATAAGGCGCATAGTTCGCCATCGGCCATCCCCCATATGGATATCCTACTTGCTCGGGTGCTTGAGCCGCTGGCTTAGTCTGAGGCTGCGGCTGAGTCTGTTGATCCTGCAGCAGTTCTTCCACTTGTTGAAGTAGTTTGACAATCTCAGCGGTGTTGTCAACTGGTGGCAGTGCGTTTCCATTGGCAGCAGCATTGGTAGCACGCGTTCCCCTTCTTCGGACTGGAGGGGCTTTGTTAGTCTCGTTGGCGACGCTGGAGCCATTGGCGTTCGTGCGTGCAGACCTTCGTAGAGACATCTTCAGCAAAGTTCTAATAGTTGAGAAAACACGTTAGAACTTACTCTAATAAGTTCTAAGGCAAAACTTAGTCTAAGCAAACATAACTCAGACCTATCAATTATGATTTCTTATGAAAAAAAGTATGTAAGCCTTCTTTATAAATTAGGGTTTGTTTCTATACTTAGAACATTAAGCCATCTTTATTATTTTCTAAGTCTGTATCTAACCATCCTATATGACTTAATTCTCAGGCTCGATACTTGTCGTTGTTCCAAAGTTAACCATATTGAGGGAGGGCTGGGATTAGTAAAATCGTTTCCACTACTATTGCCCCCTAAACACTCAATACAGAACCCGGTCCATTGATTTGTATCCACCCTCACCGAACTCAGTCATTTTTATTGAATTTATTCTAAATTTATTATGATTGCAAAAAAAAAAATCAAATTCATACATGCCATTCAAAAATAACAACTTTATTCATTTGGAAAAAAATTCACTAATTACAATCATAAATTCAAAATAAATAAAGAAACTATACTAATAATAACTAGGGTAAAATTTCTAAAAATCAGGATCTTCTACATCTGACCCTTCATATAACATATCATCATCTATTTCTTCATAATTATCATTACTATGAGCCTCGAAACTACCTCGGGGAATATTCATTAAGATATTATGCATTTGTTCATTAGTGAAATGAAACTCAAACTTAAAGGTAAACCTAAGTATAAGAAAATAATATCTCATGGCTAGTGATAAATCATCTTCATCATCCACATTCTCCCATAATTCTTCTAATTGTAAAACTACAGAAGGAAAATCCTTAAAAAGCCTAATTACTAGGACATATTGTTCCATGACTCTCATCATAATTTGCTTATCTCCTTGTGAAATAGGATCAATCTTTGAGTAATTCTTTCTAGCACTTCTATTGTATTCCTTGGCTCTCTAATCCTTTTCAATGCCTTAATGGCTCAGATATTATGATAGGTCAAGGCTCCATTCATTTTGACTGAAAACATAATGACTAAAACATTAGCTATTAACATAAACATAATGATCATGACATAAACACTTACATTGGTGGTAGATTCAGAGCTTCTGCGTGTGTATCAAGGAGAACTTCATGCATATGAACCGTGGGCTCTGATACCAATTGTAATGCTCCGACAAATTCTAAGACCTCGGACCATTAAAAACTACTAAGACATAGGTACTATTTTGGAAGACATGCATAAAATAATAGAACTTTATTATAAAATTCCAAAATACGGGATCCCATTGTTATTACATAAGAACATAAAGAAAACATAAACCTTTAATTATTGTTCAAATACTAAATACGGAAAATAAATTCATAAACTAAAAAGACTCAAAATTATAAACTTCATCCTCGATCTTTTTCAGCAGTCCATTCATTCCGTCCTCTCCCAATACACATGCCAAAGCTTCCATGAATCCGTCCCGCCTTCCAAGCTTATTTTCCCCCACCATCTAAAATAAAAAGGAATGAGCCTAATGCCCAACAAGGAAAATCTACTAAAACATAAGACTAAAAACATATACTATAAAAGATATAACATAAAAACGTATATCATATAAACATAAGACTACAATATTAATGGCCACTAACTCATTACCGTAGCATGTGATAAAACCATCTAGGTCCTTAGTGTAACGACCCAAAATCACTAATATGGCTTAAGAGCCTTAATTAGTGTGCCAGTAGGGCATAATTGGTTTATGTGTGAATTTATTAATTTAATGCGTGATTATATGATAAGCATGCTTGTATGGCTATATGAATGTAAATGCGATTATATGCTATAATTGTGAGAACCACATTATTATGTGGGTAAATCTGCAGCATGCGACTTGAGGCGATCCTAGGGAGCTAGTTAGCGGGAAAGTCACAACGGGGCCTAATTTTTGACTTGGGGCAAGTCAAGGGGTATTTCGGGTACTAGATGATTATTTGGGTTATCGGGTCATGGAAATAAATTATTGGAGATATATTTGAGGTTAGGAAGGTTAGGTGGGAATACTGGGAAATTTCACCATTTTGCCCTCGGGGACGTTTCCGGCACCCCGAGCCTCGGGATTAACTTAATTACCTAAGGGTAGACTAAGCAAAAACTGAGAACTCGGTGGAAACAAAGGAACCGACCCTCCCCTCTCTCTCTCTCATTCTCTCTTCTTCTTTCCCAAGGAAAACCACTAGAATCTAAGGAATTTAGCAGGGAATTCAGTGGATTGAGCTGGAGTTTTGGAGGATTAATCTAGTGTTCAGCTAAGGGGTTCAATCAAGATTAAGGTAAGTCATAAGCTTTGTGCATGGTGATTAATTATGTGTTTATGGCAGGTTTTGAGGTGTTTATGGATTCTGATATTGAAGGGTTGAATTGAAGCTGAAACTTGGAAGCTAGCTCGGGAATCCCTTAGAGAGAGTTGGTTCAATAGAGAAGGTAAGCTCCAATTATTTATTTAGTGTTTGAATTCTGTGCTTTTATGACTAGTTTTAGTGTTCTTGAGTGTGTGAGTTTCAGAAATTGAAAAGGTGTATTGATGAGTTTTTAGATTAGGTTTCTGCAGGCTTGTGCCTTTGAAATCATGCAGGGATGTTTGTGATAATTGTGGTATATTATTGGGGTACTTTTGAATGGTTTTGAGTGTGGTTTAAGAGTTAAAAATTGAGGTTTTTCTGGGTTCGAAGGGGTCGGGTCGCAGCATAGTTCTTGGTGAGTCGCAACCCTCTAAAGCTGAAGTGCGCTGAGAAAGGAGGGCGGGCCACGGCATGGGGCTTGTAGGGCCGCGGACCGTGTCTGGTTCTGAGCCTAGATGGGCTCTATTTGGGGGCTATGCCGCGATATGGGAGGCTTGAGCCGTGGCCCTTAAGGGAATTTGGGATTTTAAGCATGGGAATTTAACCTAGGGTGCTCGGGATCGAATCTACTACCGTGTTTGGTGGAATTTGATGTTCCAGAGACTGGGACCTTATCTGGAAGCCCTTTTACGATTATTAATGGTATCCCTTATCTTGGTTGTGACTAGGTATAAGCTAGGGGCTCGGTAAATGGATTGTGCTCAAGAGGCATCTTGCGTAACTAGTACATTTGGAAACTAAAGGTAAGAAAACTGCACTCGGTTGTGGATTCATGATGGGACTAAGGGTTCCCTATTTTGTATGCTTTATAGAGGATGGTATTATGCCATGTAAATAGTAGACAAATGGCTTAAGAGTGCCAGGGTTTACATTAACGCATAGGGCGCAGCTTGGCCACTGGTAGCTGAGGACAGCTTATTATGCACTGAGCTCGGTTTAAGCGGGCCGGAGTCAGTGGGGTAAACAGAGGGTGCGACCTAAGGGTGTCGACCCTATTTATTGTGTGATCTAGTTGTTGTGGTTGATTGCTAAACATGATATGCTGAATGACTAAGTGTTAGCTTGTGATTTCATGTATATGCCAATGAGTTATATGTTTATTAGGGATTGCTAAACGTTTAAACATGCTTAAAGAGTTTATGATTATTATCAGTACTTGTGTTATGATATTATGCTTTCTTGCTGGGCCATGGCTCACAGGTGCTTCGTGGTGCAGGTAAAGGCAAGGCCAAGCTTGATCAACCTTGATTTAGAGAGCTCTGGGACCAGAATGTACATGAACAACTGCTCAGCCACCACGGTTGAGGGGAGACAGGGACAGGAGAATCATATACATTTGTTTTGCCTTTATAATGGCTAGTGATTGTTTGTGCTCTGGAAATTTTGTAAACTGACTTTTAAACATTGTTCCTTTTGGGACCCCATGTGTAAAAATATTTAGTTACATGAAAAGTATCTTTTGAGACCAAACCTTTTAACCCTAGCGCATTCATGATTTTAGAGAACACGTTTTAAACTAAATGACTTGATTAGCAAGTCCTGCACCTTTATAAGTACATAGTATAGCGGTCTTGGCTATCCAGGGCGCTACACTCAGTCTATCTACTCATCGAGGTAGGTTAGATCACAAAATAGTATATGATAACCCATCTAGGTCCTCAGTCTACTAATTGAGGCAGGGTAAATCATAACTCTAATCTACGATAATGATAAAAAATATTGGGATTGATTTGCTCACTAAGAAACTATAATACCTGAAATTATGTTTTTAGTAATTACCAAATTAATTCAAGTGCAGAATGGTAATTAAATGTTGAAACAGATTTCAGTTCTGTCGGGATAGAATCCGAACTTGTCACGACAGAAACTGAACACAATAAAAAGATAGTGCAAAAACAATAAAGAACACAACGAATTTTTACAAGGTTCAGAAACCCTTTCGGATAACCTACTCCTTGGGACCACACCCAGAAATTAAAACCAATTAATAAAGAATCACAAGTACAAAATATTGACTTAAACAAAACAAGACTCCCTCTTGAGATTTCCCACAACTTTGTTGTACTTCTCTTCACTAATCTGGTGTTGATTGAAACGCTCAACTACTTGAACTCCCTTCAATGGCCAGCGAGTGCTTGCATCCTCTCGATGCAAGGCTTGTAAAAATCCTCTCCCGAAGACTATAAAAGATGTGTTCAAATTACAATGTGTATTCACTCATGAACGTGGTATAAACTCACCACAAAAACTAAACACTCATTTTTCTACAAGATCATGTGAATACTATGATCTTGAATACAAATGATGAACTCTCTCAAATATTACAACACACTCACAAATTATGCATCTAAGAGTTCACTTTTTCTCAATGCCTTTAGAGACCTATTTATAGAGTCCATTTCATGCTCATAAAGGAAGAGAAACGATCTCCTAATAAAAACAAGAATATTTGAAGATATTATTGATTGATGAAGAATTTCCTTTTTTAGAAGATTGTTGATCCGACAGATACGATTTTGGTGGAGACAGCTAATACCTGTGTCGAATCAAAATGCTCAAGATAGAAATAATTATTAATGACATCAAAGATTCAATTTCCTAAATTTTAATATCTTGAGCTGCACGAAAATTCAAAGTCAAATATCCATAAATAATGGTGAGTAAGTACAGAATATTTTCTTTAAATAAACAAGATATATCTTCCCTTTATAATCATATTGTGATGATATAAAGCTAAATAAGGAATGGAAATATTTCGAAAATCACAAGAAAGGGAAAGTGAATTCCGAAAATCACAATAAAGGGAAAACAAAAAATTATCTTTTAATTAAAAAGATATTTCTATAAAATATGCCAATTTTAGGATTTACAATACCGAAGTGACTATAACATAAAACATATTCATATACATATATAACACAGCACTATAACATAACATATCATATCATAACACATATAATCTAGCCTATTTTCCTTACCAAAAACTTGGATATTGGAGACAAGAATGGGATTGAAAAACTCCTAAAACCAACAGTAAGAATCATGAGTTTCTAAGGAAATGGAGATGGAAATGAGATCTAAACCATCAAGATAGAAACTTATCAAAAAACCATAATTTTCAAGAAACTTAAACACCTAACCAAAAGCAATAAAATCAAGTTAGGATATAAAAGAAAATAAAAGAACTATAATGAACTAAACCTGAGGATAAGAATACCTTGGATAGTCTAGGACTTTGATCTACACCTCAATACCGAAATGTCACTCTATCTTACTTCCCAAGTGTTTAGAAAAGCTTAGATTGGAAAAGCTTTTAACCCAAACCCTAGTGTTTTCTCTCTAAAATCAACTTAGCGGCTTGGAGGCTCTGAAGAATGCTTGAATGATGAATTAAATGGCTGAGTACTAGGTCATATTTATAGAGTTCAAGGAGTGAAACTAACCCCTTTTAAAAAGAATAAATAAATGAATATTAATTGAATAAAATTTTAATTTTTAGTTCAACAGATGCCCATAACTCGGTCAAAAATGTTAATGAGCAAATCTAAGTTGTTGAGGGTTGTTTCTAATTCGGATTCAACAAAGTTTCAAAATATGTGTGTGGACCCAATATATCGCCCCCTATAGGCGATATATCGCCTCCCCCATATTCCCGAGCCTCTGTGGTTTCGTTCGTGCGAAGTCGATGTGTTTTCCATATTAACCTTAAGCAACATATCGGCCCCTATGACTGTGATATATCGGCATACGCTGATATTTTAAACATGTTTTTGCACATTTTCAGCATACTTGAAGTTTGTTAAAACAACTTTGACTGAGTAAAACGCAACCCTAATAGTTAATGGAAGGTTCTAGAGCTTTTAGATCTATCCTTTATTAATTTATTCTTCTAAAATCCTTAATAAACATGCATGTGACAAGTGTCACATTCTTAATTATTCTATCTAAACCTTAGGTTATAATAAATAATATTTCTAGGACCAGCTATATTAATCAAACATTGTGTTAAAATTAATATTTCTAAACTATAGGTTAAACTTATTAAATCCATAACTATTTCAATGAGTTGCCAACTAAATCCCGGCTTGAACCAATAATCACGAAAACTAAAATACTACAAGCGACTACTATCTAGCTAAGTAAAATTTTGAGACGCTACATCTTTACACCCAGGGGCTACGAAGATGTATCAAGATTTGAAGATGCTATATTGGTGGCCTGGGATGAAGAAGGATGTAGTGGAGTATGTCACAAGGTGCCTCATGTGCTGACAAGTCAAATTGGAGCACCAAAGACCGTCTGGTTTGTTACAATCGTTAAACATTCCAGAATGGAAGTGGGAAGAGATTTATATGGAATTTGTGGTGGGATTACCTAAAACCTCAAAGTAACATGATTCAGTATGGGTGATCATTGATAGATTCATAAAATAAATACACTTTATATCTGTCAGAACAGTGATCACAGCAGAACAATATGCAAAGCTTTATGTGTAAGAAATTGTGAGACTTCATGGAATACTGAAGTCAATCATTTCGGATAGAGACCCAAAATTCACATGTAAGTTATGGGAAAGATTAACGAAAACGATGGGTACCAAGTTGAAATTCAGTACAGCATTCCACCCCCAAATAGATGGGCAGACAGAATGAACAATACATATTCTGGAAGACATGCTTAGAGCGTGTGTGTTGGATTTTGGTGGATCATGGAGCAAGTACCTTTCATTGACAGAGTTCTCACATAATAATAGTTATCACTCGACTATTGGAGTAGCACCATACAAGATGCTCTACGGAAGAAAATGTAGGTCGTCGATTCATTGATTTGAGATAGGCAAAAGTAAGTATTTAGGTCTGAAGGTAGTACGAGAAATGAACGAAGTTATTGCCAATATAAGAGCTTGCATGGTCACCTCACATGATCGACAAAAGAGCTATGCTGATCCTAAGCGTAAGCATGTTGAATTCCAAGTGAGAAATCATGTATTCCTCTGTGTTTCGCATATGAAAGGAATTAAGAGATTTGGCAAGAAAGGAAAGTTAAGTCCTTAGTTTGTTGGACCATCCGAGATTTTAGAGAGAATTGGGGAAGTGGCTTATAGGTTAGCCATGCTTCCAGCTTTGTCAGGAGTGCATAACTTTTTTCTTGCGTCCATGTTACGCAAGTATGTTTCTGACCCGTCCCATATTCTTAGTTATGAGGCATTGGATATGCAACCAAACCTATCATATGAAGAAAAGCCAATAAAGTTCCTTGATAAGAAGGAAAAAGCATTACGGAATAAGATGATTAGGTCAGTCAAAGTCCTTTGGAAAAACAACTCTACCGAAGATGCAACGTGGGAGTTGGAAATTAATATGATGGAACAATACCCAGAGTTGTTTGGGTAAATTTTGAGGACGAAATTTCTTTTTAGGAGGGGATAGTTGTAATATTCGCTTATACCTGTAAGGGTATTTTGGTAATCTGTCTTGGATCAGGGTATTGTGGTAAATGGTATGATATTATGTGTTTAATTAAATGAACTATGATATGCATGAGTTATGATGTATATTTATTTTATGTGTTCCGTCAGGCAATCCACACACATTAATTTCTTCAAGTATTAGGGGCCAAAGTGTGATAACAGTTGTATTATGGGGGTCAAAGTAGAATTATGGGTTTTGTGATAGAAAGTGTAATTATGATAAGTTAAAACTATTAGTTTTGATTGGAAATTACTATAAAGGGTTTAAGTAATTATTAAGGAAAGGTTAGAGGTTGGGGTTAGTATGGTAAATGAGTTTTATACGATTAAATTACTAGGAATAAAATTAATAAAGGCAATTTAGCTTACAATTTATACGATAGTCAGACGCTTTGGAGTTACAGTTCGCATAGAGTATCAGGCTAAGAAGATCCTTCTTGATCTGACTATTGAGCCTTGGAGATTCAAAGGAGAGCGGGGATTTTGTGTTGATGGACTAAGGATCATACAGGGGAAGCAACACCTTGAGGATTTAATCTAAGATCTTGAAAGGTAACTCTTTGAATTGTGATTGTTTAAATTATGGTAGATTTATATTTTTGTCATATCCAAGTAGCCCAGTTATTTAATTATTTGCTATGACATGTTCATTAATAGTGTTAATTTAAAATAATACTTTTAGTTGTGGTGTTATTTTAATTTATTTTAGAAAAGTGAGATGATTTGTAGAGTCCCAGAATGTTTGCTTAGTTAGCTAGATAGTAGTAGTTGTAGTATTTTAGATTTCGTAGATTTTGGATCAAACCGAGACTGAGTTGGAAACTCCTAGCAATAGTTATGGATTTTATAAGTTTAACCTATAGTTTAAGAATATTAATTATAACATAAGGTTTGATTAATATTGTTGGTTATTAAATATGATATTTATTATAACCTAAGGTTTAGATGGAGCCAATAAGAATATGACACTTGTCATAAGCATGATTATTAAGGAATTATTATTTTAATGATAAAATAAGGAAATATAACACTTAGTCTTCACTAGAAACTGTTAGGGTCGTAGTTTGACTCAGTCAAAGTAGTTATCCAACCTTAATTATGCTGAAAAAGTGCAATTACATGTTTAAAATAATCACATATGCCGATATATCGCAGCATAGGAGTCGATATATCGCCTGACGAAGAATACAGAAAAACACGTTGATGTTGCACGATCGTACGAACAGAGACTTGGGATTATGGGGCAGTCGATATATCGCCTATATTAGATTTTTTTTTTTTGTTTTAATTTTTTTTTAAAATAACTTCGAATCCTTAGACCTACCTCTGATATTTTTGACCGAGTCTTCAGCCTCTGATTGACGAATATTCAAATATCTTCAATTATATTCATTATTTTTATTCAAGCCAAAAAGAGGATTTTTATTCCTAGAACTCTATAAATATGACTTAGGACCCATCCCTTTCACTTACTCTTCAGTTGTGATCAGACTCCAAGGTGCTAGTGGGACCATAAGAGTAATAAACACTTGGGTTGGGAAAAAGCCTTTCTACTCTTAAGCTTTATAAAACACTTTGGGAAGTGAGGTTAGTGCATTTCGGTATTAGGGATAGACCAATCCATAAGGTCAATAAGGGTACCCTTATTCTTAAGTTCAATTCTGTTTGATTCCTTAGTTTCTTTAGTTTTCATTTAGGTTCTAACTTTTGTTATGGTTTTGTGGTTAGGTTTTTAAGTTCTTTAAACTTAAGGTGTATTTTCGGTAAGTTTCCTCTTGGTGGTTTAGTTCTATTCCTTTCATCTCTTTCCTTTAGAAATACTCACCATTTTTATTGCTAATTTTAGGAGTGTTCCAAGTCCCGCATTTGTTCTCAATTATCCCGGTATTGGTGAGGAAAATTAGATAGTTTAGTATTATGATCTAGTTTATGTAATGTATGATATAGTTTATGTTTGTATGACCTAACATTTCAGGTATAATAACGGGGTAAGTGTGTCTGGACCTAAGGTGTCCAATGATGTATGACGGACTATGTCTGGTAGGATCGGTTGCCAAAACTTTATGACGGACCTATGTCCGGTGTATGATGGACTTTTATCCAGGGCTTAATTGCCACCCCTGTATAAACACTTATCTTTTTATTATATCTGACTTGTTATTTTAGTTATGATTATGATATATGACCTATAGTTATGATTTATGATCTATGACTTATGAATTATGACCTATGACTTAGAGTATGATTTATGATTTATGATTTATGACTTAGATTATGATTTAGAATTATGACTTAAGTTATGATATGATCTAGAGGTTTGTGTTAGTATGACTCTTGTGAATTTATGTTATGTTTGATTATATGACTAACCCTTTGTTTGTATTTTCCTTACTGGGCCTAGAAGCTCACTCCTTATGATGTTGTTATTTCAGGAAATTAAGGATAGAAAGGTCGGTGGCGAGTGGGACCTAAGAGCTTTGTGTGTACTCGTGGGGACCATATAGTTGAGCAAGATCAAGCGGGCCAAATTAGTTGTTTTTTTTTTAAAGAAAGTCTATTTTAAAGTTTTATTTAAATGTTGCTCATTTTTATGTTAAAGACAAGTATTTTATTTTTATAAAACCATGGATCCATGTATTTATTTTTAAGTTTTTATTAAATAAAACAGCAATATTTACGATTATGACTCAACGCTGTGTTCTCGGTAATCTATGAGAAATTAGGGCGTTACAATTTTTGATAATGTAAGAGGAATTTAAGTGTAATTTGGTTAATAAAAGTGTATCTAATGTTTATGATTGATAATATCTGGGTTCCAAAGGTTGCAAACATGTTAGGATAGCTGATTTGATGAATTGGGGTCAAAGTTTGGCAATTAGGGTTAATTCCTAGGTTTAAAAATTGCATCTATGATTTCGAGAAAAAGGGCCTAGCATGACTGCGCTCAGCATTTGCACGACCATGCTACCTGGATGAATAGCCCTGGCGCTCCATGAGCTTGACCACACCCAGGCACTGGCGCGACCATGCTAGTAGCCCAAAAAACATGACTTTTGGGGATTTTATGTACCCTTTAGATATAGGTTTGTACTTTTTTGAGCTTATGCAGTAGAGTTTTACGGTACTAAATCAGGTATGCAGCATAAGCATTTAGGTTGATTATCATTGTACCGACCCCAAGGATCCCCCATATGTGACATATATTAAAACATAAAGCAATAATTATAACAGAAAAATATCTCTTGATGCCTATCAATTGTCCTTGCTTTCTTTTCGTATTAAATATGATCTTCCTATCCAAGCTGGTAGAAAATGATGATGATGAAATACTCACATCGTAGTCTTCCAAGCCTACCTCAACACTCGAGGATTAGTGTGGGCTAATAGGATTCACAAAATAATGTGTTCTTGTTTTTGTCTCAACCCATGAGCAAGAACAATAATGGGAGAGGAGAGTAAATAATTCGATTAACCATTTTAGGTTTCCTAAATGTATCGATATATCGATTTAAGATTATATCGGTATAACAAAATTAACCCTATATAATATTATTTAGGTTAAGATAATAATATATAATAAATATATTTATTTAAACATTAAATAATCATATTATACATATTTAAATAAATATCTTTAAACGATTCTGTTATAGATATTATTTCAAATTTAAATAATTAAATATCTAATAACCGAATGAAAGAATCTCTCAACCACTTGAAAGAATATCTCCACCACTAGGTGAGAATCTCTCAACTACCTTTGAGAGAATATCTCAACTACATTAAAATATCTATAACTAACTTTTAAATTTAAATTTAAATAAATATTTAATTTTTGAATTAAAATAATAATCCAAAATTAAACCCAGTGGGCTCCACCCTATGATGTAAGCGCCCACCACTATTCTTACACATTGGTTGGCGCCACTGTTGTTGTCCAAACAGCATAGGTGGCGCACCACCTTGTTCAGACAGACATAGGTGGCGTCAACATCTATCTTGTCCAGACAATGGTGTTTTCCCAATTCATTTAATATTAATTATTTATTATAAAATAAATAATTACTATTTTTCCTTTGCAAAATAAATTCTCCTTTCTCTTTTATTTTGTGACATCCATACCCTTGACAGTGTGGTATAGAGGCGACTAGGGGACCATGGACCTATAACACTGAGCTCCAATAAACTAGATTATTTATTGAACTCATCAATACAATAATCTTATTTATTAATTCCATTATTACTCCACTATAAATATGGAATTGCACTCTTAGTTATAATAGAATTATATTTATTGAGTTTATTAGCAGTAGTCCATTGATATAATCAATACCAGTATTTCGTCCTCCTGTTATCGGTTCATAATTAGAATTGGACAAAATTATTGTTTTACCCTTCTTATTATCTCTTTATCCTTTAGTACCATTAATGCACTAGTGAAATTTAATTTGTATCAAATCTAAATTAGTGCACAACTTTTCAGTTCCAGAATTAACACTGAAAGGGAACCAATATTCGATCCGTTAGGAAAGTCAGGATTCCATCTTGTAAATCATGTTCCCAGCCATCCATGTTACTAAATTCCTAAAACAAAAGTTGTAAGCTTCCTTAATAAAGAAACTTGAACGAGTGAATCAAAGAACTTTGTAAACATGAACAAAAGTTCATGAATACTCAGAATTTAGACTGATCTACTAATTGATCATCTAAGTGATATGAATTAAGTCTTTATAATAAACGGCAAGTTTTATAAAGAAATTAATTCATATTGGTCCAATCATATATAATCATAATTATATACATCACATTTACTAAGATTTCTATCTACATCAACAATTTGAATCTAAATTGCTTGCACCGAATAACGTGCTTAGTAAACCGTACTAGTAACCATTGATTAAAGATTCAATAATTTTTTATGTTGCTGTCATTTTTATTCATTGTATATGATCTTAATTCTCTCTTACTCATACAAGATCATACCCTCATAAATGAATATGAAATTTTTTGATATTCATATACTATATATTATTTAAATAATAATTTAATAAACAACCATATTTAAAACATTCACTTTATTTAATATTGAAAATGTCTAATACAACTTTTTAGGGCATAAACCCTAACAATCTCTCACTTGCCCAAAAAGCAAGTTGGGCATTTCCCTTAACCCCATGTTGGTTACATGACCCATAAAAGACTTAGCAGGTAGGGTCTTCGTGAATGGATTTGCCAGGTTTTGTTCCGATGATATCTTCATGACCGCCACATCACCTATTTCAAGAATATCTCTGAGCAGGTGATATTTCCTCTTGATATGTTTGCCTCTCTTGTGTCTTCTCGGTTCTTTTGAGTTAGCTACCACTCCACTATTGTCACAGTATAGGATGAATGGCTTCTCCACTTCTGGAACCACTTCTGATTAGTGTAGAACTTCTTTAACCAAATCGCTTCCTTAGCTGCTTCACAAGCTGCTATATATTCGACTTTCATGGTTGAATCTGCAATACTAGATTGCTTAATGCTTCTCCAGACTACTGCTCCACCACCAAGAGTGAATACTAATCCAGACGTCAACTTTTGACTGTCTGTATCTGATTGAAAATCAGAATCAGTATATCTAGTAGGGTTTAATTCTCCTCCTAAATAAACAAGCATAAGATCTCTCATTCTCCAAAGATACTTGAGAATGTGCTTTACTGCTATCCAGTGTTCCAAACCTTGATTTGATTGATAACGACTGACCATCCCCACCGCATAGCATATGTCAGGCCTAGTACACAGAATTGCATACATAAGATTGCCAACAACTGATGCATAAAGATACTTTCTCATATCCTCTTGCTCTTGAGGTGTCTTTGAACACTACTCTTTGCATAGAGTTATTCCATGACGAGACAGCAACTGTCATTTCTTGGAATTCTCCCTAGAGAATCTTTCCAGCACCTGATCTATGTAAGTTGCTTGAGAAAGCACTAATGTCCTATTCTTCCTATCCCTTAGGATACAGATTCCCATAACATAACTAGCTTCTCCCAAATCCTTCATTTGGAATTTTTCAACTAACCTCTTCTTTATGTTTGATAATGTTTCTATATCATTGCCAATGAGTAAAATTTCATCAATGTAAAGAATTAAGAAAACCACTACTTTACCTTTGATGTATTTGTATACACATGCTTCATCCACATTCTGCTCGAAGCCATATGTTTTAATTGTCTCATCAAAAGTAATGTTCCATGATCTAAAGGCTTGCTTTATTCCATAAATGGATTTCAGCAATTTACATACCTTTTGATCTTCCCCGTTTTTCACAAACCTTCTGGTTGTACCATATAGATACTTTCATCAAGTGAGTCATTTAGAAAAGTTTTCTTGACATCTATTTGTCAAATCTCATAATCATATGTGGCGAAAATGGATAAGAGAATGCGAATATATTTAAGCATGGCCACAGGAGAGAAGGTTTCTTCATAGTCGATTCCCTCTCTTTGTGTATAACCTTTGGCTACAAGCCTTGCTTTGTAAGTCTCTACTTTCCCTTTAGCATTTCTCTTCTTCTTGTAAATCCATTTGCACCCAATGGGTTTTACCACTTCAGGTGGATCTACAAGTTCCCAGACTGAATTGTAATACATTGATTCAATTTCTTGATCCATGGCATGTTGTTATTTCTCTTTTTTCATGGTCTTCCATTGCCTCTTTTAAAGTCAATGGATCGTCCTTGTCTGTATCGGAAACAAGGACATATGCTTCGTGTTCGTAGCGAACAGGTTGTCTCACAATCCTCCCACTACGACGTTGCACTGGGGTTTCCCTTACGGGAACAATGGTTTCTGTAATTCGTCATTTATCAGATGATGATGATGGTACTGAATTTTGATTTCCGCTGATTTCCTCAAGATCTACTTTACTACGTGGTTTGTAGTTATTCATATAGTGATGTTCGAGGAAGGTTGCATTTTTCGATACAAACATTTTTTGGTCCTCGTGACTATAGAAGTAACCACCACGTGTCTCTTCAGCATAACCCACAAATATACACACTTCTGACCTTGAATCAAGTTTCCCTAATTTAGGTCTAAGAACATGAGCAAGACAACCCCATATGCAGAAATGGTGCAAACTGGGTTTTGTGCCATTCCACACTTCTAATGGAGCTTTGCTTATGCTCTTTGATGGCACTACATTCAAAATGTAGGTCATTGTTTGAAGTGCATAACCCTAGAAGTTAAGTGGTAATGATGAGTAGCTTAACATAGACCTGACCATGTCCAACAGAGTCATGTTTCTCCTTTCTGAAACACCATTCTGATGAGGTGTTCCAGGTGTTGTGAGTTGGGATAGGATACCATGCTCCAGCAAGAAATCTTTGAATTCATAATCCAAATATTCTCCTCCTCGATCAGATCGAAGAGTTTTTAAAGATTTACCTAATTGCTTTTCAGCTAGCGCTTTGAAGTCTTTAAACTTGCCAAAAGTTTCCGACTTCTTGGCCATTAGGTAGGTATGACCATATCCTGAATAATCGTCAATGAAAGTAATGAAGTATTCATAACCACCATGAGCTTGAATATATATTGGTCCGTACACATCACTATGTACGAGCTCTAGTGGTTCTTTGACTCTATTTCCTTTTGCTGAGAAAGGTCTTTTAGTCATCTTGCCTTCAAGACAAGACTTGTATACCAGAAGAGTTCCAACCTCTAGTTCTCTCAAAGTTCCATCATTTGTTAACCAGTTTAGTCTGTCTAGGCCAATATGGCCTAGCCTTAGATGCCAAAGATATGTGTCATCATCTTTAGAAACTTTTTGCCTTTTTTTTTTGTTGTGGATTGGCTACTCTAAACAACTCATTATTTAAACCAAATTGTTCATTTAGTTTAAGCACATATAGTCCATTATTTGGTTTCGCACAACATATATTTAAACCATTCTTTGAAATAACAATCTCATTATTATAAAAAGAAATTCCATATTGTTGTTCATGCAAAAGAAATAAGGAAATTAAATTCCTTGTATAATCCGGAATAAAATAAACATTGTTCAATAACAAGACCTTATTACAAAAAGTTAAACGAACTCATCCAACACCCTTGGCCGACACATGTGCTCCATTCCCCACTCGCATAGACACCTCTCCATCAGTCAGTTTCCTTGATAATTCAAGTATCTCTCATAGGCTCATGAATCAATGATCCATAAAGATTTATCATCTTCCACTAATGAAGCTTTAAGAACAAGTAAATCAAATTTACCTTTCTTTTTCAGCTCAGTGAGATACTTGTTACATTTTCTCTTCCAGTGTCCCATAAATCCATAGTGGAAACATTTTCCTTTAGGTTCCTTCTTCTTTTTGGAGTTAAGTCCTTTCTTGTTCTCTGTAACACCCTACTACCTTAGAGTCGTTACTAAGTGAGTTTAAATCGTTGCAATTAACTCTGCTAAACGAGATTCTTAGGACAAAAGTGTGACTAAACTGAAATCAAAGTCATAATCTTTGAAAATAACCTCATTTTATTGAAAATTATAAAAGTTTAACATTTTGGATCCCAAAATACAGTTTCAAAATATTTACAACTCAAAATGTAATCACGGTCGACTAAACGACAAAATCCAGTTTATACATTCATCTCCCAAAATGCCCCTAACCGTGGCAGCCAGGCTGACCAAACATGTACATGCCGCCTCATGCTCGCCATACTCATGATTGGTTGATTTTCTCCTTGCCCTTACCTGCACCACAGAGCACCCGTGAGCTGAAGCCCAGCAAGAAAACTCACAACAGACAACATATGCATATCAAACACTTATCAGTTAAACAGGCCATCAACTGGCTAAACACATACGGCCATGTCGTCCCAGGCGCTTTTTCATGCCCTAGATTCGCGGTCCATACCGTGAGGATATCCCAGGTATCCTTTAGGATCTATCCTAGCAACTCACACTCCGCGTGCTAAACGCTGCTTCTGGCCTTGGCCCCTTGCTACACATGGCCTTGCACTCCACGTGCCTATCGCCGTTCCCGGCCCATTGCCGTTCTCGGCCTTTGCCGTTATCGGTCTTCACCGTTCACGGCTCATGTCGTACAATCATCACATTCACATATGATAAAGCTAATCAACAAGCTAAACATACATAAACTCAAACAAAGGGTCAAACCCCACAACACAGTCATATAGGGCCGAGCCCTGCAACTCATGCTCTACGGAAAACAGTAGTTTTCTTACCTTTAATTTCCTTAGCTTTGTTCACTTAGATCCTTGAGTACGATCCCTCTCGAGCCCTAGCGTACACCTAGCCACAACCATGGATTAGAATCATCACCAAACCTCAAGTCCAAAACCTAACCTCGGGACCAATCCCGAGCCCTCGGGAAGCCCCAATTCCACCAAACGGGGTGGTGGAATCGAACCCCCGAGCAAAAACCCTTGAAAATAACTCGAAAACCCCTTTCTGGAAACAGGGTAGCGCTACAGCGCTCTAAGGAGGGCGCTACAATGCTACAAGCAGAACCAAAACACCCTCAGAATGCTTGGCCTAGCGCTACAGCGCCCAAAGGCTAGCGCTGTAGTGCTAGTCACAGATAGCCAAAACTGCATTTTCCCTTCCTGCGATTTCCCCGAGCCAACCCTTACCAAAACCCTTCCAATCCTCAACCAAACTTAAAAACAAGCTTATTAACATACTCCACTCATCCCAAGCATCACAATCATACAAAACCTAACCACATGCACCCCTAATTCCAAAATTCACCATAGTTGCTCCTAGACTTCAGAAACTCAGCAAAAACAATCAAAACTTCAAAGCTTAAAGCTTAGAATTTTATACCTTTGATGGAAATTCGACTTTAAGTTAGCCTCTAGACCTCCTTAGCTTGCTCTTCCTCAATCCTTGGCTTGAATTCCCCTAAAGTTCCCATCAATTCAGCTTAGACACCATAGTTCAAACAATCCAAACCAGAAACTGAAAACTCCAAAGTCTTACCTTAAGTGATGGTGTGTTCTTTCTAAGCCCTTGCCAATTCTTCAAGCCTAGCTCCAAAATTCTTGTTGCTCAGCCTAACCTAGCTCCCCTCTGAGCTTTTCTCCAAGAAAACTCAAGAAAAATGATGGAGGAAAGCATAGACCGACCATTAGAAAAATGCCCTGCTTTCTTCCCTTTCTTTTTCTTTCTGTTCCTTCTTTTCTCAGACTTCTACCTTATTCTACAACTTCCACTAAGCACAAAGCCTCACCAGTACCTATCTCTTATAAGACAAATGACCATAATGCCCTCCCCTTTAATTCTAAATCCTTTAACCCACTTAGGGGCATTTTGGTCATTTTACCTAATTCCCGCTAATTCCTCAAGTGTCTCTAATATTTTCCGCTTACTTCCCGATACCTAATTAATCACCAATTATATTCTTCATTATAAAAATTAACCCCAATATATTCTCTAAATTCCCATTTACACCCCCAGGCTCGCCCTGAGCCGGGTATAAATCCCCGCCGTGACTTTTTCGCTAAACCGCTCACTAGGATCGTCTCGAGTCACAGATCACAGATATATCCACATAATAATGTGGTCTCAACAATTATCACGTATATATACAGTTATGCCTGCAACGGGCCAAAATTACAATTATACCCTTCTAACCTATTCAGGGCCTACATGCATACTAACACACATAGTCATGCATCCCAAATATTCAAATAGTCATATAACATACTTTAAATCATTAAATCACATATATTCCAATTATTTCCTCCTAGCACACTAATCAAGGTCCTAAACCTTCTTAGCAAATTGGGGATGTTACATTCTCATTGGCTTTAGGTGCCTTCTTGCCTTTCTTGGGTTTAATGATCTTGTCCTTATCATTCCACTTCCTCTTCTTGTCAGAAGATGAAGTAGGCCTCTCTTCCACGTTATTTGCCTCAACTTCCTTGGATTTATCCTTGTTGAGGTATTCAAATATTGTAAGTTCATTCAACAGCTGAGTCGTGTTGAATTGGAGTTTGTTCATCACATAGTTTGTGGTGAACTGTTGGAAGGAAGGAGTGAGGGACTCAAGTATAATACTCGCTTGAGTACGCTCATCAATGGTAGCCCCATGTGTCTTTGGCTCATGCAGTAACCCAATCATGTGTAATACATGAGTTCGTACAGATACACCTTTCTTCATCTTAGTGTTCATGTAGCTACGAGTAGCATCATGTCTACTTTGATCAGATTGCTGCCGAAACATGGCTTAAAGAGAATCCATAATCTCATATGCATTATCCATATTTTCATGCATCTTGCATAGAACATCATCCATGCTCACAAGCATGAATCACTTGGCTTTGTTGTTGGATTGAATCCAAGCATCATACTTATCCCGAACATTTTTTGAGGCATTGTGTAACGCCCTGGATAACCAAGACCGTTACACTGTGTGTTTAAAATAGTGCAAGACTTGCTAACCAAGTCATTCAGACAAAGTGTAAACTCTATACCATTATCAGAGTAAGAATAAAAGATTTTGGTCACAAACAGGCTATTTCCGTGTAAAAATGACGGTTTAACACATGGAGACTCAAAACAGGGTTTAGGTGTCTTAGATACAACAAATTCTAGAAGTTACAAATAGTTCAAGCCACTCTAATGGCAAAATATACATTTTAGGTTTCCGTTCCTGTACAATTTCTCGACCGTGGCGACCGAGCAGCTGACGATGTACACCTCGCCCCCAGAGCTCTCCAACTCATGGTTGATTCAGCCTACCTTTGCCTTTACCTGCACCACGTAGCACCCGTGAGCCAAGGCCCAGCAAGAAAGCATAATAACATAGCAAGATCAGCAACACTTATCAAATATTTCACAATGCTCAACTAAGAATTCGATATTTCATAACATTTATCCAATCAGTAATAACAGTTTGTCATCCAAACACTCAACCAACTACATTCATAACACAATATTCACGTTCATAATCAATAGATTGTCAAATCCATCAAATAACATCCAGGGTTGGCGCCCTTAGTCGCACCCTCTATTTAGCACACTGTCTTCGGCTCATTAGGGCCGCCCCCAGTGTAATACTCACTAACTCCGGCCAGCTTAACCGAGCTCAGTGATAAATAAGCTGCCTCAGCTACCAGTGGCCGAGCCGCGCCCCAGTGCGCAAATATTGATTCCGACACCCTTAGGCCGATAATCGCATGTCCCATGGCATAATAACACCATCTCACGACATGATATACAAATGTAGGGAGCTCTTAGTCCCATCGTGTCCACATGGTTAATCACATTCACATAACAATGCATACAAACATAGGGAACACTTAGTCCCAACCTAACCACATAATCAGGTGCAGCTTTCTTACCTTTCAATTCACTAGCTTTGATCACTTGACTCCTTGAGCACGATCCCCCTCGAGCCCTAGCGCTTACCTAATCACAATCATGGCCAAAGTCATTATAAATCCCCAAGTTCAAAACCTAGCCCCGGGGCCAATCCCGAGCCCCCGGGAAGTCCTAGTTCCACCAAACAAGGTGGTGGAACCAAACCCCAAACCTTAGGTCAAAAACCCTTGCAAACAACCCTAAAATCCACTTCAGGAAGCAGGGTAGCGCTACAGCGCTCATGGGAGGGCGCTACAGCGCTACAAACAGAAGCCAAAATCCCTCAGCAAACTTGGCCTAGCGCTACAGCGCCCAAAGGCTAGCGCTGTAGCGCTAGTCACAAACAGATTTACACCAATTTTCCTCCTCTGCGATTTTCTCGAACCAACTCGAACCAAAACTCTTCCAACTCTTTCCCAATCTCAAAAACAACCTCATGACCATATTCCACTCATCCCAAGCACCCCAAAAATCTAGAACTCAAACACATGCATCCACAAACTCAGAATTCACCATAGCCACTCCTAAGCTCCAAAACTCAATCAAAACCAGCTGAACAACAAAGTTAGAGTTTAGGCTTTATACCTTTGATAGAATTTCGACCACAAGCTGTCTCTAAACCTTCTTGGCTTGCTTCTCCTTAGTCTTAAGCCTGAATTCCTAAAGTTCCATCCAATTCAACTTAAGCACCATAGCTTAAAAACCAGAAACAAAACCAAACTAGCAACTGAAGAGATTACAGAACCTTACCTCAAGTGATGGCCTAATCCTGCTAACCCTTGCCAAATCCTCAATCTTTGCTCAGTAACCGTGTGGCTTAATTGGACTAACTTTCCTCTGAGTTTTACTCCAGAAACCCTCAAGAAATTGGTGAAGAAAACATAAACCGACTTAGAGAGTACAGCTCTATTTTCCCTTCCTTTTCTCCTTTCTTTCTTTTTCAGACTTCTCCAATATTCTACAAATCCCACTAACATAAAGCCCTGGTAGTATCTAACCTCTGTAAGCTAAATGACTAGCATGCCCTCCCCATTAAGTCTAAACCCTTTAATCCACTTAAGGGCATTTTAGTCATTTTACCCAATTCCCGCTAATTCCTCGAGTGTCTCTAATATTTCCCACTTAATTCCCGATACCTAATTATTTATCAATATTATTCCTCAATGTCATAATAGACTCCAGTATATTCACTAAATTCCCATTTATACCCCTAAGCTCACCCCGAGCCGGGTATAAATCCCCGCCATGACTTTTCGCCACTTTGCTTGCTAGGATCGTCTCGAGTCACAGATCACAAATATATCCACATAATAATGTGGTCTCAACATTAACCTACCAATATACACACAAATACACAATTACGCTCTCAATGAGCCAAATTACCATAATGCCCTCACAGCAGAGTATATAATCCCATGCATGCCTTTATCATCATATAATAATATGACCCACACAATCATGCATAAAATCATATAATAATACAATAAATCAATTATGGCCCTCCCGGCCTCCTAATCAAGGTCCTAAACCTTATTAGGAAATTTGGGTCGTTACACATTGGCAGCGGGCTCTTTAGAACAATCCTCTGTGAGGAGAAATTTGTGGTTCTTACAAACCAACATCAAATTAGAATTTGATTTCCATTTAAGGAAATTCTCTCCATTCAGTTTTTCAAGTGCTAGTAAAGCAGTTAAAGGGTTGGGCATAGTAAACATGAATGGAAATAAATGAAGCAACAATAAATACATTTGAAAATAAATATCAAGTTTTAAAAAAAATAAACATGATGCATGGATGCAACAATTAAAACATATAAAATAAATATTTATTTTTCAATGATAAATTTTTTTGACAATTAAAGTGCCACCTTAGGGTCGATCAAATTAATTTAAAAAAATCTATAAGACTATTCTTATCTTTATCATTTGAAACTCAAAATAACTCATATTTTCTTTTTCAAAGTTAAAGTACCGCTTTTAGGTCAAGTAACAACTATCCGCTCAAAGCTTAGTTGTACTTTGTGAGTGTAACCCATTATTTCATATTCCATGACTTAACTTTGAAATGTCGCCTTAGGGTCGGTCAAACTAAGATACATCACTTCCTCCTATCAATGAAAGAAGCCAACCTTGTAAAGATATGGTTCAATACCTTCCTTAGGGAGACGAAAACAAAGCCGTCGCAAGGCCCTCCCCATATCAAACGTTGTTGTACTGATAATGGAGATTATAGGTTACACTGACATGTTAACCTTCTCACACTCACTATTTTAGGATTAACGTGCTTTTGTAATTAATTCTAGGAATTAATTCATAATAAACATGTTGGAAAACCAATCAGTGTACGCAAGGGAATAGGCATGGTGGGCCCAGTGTATACAACATTAAAATTTCCATCTCTCATTTAAACAGTTTATATAATCAAGAAAACATCCAGACAGAAACATTAACATACAATATTATTAATCATGCAACATATATATAAATATACAATATATTTATATATATCATATAAACATATACATAAATATTCAAAAGTATGAACAATTACCTCTTAAAGCCTATCAAGTGTCCTTGAGTCTTTTTCATATATTTATCGATCCTCCTATCCAATCTTTGAG
Organism: Humulus lupulus; assembly: GCF_963169125.1. Taxonomy (NCBI): domain Eukaryota; kingdom Viridiplantae; phylum Streptophyta; class Magnoliopsida; order Rosales; family Cannabaceae; genus Humulus; species Humulus lupulus. The sequence goes on along the minus strand of NC_084798.1, from coordinate 170,339,030 downwards.
TACTCAAACCACGATCTTTCAGAGTGTTCTCTACACCTCAAGATGTGTGTGGGCACATAGAGAACTTGGGTTTGTAATTTAGGAATCACAAGTATTTCTCACACATGAGAACTTGGATTATGGTCTGAGAAAGGTTAGAATAAGGAAGAAGAAGATAATCTTTTGTCTAACAAAAATTCTAAATTCTTATTGACTTGTGTATTGCTTCTTGTATTCTATGTTTTCTTCTCATTATTCTATAACATATATATAGAGATAATTGTATTACCTTATTATTCCTAACAATAATAATAATATCATAATGATGATAGGAATTGATTGAGGTAAATATTTAACTTACCAAATTTGAAAATATCTATTTTCAAATTATTAATTAATTAAATAAATAAAATACAAACAATACTCATACATATCAGTGTAGTGCTACACACATGGCACAGTCCTTGGGGGCACAGTCCTTAGACTGTGCCATGCTTGAACAGCTATATTCCCATTTCAGGGATATTTTATTTTTCTTTTATTTATTTATTTAACTAAAATCAATATTCCACAAATTAAGGTGTTTATCTTTTTAAGGAAAAAAATGACAACCATATTTCAAAATTTAAATTTCAAATTCAAAATTCAAATTGATGATCATCATTATCATCATCTTTTAAAATTCAATAAATCAAAAACTATTTTTGACTTACCAATTTTATTTTCTTCCACTCAAATAAAATAATTAATTTCAAAATTTTATTTATTTATTTATATATATGAATTTCGAAAATTATATATTTAAATTAATAAAAATATGTTCAAAATTTTAATAATTAATTACAAATTAATTATTTAACCTCAATTATCATATAATTGTATACTTGACCCGAAGAATAAAATTCTTCTCAAATTTTCAAATTACAATTTTACCCTTGTATCAACTCTTGCCTTAATATGGTGTTGATAAAACCACCTAGGGGACCTATGGACCTATATTATTAAGATCCAATAAATATTAGATTATTAATCAAAGCTCTTTGATTAAATAATCATATTTATTAATCTCACGATTACTCCACTATAAATATGAGATTGAAATCTTGATTATTATAGACATATATTTACAAAGTACTTTATTAAAGAATAAAGTGTCCATTGATATAATCATTACATACAACATTAATCCTCTATTAATGGTTCATAATTAAAAGGGAATAAAATTACCTTTTACCCTTTTAGCTATATCTTGTTCCTAGAGTACCATTGACTTGACTAGTGAAGGTTGTGTCACAACAAGTTTGCAATGTGAGCGCTCATAACATTTTCAGTTCCAAAATTCAACCCAATAGGGAACCACTATTCAATCTATAAGAAGGTATAGATTCCATATCTGTTAAACTATGTCCCCAGCCATATATATCATTAAGTCCCCAAAATAATTTTTCTTAGCCTGATCATTCTGACAAACCTTAACGCATAAATCAAAGGATCAGATGACATATATAGGAGTTCATAGCAAGCTCACGATTAAGATCATAGTGTATATGATCATCATTTGATGTGTTTGATTAATACTATGAAACAATGTTTAAACAAGTATTAACAAATTAAATCTGGTCCAGTTCTATATAACACTATATATAAAGTACATTAACTAAAGTGCCCTACTACACTAGTGACCCGGATCTAGGTCACTTGTATTCATAATACTAACGAACCGTACTAGCAGTAATTAATTTAAAAATTCCATAACTTTATTTTATTGCGGATTATTTTAAGTTTATTATCTTAATCTCGATCCTCTCATACCAATATGAGATTAAGACCACATATATAAACTTTGGAATTTTCTGATATTTGCTTAATATTATCAACATAATATCGGACATAGTCTATATATATATAATAATTCAATTCAATTATTTATTTATTTCATTTAAAACATTTGTCAACTACAATTGCTTTAAGGGCACTATTCCCAACAATCTCCCACTTGCCCTAGAGAAAATTGAGGCATCTCTTTTAATATGCCAATCACATTCTCCTGACTGAATTTGTCTAACAAAGTCTTTGTAACAATTTTGTAAGAAACTGTTTTGAAGTTTTCTTCAAGATCATTACATCAATTATGTAAACTTGTTTTGAATTAAATGATACTTCATTTCATGTACTTTACCCTCTCATGATTTCTAGTTCTTCTAGAATAGTTGTATCTCCATTGCTTTCGCAATGAGATACTAGTTGTTTATTCTAGTCTGAAAACCTTTCCAGAATGAAAAAGATCTCAACTAAATCAAATAGCCTATTTAATTGGTCGTAGCTATCACATTTTGGCTTTTGTGGTGAAATATACAAATCTGAAATGTATAATATATTTCCAGATTAATGTGTCTCCTCCACAGTTATGGAAGCCGATTCTGATATCAATCTTGGAAGATTTAAAATCAGTTAATCCTTTGGGATTTTAGGTCACTGCCTAAATGCATAAACATATAATCTCTATTATATTCAAGATACTCAAAATTAAGTCCTTATAATTATTCAATGACTTAATCCATCATTGGATTGACAATTGATGACTATTCCCATCGTTTAACAAATGTCAATTCGAAAACATAACATTCAATACATTAAACATGCTATCATTGAATTATAGGAATACTGTCTCATGTCCTTCTTTTCTAGTAAAAGAATAAATGGAAATTATTATTTAGATAATACATCCTCCTGATCAGGAAGGCAAAAAGTATTTCTTGGATTTTTGAAAACTAAAGCATTTAAGCTTCTTATCTATATAAATTTCTTGAGACAGTGCCTAATGATTGTTCTTTCAATCTCTATTAGAGTTGAATGTATAGAACATTCTTGGCTGTTCTAAATCTATTATTTAGAAATGTTCAGCTAACCGTTTCTTTTCTATTGACGATTTCTCTACATCATTCCCAATTATTAGAACATTGTCAATATTAAGAATAAGAATCACAACAGAATCTTTCTGGTCGAGATCTTAAAATGATTTTGTCATGTCAGCCATTCAGTAAAGACTACTTAGACATCCATTTAAATTAATCTCATAATCCATGCATAAAGCAACGGATAAGAGTATGCAAACAGATTTAAATTTGCCTACATTAGAAGGTATTTATTCAAGTAATAAATTCCTCTATATGTTTATAGCCTTAGGCTAGTAACCTAACTTTAAAAAGTCTGTACTTTCCTTTGTTCTCCTCTTCATCTTGAATATCCTGTTTCAAACTAAAGTTCAATGAACTTTAGTTGGATGTTCAAGACTCCAGATGTCATAGAACTCCAAATTCCATTTCTAGATTCATGGTGTTTCAATCATTGTTTTCCGGAAAAACTTTTCATTTCATACTAATATGGGAATGAAATATAGTTAAATCACACAATTCAACTATCTTTACATTTGTAATGGAGTAGTTACTAACTAACGCTCCCACTACAATAAAGCTTAACATAATGTGAGATATTCTTTGGTTTTATCATTGTTAATTATCAGTAACTTGCTTACTTGACTTGCAGTCATTATTTCTAGTACAACTTAACTAGAAAATATAGTGATTATAATAATCATGCGTCATTAAAGTAGCATTAAAGAGATACAAACTCTTTTGTAATCTTTTATGATTATTAAACTGTTTCACTAAATGACTTCATGGAAAAATTTCAATTTATTCACATAACCACTTGTGAATTCCAACTTCTAAGTCTTTGATGTTGTACAATCGAACATGTACAGAGTATAACAAGTGTTAAAATAATCGAAATAATAAAGATGATAATGATTACTCATAGTCTATTTAACCTTATCTAATATGATTATATTCCATTTCCAAAATACTAATTTTGCTTAGCATTCTAGTTGTATGTGAGTTGGGTTTGAATTCCAAGTTCACATGCAAATTACTTGAATTCCAAATTTGAGTTTTAGATTTCCTTTTGATCAGATCAAACAAGTCTTTAAGTGACTTTACTTTGAATTTTGCATGAAAATTTCTAGAAATTTTCTTTGCATTTAATCAAAGTTAAACATATCTTAAATAAATGTCAATCAATATTGACTTAATATTTATTATTTATTTTAGCTTTGAACATTAAAATGTTCAACATACATGTAACGATCCAAAATTACTAATAAGGCTTAAGGGCCTTGATTAGTGTGCCGGGAGGGCATAATTGGAGGTTAAGAGAATTAATGGTAAGAAAGCGGGAATATGGGTATCGAATAAGTATGCGGACCCTGTTTGGCTGGTAAGGGCATAATGGTAATCTTGGTCTGTTAGGGCATAGATGTGAATGTGTGTGATAAATTGTTGAGACCACATTATTATGTGGGTAGATTGATAAATATATATGCGCGTACAGGTGTGTGCATTTGTAACTATCGGCACGAGGCGATCCTAGGGAGCAGGTAGCGGGAAAAGTCACAACGGGGCTTGATAGTTGGCTTTGGATAAGTCAGGGATATTATAGGTATCGGGTAGTTATTTAGACTATCAGGTTATGAAAATAAATATACAGAGATATATTTGAGGTTAGGATATCTAGGTGGGAGTATTGGGGGATTTTACCATTTTGGCCTTGGGGACGGTTCCGGCACCTCGAGCCTTGGGCTCGACCTAAATGATAAGGTTAGACTTACTAAAAATAGAAAACAGTAGAACCACAAATAAACCGACCTTTTCTTTCTCAGCTCTCTTCTCTCTCTCAAGGGAAACACAAGGGAAATAAACAGAGAAAATCAGGTGAGATTTTGAGGGAATTGAGCTAAGGATTTCTGGGAATTGAATAAGGGATTTTAAGGTTTAACTTAAGGGTTATCCAAGGAACTGAATCAACACTAAGGTAAGCAATAAATTCCTTTCTTTTGGTTAGAAAATTCTGAGTTCTAGCTGGGTGTTGAGATAATTGTAACTTTGATATTTAAGGTTGAACTTGAGCTGAAAGCTTGGGAACTAGCTGGGGTTTGGCTTAGAGAAGGTGCTCAATGGAAGAGGTAAACTCTAATTCATGATTTAAAAGTTTAAACTTAGGTTTTGACTGGTTGGTTTTGGGTGTTTGTGTTCTTGGGTTTCAGAAATTGAAGATGGGATTTCTATGAGTTTTAGGCTTAGTTTTCTGTTGAATTATGTTTCTAAAGTTGTTCTGAAAGTGTTGGGAATGATTGATAATGAAATAGGGAGCTTTGGGATGATTTTGGGTGAGGTTTCAAGCTTAGAAATGGTGTAAATTTTGGGTTCGAAGGGGAGGGCCGCGGCTATGTTCTAGAGCACTGCGGCCCTAGCATGCAAAGGAACCAAGGAGGCTCGGCCAAGGGGGAGCGTCGCGGCTAAGCTTCAGGGGCCGCAGCCCTTAGTTGCACACATGGGTTTTTGAGGGTTTTAAGCACGGGAAGGTAGTCTAGTGTGCTTGGGATTGGTTTCACTACCGTGCTTGGTGGAATTCGGATTCCCCGGAGTTAGTTTTATAACCAGGAACCTATATCCGAGTATTAATGGAATTCATTATCTTGGTTGTGACTAAGTGATAAGCTAGGGCTCGGGAATGGATCGTGCTCGGGGGTCGTCCTTTCTAATTAAAGCATTTGGCATTAAGGTAAGAAAACTGCACCTGTGTACGTGGATAGGATGGGACTAAGTGTTCCCTATATTTGAATGAATTGTTATGTGATTATAATACACCATGTGAGTATGTTGGGACTAAGAGTTCCCTATAATTGTATGAATGTCCTAAGGTGGTATTATGCCACGGGGACATGTGGTAACGGCCTAAGGGTGCCAAAATCCACACTTGCTCATATGGCGCAGCTCGGACACTGGTATCTGAGGACAGCTTATTATGCACTAATCTCGGTTTTAGCGGGCCGGAGTCAGTGGGTTAAACAGAGGGTGCGGCCTAAGTCATCGGCCCTGAATATTATGTGGTATGAGTGTATTATGTGACTGATTGTGTCTTGAATCTGAATGTATGTGCTGAATATCTGTTGCAGATTATTGTCTATGACTTAATGAGTATCTAGAGCCGGATTATTGGCTATTGACCAGTATGTTGTCTTGAATGGATATTATAGCTTGAGGCAACTGAGTAATGCTTGGTGGTTATCGGATTATGCTGTGTGAACTGTTTAGCTGCTAAAACTGTTATGCCATGATGTTATGTTTTCTTGTTAGGTTGTGGCTCACGGGTGCTACATGGTGCTGGTAAGGCAAGTTGGCCATGGGTTGGAGAGCTCTGGGGGAGAGGTGTACATTGTCAGCTGCTCGGCCACCACGGTCGAGGATTTGTGCAGGAACGGGAACCTAAATTATGTATTTTGCCATTAGAGTGGCTTGGTTGTTTATTTGTTAACAAGAATTTTATATTTACGTTATTTAAACCTTGTTTTGGGATCCCATGTATCAAACATGTATTTTAGTAAAATTTAATCACTTATAACCAAAATTCTTTTTATCCTAGCTTGTTATGCCATTAGTTACACATTATGACTTAACTGACTTGATTAGCAAGTCTTGCACTACTTCAAACACACAGTGTAACGGTCTTGGTTATCCAGGGCGTTACAACTTGGTATTAGAGCATCCTAGGTTTAAGGGTTCCTGGAGATAGGCTGGACATGTACACTTGCCGCCGAAGACAAGCTCGACTCAGGGTTCTTTGATTGAATATTTGAGACTAAATGCTTAATCTTTTGATTAAAATATGAATGTATTATGCTGTATGACTATAGGGAGCATGAGATTTGATAGGGCCTGGCCCTTGACTATTGCATGATGTGATAGAGGCATGCTGATTAGCATTGCTGTTGCTTGTGAATGAATATTTGAATGATGGATTGTATATGGATTGTTTGTGGGTGATTGCCCAAGCTGAGTCTATATGTTATGCTTGTCTATTGATTTGTAGGAAGCATGAGAAAGGGTGAATGAACATGGTAGCAAATAAATTGGATAGCTAAATGCATAGAATTGTGAATTAATGCTTATTATGTTCTATGTGCATATGAATATTGTGGTTATTTGGACCTAGATATGGTTTGGTTTGGAGAGTAAACATCAGGGATGAGGAGTTTAGTCAGCAGTGGTGGATGAACTCAGATTGTTCGCATCCGAGATGGTTAAGTAGACCTGGCATTGTAATTTAGGAGGATCGCAAATGATAACTGGGGTTGGTAACCTCCATCTATCCTGAAAGTCGCAGAGTTGTTTGTTAGCATATGGGTAAATGGTGTTGGTTCGATATAAGGATACGGACAGATAGAAGATATCAAATGGAAGGCCTACAAGGCATTATCCTCTGGTTTGGAGAGGAAAGTTTGGGTTTGCTTAAGAATTGCTTATGGATGGGCAAAGTGGATTCCATTTTTGGTGATATAAAGGTGAGAGGTCATAACTAAGGAATTGTGCTAAGTACTTGTGGCAGAAGGATGCTGAAAACAAATGATGATATTTAGACCAAGGTATTGGTATGATGGATGGGAAAGAACTTAAATGGGAATTTGACAAAAGAAGTTGTAAGGACATAGTCTGAGCTGCGGAGATTAATAAATCTATGAGCTTGATTTGGGATGTTAAGACAATGATAACAGGTGTTAATGAGTATTAGGAGTTGGATACTTCATTTTAGGGGAAAAATGTGAAAGTGGTGGTAGTTGGGAATGATGACCCATGTAAAGGTTAAATTTTGGAATGGTCCAGGGTGGCAGGGCTGCACCAATGTATTGGATCTTCGATGGTATTTGAGCGGTAGAGAGAGCCATGTGACTTGAGATCTATGAAATGGGATATCGAGCATGAATGCTGTAGGGCAAAGGATGTAAAAGATAGTACTTCTATTGGTAGAACTCAGTATGGACAGATTTGCGATTATCGAGGTAGAGGGACCCCAGACAGTGTTGTGGCACCCAGTTTGTGATAGGAAAGGGGTTCTGATTGCAAAGGTAGTTGTCAGAATGGTGACGAGAACCAGTGAGGTTATCTGGTATGTACCTAAGGCAGAGGATGTTACCTAAAAGGATGTCTACGGAAGGCATGATTTCTACATGAGATAATTCGATATGTTAGGATGGTTTTCCTCATGGTGAGGGAAAGAAAGACTGGAATGCCTTGTTACATCTGAAGCCCGGAGCTAGTTTCTCGAAATTGACTAGTGGGTTAGATAATTCCTATTTTTGGTTACATAACGAGCTGGAGGAGTTCGGTGTTGAGTATCTTTCAAGAAAGGTTCTGACATAGGAAGTATGCCTTGAGGGTACAGCGCGAAAGGCTGAAGAAGGTAGCATTTATTGGGGAGGAATTAGAAACTTCTGGCAGAGGATTTGGGATACAAGTGATCAAGAGATTTGTAGTGAGAACAATAGAGCTCGTTGTATGGAAGCTTCAACAAGAGTTAGAGTGTGAGAGTTAATCTACTATGGGATACCCATGAATTGTAGGGGATATCATTTGGAAGCTAATAATTTGACTGAATGGAAATTAAGCTGACTAGTGGGAATTCAGATGGGTATAGAGAAGGAATGGGTACACTTCAGGACTGGACTACGAATAGGTTGATATTAGAAGCATTATGGAAGACGGTAATAACTCAACAGAAAGAATTACTGATGCAGCCGAAGAGGTTTGACCTTGAATCAGATAGAGCATTGTATAGCGAGAATTGTTGGTATCGTCGGTTAAGAACGAAAATTTTTAAGGCTGGGTACAAGACGGGACAATGTCTCCAGGAATTGATCTATGATCTGGTTATTACCAGCTGGGGATCAAGGAAAGAGACATTTTAGGAATTTCTACTTGTACCGAGTAAAGTGTGAGGAGTTGGTGACAAAGATTCCAAATTGGTTTAAGCTTCAGCAGCACAGGTAAGTTCTTCAAGCGGAGAATATAAGAACGGTGTGGACCAATTCCTTTCAAATTCACGGGCGGTATATGTTGGACTACTCTTAGACAGAAGTGGAAAGTGAACGACTATTATGCTGAAGACATTAACACCAAGAAAGCAGGATCACAGGTAAGGTTCTACGAAGTGTCAGTTTGGGTTTTACCACGGGTACTCAGGGTAGAGCTACAAGAAGAAGGGATGGGTATGAGCAGATTTGATTTGAAGCCACAAAGAAGCTAATGAAGAACGTCTGAAGAACAGGAAGCATAACAAAACTGGCAAGTACGTCACATAAGTGTCTCCGTGGACAACTACACCAGGGATAGGAGGAACAATAAAACTTGAAGTTAGACTGAATGGATAGTGTCAAATCAGAGTTCAGAAGACAGGGTAAGAATTGATTAGCACTTGGTAATACAGGAATACACGTGCTATGGTTGGGTATGAAGTATAAGGAAGTGAATTTCTGATAAAGATATAAAACTGTGAGGGTGCACCACGGGTTGGGGCATGCCTAAGCTCAGACTGACGCGAGGATGAATTGAGCCTCGCGAGACATAAAAGAATGGGAACATAGTGGGTATACATGGAACGTTAAATTAACAGTTTATGCATAGTGTAAGGTACTTGAGTGTTGGTTATCCGTAAGAAAGACAATCTTGAGATTAAAATTTAATGGAATGCAGTAGATGGATGGTTGATGTTAGAAGTCCTCGACTACACGAGGAGGGGATCTAGTTAGGGGTGGATCTCTTACCTGGAAGGTATGTGTCAGTTAAAAAGGAACGCCACAGATTACAATGGAATGGATTAGGTAATGGTTGAGATTGATATGGTATCAGTGTGTGGTGATGAACACATATGTTTTCTTTGGATAATGGGTTCTAGTAGTGATGGAATTGTGGAAGCAGGGAAGAACCCTACAAGATTTATATAAGTTAAGGTACAAGGACCGACTGAATGGTCCAAGGAAAGATTGGTGTAGAGATGGGAATTATAGGTGAGTATCGTTTCATCTCCTAGGGTTTGTTGTACCGGGAGGTTTTAGCTGATGGAAGAATCTGGGATACTTGGATATTGAAGGGTAAGGTGATATGACGGTGGGTCATGAGAATGGACCACATTAGACTGTAAATAAGGTGATTGAACAGGGAAGAAGTTGTAACTCGGCTGAATGAGATGGCATAATTTAATTTGTTTAACTAGTAATGCACTAGAGCATTGATAATGTTAAATTGAGACCCTATAATTTTCTGAATTTTAGAAAGGAACCAGAGAGCGAAGAAAATTATTCAGGAATCTAGAAGTACTGGTTGACTGCAGATAAGATATCAATCTGAGGGCTTAACAGTTATGTTAAGGGGTTAGGCATTGAATGTGCAACATTTGGGATATCAAGAAAAGTGTATTCTTTGATGAGACAGTCATGGTATTGGATGCTGGAATACAACTAAGGTGACATGGCATAGGATCTGGTAAGATAAAAGGAAGGAATACCATACGAAGTAAAGAATTGAGAGTTAGTGGATACTGCGATTCAGTATTGCTTTAGAGAAAACCAAAGAGGATGTTGGAATTCTTAAGGCAGGGATGTCTGCCTATTTGAAAACATATAGGAACTTGTAAACCATTAACTCTTGAGCACGAGGTTCCAGGATTGAACAAGGGTTTGACCGAGGGCTTATAAGCTGATCTCACTCTGTTAAGGGAGATGATTCATAAGTATTACTGGCATTGAGAATAGATTAATGAAGTGATTGTTGAGAATTAACGGACTCTGCAAGTACAGCGGGTTTGGTATGCGAGTAAAGGTTAAAGGAAGTATAGTTATCAGCTGAGATCATATGGGGTGATATGGTTACTCCTGTTCGAGTATTACTAAAGCTTAAGAATAGAGACATTGGTTCTTGGGAATTTTGGTCAGAGGTATGAGGTTTACTGTCTGACATGTTCAAGTAAATTTCGGGGACGAAATTATTATAAGGAGGGGATAGTTGTAACGACCCAAAATTACTAATAAGGCTTAAGGGCCTTGATTAGTGTGTCGGGTGGGCATAATTGGAGGTTAAGAGAATTAATGGTAAGAAAGCGGGAATATGGGTATCGAATAAGTATGCGGGCCCTGTTTGGCTGATAAGGGCATAATGGTAATCTTGGCCCTTTAGGGCATAGATGTGAATGTGTGTGATAAATTGTTGAGACCACATTATTATGTGGGTAGATTGATAAATATATATGCGTGTACAGGTGTGTGCATTTGTAAGTATCGGCACGAGGCGATCCTAGGGAGCAGGTAGAGGGAAAAGTCACAACGGGGCTTGATAGTTGGCTTTGGATAAGTCAGGAATATTATAGGTATCAGGTAGTTATTTAGACTATCGGGTTATGAAAATAAATATACGGAGATATATTTGAGGTTAGGATGTCTAGGTGGGAGTATTGGGGGATTTTACCATTTTGGCCTTGGGGACGGTTCCGGCACCCCGAGCCTTAGGCTCGACCTAAATGATAAGGTTAGACTTACTAAAAATAGAAAACAGTAGAACCACAAATAAACCGACCTTTTCTTTCTCAGCTCTCTTCTCTCTCTCAAGGGAAACACAAGGGAAATAAACAGAGAAAATCAGGTGAGATTTTGAGGGAATTGAGCTAAGGATTTCTGGGAATTGAATAGGGGATTTTAAGGTTTAACTTAAGGGTTATCCAAGGAACTGAATCAACACTAAGGTAAGCAATAAATTCCTTTCTTTTGGTTAGAAAATTCTGAGTTCTAGCTGGGTGTTGAGATAATTGTAACTTTGATATTTAAGGTTGAACTTGAGCTGAAAGCTTGGGAACTAGCTGGGGTTTGGCTTAGAGAAGGTGCTCAATGGAAGAGGTAAACTCTAATTCATGATTTAAAAGTTTAAACTTAGGTTTTGACTGGTTGGTTTTGGGTGTTTGTGTTCTTGGGTTTCAGAAATTGAAGATGGGATTTCTATGAGTTTTAGGCTTAGTTTTCTGTTGAATTATGTTGCTAAAGTTGTTCTAAAAGTGTTGGGAATGATTGATAATGAAATAGGGAGCTTTGGGATGATTTTGGGTGAGGTTTCGAGCTTAGAAATGGTGTAAATTCTGGGTTCGAAGGGGAGGGCCGCGGCTCTGTTCTAGAGCGCTGCGGCCCTAGCATGCAAAGGAGCCAAGGAGGCTCGGCCAAGGGGGAGCATCGCGGCGCCCAAGGCAAGGGCCGCGGCGCATGTGTGGTTCAGCATGGGTGAGGTTCTGTTTTAGGGAAGAGTCGCGGCTAAGCTTCAGGGGCCGCAGCCCTTGGTTGCACACATGAGTTTTTTAGGGTTTTAAGCACGGGAAGGTAGTCTAGTGTGCTTGGGATTGGTTTCACCACCGTGCTTGGTGGAATTCGGATTCCCGGGAGTTAGTTTTATAACCAAGAACCTATATCCGAGTATTAATGGAATTCATTATCTTGGTTGTGACTAGGTGATAAGCCTGGGGCTCGGGAATGGATGGTGCTCGGGGGTCGTCCTTTCTAATTAAAGCATTTGGCATTAAGGTAAGAAAACTGCACCTGTGTACGTGGATAGGATGGGACTAAGTGTTCCCTATATTTGAATGAATTGCTATGTGATTATAATACACCATGTGAGTATGTTGGGACTAAGAGTTCCCTATAATGGTATGAATGTCCTAAGGTGGTATTATGCCACGGGGACATGTGGTAACGGCCTAAGGGTGCCAAAATCCACACTTGCGCATATGGCGCGGCTCAAACACTGGTATCTGAGGACAGCTTATTATGCATTGAGCTCGGTTTAAGTGGGCCGGAGTCAGTGGGTTAAACAGAGGGTGTGGCCTAAGTCATTGGCCCTGAATATTATGTGGTATGAGTGTATTATGTGACTGATTGTGTCTTGAATCTGAATGTATGTGCTGAATATCTGTTGTAGATTATTGTCTATGACCTAATGAGTATCTGGAGCCGGATTATTGGCTATTGACCAGTGTGTTGTCTTGAATGGATATTATAGCTTGAGGGAACTGAGTAATGCTTGGTGGTTATCGGATTATGCTGTGTGAACTGTTTAGCTGCTAAAACTGTTATGCCATGATGTTATGTTTTCTTGCTGGGCTGCGGCTCACGGGTGCTACATGGTGCAGGTAAGGCAAGTTGGCCTTGGGTTGGAGAGCTCTGGGGGCGAGGATTTGTGCAGGAACGGGAACCTAAATTATGTATTTTCCATTAGAGTGGCTTGGTTGTTTATTTGTTAACAAGAATTTTATATTTACGTTATTTAAACCTTGTTTTGGGATCCCATGTATCAAACATGTATTTTAGTAAAATTTAATCACTTATAACCAAAATTCTTTTTATCCTAGCTTGTTATGCCATTAGTTACACATTATGACTTAAATGACTTGATTAGCAAGTCTTGCACTACTTCAAACACACAGTGTAACGATCTTGGTTATCCAGGGCGTTACAATACATCTCTGTGTATTAAGTAAATAATTATGTGATTTTTGAGCCTTTATAAGAGAATGGTCTTTTGGTTAACTTTAATTAACATACTATATAAACAGGGGAGAACCAATGAATGGTTCCAATAAAAGACTTTCTTTTATTTGTTTTATGTGTCTAATTAATTACAAGCCAATCTAAAAAATAATTCACATATATATTTCGCTTAATTGTGGTTGGAATAAGATGTCTTATTAAATCTATGATTTGCGCAATAATGAATAATTCATAATTATCATTTATACTCATTGATGAAGTAGGTGGAACAAATATATTCAAATAATAATAACTGAATTTATTATTCAAAAGAAATATTAAACTTGTTCATTCATCAAATAAAGGAATCTAAAATCCATAGTTTCTAGAAATAATTTTATAACTAATTTAAAGAAAGAAGACTTAATACAAAGTTGAAAATGAAAAAACTAATTCCCATGTTAGTTATTTCTTGGTCTATCAATCTACAATTATTTTCTTGTTTCTCTTTCGCATTATTTTCTTTTTTTGAATAATGCGTTCCTGAAAACAAGACAAAAAAAATAGGGTTTGTACCATAAAAATTTGAATCAACTATTCAAATATATTAAAAGGAGATAAGCAAATCTTATTAACCCTTTCTTCTTGCAAACTTCTCAAGTGATCAAAAGAACCTATTTTGATCCTGTCCCATATCTCGTATGTAGATCTAAGGTTCACATATCTTGATTTAATATCGTCAGGCATAGTCTTTACTATGCAATGACAAGCCAAATAATCAGATCTCATCCAATCAGTATATTCTTTATGACTATCAAAATCAGATAAAGTTGATGGCTCATTTGGAGGCACATCAATGATTGCATCATACACTTTTAGTTCACTTAGAACTATGTGTATGTTGTTGTACCAAACATCAAGATTGTTGAAGTCTAAATGAAAAGTACTTAGGTAGCCGTCACGGGGATTCACTGGTTCTTCACATTTTGAGGTTCTTGATCAGGATTAAGAGAATTAACCATTATTGCTAGAAATAAATAAATAAAATATAATGAATTAAAATATATATATAATAAATACCTGATTTTATTTGGAAAAGTAAACATTATGCATGACATGAATGCAACATATAAAACACACATAAAATATATACTAATCCACGATAAATTAATTTAAAAATTAATGGACCGCCTTGGGGTAGGTCAGACTAACTCCAAATTAATTTTGAGACAAATCTCAATTTCATAAGTGAAAACTTAAAAACGTATTTTTCTCTTTTGACTTATGAACTACCGCTAGTTTGGTCAAGATGCACTAGTCGTGCTCGAAAGCCTAGATACACCTTTGGAGTGTAACTCATTATTTTCAATCAATGACTTAACTCAAGAGTGTGCCTTAGGGTTAGTCAAACTTGAAATACATCATTATATTCTCATAAGAGAAGTCATTCTTGAGATAAAATAAACATATTCAGAAGTCTTTCCTTAGGGAGGCCACAAATGGAGGCGACACGAGGCCCTTCCTATGCCTCTTGATGTTCAACCAATAATGGAGACCATGAGACTTATTTTCATAACTCCTTCTCCCACTCACTATTTTGGACAAGTGTATTTTTCACAAAATCAATATTTTTCAATTTAGTTTTAAAAATAAATTTAATTACTTTTACCAAGTGATATTCTAATAATTGCTAATCCAATTAAGCAAAAAAAAAATTTGTGCCCTTAATTCTAATTCTAATTTTGCTTTAATTAAGAGAATATCATTTTTATTTTAATAAAATATTTTTCATTAAAACAATAAATTAAACGAATTTAATTTTGATTTACCATCTTAACTAATTAAGACTAAATTTATTATTATATGAATTATCATATATAAACATATAACAAAAATTATAGGACGTTCCTAATAGCATGTTTCTACACGAATGTAATGCATGCATATTGCATACTGTGTGGGTATATAAACAACATGTTATAATGCATTACACAATATTAAACATTTTAATCACATTCAAACATTTTTTAATAAGTAAATAAATGCGGGTATGGTATCATTTGGGTATTTCTAGAAAAATTACAACAGTTGCAAAAAAAATACATGAAAATGTAACCTAGACTATTTAAGGACTAATGAAGAGCATCTTGATCTTGAACCTTAAGATTCAGTCTTGTTGAGCCAATGCCACCCTTTTCCATAACCATTTTGAATTATACAAAAATTTTAATTATTTAAACAAACTTTTAAAAATAATTAAACTTTGGGTTTTAACACCCAAATAGTTTCTAAAGCCCAATTTGAATTTGGGTAATTTAATTCAAAAATAAAATTAAACAATTTAATTATAATAAATTAAAATTCAAGACAATTTTAATTTTGGATATTTTAAATAAAATAATTTTAATTATGGAAGATAACAATTAAAACATTTTTAATTAAGGAAAATAATCAATATTATTTCAATTAAAGAATTTTCCAAATTAAAACCATTTTAATTCAATTTCTAATTTTTAATTAAATCAATCATTAAAACAATTATGGTAACAACATATTAGGGTTTGTATACAAACCTTAGGTGTGTACCAAGTGAAGCGGCGGCTGGGAGGTCCAGTGATGAAGGAGGCCAATACACGGGTGGGGCTGGCAGAGGCGCACGACTGGGCGTGGAGGCAAAGCAAGGGTGCGTGGCTGCAAGCTCCATGGGGCGTATGGGTGCGGGTGCAGGTGCGCATGGGCGCGGGCTGGCGTAGGGGCATCGCTCGGGGCTCGGGCCATCCATTCTCAACTTTCGATGGAGAAACTCACTCGAAAAAACTTCCTTAACTGGAAGCAGAATATCAACATAGAGTTGATTGGTGACAACTCCAAGTTCGTCATGATTGAGGAATCCCCAGAACGAGCATCGTGTCTGCACGTTCGTGATGGTACCATCAATGCTTGTTATGGCACCATAAATGCTTGGATAACACCGTCTCTGTACATACGTGATGACACCATGAATGCTCAAATGGCACCGTGTCTACAAGTTTGTGATCAACTCAACTATAGTCTGACGCAGCTCATGAACGAGCTTCAGATTATTGATCCTATCATGGGTAGACCTAGTAAAGGAGGAGAAAATAAGACTACTGTTGTTGCTGTTGATCCATCTAAGGCTAAAGCTAACCAAGCTTCATCTTCGAAAGCTGGAAACAAGAGGAAAGGTGGACAAAACAACAACCCCAAGCCTGCAAAGGCTACAAAGACGAGTGCACAGACGCCTAAGGGGAAGAATAAGAAAAATAAGAAAGGTAAAGATAAGTGCTTTCACATCAAAGATAAGGGGCATTGGAAACGAGATTGCCCCAAGTTTCTAGCAACGAAAAACAAAGGTAATGATTATAGTTCATTTATCTTAGAAACATGTGTTTTAGAGAATGATAAATCAGTTATGGATTATTGATTCTGGATCTACCAAAAATGTTTGCAACTCTTTATAGCTTCTTGAATCATGGGAGGATGTGGACGAAGGTCGCTTAAAGCTTAGAGTTGGGAAGAGAGCGTTCATTGCGGTCCAAGCTAGAGGAAGAGCTTGTCTGAAATTGGGAAATAAATACTTAATTTTAAATGATGTATTTTTTATTCCAGATGTTAGTAGAACTTTAATTTCAGTTTCCATGTTGCAATTAGAACGATTTGTTATGACTTTCACAAGCTCTAATATATCTATTTCTTTCAATGGATCACAATTGTGTATTGCATGTTTGGAAAACGGACTTTATATTCTGCGACCTAACGAACCCCTAGCTCTTAACAATGATTTATTCAAAGTAGCTAAACCTTGGACTAATAAATGTCAAAAGACCGATAACAATAATATGACGTATTTATGGCACTTGAGGCTAGGTCACATTGGCTATGATAGGATTCAAAGACTTAAAAAGGATGGGCCTTTGAGGGAACTCACCTTAGGTGAATTACCTGTTTGTGAATCTTGTCTAGAAGGCAAACTGACCAAGCGTCCATTCTCTGCAAAGGGTGATAGGGCCAAAGAACCACTTGGACTTGTTCATTCTGATGTTTGTGGACCTTTGAATGTACAAGCTAGGGGTGGTTTTGAGTATTTTGTCACTTTAATTGATGATTACTCTAGATATTCATGTATTTACCTAAAGCATAGGAGATCATAAACATTTTCAAAGTTTCAGGAATTCCTAACAATGGCTCAAAACCAATTAGGTAAAACGTTAAAGATCTTGCGATCTGGTAAGGGTGGAGAATATTTGGATATGCAGTTCTAAGATCATTTAACTGAACTTGGGAGTTTATCACAACTTACTGCCCCATCCGTAAAAAAATGGTGTAGTAGAACACCAGAACTGAACTTTATGGGAAATGGTTAGATGCATGCTTAGTTACTCAACTCTACCAACTTCATTCTGGGGATATGCAATTGAAACTGCGAATGACATTCTCAATGTCGTGCCGTCTAAATCAATCTTGAAAGCACCTTTAGAACGCTGGAATGGTCGTGAACCTAGTTTACGCCATTATAGAATCTGGGGGTGTCCCGCCCACGTCCTAAGGAAAAAGGTGTTGGGAAACTTATATAGGATCTTTATTTATTTTCATGTAGATCTAATATTAAACAAATTAATATGAGATTACCTAGAACATGTTTCTAAAATTGAATTCAAAGAGAAACAATGATAAGAATACTTACAGTATATACAGCGGAATGAATGAGTCATTCTTTTTGTTTCTCTAACCCTTGTATCCTTTCTGTTGCAGAGTATTACCAAGAAAATGATCCGATATTCAATAATCTTCACAGTCTTCCAAAGTATCCTTAGAATCACCTAGACTAGAGTGGGCAATTCTCAACACATGAGATAGATACAGAGAGAATAAGAGAAAATAACAAAGAGGCTTAGAAAAGGACTTGTGTTTAGAGAGAATCTAAAAACTATTAGAAAATCTGACTTGTGACTTATGAACTTATCAGAACTTGTGTTTTCATCTCTCACATAGTACTTCATTTATAGACTCAATTAGGCCATTTAATTTAATTAAAAAAATAATAAAATAATAGCCAATTTAAAGTCCTAGTTCGAAATTATCATAGTCTTTAGGCCCGTGAAATTTCCCATTTGATTATAAGCTCATTGGACTTAAAATCAAGGCATGTATTATTTTCAATTGATTTAATTAATTAAATAATTATTTAAATCCTTTATCAAATTAATTATTTATAATTTGAACCTTGATTTAAACTTATTTATTAATTTAGATACCAATTTATCTTAATTAATAAATCTGTCATATTTCTCTTTTCTTCTCAAAATTACATAACTCTATGAAACTATCCAAAACTGACCTGGTTAACTTTGATAATTCTAATTGATAATTAAATCAATTAATTGAGACTATCTAGATGATTTTAGGTACAATGGAGACCATGGGCCTATGAAATCAAGCTCCAATAAGTTATCATAAATCTAACAAATAAATTTACTCACTTATTAATTCCTCGTGACTCCACTAAAGACTCGAAATTGCACTCTTGAATTCATAGAACGCTCTATAACAAATATAGTTACATTATTAATTATCCATTGTTGCAACCATAATTGTCACTCAATCCTCTAACAGTCTACAATGAGATGAGACTAAAATATCGTTTTACCCCTCATTGTATTTTATCCTTAAAACACTTAGTTCCTTGTAAATGATATTTCAGTAAACTAATTTAATTACTGAAATGAGTTCTCTATCATTTAACACCTTGAACCAAACTAAAAGGAAACCATCGTTTCACTTCTTCATCAGAAGCTATAGATGCTCATATCTATGATTAACACTCCCACTCAATTATACTACCGAGTTCCCAAGATGTAAGTATGGGCTAGTCCGTAGGGTAAGCTGGTAACGAACAAGTCAAAGAACTCAAATAATACAATCATTTAGAATACTAACCACTCATAATTGAGATTGAATTAACCTATGGTCAACTTTATGATATGACTAGAATAGATAATAATGGTATGTTTGCTTATCCTATCAACTGTCAATATCGGTCCAGTCCAATATAACAAATACATCCGATCTTATCTACTTTTCTAATGTTTTGGAAAGAACATAACACTATAACGTGTAAGTATATCATATCGTAGATTGGCAAGTCAGTGTAAATGTTGTGCATTGACTAATCTTAGGACTAACTTATTTTGAACATATAATCATATTTATATTCCACTGTGATTACGTCACGATAAATATGATTAGCTATATGCTCGGGATTTAATAAAAGTTTATATTAAAATAAAAAAATCATGAAAATAAAACATGTGAGCAAAGTGATTGACCAAGTCAAAAAATGACTTCTATTCTTTTATTGATAATAAAATGAGATTACAAAGAAATTGAGTTTTAATTAGGGCATAAAACCCCAACAAAAGGAGGGAAAGCTAGAACCGCGAACTGAAGTTTGCATGTTTGTTGGCTATCCTAAAGGTACTCGGGGTGGACTTTTCTATAGTCATTCTGAAAAGAAAGTGTTTACTTCTACGAATGTTACTTTTATGGAAAATGACTATATCCAAAACTTCAAACCTCTCAGCAAAGTAGTTTTAGAGGAGTTGGTTAAAGATTTGACTTCAACCAATGCTCCATCGTCATCAACGCAAGTTGATGATGAAATTCCCATTCTTCATGTCCAACTGACGCAAGTCGATTTAAATGAAGATAGTACCACTATTCCTGAGCAAACAGTCACAGAGCCTCGTCGTAGTGGGAGGGTTTCTAGGAACCCAGTTCGCTATGGTTTGGATTGTGAAACCAATATGAATGTTGGTGACACTAGTGATGATGATCCATTGTCATTCAAACAGGCAATGGCTAGCCATGAAAAGGAACTATGGCTCGAAGCCATGAAACAGGAAATTGAGTCCATGTACTCAAATTCCGTCTAGGATCTTGTGGAGGCACCTAGTGACTTTAGGGCCATTGGGTGCCAATGGATCTATAAGAAGAAACGAGGTGTTGATGAAAATATCGAGACTTATAAAGCTCAATTAGTGGCAAAGGGTTATACCCAAAGAGAAGGCGTGGACTATGAGGAAAATTTTAGTCTGGTAGCCATGCTCAAGTCTATTCACATCCTACTATCCATAGCAGCCACTCTCGATTATGAGATCTGGCAAATGGACGTCAAGACAATTTTTCTTAATGGAAAGCTTGACGAAGTAATTTATATGGATCAACAAGAAGGATTTAAAGTAGCTAGACAAGAAGGAAAAGTTAAAATGGTTAAAATATTAGTTTATTGTTGTTACAACACTATATTTTTTAAAAACAGTTAAGATATTGATTTTAAAATTGGTTAAATTTTGAAAAATATCATTTTTTTTAGCCAATTAATAAAATATTTTTTTAATAAATGGGATTTAAATTAACTTTAGTTAATTTAAATTAAATTAATATTTTTCAAATTAACCTAAATCAAGTTGATTGTTGATAAATGAAATTTAAATTAACTTTTGTTAATTGTTGATCAATTTCATTTAAATTGACTTATTTTTGTAAAAATTTAATTAATTCGAATTTTTTGATAAATTCTAGATATTTAATTGTGGTATTTTTGCAAATGAAATAAATTATGGTATTTTTGCATAAATTCATAGAATTGCTCATATAGTAACATAATTAGGCTCATCCAATTATAACATGTCTGTTTGCACTATATGTGGTATTTTTGCAATTGGGCTTAGATGCATATAGTGGCTCATATGTTTGTTAGATATATGGTTTTTGCCAAATAAAATATTCATAAAATGATAGGTTTTATTTGAGCCCATTAGAAAATGTAAAGTTTAAATTCCTCTCTTGTGGGTGATTCCACTTATGAAGGTCTATTTGTTTTGCATGACCATTGTGGGCCTAATCAATTAATAATAACTAATCAAACAAATGTTTAAATTCTTGTCTTTTAGACCTTGTTTGGAAGATTGGGGACCTTTGTAGTGGGAACGACATATTGGACCCATCCCTCCGCCATACAAGCCCAATTGTTAAGGCCCATTTACCTGAGTGAGACTTAATTGTATATGTTCATTATATTAGTTAAACCTTAATATTGATTAGCAACAAATTAATTCTAAATTAATTGAATTTGTTTCAATGTGACACTTTAGAATTAATAAGAAATTATAGGAGTTTGGTTTTAAAAATTCTAATCTTACAATTTTTTGGAGAACCATAGTCATTAATTTTCTAAAAATAAATAATAAAAATACTAATTTTATTTTTATAATGAGCTTATTTTAAGAATTATATTCGATCTCCACTATTGGTTTAACAAAGTTAATAACTTAATAGGGCCTCGAGGTGCTTTGGTTTGTACCCCTACGGAAGGTGTTCATTAGTTATTTTTACAAGGTCAAATTTCGAAAGATAGATAATTATAGGTCAAATTTTACTAGACTCACCCATACGGTGACTACTAGGACTAAATCTATGATTATCGAAACTGTGGGTCTAGCTCATAAAATAAGAGATTTTATTTTCTTAATTTGATCGAATAGTAGGTTGTTAATAGTGGTGTCCATTATTAAATGAGTTTACAACTCTATTTAACTGGTGGTATTTTCTACTCTCGCCAACCGGGACAAGGATATCATAGATTAGTTAAAAACCTAAAGAAATAAAGATATGATTGTTTTTGGTATTTTTTCATATTTTTGGTATATGTTGTGCTATTTCTTGAAATTTGTGTGAATAGAAGTTTTATTGAACAAATGTGATTGATTTCTATTTTATTGATAATTTGTAGTTTTAAGTTAAGTAGTGTCTGTGTCTATTCCCATCCTATCTCAACTTTCGATGGAGAAACTCACTGGAGAAAACTTCCTTAATTGGAAGCAGAATATCAACATAGAGTTGATTGGTGACAACTCCAAGTTCTTCATGATTGAGGAATCCCCAGAATGAGCACCGTGTTCACACGTTCGTGATGGCACCGTCAATGCTCGTGATGGCACCATAAATGCTTGGATAGCACTGTATTCGCACATTCGTGATGACACCATGAATGCTCGAATGGCACCATGTCTGCACATTCGAGATCAACTCAACTATGGTCTGACACAACTCATGAACGAGCTTCAGATTATTGAGCCTATCATGGATGCACCTAGTAAAGGAGGAGAAAATAAGACTACTGCAACTAATCCAGCTAAGGCTGAAGCTAACCAAGCTTCATCTTCGAAAGCTGGAAACAAGAGGAAAGGTGGACAAAACAACAACCCCAAGCCAGTAAAGGCTGCAAAGATGAGTTCACAACCAAATGCACATATGCCTAAGAGGAAGAACAAGAAAAACAAGAAAGGTAAAGGTAAGTGTTTTCACTGCAAAGAGAATGGGCATTGGAAACAAGATTGCCCCAAGTTTCTAGCAACGAAAAACAAAGGTAATGATTATAGTTCACTTATCTTAGAAACATGTGTTTTAGAGAATGATAAATTCGTTTGGATTATTGATTCTGGATCTACCAACCATGTTTGCAACTCTTTACAACTTCTTGAATCGTGGGAGGAAGTGGAGGAAGGAGGCTTAAAACTTAGAGTTGGGAACGGAGCATTCGTTGCGGTCCAAGCTAGAGGAAGAACTCGTCTGAAGTTCGGAAATAAATACTTAATTTTAAATGATGTATTTTTTATTCTGGATTTTAGTAGAAATTTAATTTCAGTTTCCATGTTGCAATTAGAACGATTTGTTATGACTTTCACAAGCTCTAATATATCTATTTCCTTCAATGGATCACAATTGTGTATTACATATTTGGAAAACGGGCTTTATATTCTGCAACCTAACGAACCCCTCGCTCTTAACAATGATTTATTCAAAGTAGCTAAACCTAGAACCAATAAACGTAAAAAGAGCGATAACGATAATATGACGTATTTATGGCACTTGAGACTAGGTCACATTGGCTATGATAGGATTCAAATACTTACAAAGGACGGGCCTTTGAGGGAACTCACCTTAGGTGAATTACCTGTCTGTGAATCTTGTCTAGAAGGAAAATTGACCAAGTGTCCATTCTCTGCAAAGGGTGATAGGGCCAAAGAACCACCTGCACTTGTTCATTCAGATGTTTGTGGACCTTTGAATGTACAAGCCAATGGTGGTTTTGAGTATTTCATTACTTTCATTGATGATTACTGTAGATACTCATGTCTTACCTAATGCATAGGAAATAAGAAATATTTTCAAATTTTCAGGAATTCTTAGCTATAACTCAGAACCAATTAGGTAAAACGTTAAAGATCTTGCGATCTGATATGGGTGGAGAATATTTGGATATGCAGTTCTAAGATCATTTAACTGAACTTGGGATTTTATCACAACTTACTGCCCCAGGTACTCCGCAACAAAATGGTGTAGCTGAACGCCGAAACAGAACTTTATTGGGAATGGTTAGATGCATGCTTAGTTACTCAACTCTACCAACTTCGTTATGGGGACATGCAATTGAAACCGCGAATGACATTCTCAATGTCGTACCGTCTAAATCAATCCTGAAAACACCTTTAGAATGCTGGAATGGTCGTGAACCTAGTTTACACCATTATAAAATATGGGGGTGTCCCGCCCACGTCCTGAGGAAAAAGGAAGGAAAACTATAACCAAGAATTGAAGTTTGCATGTTTGTTGGCTATCCTAAAGGTACTCAAGGTGGACTTTTCTATAGTCATTCCGAAAAGAAAGTGTTTACTTCTACGAATGCTACTTTTCTGGAAAATCACTATGTCCAAAACTTCAAACCACGCACGCAACAAAGTAATTTTAGAGGAGATGGTTAAAGAATTGACTCCAACCAATGTTCCATCGTCATCAATGCGAGTTGATGATGAAATTCCCACTCTTCATATCCAATCAATGCAAGTCGATTTAAATGAAGAAAGTACCACTGTTCCTGAGCAAACGATCATGGAGCCTCATCGTAGTGGGAGGGTTTCTAGGAACCCAATTCGCTATGGTTTGGATGGTGAAACCAATACGGTTGTTGGTGACACTAGTGATGATGATCCATTGTCTTTCAAACAGGAATTGGCTAGCCCTGAAAAGGAACAATGGCTCGAATCCATGAAACAGGAAATGGAGTCCATGTACTAAAATTCCGTCTGGGATATTGTGGAAGCACCTAGTGACTTTAGGGCCATTGGGTGCAAGTGGATCTACAAGAAGAAACGAGGTGTTGATGGAAATATCGAGACTTATAAAGCTTGATTAGTGGCAAAGGGTTATACCCAAAGAGAAGGCATGGACTATGGGGAAACTTTTAGTCTGGTAGCCATGCTCAAGTCCATTCGCATCCTCCTATCCATAACAGCCACTCTCGACTATGAGATCTAGAAAATGGATGTCAAGACAACTTTTCTTAATGGGAAGCTTGATGAAGTCATTTATATGGATCAGCTAGAAGGATTTAAAGTAGCTAGAAAAGAAAGAAAAGCTCGCAAGTTGAATAGATCCATTTATGGACTTAAGCACGCTTCTCGTTCCTGGATTCTTAGGTTTGATGAAATAATGTAGACCTATGGCTTTGAACAAAATATTGATGAGCCTTGTCTTTACCAACTGAAGGCAAATCAAATAGTGGTATTCCTGGTTCTTTATGTTGACGCCATTTTTCACCAACTTAAAATGTAGATAAATTAAACAATAAGAACTATGGTGCAAATGAATATTATGGTGGAACAACAAGGGTTTTATGTGGTTCAGCAGTTAAATCTGCCTAGTCCACGAGTTTATTTTATTAGAACTTGGAGTTTTCTCTCTAGATAGCAAAAGATACGTCCTCTTACAAGTGTTCATGACCTCTCTATTTATAGAGAGTTTTCAGAGTTCATTCCCACATATTTCGTGAAGATACTCCTGCTTATTAATTGAAATAATGATATTAAATGTTGTAACTCCTATATACAAGGAAACGTCCCCTGAAGACCAGGAAAATGGATAACAGACTTGTTAATATCCCTTTAATGTCGGGACGTTACAACAATAAATATCTTTAAATGTACAGAACATGTTACATTAGATGATTCATCAAATCTCCGAGATTAGCAATCAACATCAGTCAAGGTTTACGGACAGGTTACAAATTGGCCGTCTTACTCCAAGACCTGCTCGGGCCAGATAAATACCGTCGAGGCTGTCACATTTCGAGCTTGCACTCTTTAAACTCGGGCTACTTGATCTGAAGACACTCGATAACAGATGTATCCCGATGCTATGCTCTTTCGAGGTTGCTGTCTTGCTTCGAGGGTTTTACAGCTGTACCATGAACATGCATTTTTATATATCTCGAGCTCACACTCGACGAGTCCAACCTTCGAGGTCATAATTTCTTGTCTCGAAATCTGGGTGTAACAGTTTGCCCTCTCAAAAGTATTAGTTCGAATCCTATGAGAAGGAAAATTTTGAACTACTTCCATTGCAAACCGTACCATCAAACATACTCGAGTGTGGACATGCGTCAGCTGGGTATTAACCACTCAAAGTACTTGAGTACCTTGGAAACCTACCCACATCTATCCGCCTGTCATCCTTTATGGTCCCATCGAATCATTTGTCCCTGACCATCGAATCTGATACAAAATATGGCCAATGGCCCAGATTAATCCAGCCTTTTGCATTCTCACGGGTTTATAAATTGGACTCCAGTCGTCTTCTTTTTTTACTTCCACGTTCATTTCAGAGAGAAAGAAGGGAGAAAGAAGAACCAGAAACCTCCTTGCCCATTTCTTACATGTTCTCCAAGCCGAGTAGACAAAGTAACATTGGACTCTTTGACTCCGTGAGATCGTACTTGCAGCCGCTTCTACAATCGTCCATTTCTCTACTTTCACCAATCGCATTGTGTAAGCTCTCTGTTCATGGCTTCTTTGCATTATATATATATTGTGTGTTTATGTTTCTGTTGCACCTTGGGCACTAGGATTTTGTTGGTCCATTCATTAGTTTAATGCACTAGAACGTTTCGACTGATAAACATTAGGTTTAGGTTCTGACATTATTGGCTCCAAACCCAGTTCATGCACAAAGAGACCCAAATATGGCTCTTTTTCTTAGTTTTCAAAATTCGAAGGACATATCTTGCACACAAAGATATTGGGTACAAAATCAAGGTTTTTTTTTTTTAAGAATGCACGATTCCCAAAAATATCACTTTTTGAATAACTGCCACCTTTTTTCCCTGATATTTCGGGATTTCCCATTATATGTCCACCTTCTTTTCTTTCGGTGGACTACACGCTCTGAAATTGGCCTCATCCTTTGGATCAAGCTTGCCTCGTAGCCTCGATCATTCGAGCTTAGGAATTCTATTTATCTCATTATTTCCTGCTCACTTGGCCCTCACCCTTTTGCTTTCTTGTTAGATGCCACAGAAATTAGGTAAGTGGTGGGGGTCAAAGCTCGCGATTCCTTATTCACCCATAGCTCTGAGCCCGGAGTCTCCTTTTACTCGGAACCAGCGCCTGATTCGGGAGCACGAACTGAGGCGTGAGCAAGAGGACATTCGAGACCACTTCCGACGTCACATAGACGAGGTCGGAGAAGGAAAAAGGAGAAAACTAAGGGTTGCCCTTTATCCCAATTCGGACACTGAGCCTAGGTCGATTCCTCTCGACCCTATGCTCAAAGTGACCATCACCTTCAAGCCGAGAGATCTTCAATTTTCACTAATGGGGGAACCTTCAACCTCATAGCCGAGGAGAGAATTCTTCGAGGCCGAGCACTATTGGAGCTTGGTCACATCGCTTGGTCAGATAACTGACATCCTGGCCTTTCACAGCATCGGATTGTCGGGCTCGCTGAGATGTCGAGCTCCGACCTCCCACGAGCGAAGTTGTCACGCTCCAGGAGATGGAAATCCTGACAGGAAGCTGAGATACGCAGCTTGGATCCAGGAACACATGAAAGTAGGGGCAGTGCTGCCCTTGAAATCCTTTTTCAAGGACTTCACTGACTTTGTTGGGCTCGCTCCCTTCCAACTCAACACCAACTCATACAGGGTTTTTTCAACCCTGAGGTCACTCTAACACGAGCTAAAGTGGGCAGGACCTTCACCAGAAGAGATTTTGTATCTCTTTTGCTTGAAAAGAAATCCCTCCCGAGCTCGGGGAGGAGACGGCTTCTATTACCTTTCGAGCTATCCCAAGGAGCCAAAGATCTTCGGGGATTTACCCAATCATCCACTAGACTTCAAGAAAGCCTTCTTCTGGACGGATGGCCTAGCTCCGTCTAGATATTACTTGTTTAGACGAATTCGTAAGTATCTCAACTTCTTTCTTTTTTTGTGCTCGAATTTTGTTTAGACTTGTATTTAGTTGAAATGTGTTTTCTTCCAGCCAACTACCACCGCCCTACTCCCACCAAGGATATGAAAGAGCATAGAGAGGCTCTGCTTCAACTCCCCTATGGAAGGAGGTCCCTTTGCTATCTCCTGTATGAAGACAAGCTCCGGGCATGCAGCCTTTTGGGGGAGGATTAGTCTACATCTGACTGGTCCAATAAGAAGTACGACTAGTGGGAGCTCGTGCCTCTCCCAACCAGCAACCTTCCTCCGAGGAGAAATGTGAGGCCTCCATCTCCAGCTCAACGTCGCAGGAGTCCATAATCGGGAAATGAGGCCAACGATGAGGCTTCGAGTTCGGGCTCGAGGTAGAGAGGTACAATCATCCTTAGCTCGGATTTGTGGTCTCCCTCACTACTAAAACATAAACCTGATAGAATAATATTGTGTGAGGACGATAGGAACCATTTCTATGTATGGTCTTGGGTAGATGAGAGGGTACATAGGTTTGACAGTTGGCTCGGGAAATACGACACCATGTATAGCCTGAACGAAGTATGGGACGGAGTAGCCGTTCAATATGGGACTAATGACTATAGGGACCATTCGAGGTTGAATCCCACCTATATCTGGCCAAACATGTACACGCCACCTCACGCCTGCTACACTCATGGTTGGTTGGCCTTCACTTTACCCTTACCTGCACCACAGAGCATCCGTGAGCCGAAGCCCAGCAAGAAAACCCATAACAGATAACATATGCAGAACATACACCAAATATACAAACAGGCCACCAATAGGCTAAACACATACGGCCTAGCCGTCCTAGGGGCTTACCAGGCCTTGGGTTTGCGGTCCACACCGTGAGGATACCCCAAGTATCCTTCTAGGGACTTGCCCTGGCAACTCGCACTCCACGTGCTCAATGCTGCTCCCGGCCCCTTGCCGTACTCGGCCTTGCACTCATCGTGCCCAACGCCGTTCCCGGCCCTATGCCGTTCTCGGCCCCTGCCGACCTCGGCCTACACCGTTCCCGGCTCTTGCCAATCATTCACATAATTGCACTCATAGCATAATAAACAAGTATAGAATACTAACAAATATAATCAAAGGGCTACGCCGTGCAATTCAAACACATTGGGCTCTGCCCTGCATACAAGCTCTATGAGAACAAGGGTTTTCTTACTTGAGTCCCGAGCTCACCGAGCACCGATGTCCTGAGCACAATCCTCTAACCTGAGCCTCGCCGAAACCCTAGCCACAACACAATAACCATATCCATCCATCAAGTTCTAATCCATTAAATAACTTCAAGCCATAACTCTAACCTCCGGGACCTTGAATTCTATCAATCCGGGTGATAAAATCCATCCCGAGCCTTAACCATTGAGTTCCCAAACCTAAACACCCTTAAAAACACAAACTTTCTCTAAGAGCCGCGAACCCACCCTCAAGAGCCGCCGCTAGCCTCAAAACAGAGGCTAGCACACCCCTGCAACACACACGAGCCGCGACGCACGCACCAAGCACCGCGACGCACATGAACTCCTCGGCCGCACGCGCACACGGGCCGCGGCCCTCACCTCCAAACCCAGAATTTTCCATCTTCTTCCTTGCATTTTCCTTAAGCCAACTCACTCAAACCTTATCTAACAAGCCCAGATAATTAACATACACATTCCAACTCAATATCACATCAAAACCCCATTAAAATCTGCTCCAAAACTCAACTAAAACACTTATGACAGATCAAATTTAACCAACATGCAAACTCTAACAACAAGTAGCAAATCTAAGCATAATCTTATAATTAAAGCTTACCCCTTGCTGAACTAAATCTCTGAAGTTGATCCTTAATCCACAAGCTCCTAGCTCCCAAGATTCCCCAGCTGAATTCCTCTAACTTCTAGCTGTTTTCTCCAAGTTCTCCTTAAGCCTCCAAAGTGAAGATAAGAGTGGTGAGAAGCTATCCTTAGCTGAAAGGAGGAGTATAGGTCGGTTTCCCAAAGTTTCTAAGTGATTCTTCCTTTTTGTTTTACTTAACTTAAGTCTAAAGGGTTACCTCAAGGCTCGGGGTACCAAAACGTCCCCGAGGGCAAAATGGTAAATTTCCCCAATATTCCCTCCTAGACAAAATATCCTCAAATATACCTCCAAATATTTATTTCCATATTCCGATAATCCCATAGCACACCTAGTACCCAACTTACCCCTCGAATCGCCCCGAGTCCGTATCTCAACCCTGTTGTGACTTTTCGACTAACCGCTCCCCAGGATTGTCTCGGATCGTGCTGCACAGACATATCACATATATATCGCATTTATCACATTTATGCCCCTAATATCTAGACGGGGCCCACATGCACATTTAACTCAACTAAACATGCGTCATTATCATATATTCACATAAATCCACATATAAGCATATTAAATCATTTATTGCCCTCCAGGCATAAGCAAATTCGGGTCATTACAACTATCCCCTCCTTACAGAAATTTCATCCTCGAAATTACCTGAACAACTTGGGGTACCGCTCCCTCATCTCAGACTCAAGTTCCCACATCGCCTCCTCAACCTTGTTATTTCTCCATAGAACTTTCACCAAGGCGATGGTCTTGTTCCTCAAGACTTTATCTTTTCGGTCAAGAATCTAAACCGACTTCTCCTCATAGGATAAATCCTGATCAAGCTCTAGATTCTCAAAACTTAGAACATGCATTGAATCTAACATGTACTTCTGAAGCATGGATACATGGAAAACATCATGAACCCCTGATAAAGCTAGAGGCATCGCTAATCTGTAAGCTACCTCTCCAACCCGTTCCAGGATCTCGAAGGGGCCAACAAACCTAGGGCTCAACTTGCCTCGAACACCAAACCGTTTCACACCCCTCATGGGTGAAACCCTAAGGAACACATGATCACTAACCCAAAATTCCACGCTCCTGCGTTTCAGGTCTGAATAACTTTTCTGTCGACTCTGGGAGGCGAGCATACGCGCTCTAATCTTCTCAATTGCCTCATTGGTCCTCTGAACCATCTCTGGACCCAGATACCTCCTCTCACCTGTCTCATCTCAATGGATAGGTGATCTACACTTCCTTCCATAAAGCATCTCGTACGGAGCCACACCAATGGTCGCCTGATAACTGTTGTTGTACGAGAACTCGATCAAAGGGAGATACTTACTCCACGATCCCCCAAAATCAAGCACACAGGCTTGCAGCAGATCCTCCAATATATGAATCGTCCTCTCAGACTGCCCATCCGTCTGAGGATGATAAGCGGTACTAAATCGTAACTGCGTGCCCATAGCCTTCTGCAGACTCTCCCAAAACTTGGAGGAGAAGGTGGGATCTCTGTCAGATACTATCGACCTCGGAGCCCCATGAAGTCAAACAATCTCCTTCACATACAACTCAGCGTACTGCTCCACAGTATAAGTTGTCCTAACAGGCAAAAAGTGAGCGGGCTTGGTATACCTATCCACAATCACCCACACCGAGTCATGCTGTCCTAGAGTTCTCGGTAAACCAACCACAAAGTCCATATTAATATTTTCCCACTTCCATTCTGGGATCCCCAGAGGCTGCAACAACCATGCTAGCCTCTGGTGCTCAGCCTTAACCTGCTGGCAAGTTAAGCACTTGGCTACATAATCCACCACATCCCTCTTCATGCCCGACCACCAATATAGAGCTCTCAAGTCTTGGTACATCTTCGTTGTACCCGGGTGCAAAGAATAAGGAGTGGTATGCGATTCATCTAAGATCTCCCGCCGAATATCTGAATCCATTGGAACACAAATCCGACCCTTGTACTTCAGTAACTCCATCTCCGAAATGGAAAAGTCCTTAGTCGCTTCGACTAAGGCACCTTCCCTATAACCTCGCAACTGAGAATCTTTCCCTTGCGCTTCTTTGATCCTCTCGAGGAGTGTAGACTGAAGAGTGATGTTGGCCAACTATCCAACCACCAACTCTATACCTGCTCTGGACATCTCCTCAGCTAATTTATCAGATATCTGCCTCGAACTGAACAACTGTCCTGGGCCCTTCCGACTCAATGCATCAGCCACTACATTAGCCTTCCCAAGATGGTATAGGATATCAAAATCATAATCCTTAACCAACTCCAGCCACCGCCTCTGGCGCATATTCAGGTCCTTCTGTGTAAAGAAATACTTTAGGCTCTTATGGTCGGTGTATATCTCGCACTTCTCACCATAAAGATAATGCCTCCAAATCTTAAGTGTAAACACCACCGCTGCCAACTCCAAGTCATGCGTAGGATATCTCTGCTCATACTCCTTTAGTTGCCTCAAAGCATAGGCTATCACCTTACCAGCTTGCATCAACACGCACCCCAAACCCTGCCTAGATGCATCATAGTAGACCACAAACTTTTCATTCTCTGTCGGCAAGCTTAACACTGGCGCAGTAATCAGTCGCCGCTTCAGTTCCTTAAAACTGTTCTCACACCTGTCCGTCCAGACATATCTCGTCTTCTTCTTTGTCAGTTCTGTCAATGGCGTAGCTATTCTGGAGAACCCCTCAACAAACCGCCGATAATACCCTGCCAAACCCAGAAAGCTTCTCACTTCAGGAACATTGCTCGGTCTAGGCCAATCTCTGATCGCCTCAATCTTACTTGGGTCAACCAGAATCCCCTCCTTACTGACAATATGGCCCAGAAATGTAACTTGTGGCAACCAGAACTCACACTTACTAAACTTAGCATATAACTTATGCTCCCTCAACCGCTGCAGTACCAACCACAGATGCTGCTCATGCTCTGTCTCTGACTGGGAGTACACTAGGATGTCGTCGATGAATACGATCACAAACTTGTCCAGATAATCCTTGAAAACCCTATTCATCATGTCCATGAAGGTTGCTGGGGCATTAGTTAATCCAAAGGACATAACCAGGAATTCATAGTGTCCATACCTCGTTCGAAAAGCGGTCTTTGGTATGTCCTCCTCTTTAATCCTTAGCTGATTGTAACGCCCTGGATAGCCAAGACCGTTACACTGTGTGTTTATAATGTGCCAAACTTGCTAATCAAGTATTTAAAGTAAAAGCGTGTTACTCAAATAGTAGAGGAACTAAGGTTAAAAGAGTTTTGGTCTCAAAAGATACATTTTCATTACGAAACATTGTTTATGTACAAGGGATCCCAAAAATGACAGTTTAAAAGTCATTTACAAAAGTTACAAAGTCTATATACATCAACAGCCATACTAAGGCAAAATGAGTGGTTAGGTAATCTCCGTCCTGACACACTCCTCGACCGTGGTGATCGAACGGCTGGCTATGTACATTTCACCTCGGAGCTCTCCAACTCAGGCCTGGTCCAGCTTGCCCTTACCCTTACCTGCACCACGAAGCACCCGTGAGCCAAGGCCCAGCAAGAACATATACCAATAATAGAGCATGCACATTTAGCTGTCAAGTCAATCTCACTTATAACATCTCATAAACTCAAGCA
Source organism: Humulus lupulus (assembly GCF_963169125.1). Lineage (NCBI taxonomy): Eukaryota > Viridiplantae > Streptophyta > Magnoliopsida > Rosales > Cannabaceae > Humulus > Humulus lupulus. The sequence continues at coordinate 170,305,829 of NC_084798.1, read as the reverse complement.
TATCAATAGTCAAGTATTTCATATACAAAGCATTTCAACTCATATAACACAATGCACAGATGATAACCAGGGCTAGCGCTCACAAGCTGCTCCCTCTGTTATCCTTTCGTTTCTGGCTCCCAGTGGCCAATTCGCGTCCCATGCGCTAAATTCATGAACGGTACTCTTAGACCGCTTACACGTGTCCCTTGGCATAATACCAACGATGACACAAAACAATTCTCGGGAGCACTTAGTCCCATCACAATCATACATTCGGGTGCAGTGTTCTTACCTTTCAATTCGCTGGTTTCCGATATCACGTAGCCACAAGCACGGTCCTCTATCCCGAGCTTCTCCAAAGTCCTAATCAAACACAAATATAATATTCCTTGTCATTAACCAATCCAAGACTACCTTCCCGGTACCTAATCCACACTCTCGGAACCCCCAAAACCCTAGAACAACATCCCGGAGACATCCCCCGAACCCCCGGAGCAAAGGTCAAAAATTGCATAATATCACTCCCTGAATTTTGCCTTGTGCCGCGGCACCACATTCCTTGTGCCGCGGCACCCACCTCCAGAGACCCCTAGGCCGCGGCAAGCAAAAGCCGTGCCGCGGCACACCATCGCAGACCCAGATTTCTGGGTTTTCCTTCGCATTTTCCCGAGCTCCAACCTCACCAATTCACCCCAAACTCTATCCTAAGTCCCAAAACCAACTCTAAACCCCTAACAAACCTCACAACAACCCAAAGACATCATGCCTAAGCTCACTCACACCTTCAATCCTAAAATTCACTCTTGAATTCCCACTTGACAACTCAAACCAGAAAAGTTATGCACAGCTTGAATTCAAGCACAACCCACACTTCAAATTCCCTAAACCTTAACAAAACAAATCTAATAAACATACAGAGACCTTACCTTAAGTGATAGGTTCAACCTCCAGCTCTTGACCTTCTTCCCCCTTGGTTTCCAAATTCTGAAATTACATAAAACCAGCCACCAACTTATCTCAATTCACCTTCCTTAACTAAAATTCAGACTTAAAACTTGGTTATAGCATAATCAAAATCTTACCTCTGAGTTTTCTTGGCCTAACCTTGGTTGATAACTTCAGACATCCCTTGATTCTCCTTCCAAGAGTCTAGATTTCTGCTTCTCCTTTCTATCTCCCTTTTTGTTCTAATTCTAGGTTTCCACCATTCAGCATAAACCCCTCTCCAAAATATTATACGTATATGTTATTCCCTCAGCTCAAACTCATCTATTTACTACCAAATTACCATTTTAACCCTCCATTAATATCACTTACTAACTAGACCTCAAGGGCTTATTTGTCCTTTCCCTAACTTTGCAATTCTACCACTTTCCCAAAGAAACCTGTTACTTTCTATAGTTACTAATGGTTACACAGGTTACCAAGTCACCAGTTACCTTTATCTAGTTTCCTAGGACCGCCTTGGCACGTGCATCACGTTTGTATCACAGCACCCACACAGTACAATTCACATATCATAATTATCACATAATATAATTCACATAGTCATATAACATGCTTAAAATCATAATCATACATCTTAATCATAATAATCACACATAATTCCCATCATGCCCTCCCGGCATACTAATCAAGGCTCTTAAGCCTTATTAGTGAATTTGGGTCGTTACACTGATGGTAGGAGATCTATCTTGGAAAACACTGTTCTTACCTGTAGCTGATCAAATAAATCGTCGATCCTAGGCAGTGGCTACTTGTTCTTAATGGTTAACTTGTTCAAATCCCTATAATCAATACACATCCTAAGGGACCCATCCTTCTTCTTAACGAACAACACTGGAGCACCCCATGGCGAGAAACTCGGTCTAATAAACCCCAAATCAAGTAACTCCTGCAACTAAATCTTCAACTCCTTTAACTCTGCTGGAGCCATTCTATAAGGTGTCCTAGACACTGGCTCCGCTCCTGGTACCAACTCTATAACGAAGTCAATCTCCCGCTGCGGCGACAACCCTGACAAATCCGCTGGAAACAAATCTGGAAACTCACACACTAATCTGGTCTCACCCGGTCCGACCGACACCACCCTAGAAGTATCCACAACGCTCGCTAGAAATCCTATGCAACCTACCTGCATCAGGTCTCTAGCCCTCAATACTGAAATCATCGGTACACGCGGTCCACTAACTGACCCCACAAACACAAATGGTACCTCCCCTTCTGGTTCAAAAGTCACCATTCTGCGCTTGCAGTCAATCGTTGCCCCATACTTGGATACCCAATCCATTCCCAAAATCATGTCAAAATCATCCATCTCTAACTCAATCAGATCAACAGAAAGTTCCCTACCATCTACCTCTACAGGCAATGCTTTAATCCACTTCCTAGAGACTACCAATTCTCATGTTGGCAACAAAGTCTGAAATCCCCTCGCATACACACCACTAGGTCTACAAAGCTGATCTATCACTCTAGCAGATACAAATGAATGGGTAGCCCCCGAATCAAACAATGCAGTATACAGAGAACCAACACTAGAGATCTAACCTGTCACCACTGAGAGGCTAGCCTCCACCTCAGTCTATGTCAAAGTGAATACCCTGGCAGGAGCAAGACTGACACTCTACTTCTGCTGCTCCTTCTTAACTTGAGGGAAATCCCTCTTCAGATGGCTGGCACTCCCACAAACAAAGCAGGCCCTGATCCTGCACTCACCCTGGTGTCGACGCCTGCACCGCGGACACATTGGAAAACTCCTCCAGTTATCACTACCACCCTGACGGCCAGTAGAAGCACCCCGTGCCCTCCTATCTGAGCTGGGAGGAACAAAGGAATCTGGGGCCTTCCTCTTCTGCTCACTAGAACCACCACCACGAGTGAACCCAACAAAAGGAGGCACTGTCCCCCTGGAATCGCGCCTAACAGTGCTTTCCTTCCAAATCTGATCTTCGGCCATCTCAGCTGTAAGGGCCTTATCCACAGCCTGGCCATAAGTAGTAGTCTCTGGATCCAAGGTAATATTCACATCGCGGGCAATCATAACATTCAACCCCCGCACAAACTTGTCCCTTCTTGCCGCATCAGTCGACACTAAATCTGGCGCAAACTTCGCCAATCTATCAAACTTTATAGCATACTCCGTCACTGTCGATCGATTATGAGTCAGGTTGATAAACTCATCAACCTTCGCAGCTCGAACTGCCACACTGTAATACTTCTCATTAAATAAGTTTCTGAATTCTTCCCAGGTCATAACTGATACATCCCTTCTCTGAACAACCACGTCCCACCAAATGCGGGCATCCTCTCTAAACATGTAGCTAGCACAGGCTACCCTCTCATTCCCCTGAACTCTCATAAAATCCAGAATTGAGGAAGTCATATTCATCCACTGCTCTGCCCACAATGGGTCTGATCCACCCTCGAAGGTGGGAGGATGCTGCTTCATGAACCTCTCATACAAAGGTTCCCACTTATTCTCCATAGCAGACTGCACTGGCACTGGCGCTGCAACCTACTGCGCTGGCAGCCCAGTAACGTGAGGCGGGGCCTGCTGCCTCAACTGTCGCAACTCTTCCTCTGTTCACTGCAGTCTCGCTTCCATCTCGGCAAACATCTCTTGCCAATTATGTGGGGTAGGTGGAGGGTCCTGACCTTGGTTGTCATCCTCGGCCCTACTACCGCGGAGTCTAGCTGATTGTCGAGGCATCTCAACAAATATGCCTGCAACCAACGACGCCGCTCATCAGGCATGATAACAACATCCAAAAACCACCTCCCAAACACATTAGCCATCTACAAGCAATAACTCATATAACATATAACACACAACGGGCCATGCCCTAGCATCATGCATATGTTAACTCATTCATCATGCTCTATATAAGATAAGCAGGCAAACAGGGCATTCAAACATATTAGCCAATCTTACCAACCAACCCTGAGTTGAGCCTGTCACTGACTGCGTGTGTACATGTTCGGTCAATCTCCAGAACCAATAACCTTGGCTCGCTCTGATACTAAGTTGTAACGCCCTACTTCCTTAGAGTCGTTACTAAGTGAGTTTAAAAACGTGCTTTCAACTCGCTAATCGAGGTTTTAAGTCAAATAGTGTAATTAAGCCATAAATAGAGGAAAAACTATAGAAATAATTCCATTTCATTGAAAATCACAAAATTTTAACACTTGGGATCCCAAAATACAGTTTAGAAATATTTACAACATATAAACTGAACCAAGTCGACTAAACGACAAAATCTATGTTTATTTACAAACATCTCCCAAAATCCACTAACTGTGGCAGTCAGGCTGGCCAAACATGTACACGCCGCCTCACGCCTGCTACACTCATGGTTGGTTGGTCTTCTCTTTACCCTTACCTGCACCACAGAGCATCCGTGAGCCGAAGCCCAGCAAGACAACCCATAACAGATAACATATGCAGAACATACACCAAATATACAAACAGGCCACCAATAGGCTAAACACATACGGCCTAGCCGTCCCAGGCGCTTACCAGGCACTGGGTTTGCGGTCCACACCGTGAGGATATCTCAGGTATCCTTCTAGGGACTCGCCCTGGCAACTCGCACTCCACGTGCTCAACGCTGCTCCCAGCCCCTTGCCGTACTCGGCCTTGCACTCATCTTGCCTAATGCCGTTTCCGGCCCTATGTCGTTCCTGGCCCCTGCCGACCTCGGTCTACACCGTTCCCGGCTCTTGCCGATCATTCACATAATTGCACTCATAGCATAATAAACAAGTACAGAATACTAACAAATACAATCAAAGGGCTACGCCCTGCAATTCAAACACATTGGGCTCTGCCCTGCATACAAGCTCTATGGGAAAAAGGGTTTTCTTACCTGAGTCCCGAGCTCACCGAGCACCGATGTCCTGAGCACAGTCCTCTAACCTGAGCCTCGCCAAAACCCTAGTCACAACACAATAACCATATCCATCCATCAAGTTCTAATCCATTAAATAACTTCAAGCCATAACTCTAACCTCCGGGACCTTGAATTCTATCAATCCGGGTGATAAAATCCATCCCGAGCCTTAACCATTGAGTTCCCAAACCTAAACACCCTTAAAAACACAAACTAGATCTAAGAGACGCGGCCCCACCCTCAAGAGCCGCGGCTAGCCTCAAAATAGAGGCTAGCACACCCCTGTAACACACACGGGCCGCGGCACACGCACCAAGCGCCACGGCGCACATGAACTCCTCGGCCACACTTGGCCGCACGCACACACAAGCCGCGGCGCGCCCCTCCTAGGGCCGCGGCCCTCACCTCCAAACCCAGAATTTTCCATCTTCTTCCCTAAATTTTCCTTAAGCCAACTCACTCAAACCTTATCTAACAAGCCCAGATAATTAACACACACATTCCAGCTCAATATCACATCAAAACCCCATTAAAATCTGCTCCAAAACTCAACTAAAACACTTATGACAGATCAAATTTAACCAACATGCAAACTCTAACAACCAGCAGAAAATCTAAGCATAATCTTATAATTAAAGCTTACCCCTTGCTGAACTAAATCTCTAAAGTTAATCCTTAATCCACAAGCTCCTAGCTCCCAAGATTCCCCAGCTAAATTCCTCTAACTTCTAGTTGTTTTCTCCAAGTTCTCCTTAAGCCTCCAAAGTGAAGATAAGAGTGGTGAGAAGCTATCCTTAGCGGAAAGGAGGAGTATAGGTCGGTTTCCCAAAGTTTCTAAGTGATTCTTCCTTTTTGTTTTACTTAACTTAAGTCTAAAGGGTTACCTCAAGGCTCGGGGTACCAAAACGTCCCCGAGGGCAAAATGGTAAATTTTCCCAATATTCCCTCCTAGACATTCTATCCTCAAATATACCTCCAAATATTTATTTCCATATCCCGATAATCCCATAGCACGCCTAGTACCCAAATTACCCCTCGACTCGCCTCGAGTCCGTATCTCAACCCTGTTGTGACTTTCCGACTAACCGCTCCCCAGGACTGTCTCGGATCGTGCTGCACAGACATATCACATATATATCGCATTTATCACATTTATGCCCCTAATATCCAGACGGGGCCCACATGCACATTTAACTCAACTAAACATGCGTCATTATCATATATTCACATAAATCCACATATAAGCATATTAAATCATTTATTGCCCTCCAGGCACACTAATCAAGGCCATAAGCCCAATTAGCAAATTCGGGTCGTTACATAAGCTTTTGTCGATATTCAATGTGTGGCTCATCACATTCGGACTTATCCCTATCATGTCCGAATGGGACCATGCGAAGACATCCTGGTTCTTTTTTAAGAAGCAAATTAATTGCTATTTCGTTTCTTCGGGAAGGTTTTTCCCTACTTTTACTATTTTTGGGGGGTCTGCTTCTTCGAGCCTGATTTCTTCGAGCTCTTCCAATTGTTCGAGATCAGCTCTTTCCTCTATTCTTGGATCGATTTATTCGTCTATTTTGAAGACTGTCCCGTCCTTATTCTGAATAATGACGAGTGTTTGTGTGATTGTCTGCTTATTTCCTCTAATGGAGATGCTATAGCATTCCCTTCCGGCTAGCTGGTCTCCCTTCAGTGTCCTGATGCCACTAGAATTCGGGAACTTGAAGGCCAAATGCCTTACATACGAGACTGCCCCCAGCCCTACTAGGGCGGGTCTCCCGACCAACACGTTGTAGGCCGATGGCAGGTCCACTACTACAAATTCCATCATCTTGGTTGTTGAGACTGGGAAGTCTCCCAAGGTCACAGGGAGTTCGATGAACCCCATACAGGAAATCCCTTCTCCTGAAAAAATGTACAACGTTGTTGCACAGGCCTTTAGGTCACGAAGCGCGAGTCCCATCTTTTCTAAGGTGGCCTTATAGAGAACGTTCACTGAGATCCCATTATCAATAAGAACTTGGTGAACCCTCTTGTTCGCGAGCTGAAGAGTGATGACTAGTGGGTCGTTGTGAGGAAATTGAACATGGGACGCATCGTCCTCAGTAAAGGTTATAGGTTGAGATTCAACCCTTTGGTACTTCGGAGCTCTGGGTTCGGGTTCATAAGGGGACCCGTAGCCAGTTTTTAGCTCATTCACGTATCGTTTTTGGGCGTTCTTGCCCGATCCCGCGAGATGAGGCCCGCCCGAGATGGTTACAACATCTTCTCCATCAATCAGAGGGGGTCTCTCATCTTCCCTAGCTCGGGAGTTGCTGTTTTGGGCAGGCGGCAGTGCAGTTGTCCTCTGGCTGGTAGAAGCCTGATTATTGTTCTGGTTTCTGACATACTGCCTGAAGTATCCTCTCTAGATCAAGCCTTCGATCTCGTCCTTCAGTTTCCTGCACTCATCAGTAGTGTGTCCAGTATCTCTGTGAAAGCGACAGTATTTACTGGAGTCTCTCTTGGATTTTTGGTTTCTAAGGGGGTCTGGACGTCTGAAAGGGACCTGGTTTTCATTAGCCAGGTAAATATTCTCCTGAGACTCATTGAGCTCAGTGTACACCTTGTAAACGGAGAAATACCTTTCCCCTTTCTTCTTTTTTCCCCCTTCCACCTCGGGGTTACTTCCTTCATTCTTCTTTCTTTTGGAAGGGTTTTGTGCAGGGAGTTTCGAGGCTGGTGGGTCCGTCGAGGTCGAGGCAGAGTTTACGCTTATCGCTGTAGTTATGGGCTGAGAGGTCATATTCAGCGTTGACCTCGCCTCTTCTACATTGACAAACCCTGAGCTCATCTATTAAACTCGGTTATGGACCTCACAGGCTTCCTCTGCATATCTTCCCAGAGGGGACTTCCTGGCATTACCCCAGCTTGGATGACCATTAAATGACCGCTGTCGTCTACATCACGAGCTCGGGCGACTTTGAGATTGAATCTTATAAGGTAGCTTTTCAGCATTTCACTTGGTTGTTGCCGAACGTTGGTCAAGGTCGATGCCTCGGACCTTATCCTGATCATGGCTCTAAATTTCTTCTTGAAATCCCTTGACATCTGATCCCAAGAAGTGATTGAATGCCTCTTATATTTTTTTAACCAGCTTTTTGCTGGTCCTGCAAGCGATGCTGGAAACAGCATGCATCTGAGCTCGTAACCCACATTACTTGCCCACATAATAGTGTTGAATGTACTTAAGTGACTGTACGGGTCGGATTTCCCTTCAAAAGGTGGGACATGAGGAATCCGAAACCCTTAAGGAAACGGAGTGTTGGAAATGTGGGGAGCGAATGGTTCGAGCTCCTCATCAAAATCTTTGTCCCGATTCCAGCCTTGCTCATTCTGTAACAACCTAAATGTTATTTCCAGTTGATCAATTCTCTCCTGAACCGGATCCACAGGGGGTCTCACCTGAAATAGCTGTGTTGTCGATCACAATTCCAGGCTCGCGCCTTCGCATGGGATCCTTGCGCCCATTTATACGATCTCTCAGATCTGGTTTCGAGGGGTTACCATTACCCCGATTTTGATTTAGGTGTTCTCGCAAGTCAGGGTGGTTCCTTTGGTTCCTAGTATTTCTGCATCCTTGATCATACATACTGACTGATCGGGTGTCCCCTGAGTCTTCAGGTTGCCTCATCTCTACAGTGTGAGACCGAGACATTTGGCTTCTCATAGGCTGGGCGCCTCTCCGTTCTCTAGCAGTTCCTCCATTCCCCTACTTCCGTCCAACCCGCCTTTCCCTATCATCCTAAGTCGGTTGTGTGTTTCTCCGAGACGGTGAGGGATACCTAATTGGCGGCGAAGGGTGCCGTATGGGTGACGGTGGCTGCCACCCATTTCGAGGTCTGGATGGTCCCGAGTTCGCCTGTGCTGACTTGGGAACATTCTATGCGTTACCAGCATTCTGTGTCCGAGCCGCTGCAGGGGCTCAGTTATTCCCAATTTCCGCTGGTAACTCAGTAGCTGAGTTAAAAGGAGCTCTATCCCGGGTGTTTCTTCGGGGCCTCGAAGGGGCAGGTTGTTCTGCCGGTGGCAGAGGTTGCTCCGTTCTTCTTGTGGCGGCATTTTTGCGAGGTCGCCCACGAGGCCTGCGGGGAGGAACATGAACGTCCTGTGGAGGAGGGACCTAGGCCTCAGACAGAGGTTGAGGCTGAGCTACCTGTGCCTCCGTAGCCAATCTAGCTAATTCTTCTTTACGCTTCTTGGCCTCAGCCAACTGTTTTCTTAACTGACGATTTTCGAGTTCCACAATGGGAACATATCGCTCAGGATTATAGTACATGTCCTCGTCGTCCCTTGGGGCCAGTGGTGCTGGAGGTCCTCGAGAGTCTGAGGACTCACTTCTCTCCTCTGGTTCTGGATTCGTCATTGGCTATTTCCCAGGGCGCCGCAGGTAGTTGACTTCTTCTTCAGGAATATTTGGATCATTTGTAGCCATAGCTAATCAGGGAGGCTTTTCCGAATGATTAGGCTCAGATTCGTACTACTTAATGCTCTCAATGAAAGCACCAAATTGTTGACGCTGTTTTTCGTCAACTTAAAATGTAGAGTAATTAAACAATAAGAACTATGGTGCAAATGAATATTATGGTGGAACAACAAGGGTTTTATGTGGTTCAGCAGTTAAATCTGCCTAGTCCGCGAGTCTATTTTATTAGAACTTGGAGTTTTCTCTCTAGATAGCAAAATATCCGTCCTCTTACAAGTGTTCATGACCTCTCTATTTATAGAGAGTTTTCAGAGTTCATTCCCACATATTTCGGGAAGATACTCCTGCTTATTAATTGAAATAATGATATTAAATGTTGTAACTCCTATATACAAGGAAACGTCCCCTGAAGACCAGGAAAATGGATAACAGACTTGTTAATATCCCTTTAATGTCGGGACGTTACAACAATAAATATATTTAAATGTACAGAACATGTTACATCAGATGATTCATCAAATCTCCGAGATCAACAATCAGCATCAGTCAAGGTTTACGGACAGGTCACGAACTGGCCATCTTACTCCAAGACATGCTCGGGGCAGATAAATACTGTCGAGGCTATCACATTTCGAGCTTGCACTTTTTAAGCTCAGGCTACTTGATCCGAAGACACTTCGTAATGGATGTATCCCGATGCTATGCTCTTTCGAGGTTTCCGTCTTGCTTCGAGGGTTTTATAGCTATACCATGAACATGCGTTTTTATATATCTCGAGCTCACACTCGACGAGTCCAACCTTCGAGGTCATAATTTATTGTCTCGAAATCTGGGTGTAACATTTTATGTAGATGATATCTTACTCATTGGAAACAATGTTAAGAAATTATTAGATGTGAAGAGTTGGCTGAGCACTCAATTCCAGATGAAGGATTTGGGTGAAGCAAGTTATGTTCCAAGTATCCAGATCATCGGGGATAGAAAGAACAGACTCTTGGCTCTATCTCAAGCAGCTTACATAGATAAAGTGTTTGAACGTTTCTTAATGACAAATTCCAAGAAAGGGCATCTATCGTCCCGCCATGAAATTCATCTTTCAAAGAAGCAGTGTCCCCAGACCCCTGAAGAGGAATATGCAATGAGAAAAGTTCCTTACGCATCTACAGTTGGAAGTCTGATGTATGCCATGTTGTGTACTAAACCAGATATCTACTATGCAGTGGGAGTAGTGAGCAGGTATCAGTCAAACCCATGACCTGAACATTGGATTGCAGTTAAGCATATTCTGAAGTATTTAAGACGGGCTAGGGATTATATGTTAGTCTACAAGGGTGGTGTTCTGAACCTTGTAGGCTACATCGATTCAGATTTTCAAATTGATGTTGATTACAGGAAGTCTACTTCTGGAATGGTGTTTACTCTTGGGGTGGAGCTGTGATATGGAGAAGCGTAAAGCAGTCTGCAATCTCAGATTCCACCATGGAGGCTGAGTACATAGCTGCATCAGAAGCAGCTACGGAAATAGTCTGGCTAAAGAAGTTATATTCAGATCTTGGTGTTATTCCAGAAATGGATAAACCGCTTGTGTTGTTTTGTGACAATACAGGAGCGATAGCCAACTCGAAAGAACCTCGTAGTCACAAGAGGAGTAAGCATATAGAAAGGAAGTATCACATTATTCGAGAATATGTGGCTAGGGGAGATGTAAAGGTTATGAAGATTGCAATTGAAGAAAATCTTGCAAATCCGTTTACAAAGACACTACCAGAAGCTACATTTGATAAGCATATCAAGGAAATAGGATTAGTATAATTAAGGCATTAATTTCAATTAGTGCAAGTGGGAGTTTGTTGGGGTTTTATGCCCTAATTAAAACTCAATTTCTTTGTAATCTCATTTATTATCAATAAAAGAATAGAAATCATTTTTTGAATAGGTCAATTACTTTGCTCACATGTTTTATTTTCATGATTATTTGTTTAATATAAACTTCTATTAAATCTTGAGCATATAGCTAATCGTATTTATAGTGACGTAATCACAATGGAATATAAATACGATTGTATGTTCAAAATAAGTTAGTCCTAACGTTAGTCAGTGCACAGGATTTACACTCACTTGCCAATCTACGATATGATCTACTTACACGTTGTAGTGTTATGTTCTTTCCAGAGCATTTGCAAAGTAGATAAGATCGGATGTATTTGTTGCATCGGACTGGACCGATATTGACAGTTGATAGGATTAGTAAACATACAGTTATTATCTATTCTAGTCATATCCTATAGTTGACCATAGATCAATTCAATCTCAATTATGAGTGGTTATTATTCTAACTGATTGTATTATTTGAGTTCTTGACTTGTTCGTTACCAGCTTACCCTACGGACTAGCCCATACTTACATCTTGGGAACTCGGTAGTATAATTGAGTGAGAGTGTTAATCATAGATATGAACATCTATAGCTTCTGATGAAGAAGTTAAACGATGGTTTCCTTTTACCTTGGTTCAAAGTGTTAAATGATAGAGATCTCATTTCAGTAATTAAATTAGTTTACTGAAATATCATTTACAAGGAACTAAGTGTTTTAAGGATAAAATACAATGAGGGGTAAAACAGTATTTTAGTCCCATCTCATTGTACTGTCTATAGAGGATTGAGTGACAATTATGGTTGTAACAATTGATAATTAATAGCGTATCTATATTTGTTATAGAGCGTTCTATGAATTCAATAGTGCAATTTCGAGTCTTTAGTGGAGTCATGAGGAATTAATAAGTTAGTAAATTTATTTGTTAGATTTATGATAACTTATTGGAGCTTGATTTCATAGGCCCATGGTCCCCATTGTACCTTGGATAAAATCATCTAGATAGTCTCAATTTATTGATTCAATTATCAATTAGAATTATCACAGTTGAGCAGGTCAATTTTGGATAGTTCCACAGAGTTATGTAATTTTGAGAAGAAAAGATAAATTAGGACAGATTTATTAATTAAGATAAATTGGTATCTAAATTAATAAATAAGTTTAAATCAATGTTCAAATTATAAATAATTAATTTGATGAAGGATTTGAATAATTATTTAATTAATTAAATCAATAGAAAATAATACAGGCCTTGATTTTATGTCTAATGGACTTATAATTAAATGAGAAATTTCACGGGCCTAAAGCTCATGATAATTTCGACCTATGGCTGCTAATTGGCTATTATTTTATTGATTTTTTAATTAAATTAAATAACCTAATTGATTCTATAAAAAGGAGTGCTAAGTGAGAGATGAAAACATAAGTCCAAAAGTAAAAAACACAAGTTTCTAGTAGTTTTTAGATTCTCTTTAAACACAAGTCATTTTCTAAGCCTCTTAGTTCTTTTCTCTTCTTCTCTCTGTATCTGTCTCATGTGTTGAGAATTGTCCACTCTAGTCTAGGTGATTCTAAGGATACTTTGGAAGACTGTGAAGATAATAGAAGATCAGTTCAGTTTCTTGATAATACTCTGCGACATAAAGGATACAATGGTTAGAGAATTTGAAGGAATGACTCATTCATTCCACTGCGTATACTGTAAGTATTCTTATCATTGTTTCTCTTTGAATTCAATTTTAGAAACATCTTCTAGGTTATCTCATATTAATTTGTTTAATATTAGATCTACATGAAAATAAATAAAGATCATATATAAGTTTCCTAATAGCTATAAAAAAAAAATTGTATCAATTGTAATTGCAAGAGTCAAACACATGTCCTTTAGGATAGGATAAGAAACAACATAACCATCACATCCAACTCTTTTTACTATTAGTTAATAGCTTTGAATAATATTTAATAACAAATCAACACAATAAATACATAGTTAAATTAATAGCTAAAAATCTATACATTTTATTTTGTTAAGCCTAGTAGTATAACTTTTAAGCCTTACGGTTTAAATTTTAAAAAGTCATGATTTAACTTTTAAGTCTTGTGGTTTAAATTTAAAAAGTTGTGGTTTAAATTTTAAACCTTGTAGTTTAAATTTTAAAGACTAGGGGTTTAAATTTTAAGGATCTGTGGTTTATATTTTAAATGATCAAGGTTTATATTTTATATGGTCGCGATTTATATTTTAATCGCGTGGTTTAAATTTTAAGTCTTGTGGTTTAAATTTTAAAGAGTCGTGGTTTAAATTTTAAGTCAAGTGATTTAAATTTTAAAAACTAGTGATTTAAATTTTAAAAAGTCGTGGTTTAGATTTTTAAGGATCATGGTTTATATTTTATACGATCGTGGTTTAGATTTTAAGCCTAGTGATTTAACTTTTAAGCATTATGGTTTAAATTTTAAAAAGTCTTGGTTTAAATTTTAAGTCTTGTGGTTTAAATTTTAAAGAGTCGTGATTTAGATTTTAAATGGTCATGATTTTATATTTTATATGGTTGTGGTTTAGATTTTAAGCCTAGTAATTTAACTTTTAAGCATTGTGGTTTAAATTCTAAAGAGTCATGGTTTAAATTCAAGCCTCGTGGTTTAAAGTTTTAAAGAGTCGTAATTTAAATTTTAAGTCTTGTGGTTTAAAATTTTAAGCCATGTGGTTTAAATTTTAAGCCTTGTGGTTTAAATTTTCAAGAGTCGTGGTTTAAATTTTAAATACTAGTTGTTTAAATTTTATAAAGTTGTGATTTAGATTTTAAATGATCATGATTTATATTTTATATGGTTGTGGTTTAGATTTTAAGCCAAGTAGTTTAACTTTTAAGCATCGTGGTTTAAATTTTAAAGAGCTGTAGTTTAAATTCAAGCCTTGTTGTTTAAATTTTAAAGAGTTGTTATTTAAATTTTAAGCCTCGTTGTTTAAATTTTAAAGAAACGTTATTTAAATTTTAAGTCTTGTGGTTCGTGGTTTATATTTTAAAAGATTATGATTTATATTTTATATAGTCGTGGTTTAGATTTTAAATCTAGTGGTTTAACTTTAAGCCTTATGGTTTAAATTTTTAAAAGTCCCGGTTTAAATTTTAAGACTTGTGGTTTAAATTTTAAAGAGTGATGATTTATATTTTAAGTTTTGTGGTTTACATTTTGAAGAGTTGTGATTTAGATTTTAAGCCTTGATGTTAAACTTTTAAATAGTCGTGGTTTAGATTCTATGTCTTGAGATTTATATTTTAAATGATTGTTGTTTACATTTTAAGATTTATGATTTACATTTTAAGCCTTGATTTTTATATTTTAAGAAATAATTTTTCATAGATTGAATACATTCCTATAAATATAGTTGTCACACATATATATGCACACTACAATTACAATGCATTTCCAATTTAACTATAATATGACACATATAATACACATTACAACAACATTTAGAATCATGTGCTCAAATAAGGATAATTTATGAAGTCTCATGATAATAATGGGTAAAGTTCAACTAAATATATTTAGTGTCTAATTTTAGTTAACTACTCCTAAAAATTAATACTTCTCAACTTTTCTCGAAATCTATGCAGACAAAACTTCATCGTTATTATATTATTCATTTGTGAAAAATCTAGTCAACATGTTTAATATATTCCAATATTATTTAGAGGAGTGAAACCACAAAAATTATTGCCGAAAATTCTTAAACAATCAATATAATGGGTCGACATAAGTTCTTTACAAAAACAATACAGATATATACCATTTTACCTTCTATATACTCACTTACATCTCTGTGATTTTAAAAATACCAAATTATACTCCAGTATTTTACCATACATTACAAAATACATACTTAAACAAATTTCAACATTATTTTTAATAAAATGATAGAACTCTCTATTCATTTTTTGATTTTTTTAATATTTATATTCTATAAAAATCTGATTTTATTTAATTTGATTAAAACATAAATATTTTTACAAATATTCTTGATTTTTTAAGTAAGGTTTATTTTAAAACTATTAAAAAATATTTTTAAGTAAAAATCAGAATAGATTTATAAATATTTTAAGAATTTTTTTTGACAAATAATTTTTTTCAAACTTTCGTATTAATATTTTTCTAATGTTTTATTTTATTTAAACAAATATTTATAATATTTTTATAAAATCTTTGGAAATAAAAGTAATCTCAAGTAATTAAAGTAAGGTATTATTGTCTTATTAAAATTATTTTCTACTCAAAATTTATTTAAAATTGATATTATTGAAAACACAAAGATATAAATAAGCATTTAAATATAGGGGAGTGGCTATGATACCTCACTTTTTTTTTTTATACAATATTATATTTACGCTCCAATTTACATACGTGTGAAAGTTATTTCGTAAGTTTTATTTACATGACGATATTCATTGTAGTTAGAGTAGGCTTCTTGCACGTTTTCGAAAAATTATGAATAGTTTAAGGTGCCAAAAACAGTGTCTAAAACGATTCTGATAGAATATTACATGGGTGATGGAAATTGAACTATAGACCCTATTTTCGGCACCCTAAATTATTCAGAATTTTTTGAAAATGTGCAAGATGCCTATTCTAACTACAATGAACAATGTCACATAAAAAACTAGTCCTTACTTGTCTACGTATGTGAACTACAACGTAGGGTGTGGTATCGCATAAAAAGGGTGTGGTACCGTAACAATTCATAAATAAAGAAGTATAATTTAATATTTTTGAAATTAGGTAAACATGTATTTAAGCAAAATACAAGAAATAAAATCTTATATACCCAAATTATAAATGTCAAAATTATAATTTATCATTATTAAAATCTAAAAGTATACAAAAAAAGCATAAATTATTAGTAGAAGTTAAATAAATAATGATATTCCTGTTTAAATTATATTTTTATAAGTATAACCTAAATAAATAAATGATGCTAAATGAAGGATGTTAAATGGTGTATTTTATTCCCTATTTAAATTATACTTTCTTACCAAAAATTTTACAAATTTATCACAATTTTTATGAATTTTTTATGTCATAATAGGTCTATTTCAAGAAGTTTATTTAGTAGAAGAAGAAAACAAGAAAAATCTAAGGATATGGTGGGTCGATGTGGGATAGTATAGTGAATGGATAGGAGGAAAGAGCATGTATATTCTCAAGATAAGTACGTACTTCTTAGAAGCATCTTTTTGAAACTAAAGAGTATAACAACTAAACTCAGTCGTGTAGTTTTATGAAAAGAAAAAAAAATCTTTTTTCTTTCTTTCTTTCTTTTTTTTTTTAAAGAAAACAATATTGTACATAGCACCGCCTATAAATATTCAACACAATACAAAATACTAGGGTGTTAAATAATAACAATAATAAATTGGTGAAAATAGTAATGCTAATGGTACAAAACAAATAAAAAATTGAGTGGAAGCATCAAGCATATGCCCTCACTCGCCTCATAAATATCCATCTTTGCATGTAATGCTAATGTCACATTATTTTATATTGATCAAGTTGAAACATACCATCTATGACTATGACCCTAATAATAAATAATTGTTTTTTTTTGCTAGGATAATAATAAATAATTGTTTTTTTTAGTTGTATTTCAAAGATAAAAAGTAGAACACTTATTAAAAAAACATTCAAATTCAAATCTTATTAGAAAGGGTGAGGACGCATGGAGTGGCGTTCCAACTACCACCCACCCTAAATTTATGTGTTAGATAAAACAAATTAAAAACATTATACTAAAATAATATATCATACACATAAATCTTCAAATTCCAAGTCTACCTTTTCTTTTTTGGTGTTATTATTTATTGTTGTCTGTCTATAGAGTATAATTATTTCTAATAATAAATTCATTTTTGTTAACTGAAGTTAAACTTTCATACAAAATTTCATGTTTATTATGTGGAAACATTAATGTTAGTAGAATAAATGTTAATTGGTTGGAAATTAGAAATTTGATACGAAGAAAGATTAGAATACAAGAGTGAAGAGTTTAACATATTAATATGTAGCTGTTTGGTACAAAGAATTGAGATTTATTTTATTAATGACAATGTTAAAAAAAATGAAAATTTGTATAATTGTGTTTGATTGGCATAATATCTTTGTATATTACTCCTGGAGATTATTTTTTTAAACTTGTGCATGGGAATTTTTTAATAATTATGTGTGAGACTTATAAATGAATTAAGCAAGTGTTGGGAATAAAATGGCGACATATTTAGAAAATATGATTTTATAGCTCATAAAATTTAGGGAAATTTACAACAAAAATTAGTATGTAGTCTAAAGAGTTGTATATAAATTACTAAGTAATTGTTTTGGCATTATAAATTAGTTAGTAGTCTAAAAAGTTACAATTAATTCACTAAATAGTTTTTTTTACAGCAAAAGCCATTAAATTGTCTAAAATGTTGCACTTAAGAAGTCACTAAGTAATTTTTTTATTGCAAAAATCACATTTTAACCAATGCCGTCTTAATTTTAATTAATGAATAAAAATCTAAAAAATTACATTTTTAACTTTGAAAAATTATTTGAAATCTGTTTTAAAAATAAAAAATAATTTAAAATTTTTAACATGAAAAATTTATTTAATTTTACTTAAACTAAATTTTAGAAAATTATACCACTTAAATTGAATTAAAACTTAGTATAATTAAAATTAAATCATTTTTTTATTCTCAAACTTTTAAATTATTTTTTATTTTTGAAACAGATTTTAAATAAATTATATGTATTTATAAGTTTTTATTAATTAATTAAAATTAAGAAAAAATTGGTTAAAATGTAGTTTTTGCATCCAAATAACTACTTTGTGATTTAAGTACAACATGTCATATTACTTACTAATTTTTACTGCAAAAAAATTAATTAGTGACTTAAGGACAACTTTTTAGACTATTTACTATTTTTTGCTACAAAAAGCTACTTAATGACTTAAGTACAATATTTTAAACTACTTACTAGGTCTCGCCACAAATTTTCCTAAAATTTATATCAAAATATTATACACTTAAGTGATAATTTTTTCCAAATAATTATATATATTTATCAACATTCAATGATGGACGAGTTAAGGTGGCATAAATCAATGGAAGATAGTGTAGAGAAAAGTAGGCAAACCAAATAGATTTAGGAAAATATGATAACATGTCTCTCATTTTTTTAAACGGAGAAAATGAGATATAAATAACTACGTAAACTTGCAAGGTAGGAAATTAACAAATTTATAGACAGGAACCCACCTAGGCTCAAAAGAAAGATTGAAAAAAAAGAAGAAAAAGACAAAATAGAAGCTGTATAAAGAAAAAAGTTAATACTCATATTCTTAATCTTATAATCCATTTTGTAAAATAACAAATCTGAATTGTGATGACCGGATTGGGATGTCAAAAAATAAATTGTATTTTACCTTATTTTTATTATTATTTGAGATGTTTTTATTTTCAGTGAGTTCGTATTCATTGGCTTGCTTGCTGAGCTTAAAAACCGAGCCTCGAGCCGCTCCACAAACCGATCCACGTGTTCTTTATAAATCTATAAAATTTTAAAAATAAAAATAAAAATGAAATAATCTTTATCAAAAGGAATAAAACCCCAAATATACTCTTCGAAAACAAAAGGATATTCCAATTATAACCCTCGAATATTCTGTTCTTTACAGTTATATCTCCCTTCCGATCTGCCCCCCTTCCCTTCTCCTCCTCTCACTTTTCCCCTTCAAACATTTTCTTGCATTTTCTAGCGTTTTCCTTCTCTTTCCCATTATCACATTTCTGACCGTATAGCCCCAACATTTAGTCGTAATTATTATAGGATGAAGTTTGGGAAGAGCCTGAGTAATCAAATTGAAGAAACTTTGCCGGAATGGCGAGACAAGTTTTTGTCGTACAAGGAGTTGAAGAAGAAATTGAAGTCTATTGAGCCTAAGACTAGCGGCATCGGAGAGCGGTCGAGCAAGCGCCCGAGAGTGGAGGCTTCCGGCGATGCGGTCGACGCCGGAGATAAGGATAATATGTCTAGGGAGGAGATAGATTTCATTTTGCTGTTGGAAGATGAGCTCGAGAAATTTAATACCTTCTTCGTTGAAAAGGAGGAAGAGTATATCATCAGATTAAAGGTAATAGGCTTCTTTTTCAAGAAATAAAATAAAATAAAATCTGGTTAATTACGAATATATATTCGTACATTATATATTCTCATGGAACTAAGATCTGTTTGGTTGCCGAGAAAATTCTCAAATCCGATGGCATCTTTTTTTTTTTTTTTAGCAATGATGGCATCTTTTTTATTCCTTTGGCAATACGATTTAAAAAAATCATGCTGACGTAATAAATCTTAATTAATTTTGTTATTTTTATATAATTTCTACGATATAATTACGCTGAAATTGAAAATCAGTATTTTCGGAATTTTGATTTACTCTGTTTAGGTTGTAAGTTACTTTTATGGATAGAGTAATAAGTGTATAACCTGCGCCGCTTCTTCCTTATTTGAAAATCAGTGTTTTCTAGAATGCGCTTGACTAAGGGGAGTGCGTAGTGCGCACAATGGAATCTTTTTCTTTTTTCGTGCTCTAGCCTCTAGTGATGGCCAGTTAAACCGTTCTAGTAGTTTATGCGCGTGACTGTTACTCACGTTTGTCAACTACGTACTGTGGTTTGCATTTTTATTTTCGAAAATGCCACTGGTTCACAGCAGTAGAGAATATTCCGTTTGTTAACGTTGATAAACGACTCGCTGCATGTAGCATGTAGCATGTAGCTGTAGGACGAGTCAACTCAGTTTCTTAACTTGGCATTTTTTCTTTTTTCCCCAAAATCTGTGCTCTTGTTTTTGTTCTATTTTAGTATTACTAACTTGATATTTAAGTGTCAGTTGTGGTTTTTTTTTTATAAAGAATTTTATAATTGACTGGTTGATTATAATATTAGTTTGTGATTGGAGTTAACAGAAGTTAGTGAGTGTTATTTTTTTTAACTCTCTTATCTCTTTGCATTATGTGAAAGAGGGTAGGCACCCAATTCATAGAGTTTCATATGCATATGCATATCCTATCAGATTCTTTTAGCACCATTCTTTTAACTTAGTTTAGTCTATATAATATTCATTAAAATGATGACGAGTGAGTAAAATTTTAAATGGGAATTGCATGAGAGTGACATATAAAGTAAAACTTAAAGAGGTGTTTTTCTGAGTCCTGCCCTTTTTTTCCCATTTTTTTCTTTTTTGGGTGCCGGGAAAATCTATGATGTATTTCTGTTTTTAAAATTTGTTCATATCTTATACTGCATCTTTATTTGTTTAGAGCTTGACAATTCTATGGTTTGGTGTTTGTATTCAGGAGCTGCAAGACATGGTGGCAAAAGCTAAGCCTCACAGTGATGAGATTCTCAAGATACGCAAGGAGATTGTGGACTTCCATGGGGAGATGGTTTTGTTGGAAAATTACAGTGCTCTTAACTATACTGGTACGAGCTTCTGCCATTCTTTTTCTTTTTCTTTTCTAAATAAGGCATTTTTATATGTCACATTGGTCATTTTCTTTTGCATACTGGAGAATTTTGTAAGAAAATAATTTATTCTTAACTGACAGAAGATTAGAAGTAGTTGCTATGTTAGTATTTGGACAACCCCTTGTACTATTTGATGCATATTTAACTTCTTAGTACAAAAACAAGTAAAATCTTATTGTTATTTAGTGTGGTTAAGTTTATGATCATTTTAATAAGCAATAAATGAAGATGTAGCATATGGAGACTAAAATGTTCAAATTAGTATCACATTTTCTGGTCTAGATACAAAATTAGAAAATTTTAGTGTGGCTTTTCTCCTGAGTCTTTGTTGAAGTTCTACACTTATTTCTCAGTCTCTGACGATTATGATTTATGATGATGCTAATTGTTCTCTTAACAATTGTTCTGGATGTGTTTCAATAATCAATACAAGCGGTTTTGAAAGCGTCCAATTAGATTGTTCGTTCAACAATTTTTCTATGAGCTTACCTCTTTTCTATTCCTTAACAGGACTTGTGAAGATACTCAAAAAGTATGACAAGCGAACTGGCGCTCTCATTCGCTTGCCCTTTATTCAAAAGGTCCTGCAACAGCCTTTCTTCACCACTGACTTGCTCTACAAGCTTGTGAAGGAGTGCGAGACAATGCTCGATGGTCTCTTCCCAACAATTGGACAGCCACCCTCCGCTGAGGCAACTACCTCCGACTCAGCCACAGCCACAGCTGCTGCAGACGATGAAGGGTGCTGTCCTACAACTTCTGCCACCGCAAAGGATGAAGAATCCCTTAGATTTCCCAAGGAACTGGCAGAGATCGAGTACATGGAGAGCTTATACATGAAGAGTACTGTATCTGCTTTGAAAGTGTTGAAGGAAATTAGGAGTGGAAGCTCAACAGTGAGCGTTTTCTCGTTGCCACCTCTGCAAGTTGGTGGGTTGGAGGAGGTTGCATGGAAAGCTGTCCCTGTTCTGGAACAAGCAGCTAAGTAGAAAGTATTTAAACTTTTCATGAAGAGAAAGAAAGTAAAGAATTAGGACAAGTATATATATATGTCCTTTTGTATTTCATTATTATATATATTAAAAATCTTACTATATGCAGTATGCACTTGCTTGTGCATTCCTTAGATATACTAACACATATGGAAAACGCAAAACTTTAGATGGAGTGAATCAGTAGAATCATAACTTTTGTATAATATAATATCTGCTACAATAGAATTAATACTATTTTATTTTATTGTATTTGTGACATGGTTGTTTCGACTTGCTTCTTGATTAAAGTTTTATAAAATTTTGATTCATATGCCGATTGTAGCTTCATTTTCAACTAAAACATTCTATTTGGCCACATGGGAGAGGCATACGTACAGCTAAAATTTACAAAGAAAATAAAGAAGTCATACCAAATATTGATCTATTAAGAAAATGATGAAAATATGTACAACATATTTCTTATCTATTTAGAGGGTAACAAAAAAAAAAACAGTTTAAAAGATAGTGTGTGATGGAAAATAACCGATTCAGATATGTGTGATTGCTAGCATTCTAGGTCTTTACGTGGAGTTGTTTTGGGAATCAAGATTTGTATTCCTCAATGTCAATGTGTATGGACCACACTTTTCAAAGATCCATAGAGGATATATTTCTTGTGTGTAAGTATCTATATTTGATTGAGGTTGGTGGTCCATGTTTTGTGAACAAATTCGTGTACATCTCAAACCAC
Organism: Humulus lupulus; assembly: GCF_963169125.1. Classification (NCBI taxonomy): domain Eukaryota; kingdom Viridiplantae; phylum Streptophyta; class Magnoliopsida; order Rosales; family Cannabaceae; genus Humulus; species Humulus lupulus. Next base: position 170,283,321 of record NC_084798.1, on the reverse strand, counting down.
AGACGAATGGTAATATGATAGGTTTGTTAAGCAAAAAATGTCAACTTTAAAATATTAAAATTACTGTCTACTAAATTTATAACATTTTATTAATTTGAAATCGTCCATTAACATTAATATTATAGCAATTATATTAATTTTATGTTTTGGATTCCTTTATTTATTACAAAGAGTTTATTAAATAAATCAAGAGATTATTACATTAGTATTTGTAATCCAATTTATCTCTATAAAAAAATCTAATTTGATAAGAATTTAATTATCTTAAAATTTTGGGAAGAAATAGTTATCTTAGGTTTGATATCAAATATTATCATTATTTTAAATTCAAATTTAAATTTAAAATTTGAGATAAAATCTGTTTAGGTCTTTTTTTAAGTTTATAATATCAAAATTCAATTTGAATTATAATTTGAGATATTATCTGATTATACTTATATTTATGTTTATACTAGATACAATCAACATACAATGTACGTTTGCTTAATTTTATTTATAGAATTTATGAATTATTTTTATTAAAATTATATAATTATCATATAAATTTTAAATAAATAAATAATATTATATATAAAAGAATGACATAAACATATTAAATGAAAAACTAAACTAAAAAATATATAAATTCAAATGTTATAAAATATTATTATTATATTTAAAAAGTAATTGTGTTCCCTTTTTTATTATTTAGTCTATCTTATATAAATATATATTCATATTAAATAATAATAAATATTATAAATACATTATATATAAGTATCGTATGTGTACAAATAATATAATTTTTAAACATAAATGATAATTTTTTGAATAAAAATCAAGATTATGTATTATATATTATTATTATAATAAGGATATTTTATAATATTTAAATTTATATTAATATAAGTATTAAATATATAGTCTTGTATTAAATATTGTTACCATAATAATATTTTATAATATTTGATTTCATATTAATATAATTAACAAAAAATTAGGATTATATATTATTATCATAATACTATTTTATAACATTTAAATTTATAATAATATAATTATTAAATATTTAGTCTTGTATTATAATGATAATTTTTTATAAAATTTGAAATTGAATTTATAGTATAATATTTTAATTTATATTAATATCATTCATAAATATCTCTTTCTAACTAGTTTTGAAGATATTTAGAATATTTCGTTAAAACTAATAAAAAAAACCGTTAAAAACAAGAATTTCCGTTATCTATGCACTTTTTATATAGAAAAAATATAAGCTTTTTTGTTGCAGTATTATCCTATTTCACAACCCATTTATCTACACTCAACACTCAACATAGTCGAATTAACATGAATTTAGACTTAAGTTTTGAGTGAAGGCCGAATTGGGTAAATAGTCACTACTCTCTTATTCATATAATAGAAGTGAAGAGGTTATTATATCGTGATTTGCTCTCTCTAAAATCTCTTATATATTATTTTGTAGACTAAGAGACTAAGCATCCCACTCATATGGATGAGGTAACCATTCAAGCTTCACATATTTTATTTTGATTCGTACACGCCTGCGGTAAGCCCTTTCTTCTTCTCTTCCTATATATATTTATCTTATATATTATTATTATTATTATTATATGATTTTGTATAGGGAAACTCCATGGTTTAACCCCACTACTTTAACAATTATTAAACATAACCCTTGATTAATGTTTCTCCATAAAATAACCCTATTAGACAAAAATGCCCTCAATACTCATTAGGTCACCTTAGTTTCTTCCCCAACCCACCCCTTCCCTTTTGCTACAATGAAATAGTTTCAGACCTCAACATGCCCCCTTCCCACCACCCTTCTCCCCTCCTCGGTGGCACCCACGACATCCGAGCTCGAGACCACAACTCCCTCACCAAATGTGAACACTAACCCAAAAGTTGACTTTTGACTATCTCTGTCTAAGTGAAAATTAGATTCTATAATTCAGCTCCTAGATAAACCAACACATATTGTCTCGTTCTCCTAATATACATAAGAATATTCTTTACTATCCAATATTGTATTGATAACGATTGATCATCCCTACTTCATAACAAACATTAGGTCTTGTATGTTGGTTTTTTATCACGTGATTGACAATGCAGCAGAAGCATGCGATAACATTTTAATGCGACAATGACAATTATTAAAGCATAAGAACGAATCACTATAGGAAACATAACTAGAATGAGATCTTTCTCATGTGCATGAATCTAAATAAAATAGAAACTTACAGATACATTTTCTAGATGTAGAACACGTGTAGATCAAATAACGTCTTACCCTCCTAACCCACCATCTTCCATACTATGACTCACACAAAGAGAATGAGACAGGTGGATGTCTATGTTATTTGGTAGGATACACAAGAAAACACTTTTCAATCTCAACACATGAGAGAGTGTTCTTCTCACGATTCAGAGAGAACAAAGTTCTTATAACGCCCTGGATAACCAAGATCATTACACTTTGTGTTTAAAATAGTGCTTAACTTGCTAAGCAAGTCATTCAAACATAAAACGTGTAATTGAAGACTAAGTCAAGGTCAAGTATTAAAAGATTTGGTCAACAAAATGATTATTTTTCATTAAAATATTAAGTTTATACACAGGATCCCCAAAATCAGTTTACAGACTTGTAAAAGACAAATAGAATACAATTTAGTCGTCTTAAGCGGCAAATCAAGGTTTGACCCTAGTTCCTCCCAAGATATCCCAACCATGGTGATCAAGCAGGCTGCATATGTACACACCGCCCCTAAAGCTCTCCAACTCATGGTTGGTTCAACTATCACTTCCCTTACCTACACCACATAGCACCCGTGAGCTAAGGCTGAGCAAGAAAACGTGAACCAACATGCACAACAAGGCAACAATATAAAAGTAGTAAATATAAATCATCAAACTCAATTAACAATAGGATATAAATAACCAACCATCAATATTATTCAACTCAGTCAAACAAGTAAACTAAACTCATTAATCAATAATAACGATTAAGTGTGAACCACACTTCTGTTTATGGTAAAATATCCAGGATCGACGCCCTTAGGCCGAATTCCCTGGCCTCTTAGCCGACCTCGGCACCCTTAGGCCAGCCTGCAAACATATATATTCACAAATACACAATACATAGCAAGTAATCAATGGTAGCGTATATAGGCATGCCCATCCAGACATTCTCAGTTACAAATATGCTCATATTCATAATATATTCATGTAAGGGATTTAAGCCCCAATCACAACTCGGGTGCAGTTTTCTTACCTCAGGTCCCAAGCAGCTAGCATATGACAGCCCCGAGTACGATCCCTAATCCTGAGCTCTTGCAGTATAACCTACTCTCAATGCGATAGTAGATAACCATTAAAATCTGAAACCAATTAAAAGCTTTGGAAACAAATACTAGCCTCCGAGACCTCGAATTCTACTAAACCGGGTAGTAGAATTCATCCCAAGTGCTTAGGTTAAAATCCCTGAGCCTCCTTAGCCTAAAAACCAACCTAGGCCATGGATGCCCAGGCGGGCCGCGACCTGGCCCTGAGGGTGGCGGCACGCCTCAAGTTAGAGTCGCCTGCCTCATGCTCCAGGGGGAGGCGGGCTGCAACTTTCCCCCTAGGGTCGCGGTGCGCCCTCTAGTCAACATGCCCTCAGGGCCTTCTGGGACACGCGGTCCGTGGCACCCATGAACTGGGACGTGACGCAGACTTGTGAACCTAGAAATTCCTGGGTTTCTCCAACGTTTTCCCAGCTCAAATCAATAAATAACCCTTGAGACTTTCAGCCAAAACCCAGAATCAAGTCTAGGACTCTTAACCACATAGCTTAGGCATAAAAACACTCAAAATCCCACTGAAATTACCACCCCAAATCAACAATCAATCATCACTCAAAAACCTAGTCAAACCCATCCTCATAATCCTGAATTCCCAGTAGAAACTAGACAGAATCCTTACCTCAGTTTAAAGCTTTAATCCTTAGCAATTACTTGGTTGTCCTAGCTTGATTCTTCAACCCCTAAGCTTCAATTCCCATACCTTTTTCCCAGCTTAAACCAAGCTTTTCCTCTTCAAAATCCTCTTAGTTTCAAAGACAAGAGAGGGAGAGAGAGAATACGTGAGTGAGAGGGAGAGAGAGAATACATGAGTGAGAGGGGGAGAGAGAGAGTGCTAGAAGTTTGAGAAATTTCTGGTAACTCTGGTTACTTCCTAGGATCAGCTGAGTATATCTCTTAATTAAAAAGGACCAAATTTCCCCTTATCTTAACCCAGCCTCCTAGTTGCTCGTTAAGGGAAAAATAGTCATTAATTCTGATTCTCGCTAATTCCTCGAGTCATCCTACCAATTCCCAATTAATCCCGACATGCCCATTTAATCACCCAGTACTTTACTCGTTATTCAATAAGTCCCAAGTATATGCTAAACTTCCCAAAATACCCTTAGGCTCACCCTGAGCCGGGTATTAAACCCCGTTGTGACTTTTTCGCTAATCCGCTCACTAGGATCGCCTCAACCCGTATACTGCAAATATATCCACATAATAATGTGGTCTCAATCATTTACACACATATAATCACATTTATGCCCGCAACGGACCAATATTACAAATATGCCCTTACTATCAAGAACGGGCCCACATGCATATTTAATACACATAAACATGCATTTAAATCCATACCATCATATAAATCATATGTGCCACATAGTCACACATTTAATCAATTAATTCAACATATATCCCATTATGCTTTCCAGGCACAGTAATCCAGGAACTTAGCCTTAACAGTAAATTCGAGTCGTTACAGTTCTCTATTTTTCTCTCTTTGCAAAATAACGTTAAATGCATCTGTTGTCCTTTTTTTTTTTCTTGATGTTATATTCTATTAATATAACAATAGTAATAAGATCTAGCCCTAATCACATTGGGCCTATGTGTAGGCCACAATCCATTTAGACTGTCGTTGGCGCCAACTACAGGGCTTTGGGCCATGTAGTATTTTATCTCTATAAAATACTATTTGTTGGGCCTTTATCATATTATTTTATGTAGTATAAAATTATACCACAAAATTAAATATGATTAAATTAACTTTCAATAAAAATTAATTTCACATAATTATCAATATAATTTTAGGGAGTGACTACAACGCATCCCTTTTTTTGCAACACCGGTGCATCCTTTTTCTATTTCGGCACCTGAATAGTTATAATCCCAATTTTTGTATATGATGGTGTACATTATTGCAATCTAGAACATCCTACAATTTTTCAAGAAATTCTGAATAAATTATGGTACTGAAACAGGGTCTAAACAGTCTGTTGCACGTGTGCCTGTTTTTTTGTGTACGGGTGTAAAATTTGACAGTTTGAACTCTGTTTTCGGCTTCATAAACTATTCAAAATTTCTTGAAAATTTGTAGGATATTCTAAATACCTACAATGTACACCGTCATATAAAAAAAGTTGAGATTATATCTATCTAGGTGCTGAAATAGAAAAAGGATGCACCGGTGTTGCAAAAAAAAAAAAAGATGCGGTGTAGTCGTTCCCTATAATTTTATTTGCCATTAAATATTATTTCATAAATAATATTTTGAATATTATTCCACAAATAATATTATTTTGTGAGATTAAAAGTAATACTTTATTATTTTTAATTAATTCCTTTTAATACCGAAATCTCACCTCTGTTTTATCGAGATAGTACAGGGACAGTATGGACCCATAGTTCTAAGCTCCAATAATTTAATTAATTTCACTAACTCTTAGTTCCATTAATTAATTTATTGACTATGAATTATTCCACTAGAAATTCATATTTGAACTCTCAAAACTATAGTCTTATATTATTATAAGCTATAACTATAAATTCCTCCATTGATTTAGTCATTGCATGAGTTATGACCCTCTGCTAGTTGTTCATCATTAAAGCTACATTTTAATGTCTGTTAACCTCTCCAATTATGTCTTTATCAAATAGTTCCATTGATCCTCTAATGAACATTATTCTATAAATTTAATTATAGAATTAAATTTATGTTCTCTAACAAAAATTAAGTGCTCTATGTTCAAGCCCCGAATCAACACTAAAAGGAACAACTAATCTACTTTCATTTAAGTAGGGAGTATATTCCATATCTGTGAAATATGTTCCCAGCCACTTGTAGTTCTATGACTCCAAGATATCAGGAATTCGTTCTTAGGAATATGGAACCTTACCCGATAAGTCAAAAGTCACAAAAGCACAAATAAGAGTTCATTATTCACTTCAGGATTGAGGTCAAGTCTCAAACGACCATCGATTGATGAATGTTGAACTTCTATATTTTAGCTGAGATTATCATAAGTTCTTTCTTTCATCATGTCCCAGTCCAATACAATCTTTATTGTATACAGTACATCCATCTCTTTGTGTCGCTACACTTTACAGTCTGGATAAACTGCTCTGTCTTAAACAGAAGATAGACTATACTCATAATCTTTATTAAATAAAGCTCTCACTTTATTTAGCGATTATAGAAATTTTTTATATTATTATCTTGAATTAAATTCTCTTGTATATATATCATTATACATATACTTAATTAAAGACCACATCAATAATATTGGATCTGCATGATAAATGACATGTATAATTAAATACAAATATGAGTGTAAAATATCAACTTTATTTAATTAACAATAATCATTCATACATAATATGCTTTAAGGGCACAAATCCCAACAATCTCCCACTTGCCCTAAAGAAAATGAGATATGTCGCGTAATCCTAAATATAAGAAATGCCTATCAAAACTCGTAGGAGGCAGCGTCTTCGTAAAGGGATCAACATGGATGTTTGTTGATTTAATCTTCTGAACGATTACATCTCCATGTGTACTATCTCTCAAATGAGGTGGTACTTACACTCTATATGATTTGCTCTCTTAAGGCTTCTGTGTTCTCTTGAGTTGGCAACCGCTCTGCTGTTGTCATAGTAGAGTACAATTGGTTTATTCATGTGTGGAAAAATTTCCAGATCACCCAAAAACTTTCTAAGCCATACAACCTCGTTTGTTGCTTCACTTCAAGCAACGTATTCTGCTTCCATGGTGGAGTCAACAATGTAAGCTTGCTTTATACTCCTCCATATAATTGCTCCACCCCAAAGTTTGAAAATAGAGCCGGATGTAGATTTTCGAGAATCTTTGTCGAATTAATAGTTATAATCTGTATATCCAATTGGAATCAAATTTTCTCCGGAATATACTAGCATATAGTCTCTCATTCTCCTAAGATATTTGAGAATGTGTTTGACTGTTGTCTAGTGATCGAATTCTGGATTTGACCAGTACCTCTGACTATACCCACAACGTAGCAAATGTCAGGTTTGGAACATAACATTGCACACATTAAGCTTCCTATTGCGGAGGCATGGGTTATCTGTCTCATTTCCTGTTCCTCTTGGGGTGTCTTAGGACATTGGTTCTTGGAGAGGTAAACACCATGACGAGAAGGGAGGTTTCCCTTCTTGGAGTTCGGCATCGCATACTTCGCAAGTATTTTATCTATATAAGATACTTGAGATAGTGCCTAAAGCTTCTTCTTGCGGTCAATAATAAATTGTATCCCAAGAATGTAGATTGCCTCATAATTCTTTCATTTGAAATTGGTTGGCTAGTTAGATAATTTATTCACATCATTTCCAATGAGTAATATATCATCTACGTATAAAACTAGAAAAACCACTTTGTCCTTGTCAATTTGCTTGTATACACAAGGCTCATCAACATTTTGATCAAAACCATAAGATTTAACAACTTGGTCAAATCTTATGTTTCATGATCTGGACGCTTTCTTAAGTCAATAAATGGATTTTCGCAGTTTGCAAACATTTTGCTCTTTGCCTTGTTCTATGAAACCCTCTGGTTGTACCATAAAGATACTTTCATCAAGGTGTCATTTAGAAAAGTCGTTTTGACGTCCATTTGCCAAATCACATAGTCAAAATGATTGGCAATGGATAAGACGACCCGGATGGATTTTAGCATGGCCACATGAGAAAATGTTTCTTTATAGTCCACACATTATTTTTTGTGTGTAGCCTTTAGCTACTACCCTCGCTTTGAAAGTCTCTACTTTCCCATCAACTCCTTTCTTTCTCTTGTATATCCATTTGAACCCAATGGGTTTTATATTTTTAGGTGGATCTACAAGTTCCCATACTGCGTTGGAGTACATCGACTCCATCTTGAGTTCCATAGCTTCAAGTCATTGTTCCTTATCAGGATCATTCATCGCTTGATTGAAAGTCAATAGGTCGTCAACATTGTCATCAGATATTGCAACTTGTGCTTCTCCAAATCCAGTGTAATGAACAGGTTGTTTTACAACTCTCCCACCATGATGGACTACTATAGTATCCTAGTTTGGAATTGTGGTATGTTCTATTCCAACTTCTAAAGTCGATTGTGGTGTGATCTTATCACCAAGTAACTCCTCGAGTACAACCTTACTTTGAGGTTTGAAGTCCCTAATATAGTCTTCTTCTAGAAAAGTAGCATTTGTTGATACCAATATTTTATTTTCTGTCGAACTATAGAAGTAACCTCCTATATTGCCTCTGAGGTATCCAACAAATAAACATACTTCAGATCTTGGTTCCAACTTCCTGGTCTTAGCTTTTAGCACATGTGTTGTACATCCCCATATATGTACATGTCTCAGACTAGGTTTGCGACCTATCCACAATTCTAAGGGTGTCTTAGCTACAGACTTAGATGGAACTAGGTTTAAGATGTATGCAATTGTTTGTAAAACATATCCCCAAAATGATAGGGGCAACGATGAGTAACTGAACATTGATCTCATCATGTCTAGCAAAGTCCTATTCCTCCTTTCTGCAACACCATTTTGTTGCGGAGTACTTGGTGCAGTGAGCTGTGAAACAATTCCATGCTCTATCAAGAAATCTTTGAATTCCTTGTCAAGGTATTCCCCGCCTCGATCTGATCGTAGAATTTTAAGGGTTTTGCCTAACTGATTTTCAGATTCGACTCAGAATTCTTTGAACTTTTCAAAAGTTTCTGATTTCTTTTGCATCAGCTATACATAAATGTATCTAGAGTAGTCATCAATGAAGGCAACATAATACTTGTTGACCATTGTTTTGGCCAACAACGAGTATATGCAAAAACGACAGAAAAATAAAATAAAACTGAATAGAAAATAAATGACACAAGAGGTTTATAGTGGATTAGCCCCAAAGAATTTGTAAAAGCCTAATCCACTTAGTGTTTTTATATATGCAAACCTACACTTGATATCAGATGAACCTTGGCCAAATGAGTTTCTCAAGTACAAGTCAGAGAATATTTCAACTGGGTTTCTCTAGAGAGTCAAGTTTCCATCCCCCAAAAGTCCCCCAAATGAAGCCACGAGCCTTGTATTTATAGGATCATGGATCATACAAAATGGGCCCCGAGTCTTGAGTCAGTCATCAACTGTTTCAACTACATTCAATTAATAAAATAATTTGAAATATTAATCAAATTCAAAGTACAACAAAATAGGCTATTATTTCAGGATATCTGAGAAAAATCCTATGCCAGTTATGGACATTTCTAGTCGAGGATATTCCTGAGATTCTGCTAGAGAAGTTACTACTCAGTAAGTTCTTGAAATGCTACTAGAGAACTTACTAGTTAGTAAGTTCTTGAGATGCTCATTTGAAGTCTCTGGTCAGCATGTTTTCTGACCAGAGGTAACCACTCCTGCAACCACTGGTCAGTAACTTTTTGACCAGTAATCAATTATAAGCTCTACCCAGTAGGTCATTTCCTACTCCTTTACACTCCCTCTAGTCGACACATTTTTTTATCATCAATACGCCACATGGTATAAATGTATTTCCACTAGTCACCTCAAATTTCCACATCATTACATTGATTTTTCGGGGATAACAATACTCATAACCACATCGAGCTTGTACATTCATTGGACCGCAAACGTCTATGTGAATTAACTCGAGAGGTTCTTTGGCTCTAACACCTTTAGAAGAGAAAGGTATTTTGGTCATTTTTCCTTCTAAACAAGATTCACAAACTGGTAGAGTTCCGACCTTTAACTCACTTAGAGGCACATCCTTAACTAGTCTTTGAATCCTATCTAGGTTAATATGTCCTAGTCTTAGGTGCCAAAGATACGTATCGTCTTGAGGTACTCTTTGTCGTTTAGGCTTTGATTGTTCAGATTTGAACATTTCAGTATTGAGTAGTGAAGACATTTAAGATCTTATCACATATAGACCTTCCTCTAGATTTCTATTACAAACATGCGAACCATTTCTTGAAATAATAACAAAATTATTATTAAAAGAAATAGAATATCATTGTTCTAAACATTTTGAATTAGAAATTAAATTCCTTTTGAAATCAGGAATAAAATAGATCTCTTTTAAAGATAAAAAAATATTTTCAGTAAAATAAATTTTCGCTTTCCCACTGCTCTGGATGAAACAAAAGCCCCTGTCCCCACTCTCAGTGTGAACTCCCCTTCTTGGAGATCTCTCCAAGAGCTAAGTATTTATAAATTAGAACAAACATGATTAATGGCTCCTAAATTAACTATCCAGGTATAACAATTATTTTTCACTAAACAAGCCTCTTTGTCCAACAATCATATTTACTTTCCTTTTTTTCTTTAACTCCTCGAGGTTTCTTTTACGATTCTTCTTACAATACCCATATGTATGGTAGTGGGAAAAATTCCCATTGAAGTTGGAGTGGGCAACTTCTTTGCCCTTGCCTTTGTTAATGTTAGGCTTCTGAGTTATGTGCTCGTTCATTGGTAATATATTCTTGTTACTTTTCCACATTTTAATATTACCAGTTAATTTGTCATTAGCAGGAATGGACATATGGGAGTTTTCTCCAGTCATTTTATTACTGTAATTAAACAAAAGAAAAATAATAAATACAACCATACACTCATACACCATAAACCATAGTATTTGTACAATGAAATAAAAATAAACATGATGCATGCTTACAAAATCCTATTCATATACGTACAACGATGAGATAACCAACACAAGTAAGTGTCGTCGATAGGATAGGTCAAATACTTGCTAGTTAAAACGAGATGCTCTGAATTGTTATTATATCAAAATATCTGATATCTTTATAATAAACAATTATTCATTATTTTGGTAAAAAATATATCCAAATAGGGTAGATATATTTTTCGTGAGTGTAACCTACTATTTCAGGTTTCTCGACTTAACCTATGAGTGTCATCAATAGGATAGGTCAAACATGGAATACATCTTAAAACCCTATCGTAAAGAGATCTACCTGTTAAAATCCTAGCCAAAACACCTTTCGATAGGGAGGATGAAAGCAAAGCCGTCTCAAGGCCCTGACTAGAACCAATGTTTTTCAACCAATAGTAGAGACCGTAGGTTATAGTGCCTTATAACCTTCTCCCACTCACTATTTTATAAATAAAAGGTTTTCTATTAAAGTATCTCATAATTTAATTACTAAGTGTTTATTATAAAAATATAACTATTAAATCTAAATCACTTATGTAATCCAAATTTTAACTCTTTAAATTCTAAGATTACCAAATTTAGAACAATTACTAACAAATACTAATTAATTTTAAACTATATTTTTCCTAGGTATTATACTCATTAATAACCCTAAAACATATTAAGGTAATCTAGACATGTTATTAATGTGACATTAGCCAATTTAACTATTTAAATCTAATTCACATTATTTGTGTCCATTTATGGTAGAAAAAGAACTATACTACTTTTCTATCCTAGGAGACATGTTAATTATAAAATTAACATTCATTCCTAGCATGTCATTTTAATGATACAGTGAGTGGGCATTCTATTATCTATGGCATGTGAAGTGATCATATCAACATGTTACCAATCATACAATATAATTAAACATCAGGGTATTGACCGAGTTCTCTTTGTTAAATGAAATTACAAAAATATACCAAAGCATTCCTTCGGCATCAAAGCTTCTTGTAATCTCCATGGGCTTCGTCATTTGTTGTGGGCCTTCCGGGATTGCATACTCAAACCCTAACCCTAAGTTCTAAATGAGATGACCTAATTTCCAAAATTAGGATTTATTATAGTTTCTTAAACTTTTGTTATTAAAATAATAATTTCATAAATTATTAATTAATAACTAATAGTTTCCAAAACTATTATAAAATTTTTGGGAAAAATAATTCATAATTATATATACATATAATAAATAGTTTCTTAAACTATTATTATAATTACAATTATTGGGATTATAACTACTCAAAATTATATTTAATTAATAATTAATTAGTTTCTATAAACTAAATTTTGACTCCAATTAAGGTGTTCAAAAATTTACATTTTTCTAAATAAAAACTAATTATTAATTTTATTAGTAGTTTTTTTTAACAAATATTTGATTTCAATAAATCAAATATTTTTCATTAAGAGATGAAAACTAATAATCTATTTTCATACACAATATATATGACTAATTTAATAGTCAAATGTTGCCAATAATAAAATTAAGAAAAGTGAACAATTTACTTTTTTAATTTTGAATTAAGTCTTGTTTCCCAAAATTAACAATTAACAATTTATTTGGTAATAAATGAGTTGATTAAAAAAAATTAATTAGTATAGTTAATTTTCAAAAAAATTTAAAAATTAATTAATAAAATAATTAATCAATTTAAATTTGAATTTGGTAACCATCACCAACTTCCAATATTTTAAGGAGGAATTATTTTTTTTTTTGTTTCTTAAATAAAAAAGATTGAGTCATTAAACTAACAACCCTGTTATTCTCATAAATATTTTAGCATCACATATTAAAATATATATGCATATTTATTTAAACTAAATAATTAATCTTATTAATTAAATAATATAAAAAAACAAAATCTCCTTAATTGTTTCACACGCCAACAATTATTATTATTTTTTAAAATTAATTGATGATTGATCAATTAAATGATCAATACAATATTGATCAATTTTTGTTTGTTGCATATTTCACAGTCACGGCAATAATTTTTTTTAAAATGATTACAATAATCATTAATACAATCAATCCCAAAACAATTTCGTGTATTCAATCCTATTGAATAACATCTCATTCATGATCATAACTTAAATTCTAAAAACTATAAATTGAAAGAAATACAAAGAACCTATACCCAACAAAACAACATAGGTATACATTGAATCTAATTCAAAAAATTAAGAACAAAACCAAAAAGAGAAAGAACCATATAGTTAACGATCAATCATATTCAACATATTAAAAATATACAAGAAATAAGAACAACCCTTAAGCCCACTCATAAAGTAGGTGTTCTACGTGTTCATACATTCAAAATAACACACATACCAGATTCATGACATATGATCTCAACCATGGTTCTGGTATCAATTGTTGGTTTTTTTATCATGTGATTGACAGTGCAGTAGAAGCATGGGATAACATTTTAACACGATAATAATAATTGTTAAAGCATAAGAACGAATCACTCTAGGAACCATAACTAGAATGAGATCTTTCTCATGCGCATGAATCTGAATAAAATAGAAACTTGCAAATACATTTTCTAGATGTAGAACATGTGTAGATCAAATAGCGTCTTAGCCTCCTAACCTACTGTCTTCCAACTATAGCTCACACAAAGAGAAGAAACCAGGTGGATGTCTATGCTATTTGGTAGGATACACAAGAACACACTTTTGAATCTCAACACATGAGGGAGTCTTCTTCTCACACTTTTGAAATAGGACCTAGCCCTAATCACATTTGGCGTATGCATGGGCCACAGTCCAGTTGAACTGTGGTTGGCGCCAACTATAGGGCTTTGGATCCCATGGTATTTTATATCTATAAAATTCTATTTGTTGGGCATTTATCATATTATTTTATGTAGTATACAATTATACTACAAAATTAAATATGATTAAATTATTTTTCACATAATTATCAATATAATTTTATTTGCCATTAAATATTATTTTGTGAGATTAAAAGTAATACTTTATTATTTTTAATTAATTCCTTTTAATACAAAAATCTCATCTATGTATTATCGAGCTAGTACAGGGACAGTATGGACCCATAGTTCTAAGCTCCAATAATTTAATTAATTTCACTAACTCTTAGTTCCATTAATTAATTTATTAACTATTAATTATTCCACTAGAAATTCATAGTTGAACTCTCAAAACTCTAGTATAATATTATTAGAAGCTATAACTATAAAATCGTCTATTGATTTAGTCATTGCATGAGTTATGACCCTCTGCTAGTTGTTCATAATTAAAGTTAGGTCTTAATGTCTGTTAACCTCTCTAATTATGTCTTTATCAATTAGTTCCATTGATCCTCTAATGAATATTTTTCTATAAATTTAATTATAGAATTAAATTTATGTTCTCTAACAAAAATTAAGCGCTCTATGTTCAAGCCTCGAATCAACACTAAAAGGAACAACTAATCTACTTTCATTTAAGTAAGGAGCATATTCCATATCTGTGAAGTATGTTCCCAGCCACTTGTAGTTCTATGACTCCAAGATATCAGGAATTCGTTCTTAGGAATATTGAACCTTACCCTATAAGTCAAAATTCATAAAAGCACAATATAAGAGTTCATTACTCACTTCAGGATTGAGGTCAAGTATCAAACGATCATCGATTGATGAATGTTGAACTTTTATATTTTAGCAGAGATTATCATAAGTTCTTTCTTTCATCGTGTCCCAGTCAAATACAATCTATATTGTATACGGTACATCTATCTCTTTGTGTCGCTACACTTAACAATTTTGATAAACTGCTATATCCTAAACAGAAGATAGACCGTACTAATAATCTTTACTAAATAAAGCTCCCACTTTATTTGGCAATTATAGAAGATTTTTATATTATTATCTTGAATTAAATCATGTTGTATATATATATATCATTATACATATACTTAATTCAAGACCACATTAATAATATTGGATCTTCATTATAAATAACATGTATAATTAAATACAAATATGAGAGCAAAATATTAACTTTATTTAATTAACAATAATCAGTCATACAAAAATACATTTTAAGGACACCAATCTCAACATTGTACACATCATTGCATACATTAGACTGCCTACTTTTGAGGCATAGGGATATCGTCTCATGTCCTCTTCCTCTTGAGGTGTTGTTAGATTTTTCTTTCTAGAAAGGACAAATCTATGACTGGTTGGTAAATTGCCCATTTTGGAATTTTTTATATTAAAAAACTATAGCACTTTATCTACATAAATTGCTTGAGACTGTGGCCAAACTTTGTTTAGTCGCTCCTTAAGGATCTGAATACCTAGAACATAACTTATTTCTTCGAAATATTTCATTTGGAATTTCTCGGGTAGCCTTTTCTTTACATTTGATAATATTTCTATATCATTCTTAATGAGTAGAATGTCAGCAATGTAAAAAACCAAGAAAACCACATTCTTGTCTTTGATTTTCTTATAGACACAAGGTCCATTAACATGTTTTATTCAAAACCGTACACTTTTATTGTGTTATAAAATTTAAGGTTCTAATATCTTGAAGCTTACTTAAGTCCATAAATAGATCCTAGAAGATTACAAACTTTTTGTTCTTTACCTTTCACCTCGAACTCATCTAGTTGAGACATATAAATGGTCTCATCAAGATAGTCGTTCATTAAAGTATTGGTATTAAATGAGTAAATCAGAGTGTGTAGTGGAAGGTGTATTGTGAAAATTTCTTTTTAATACCATAACCTAGGATCAATATATATATAACATTAAATAAAACACAATAAAAGATAGATTTAGATCTAATACCTCTTGTAGCCCATCAAGTTTCATCACTATCTTTTAGTATAAAATAACAACATCCAATTCATAAGATTGCATCAAGATCCACACCACGATCTTCTAAGCATATCCTCAACACACTATAACATGTGTGGGCACGTAGGATGACATGGACAATTTAAAATATCTTGATTTACTCAATACATGAGATTAAGAGAGGTTGAAGAAGGAGAAAGGCTAAGAGATGGTATCGTTCTTTTTTATGTTTTCTCTAAAATCTGAATAATATGTCTCTCTAAAAATCACGATACATTAGATTTTTATAAACCTAAAATAGACTCAGTCAATCAGTTTTCGATTTAATAATTTAACCAAATAAAACATATCTTTTAAATAATAATTTAATAAATAAAATAATTCCAATTACAACATTTAAAATTTGAACAAAATAAATTTAGGTCTGACCATAGGTTACACGTGCCAGATCACTGTTTAAGCACAGTGGATGGTGTGTAGCACTGTGTGCTTCTCCAATTTTTCTCATTTCTTTATTTAATTAATAAGATATAATATATACACATTAAAATAATGTATTATTTCATAAATGCATAAATATCGGTTAATTTAAAGTTAACTTTATCTGATAAAATCTAAATAATTTATTATCATATGATAAATTAATGTCATACCTTTTTAATATTAAATAACCCAAAGTCAATTAATATTATTATAAACTAATAATAGTTTTTAAATAAAATATATTAGTTAAATTATTTAATCACATAATTATACATTCCCCTAGAAAATTAATACCTTGCAATTTAATCATCTCCCAATTTATTTTGTCAATGCCACCCACACCCTAGACAGTGTAGTATAGATGTGACTTGTGGACTATAAACCTATAATACTAAACTCCAATAAATAAGATTATTAATTAAACTCTTTAATTAAATAATATTTTTTATAAATCTCATTATTACTTTCACTTTAAATCTGAATTTGAACTCTTAGTTATTATAGAGTTATATTTACAGAATTATTTCGTACAATCAATTGATATAATCACTTCATGTAGTTCTCTCCTCCAATTTATTGGATCGTTAATTAGAGCTGGTCAAAATTACTATTTTATCTTTCTAATAATCTCTTGTTCCTTAAGTATCATTAATTCACTAGTGAATAGTTAATTTATAATCAGATTATAAATTTGAGCTCAATAACTATTCAATTCCAAAATTAACCTTTAAGGGAACCAATATTCAATCCTTTTAAGAAAGCTTGGATAACAAATCTTGTAAGATCATGTTCCCATCCATCATGCTATTGAGTCTCCAAAATAAAAGCCACTAGCTTCATTATACTAAGAGACCTTAACGAGAGAATCAAAAGACCCAACAAACATGAACATGACTTCATGACAACTCAAGATTTAGAATAATCTACATATGATCATCATTTTGATATGAATTAAATCTTTATGGTAATCGACATGTTTATAAAGAAATTAATTTGTATCAGTCCAGTCATATATAATGATATGTGCACCCAAAATATGCACCCAAACATTACACACAGTGACATGTCACTACTTTTTAAAACAATGGGTCTCAGTTTTAATAGATGTGATTGGCTAGGCCAAACTGCCACATCACTGTGTGTAATGTTTGTGTATATATTTTGGGTGCACATATCATTACTCTTATATAAAATACCTTTACTAAGATGTCTATTCACATTAGTGATCTGGATCTTGATCACATGTATTATTAAAATACCTAGCAAACAGTACTAGCAACCATTCATTAAAAATTCCTTACTTTAATATGTTGTTGAATATTTTTATTCATTATATATGATCTTAATCCTCTCGTACTCACACAAGATCATACTCTCATTAATGAATATGTAATTTTATGATATTTATAATAGTTAGTAATAATTTAAATATTAAACTATAAGAAAAATGCACTTTTTTTTTAATTCTAAAATAAAATGTCTTTACACATTCTTTTAGGGCATCAACCCTCACAATCTCCCACTTACCCTTAAAGCAAGTGAGACATTTATTTGAATATGATGTTTTGCACGTGACCCTCAAATGACTTTGTAAGAAGTATCTTGGTAAACAAGTCAGCTAGGTTCTGTTCCGATGCATCTTCATAATTGTCACATCACATCTATGTACAATCTCTTTAGCCAGATGGTATTTCTTCTCAATATGCTTGCCCCTTTTATGACTTCTTGGCTCTTTTTAATTAGCTACTACTCCACTATTGTCACAATAAAGGACTAACGACATATCTATATCTGAAACACCTTCCTGATTAGTATAAAACTTTATGAGAAAAATTGCTTCTTTAGCTATGTATTTGACTTCCATGGTTAAATCTACAATGTTGGATTGTTCAATACTTCTCCAAACTACAGCTCCATTACCAAAAGTGAATACTGAACTAGACATTGCTTCCAACTCTCCCTATCTTATTGAAAATCAGAATCAATATATCCAAAGGGATTCAAGTCACCACCATAATACACAAACATATAGTCTCTCATTCTCCAAAGATACTTGAGAATGTGCTTTACTGCAATCCAGTGTTCAAAACTAGGATTTGATTGATAACGACTGACTACTCCTACTACATAACATATGTCTGGTCTTGTAGATACCATATCATACATCAAACTACAAACTATTGAAGCATAGAGATACTTTCTCATATCCTCTTCTTCTTGTGGTGCTTTTAAACACTGCTCCTTGAATAGAACATGTAACACCCTACTTCCTTAGAGCCGTTACTAAGTGAGTTTAAAACGTGCATTCAACTCGCTAATCGAGGTTTTAGGTCAAATAGTGTAATTAAGCCATAAATAGAGGAAAAACTTTAGAAACAATTCCATTTCATTGAAAATAATAAAAGTTTAGCACGTGGGATCCCAAAATACAGTTTAGAAACATTTACAACATATAAATTGAACCAAGTCGACTAAACAACAAAATCTAGGTTTATTTACAAACATCTCCCAAAATCCACTGGCTGTGGCAGCCAGGCTGGCCAAACATGTACACGCTGCTTCACACCTGCTACACTCATGGTTGATTGGCTTTCTCCTTGCCTTTACCTGCACCACAGATCATCTGTGAGCCGAAGCCCAGCAAGAAAACCCAAAACAGATAACATATGCAAGTCATACACCAAGTATATAAACTGGCCATCAATAGGCTAAACACATAAGACCTAGCCCTCCCAAGCGCTTGACCAGGCCCTGGGTTCGCGGTCCACACTGTGAGGATATCCCAGGTATCCTTTTAGGGACTCGCCCTGGTAACTCGCACTCCACGTGCTCAACGCTGCTCCCGGCCCCTTTCTGTACTCGGCCTTGCACTCAACGTGCCCAACGCCGTTCCCGGCCCTTTGCCGTTCCAGGCCCCCTGCCGATCTCGGCCTACACCGTTCCCAGCTCTTGCCGATCATTCACATAATTGCACTCAAAGCATAATAAACAGGTACAGAATACTAACAAATACAATCAAAGGGGCTACGCCCTGCAATTCAAACACATTGGGCTTAACCCTACATACAAGCTCTATGGGAACAAGGGTTTTCTTACCTGAGTCCCGAGCTCTCTGAGCACCGATGTCCCGAGCACAGTCCTCTAACTTGAGCCTCGCCGAAACCCTAGTCACAACACATTAACAATATCCATCCATCAAGTTCTAATCCATTAAATAACTTTGAACCATAACTCTAACCTTTGGGACCTTGAATTCTTTCAATCCGGGTGATAAAATCCATCCCGAGCCTTAACCATTGAGTTCCCAAGCCTAAACACCCTTAAAAACACAAGCTGGCACTAAGAGCCGCGACCCTACCCACAAGCGCCGCGGCTAGCCTCGAAACAGAGGCTAGCACTTCCCTGCAACACACACAGGCTGCGGCGCGCCTCAAGTTTCTTGGACTCCCATGGCCACGCGCGCACACGGGCCGCGGCCCTAGCCTCGAAACCCAGAATTTTCCTTCTTTTCCTACACTTTCTTCAAACCATCTCATCCACAGTCAACTCAACCCAACATTTTAACCCAGAAATTAAGCTTAAGTCTCCTAACCACACCATCTAAACTTTGCTATAAGTTCATACAGCCAAGAAACTCAGCTCACAACCTAACCTAACTTCATAATCTTAATTCACATGCAGCTCATGATTTTAACTTCAGCTAAACTGAAACTCAAGAGATTTAAAGGTTAAACTCCTTACCTCAGCTGATAATCCCTAGCCTTCTTTGCTCCTCCACCTTCAAAGCTCTCTCACAGCAAGCCTCAAGCCTTCGATTTCTGCTGAAATTCTCCCAAGCTCACACACCACAGTCCAAGACAATAAACCGACCTTGAGAGGATTAAGTTAAAAACTAAATTCTTCCTTTTGGTTCTAGCAGTTTCCTTACTTAACTATATCTAACTTTATCCTTATAAAATGACCAAGCTGCCCCTTAAGCTTAACCCCTAACCTTAATTGACTCAAGGGAAATTTAGTCATTTACCTAATCCCGCTAAGTCCCCGAGGTCCAAAATATTAATTTCCCCAATATCCCCTACTAGACATTCTATCCTCAAATATATCTCCATATTTTATTTTCATAACCCGATAACCTCGTATAATAGCTAATGCCCAAACTACCCCTCGACTCGCCCCGAGTCGGATTCTCAACCCCATTGTGACTTTTTGGCTAACCGCTCCCCAGGATTGTCTCGGATCGTGTTGCACAAACATATCACATATATATAACATTTATCACATTTATACCCCTAATATCCAGACGGGGCCCACATGCACATTTAACTCAACTAAACATGCATCATTATCATATACAAATTAATTCATATATCAACATATTAAATCATTTATTGCCCTCCAGGCACACTAATCAAGGCCCTAAGCCCTATTAGCAAATTCGGGTCGTTACAGAACAATTCCACGTTTGGTCGGTAATTGACATTTCTTGGAATTTTTCATAGAGAATCTTTCTATCACCTTATCAAATAAGGAATTTGAGAAAGTGCCAATAGTGTGTTCTTTCTATCCCTTAGAATTTGGATTCTCATAACAAAGCTTGCATCTCCCAAATCTTTCATTTGGAATTTCTTAGCTAACTATTTCTATACATTTAATAACTTTCTACATCATTACCCATGAGTAGACTATCGTCCACATAAAAAATTAAGATAACCACAATATTCCCTTTGATATATTTATGCACACATGCTTCGTCAACATTTTGTTTGAACTCGTAGGTTTTAATAATTTCATCAAAGGCAAGATTCCAAGATTTAGAGGCTTGCTTTAATCCATAAATGGATTTCAATAACTTGCACACTTTGTGATCTTGCTCCTTTTGTATGAACCTTTTGTTGGTAGCAAGTTTACCATGTGCGCAGCGGAATGCACGGGGTGGTGGGCCTCGGAGATTTCAAAAATTTTATTTAAACAAACTTTAAATAACTGATTCATTAATATACATACATTAATCAAAACAAATACAAAGAACAAGAACATTCCAGTTGAAGTCTATCAAGAGTCATTGCATTCTTTTAGTATTTAATTAACGAACATCCAATCCAAGCAATCAGCAAGTACTTAGATCACGATCTTCCAATGTGTTCTCTACACCTCAAGACGTGTGTGGGCACGTAGAGTAGCAGTGTGAATTTTTTAGTGATTCACAAGATGTACTCAACACTTAAGATCTTGGAATTCGATATAAGAATGGTTATCAGGCTTAGAGAAAAGATATGAAATATTTTTTTTTCTCTCTCTCTCTCTGTCTGTGAAAACTTGAGAAAACTTAACCACTAAGTCGCTTTTAAAACTCTAGAAAATTCTTTTATATTTAATTGTTTTAATAATTGAATTAAATTAAAAATTCAAAAATAAATAAATTTTAACTATTAAATTAATTAATTAAATAAAATATCTCAGACTGAGTCTTGGGACTTTGTTACACGCTAGTCACAGTGTAAGCATTGTGACTTGCGTGTGACACATGTCCTTTTTATTTATTTAAAAATGATAAAATATCTAAAAACTAATAACTAACCTTATCAGATAAATATTTTAATTATCTAAATAAATTTATAAACCAATTCAAATCCAATTTGAATTATCAGATTTATTTTTCAAAATTTTAAATAAACAAAAACTAATTAATTCAAAATTAATAATTTTTTATTATTTATTAATTTCGAAAACTATAATTGTTATTTAATAATAGCTTAGAAAATTAAAATTAATTAATTAATCTCAATTATATATTTGCCCTAAAAAAAGAATTTCTTCCAAATATGCCCTTTCACTGAATAATCTCGGTTTCAACTCTCACCTTGAACAATGTTGATAGAGCCACCTCGGGGACCTATGGACCTATAATTTCAAGCTCCAATAAATTTAGAATATTAATTAAACTTTAATATAATAACTTGAATATATTAATCTCAATATTATTCCACTAAAAATATGAGACTGCACACTTGCAATTATAAACATTTATTTATAGAGTACCTTAAAAAGCATCCATCAATTTAATCATCACATACAATTCAATCCTCTATTAATGGTTCATAATTAAAGTAGGGATAAGATCACCATTTTACCTCTTTAGTTATTTCTTGTTTCTTTATGTACCATTAACTTTACTACTGAAGGTTAATTCATAAACTAATTTATAAATTTGAGATCAATAACCTTTAAGTTCAAAAAGTTAACCCCTAAGGGAACCATTATTGAATTCATCTCAGAAAGGTATAGAATATATATTTGTATACTATGTTCTCAACCCCTTACATTAATGAGTCCCAAAAACAAAAGTTTTCAGCCTAATCATTATGACAAACCATAACGAGTGAATCAAAGGACTCAAATGACATAAATAGGAGTTCATAGCAACTTCAAGATAGAGATCAATTTGTATATGATCATCTTGTTGATATGTTTAATTAATACTTATAAAACAAGACAATATTTAACTAAGTATTATACAAAGTACCTCCACTAAGATGTCATACTACATCAGTAATCTAGATCTAGATTACATGTATTCATAATACTAGTGAACCGTAATAACAATATTTAATCCAAAGATTCCAAATAACTTTGTTTCACTATGAATTATTTAAATTTGTTCCCTACAATCTTAATCCTCTTGTACCAATACAAGATTGTAGTCACAATAACGAATTTGAGAATCTCCTGATATTCATATGATATTATTCAAATATTAAAACTAAATAATCAATATATGCAAAAAATCATCTCAATTATTTATTTCATAAATCCATTGTCTAATACATATGCTTTCAAGGGCGCCATTCCTAACAATCTCCCACTTGCCCTAAAATAAATGAGGCATCCCTCTCACACCCATGTTTGTTTGATGATCCTTAAAAGACGTAGTAGCTAAAGTCTTAGGATCTGCAAGGTTATGTTCAAAAGCTATCTTCATAATTGTTATCTCCTTTATGGACTATATCTCTGATCAAGTGGCACTTCCTCTCGATATGTTTTCGCCTCTTGTGACTCCTTGGTTCCCTTGAGTTAGTTACTGCCCCACTGTTGTCATAGTATAGGACCAGTGGCTTATCCATGTCTAGAACAACTTCGACATCAGTATAGAACTTTTTGAGCCCCACAACCTCTTTAGTTGCTTCACAAGCTGCTATGTATTTGACTTCCATGGTAGAATCTGCAATGTTGGTTTGTTTAATACTATGCCTGACTATAGCTCCACCAAGTGTGAACATTGATCCGGAAGTCGATTTCTGACTATCTTTGTGTGATTGAAAATCAGAATCAGTGTAAACCACCTGAATATACAAGCATATATTCTTTAGTTTTCCTAAAATACTTGAGAATATTCTTTACTGCAACCCAATGACTTAATCCTGGATTGGATTGATAACAATTGACTATCCCTACTACATAACAAATGTCAGATCTTGTACACAGCATGTCATACATTAGAATGCCTACTGCAGAGACGTAGGAATACTGTTCCATGTCCTCTTCATCTTGAGGTGTCTTAAGACACTGCTATTTAGAAAGGACAATTCCATGACAGGTTGGCATGTCACCCTTCATGGAATTTTGCATACCGAAGCATTCTAGTACCTTATCAATATAAGTTGCTTGAGACAACACAAAAACTTTATTCTATCGATCCCTAAGGATCTGAATGCCAAGAACATAGTTTGATTCTCCTAAATCTTTCATTTTGAATGGTTTAGCTAGACATTTATTTACTTTTGTTAATGTTTCTATGTCATTTTGAATATGTAGAATATCATCAACGTAAAGAACTAAGAAGACCACAATGCCATCTTTGATTTGTTTATAGACATAAGGTTCATCAATGTTTTGCTCAAAACCATAAGTTTTTATTGTGTCATCAAATCTTAGATTCCAAGATCTTGAGGCTTGTTTGAGTCCATAAATGGACCTAAGAAGCTTGCAAACCTTTTGCTCTTAACCTTTGACTTCGAACCCTTCTGCTTGAGACATATAAATGGTTTCATCAAGATAGCCATTCAGAAATGTTGTCTTTACGTCCATTTTCCATATCTCATAACCCATGCACACAACTATGGACAAGAGTATGCAAATTGATTTTAGCATGGATACAGGAGAAAATATTTCTTCATAATAAATCCATTCTCTCTCGCTATAGCCTTTGGCTACAAGCCTAGCTTTGAAAGTTTCTACTTTCCCATCAACTCTTTTTTTCTTCTTGAATATCCATTTTCAACCGGTAAGTTAAACATTTTGTGGTAGATCTTCAAAAATCCAAATGTCATTCATATCAAAACTGAGGGTTTTGAGGAATGTATCCACATGATGCTCATTAGATGACATGATTGCTGAAATAAATAAATAACATAAAATGGATTTAGCAACCTTTGTGAGTGTAACCCATTATTTTAGATTAATGACTTAACTCAAGAGTGTGCCTTAGGGTCAGACAAACTTGAAATACATCATTCAATCATATTCTTATAAAAAAAAGATGTTAACCTTGAAAATAACACAGTCAGAAACCTTCCTTAAGGGGACACAAACAAAGGCACGTCGATGCCCATTCCATGAAACTTCGATGTTAACTAATAATGGAGACCATAGGAGTTATTGTTACATCTAATTTTCCCACTCACTATTTTAGAATATCCGTGTTCTCAAAAACATCCTATACTTTTTAATTAAATATATTAATTAAATTAATTTACCAAACGATATTCTAATAATTACCAATTTACCAAAGTTTCATGGTAAATTAATAATTAGAATATTCTAATAATTACTAATAAATATTCTAAGAATTCCAAGCAGAAGCTGAGCAGTTAGGTAAATCACTAAAAGTTCTTTGATCTAATCGATGATGAGAGTACTTGGATTATGAATTTGAGGACCATTTGTGTAAGCATGGAATTCAATTCTAACTCACAACACCTAGAACGCCACAACAAAATGTTATTTCAGAAAGAAGGAATAGGGCGTTACTTAATATGGTTAGATCAATAATGAGTTATTAATTAATACCACTATCGTTCCGGGGCTATGCAATTCAATGTGCAATGTACTTATTGAATGCTGTTCCATCTAAGTCAATCCAGAAGACACCATTAAAACTATGGTATGGTAGTAAACCTAGTTTGCACCATTTTTTGTATTTGGGATGTCCAACACACGTGCTAAAGGGGAAGACTGTGAAGTTTGACTCACGGACTGAATTGTGCATGTTTGTAGGGTATTCCAATGAGACTAGAGGTGGTATATTCTATAGTCCAAAAGAAAATAAAATAGAACATTTGTACTAAAAAATGCAACTTTTCTTGAACATGAATATATTAATAACCACAAGCCTCACAGTAAAGTTGTACTGAAGGAATAGTCACATATCAAATAAATAAATCACCGACTATTCAAAATGAACAACGACAAGAAGAAGCCATAAGTTATAGTCAGAATAATAGAGAACCTCGTTGTAGTGGGAGGGTTCTTAGGCGACTAGTTCGCTATTGTAGAGCACCAAAAAAAAAATTTAGTTATCAAATTTTTGTGTTTTATTTTATTTAATTGTTAAGTACATTCCTCAAAAAATGTGAATTTAATTATTAATTGTTATTTATTTATTTATTTTGAAAATGTAATTAATTGAGTTTTGGTTGAATGCACTAAGGTGCATAGTAGGTAGTGATGCACCCTAGTTATTGATTGTGTGCACGTGCATGGTTGCATGGTGCACATGTGTAAAATTTTCTACACACTTTGTAGTTGCCTTTTATTAGATTTATTTATTGAATTATTTAAAAAAATAATAAAAATAAGAAGAAAAAAGGGGCTTGGACGTGTGGAGTGTAATGGGAAATGAGGATTTTCTTGACCTATTTTGTTTGGATGAATATTGGTTAAAATAGAAAAGATGCTGTCATCTTTATTCCATACCAATTAAAATAAAAATAATTTAATAAAAATTAAGAGAAAATAATTAGAAAAAGGAAACTTACCCTTTTATTTTTATTAGGCTATTATGAGGGAATTAATAAGATAAAGGAGGAAGGAAAATAGAAGAAGAGCCATTATACTCTTGGTAGCCGAAAATGAGAGAGAGAGAGAGAGAGAGAGAGAGAAGAAGAAGAAGAAAGAAAGGAAGAAGAAGGAGAAGAGAAAACCAACTCTAGGGTATGTTTTTTATGTTTATATTTGAAATTCCTTTTCTTTGATTCTTGTATTTTGACTATATGTTTTGTTGTGTTGTTGTTGAATCTCTCCTTCTCCTCATGATGGATTTCAAAAGAAAACCCTAGGCTTGAACAAGGGGTGATAAAGTTTGGGTATTGGTCACCTTGTGTATTCTTGATTCTACAAATCAAGAAAGGTAATGAACCCTTAGCCCTTTTGTCTTTATGTATTGTTGGTTTATATGAATGGGGTATGTTGATTTTGACTATTTTGATGTTGGGGTTGAAGGGTTGTATTGATTGGATGTTTTCTTTGGTTCATGGATTGATGGTTATATTTTTTTTATGATGATGCATGTGGGAATTGACCTAGGCGTGGCATGGGTATTCTTGTTGTTTGGATTCTTATGGCTGTAATTCTTAGATGTATATTCATAGTATGTGAATAGAGTTGATTATTGATATGTGGTGTTTATGATATGTTGTTTACAGATTTTCTATGATTTGATGATGGGTATGTTTTGGCTTAAAGACTCTATGTGATTTAAAAGGTTTTAAATTGTGATTTAAAAGAAAATGATGATGAGTATTATTTTAAAAATAACATGAAAGGATTTGATAATTATGGGCTATGGGGATTTCGGCCTAAGGGTGATTTTCAAAGCATGATGATTTTTTTATTTTTTTTTTATTTTTTGTTTTATGTCAATTCAAATTTTAGAAAACATGATAGGTTGTTGTAAGATTTTAAATGGATATATGTTGGTTTTGTTCCTTTGGAATACTTGCAAGAGAGTAATATATCAACAGTATATTTAAGACAAGATCAAAGATGATTATTTGTTTATGACTTGTGAATATGTTTCAAAGTGGTTGACGAATTATTGTATGCTAATGGTAACATTAAAATAAATAAAAAGGATGTAGAAACATGCTAGGGTTTGTGTTGGAATATTGTTAAATGAATATGTATGAACTATGTGAAATATGATGAAAAGAATAAATTTCATAATTAGGGTACTTGCTGATTTTTGTGTATGAAAGTTGTCAAAATGATGAGAAAAATGTTCTTGAATGCTTAAGTAAATTTTACAAGTTGTTTTGATGATTTAAGAAGTTAATGGGGGATTTTAAAGTGCCTTGAGATGATATTTTGTGCAAACAATTACCTACAGATTTTTTTATATTTTGATGAAAATATGAGTTTTTAAAAAATAAAAAATGGTGATTTTTAAAGATATATTTGGTTGCAGGAATTTTAGTAAAGAATGTGAGGTTGTAGTTTTAATAATAGAAATTTGGTGAGTATCTTGAAATAAAATTAATACCCTAAACTATGGAAATATTTAAAAGTGGTATTTTAAATATAACATGAGTGTTCATCTTAATAGTTATGATTTTTTTTTTATTTTAATTAAGAAAACTGGAGAATTTAATTTATTTGTGAATCTTTAAGTAAATCAAATAGTGGCTGAATGTTTATAAAAATATTTTTAAGATAGTTATTGAATTATCACTTATGAATTAATTCTATTTAAAATTAAGTCTTAAAAAAATACAAGTAAAAATGTATTTCCCACATCAAAAAATTATACTTTTTCTCACATTAATTTTGTAAATTTGTTAATTTGATTATAATCTTATTTTCTAAATAAACATGTTAAAATATGAGTATTTTTCATAATTTTTTTTTAGTCTTTGTTATTTTATGGAATTTAAAAGTAAGTAATGGAGTTATTATATTTTAAATGATTAAATAAATTATTTTATGAAATAAAACAATGTCTTGAGAGATTTAATCAACCTAGTAATTCTAAAAGGACAAACAATGGAAATCAAGAATGTTACAAATTCATTATTTTCAAAATGATAGAAATAACCGCGTAAGAATTATCGTTTTTAACGCCGCTTTTAAACAACGTTCCCACGTATGCATGTCGCATGCAATTCCACTTTTACGTTAAAAAATATGCCTATTATGCAACCATATAGTTTTTTATAGAGAGACCATGCATGTAATATAGGTGGAATGTGCATTATTCTTTTATGACCTTATGTGTAAATATGCCTTGTTTATATGTTGTGAGTAGATTTCACCATGTGTGCATGGCCCATGCACACATGGGTTATATAAGTGGGCAAAATGGAGTTTATGTGATGCTAAGGGATGCTATTTTGGTTATGGTATAGGCTCGTTGTGAAGTTGTCATTTTGCTTTGCTTGGACCTGAGGTAAGGAAGTTAAATATAATCTTTGTTTATTTATGCTATGAATGGTAAGATCGTTTGTATAAATGGGAATGCTATGATTGATGATACTTTTGCGCTATGAATTATCAAATGCTTTATTGCGATGATGTGGCTGGTTTGAATGTCATTTTGAATGTTGTATGCTATGAATGGATGTTAGCGTGGTGAACGCAACACATGAAAAAGGGGTTGCTAAGTATATGAAGATGTAACCCGAGTTACTAAGGATAAGAAGACGTAACTCCAAGGGCGGACGCTCCGAGGTTATTCAAGGACCAGCTATCCTGTTTACCTCAAAGGGTGACATGGACAAGTTAGCGGGCCACGATCACAAGGAATGATGTTTATGATATGATGTTATGATGATGATGATTTTGCATATGATGCCAATGTTGTTATGATTATGTTTATGTTTACGATATTGATGATATTACAATAATGATGCTATGATGTGTGACGATGTATGAATGCGATTATGATTTGTTGTGATTTACTTGTGTGCTGTTTGTACTTCCTTACTGAGATTTTAGCTCACCCCTTACTTTCCCTTCAAAGTAGCAAATAGGTTTCTCTATGGCTCACGTTGTGATGTGGGAAGTTCTATCATCATGGTGTGTATGGCGTGGGGGCATCCTATGGACGAGAAATGATCCGTTTAAACACCATTTTCTTTTAATAATGTTATGTTAAATTGGACTTTCTAAACTTATTAGTGAGACTTGAACTTTGATTGTTTTTAATAAGTTTGCATGAAAATTTCTATTTTCTTTTAAACTATTGGGCTCAACTTGCATGTTTTAGCAAGACCCCATTGGAATTCTATAATAAGTGGCTTTTCTCTTTTAAACCCATGAGTATGCGAATGTTTTATAAAGTACTAGATTTTGACGTTTTACAAATGGTATCAGAGACGGTCGTCCATGTTTCCAAGGATCCTCCCCATACACGCTAAAGGCGGGAAAATCTCACCTCACCGCGTCGTAGGTATTTGTTTATGTGCTATTACTTGTTTTTGTTTTATTTAATTTTATAATTTCATAAACTGCAGTATAGTAAGATGGCTTCTAATTTGAAAACTACTAAGAAACAACTACTCAAGGAGATCCGCGCAATACCCAAAGTTCAGCTTGAAGAGGATCCCTACGATTGGCAGATAGCGATTTTGAAAACAACAAAGGTTGTTTGTGATCGCATTCAGGGGATCATGAACAAAAGAGGAGCCTTGCTATGGCCCATAGAGCAATATTGGGTTTTGAGGGAAGAACTGTCGATGTACTCGGAGGCCCTTCATCAATTGGCTCGAGCATGGAATGACGTTGAGCAAGATTTCCTGGAGTTTAGTACCATGGAGTACGTAATTCGCGATCTTCTGGGAAATTACAATTTTAGTCGTCTGGAGCTAGTGTTAGTGAAGATGGATGACGGAGAAATAGAGGAGCATTTGGAGACGGTACACGATGTGGAAGGAGAATTGGCAATTGAGGAAATAATTCGAGCTATACCATGTCTGGCCACTAGGATGGAGATAATGGCGAGCGCTCCCGGCTATTTCCACATCCTAGAAAATGTCTTTAATTACAGTTCAGGGGACGAGTCCACCGTTGAGGACTAGAGTCCAGTGCATAATCGTTACATTGGGTGCTAATAAATAAAATGGGATATTTTCTATGACCTCAAGGGATTTATGTTTGGTAATTAAACCGTTTTTGGGATTGTTTAAATTTTGGAATAATTTGAACATTTTGAATGCTATGGTTTATTTTGTTGCAAAATCTAAATGATGTGGTTTGAATGTATGATTCTACAAATATCTATCAAACCATTATGCAATGTTCTTTCCTTATGATCTTCCTTTGATTGCCTTAGAATCTCATTATGTCGACTAGAGGAAGAGGAGGAAAGGGAAGAGGAAGAGGCAGAGGAAAGGGTGTCTCCACAAGGTCTGAAACCACGATAACCCCTGATGTAGAAATGCCATCAGTTCAACCTGCAGCTCCAACAGCACCATTTGTGGACCTAGCCGCAGAGGTAGCAAGGTTAAGAGAACAATTGAGGTTGAGAGATGAGGAATTGGCACATGCTAGGCAAGCACCTCAAACGCCTCAAACGCCCCAAGTACCTCAAGTACCAGTGGCGCAACCTCAACCGCCAATACCACCACCTGCACTGCTATCTGTAACTTATGGGTTCGAGCCAGTGTATGAACGTTTCAGAAAGCAAGCCCCACCAACCTTTGAAGGGAAAGCTGATCCAATAGTGGCAGAGGAGTGGTTAAGATTGGTTGAGGCTATTTTCGATCATATGGAGTTGAATGATTGCCAACGAGTCTCCTGTGTAGTTTATTTACTTAAGATGGATGCACGTATTTGGTGGGATGTAATTAAACAGACCCGTGACCTGAATACCATGACTTAGGCAGAATTCGTCCATGCTTTTAGTAAGAATTATTACAGTGCAACCGTACTAGCAACCAAGGTTGACGAGTTCGTAACTCTGGTACAAGGGAACCTATCTGTCACTGATTATGCACAAAAGTTTGATAGGTTGGAAAAATTTTCTCCTGAAGTGGTGCCAACTGAAACTCTGCGAGTCCAAAGGTTCGTAAGGGGACTCAAGTCGATGATCGCTAGGGATGTTATGATGACCAGTGTTGAAGTGGTCAGTTATGAAGAAGTACTTGATAGAGAACTTGAGGCTGAATATTTGGAAGAACGGATATGGAAGGACAATGCTGCCAGAAGAGAGAACTATCGAAACAAGGTTTTTAATGAGGGTAACAAAAGGAAAGCTAATGAAGGGCACAACAGTGGTGCTGATAAGAGACCTAGACCTCCGGCCACGAATAAGAACAATCACAACACTCAGAACCACAGCAACCGCAACAATCGCTTCAATGACCGGAACCGTGGGAACCATCAAGGCAACCGAGCAGACCATCCCATCTATCCTAAATGCTCAAAAAGACACCAAGGAGAATGCCTGGCCGGTGCCAATAAATGTTACAAGTGTGGTCAGGTAGGACATTTGAGGAAGAATTTCCCATAATGGAAGGTTGGGCAGAATAATAAAAGCAATTTGGTGCCAGTAAGGGATTTTGCCTTAACTCAGAATGAAGCAGCCAACAGCAACACCGTAGTCACAGGTCAACTCCCTATATCTGGTACATTGTGTAGAGTCCTTATTGATTCTGGAGTGACTCATTCTTATGTTTCCATGAATGTGAATGATAGACTAAATATGCCTTATAAACTGTTTAAGCATAACTTTAGTACAATGTTTCCACCAGGAGATATGATGTTGTCAAATAAGTGGTTACCGTCAACACCTGTAATGGTAGAGGGCAGGGAGAGCCCAACAGATCTTATAGAACTAAGTATACCAGATTATGATGTCATACTTGGCATGGATTGGTTATCCAAACACTGGGCTAAAATAGACTATCAGAAGAAGACTGTAGATTTCAGGCCAAAAGAAGGAGAGGTCTTTTCCTTTAGAGGCGAAGTAGCGAGTTTTCAGACACCCATAATATCTGCACTGGAAGAACGAAATATTATGCAACATGGTTGTTTGGCGTTCCTGGCTAGTGTGGTGGATAAATCCAAGGAGTCAGAACTAAAACCCAAAAATGTACATATTGTTTGTGAGTTCCCGGAGGTGTTTCCCAAGGAATTACTAGGATACCCTCAGACAGAGAAATCGAGTTTGTAATCGAGCTTGCACCAGAAACAACATCGATCTCTAAAGCACCATATCGGATGGCACTTGCGGAGCTAAAGGAACTTAAGAACCAGCTACAGGAGTTGTTGGATAAGGGGTTCATAAGACCTAGCCATTCGCCATGGGGAGCACCAGTCCTATTTGTGAAAGAGAAGGACGGGAGTATGAGGATGTGCATTGATTACCGAGAATAAATATCCTTTGCCTAGGATAGACGACCTTTTTGATCAACTGCAAGGGGTAGCAGTATTATCGAAGATTGATCTGCGATCCGGGTACCATCAGTTGAAAGTGAAAGAGGGAGACATTCCGAAAATGGCTTTCAAAACTCGCTATGGGCACTATGAATTCTTAGTGATGTCTTTTGGACTCACGAATGCCCCAGCAACATTTATGGACATGATGAACAGAGTATTTAAGGATTTCTTGGACAAGTTTGTGGTATTGTTCATAGATGATATCCTTATTTACTCGAAAACCAAGGAGGAGCACGAGGAGCATTTGAGGCTGACTCTGAAAAGACTACGAGAACATCAGTTATACGCTAAGTTATCTAAATGTGAGTTTTGGCTGGAACATGTAACTTTTCTACGGCATATAGTGTCCAAGAATGGGATAGCAGTAGAACCATAGAAGATCGAGGCCATTAGAGACTAGCCCCAGCCAAAGAATGCCTTAAAAGTTTGAAACTTCTTAGGATTAGCGGGTTACTATAGGAAGTTTGTTGAGGGTTTCTCGAAGATCGCCACACCATTGACCAACTTAACCCACAAACATCAGAAGTTTGCATGGACTGAAAAATGTTAAGAGAGTTTCCAGACCATGAAGGATAAGTTGATTTCTCTGCCTATCCTTTGTGTTCTCACTGAGGGTGGGAAATTTGTGGTGTATTGTGATGCATCAAAGAACGGTTTGGAATGTGTGTTGATGCAAGATGGGAAGGTGGTAGCTTATGCTTCCAGACAACTCAAGGATTATGAGCAACGATATCCCACTCATGACCTTAAATTGGCAGCAGTAGTGTTCGCACTAAAGATATGGAGACATCACCTGTACAGAGACAAGTGTGAGATATATACTGACCACAAAATTCTGAAATACTTCTTCATGCAAAAGGAGCTGAATATGAGGTAGTGAAGGTGGTTGGAATTAGTGAAGGACTACGATTGTGAAATTCTATACCACCCAGGCAAGGCCAATGTGGTTGCAGATGCTTTGAGTAGGCGTGGACAAGGGAATGCCTCAGCACTACATAAAATAGAGATGCCTCTGCAGAAAGAGATCATAAATGCCGGCATTGAAATTGTGATGGGAAGTTTAGCGAACCTCACATTGCAATCCTCTCTACTAGAACAAATTCGAGAAGGACAGAAATTGGATGAAGCCTTAGTGAAACAAGAGGCTTTGGTACAAGAAGGTGGAAGCAGCGATTTCACAATATCTAATGGTGGATTGCTGAGCTATAAGAATAGGATTTGTGTTGCCTGACGATGCTGAGATTAAGGAAAGTATTATGAAAGAAGCGCACACAATACCTTATTCCGTACACCCAGGGTCCACGAAAATGTACCATGACCTTACGGCGTTATATTGGTGGCATGGAATGAAGAGGGATATTACTAAGTTTGTTGCTAGATGTTTGACATGCTAGCAAGTCAAAGCAGAACACCAAAGGCCAGGGGAGTTGCTTCAACCGCTCTACATTCCTGAATGGAAATGGGAAGATATAACAATGGATTTTGTGGTAGGGTTACCCAGAACCACCAAGCAGCACGACTCTGTGTGGGTAATAGTAGATAGACTCACTAAATCTGCCCATTTTCTGCCAGTCAAGACCACATACACGGCGGACCAATATGCAGAATTATATGTAAGTGAGACAGTGAGACTTCTTGGGGTGCCGAAGTCAATAGTTTCTGATCGAGGGTCAATTTTCACATCAAACTTTTGGAAAGGGTTATAGAGAGCTATGGGTTCAAGACTAAAGTTTAGCACCACATTCCATCCTCAGACCGATGGCCAGTTTGAGAGGACTATACAGATTTTAGAGGACATGTTGAGGTGCTGAGCTATGGACTTTTCAGAGTCTTGGAACCGATACTTACCCCTAATGGAGTTCTCTTATAATAACTGTTACCAATCTACTATTGGGATGGTTCCCTATGAGATGAAGATTCACCAAAGAATGATTCTCGCGCAGAGTAGGCAAAAGAGCTACGCTGACCTTAAGAGAAGGGACATCGATTTTTCAATGGGCGAGTTTGTTTTCTTGAAAGTCTCGCCAATGAAAGGTGTTATGCGCTTTGGGAAGAAAGGGAAGTTAAGCCCTAGATATATAGGTCCATTTGAGATTTTGGACAGAGTTGGGCAAGTTGCTTATCGTTTGGCACTGCCCAAGCATTAGCTGAAACGCATAACATCTTTCACATCTCGATGTTGCATAAGTATGTGTCCGACCCCTCTCATGAATTGAGTTACGAGTCGTTACAGCTGAAGCAGGAGCTGAGTTATGATGATCAGCCTGAGCGCATTATTGAAAAGGGAATCAAGGAACTAAGATCCAAAAGGATTCCACTAGTTAAGGTCCTGTGGACGAATAGTACGGAACGAGAAACAACATGAGATTTGGAGGAAGACATGAAAGAAAGATACCTTGAATTATTTGGTAAGAAAGAATTTCGGGACAAAATTCCTTTTAAGGAGGGTATATTGTAGTGCACAAATTTTTTTTTTTAGTTATTAATTTTTTGTGTTTTATTTTATTTAATTGTTAAGTGTTGTGAATTATATTATTTAATTGTTTGTTTGTTGAAATTAATTGTTAGAATTGAGTGAATTTCATTGTTAATTGCTATTTATTTATTTATTTTAAAAATGTGATTAATTGATTTTTGGTTGAATGCACTAAGGTGCATGGTAGGTAGTGATGCACCCTAGTTATTGAGTGTGTGCATGTGCAAGGTTGCATGGTACACATGTGTAGAATTTTCTACACACTTTGTATTAGCCTTTTATTAGATTTATTTATTGAATTATTTAAAAAAATAAAAAATAAAAATAAGAAGAGGAAAGGGGCTTGGACGTGTGGAGTGTAATGGGAAAGGTGGATTTTCTTTACCTATTTTGTTTGGATGGATATTGGTTAAAATGGAAAAGATGTTGTCATTTTTATTCCATACCAATTAAAATAAAAACAATTTAATAAAAATTAAGAGAAAATAATTAGAAATAGGAAACTTACCCTTTTATTTTTATTAAGCTATTATGAGGGAATTAAGATAAAGGGGGAAGGAAAATAGAAGAAGACCCATTATGCTCTTGGATGCCGAAAATTAGAGAGAGAGAGAGAGAGAGAGAGAGAGAGAAGAGAGGGGGGGGGGGGGGGGGGGGCGTGAGCTAGAGAGAGAATGAGAAGAAGAAAGAAAGGAAGAAGAAGGAGAAGAGAAAACCAGCTATATGGTATGTTTTTTATGTTCATATTTGAAATTTATTTTCTTTGATTCTTGTATTTTGACTATATGTTTTGTTGTGTTGTTGTTGAATCTCTCCTTCTCGTCATGATGGATTTCGAAAAAAACCCTAGGCTTGAACAAGGGGTGATAAAGTTTGGGTATCGGTCACCTTGTGTATTCTTGATTCTACAAATCAAGAAAGGTAATGAACCCTTAGCCCTTTTGTCTTTATGTATTGTTGGTTTATATGAATGGGGTATGTTGATTTTGACTATTTTGATGTTGGGGTTGAAGGGTTGTATTGATTGGATGTTTTCTTTGGTTCATGGATTGATGGTTATATTTTTTTATGATGATGCATGTGGGAATTGACCTAGGCGTGGCATGGGTATTCTTGTTGTTTGGATTCTTATGGCTGTAATTCTTAGATGTATATTAATAGTATGTGCATGGAGTTGATTATTGATATGTGGTGTTTATGATATGTTGTTTACAGATTTTCTATGATTTGATAATGGGTATGTTTTGGCTTAAAGACTCTATGTGAAAATATGCAAAGGTTTTAAATTGTGATTTAAAAGAAAATGATGATGAGTATTATTTTAAAAATAACATGAAAGGATTTGATAATTATGGGCTATGGGGATTTCGGCCTAAGGGTGATTTTCAAAGCATGATGCTTATTTTTTTTTTTTTATGTTTTATGTCAATTTAAATTTTAGAAAACATGATAGGTTGTTGTAAGATTTTAAATGGATATGTGTTGGTTTTGTTCTTTTGGAATACTTGCAAGATAGTAATATATCAAGAGTATATTTAAGACAAGATCAAAGATGATTATTTGTTTATGACTTGTGAATATTTTTCAAAGTGGTTGAAGAATTATTGTATGCTAATGGTAACATTAAAATAAATAAAAAGGATGTAGAAACATGCTAGGGTTTGTGTTGGAATATTGTTAAATGAATATGTATGAACTATGTGAAATATGATGAAAAGAATGAATTTCATAATTAGGGTACTTGCTGATTTTTGTGTATGAAAGGTGTCAAAATGATGAGAAAAATGTTCTTGAATGCTTAAGTAAATTTTACAAGTTATTTTGATGATTTAAGAAGTTAATGGGGGATTTTAAAGTGCCTTGAGATGATATTTTGTGCAAACAATTACCTACAGATTTTTTTATATTTTGATGAAAATATGAGTTTTAAATAATAAAAAATGGTGATTTTTAAAGATATATTTGGTTGCTGGAATTTCAGTAAAGAATGTGAGGTTGTAGTTTTAATAAAAGAAATTTAGTGAGTATCTTGAAATAAAATTAATACCCTAAATTATGGAAATATTTAAAAGTGGTATTTTAAATATAACATGAGTGTTCATTTTAATAGTTATGATTTTTCTTTATTTTAATTAAGAAAAATGGTGAATTTAATTTATTTGTGAATCTTTAAGTAAATCAAATAGTGGCTGAATGTTTATAAAAATATTTTTAAAATAGTTATTGAATTATCACTTATGAATTATTTCTATTTAAAATTAAGTCTTAAAAATAATACAAGTAAAAATGTATATTCCACATCTAAAAATTATACTTTTTCTCACATTAATTTTGTAAATTTGTTAATTTGATTATAATCTTATTTTCTAAATAAACATGTTAGAATATGAGTATTTTTCATAACTTTTTTTGTCTTTGTTATTTTATGGAATTTAAAAGTAAGTAATGGAGTTATTATATTTTAAATGATTAAATAAATTATTTCATGAAATAAAATAATGTCTTGAGAGATTTAATCAACCTAATAATTCTAAAAGGACAAACAATGGAAATCAAGAATGTTACAAATTCATTATTTTCAAAACGATAGAAATAAGCGCGTAGGAATTATCGTTTTTAACGCCGCTTTTAAACATCGTTCCCACGTATGCATGTCGCATGCAATTCCACTTTCACATTAAAAAATATGCCTATTATGCAACCATATAGTTTTTATAGAGAGACCATGCATGTAATATAGGTGGAATGTACATTATTCTTTTATGACCTTATGTGTAAATATGCCTTGTTTAAATGTTGTGAGTAGATTTCACCATGTGTGCATGGCCCATGCACACATGGATTATATAAGTGGGCAAAATGGAGTTTATGTGATGCTAAGGGATGCTATTTTGGTTATGGTATAGGCTCGTTGTGAAGTTGTCATTTTGCTTTGCTTGGACCTGAGGTAAGGAAGTTAGATATAATCTTTGTTTATTTATGCTATGAATGGTAAGATTGTTTGTATAAATGAGAATGTTATGATTGATGATACTTTTGCGCTATAAATTATGAAATGCTTTATTGCAATGATGTGACTGGTTTGTATGTCATTTTGAATGTTGTATGCTATGAATGGATGTTAGCGTTATGAACGCGACACATCAAAATGGGTTTCTAAGGATATGAAGACGTAACCCGAGTTACTAAGGATAAGAAGACGTAACTCCAAGGGCAGATGCACCGAGGTTATTCAAGGACCAAAGATCCAGTTTACCTCAAAGGGTGACATGGACAAGTTAGTGACCATGATCACAAGGAATAATGTTTATGATATGATGTTGTGATGATGATGATTTTGCATATGATGCCAATGTTGTTATGATTATGTTTATGTTTACGATATTGATGCTATTACGATAATGATGCTATGATGTG
Organism: Humulus lupulus; assembly: GCF_963169125.1. Classification (NCBI taxonomy): domain Eukaryota; kingdom Viridiplantae; phylum Streptophyta; class Magnoliopsida; order Rosales; family Cannabaceae; genus Humulus; species Humulus lupulus. The sequence goes on along the minus strand of NC_084798.1, from coordinate 170,244,616 downwards.
TGACGATGTATGAATGCGATTATGATTTGTTGTGATTTACTTGTGTGTTGTTTGTATTTCTTTACTGGGCTTTTAGCTCACTCCCTTACTGGGCTTTTAGCTCACTCCCTTACTTTCCCTTCCAGGTAACACATAGGTTTCTCTGTGGCACACGTGGTGATGTGGGAAGTTCTATCGTCATGGTGTGTATGGCATGTGGGCATCCTATGGACGAGAAACGATTAGTTTAAACGCCATTTTCTTTTAATAATGATGTTAAATTGGACTTTCTAAACTTATTAGTGAGACTTGAACTTTGGTTTTTTTTAAGAACTTTGCATGAAAATTTCTATTTTCTTTTAAATTATTGGGCATAACTTGCATGTTTTAGCAAAACCCCACTGGAATTTTATAATAAGTGGATTTTCTCTTTTAAACCCATGAGTATGCGAATGTTTTATAAAGTACTAGATTCGGGCGTTTTACAGCTATTAACACGAAGTTCAAATGCTTGTGTCTAGCACAAACAAAGGTGATCCATTGACATACAAAGATGCAATGAGAGATTTTGACAAAGAAAAATGGCAAGATGTCATGAATCTCGAAATGGAATCGATGTATTCCAATTCATTCTAGATTCTTAAAGATTTACTAAAAAATGTTAAACCTATTGGTTGCAAATGGATATTCAAGAAGCAAAAATGAGCGGATGGGAAAGTAGAGACTTTCAAAGCTAGGCTAGTAGCCAGAGGCTATACCCAGAGAGAAGGGGTTGATTATGAAGAAATATTTTCTCCTGTAGCCATGCTAAGATCAATTCGCATACTCATGTCCATCGCTGCATGCATGGATTATGAGATTTGACAAATGGATGTAAAGATAGCATTTCTGAATGGCTATCTTGATGAGACCATTTATATGTCTCAACAAGAAGGGTTCGAAGTCAAAGGTCAAGAGCAAAAGGTTTGCAAGCTTCTTAGGTGCATTTATGGACTCAAACAAGCCTCAAGATCTTGGAATCTAAGATTTGATGACACAATAAAAACGTATGGTTTTGAGCAAAACATTGACGAACCCTGTGTCTATAAAAAAAATCAAAGATTGCATAGTGGTCTTCTTAGTTTTTATGTTGATGATATTCTACTGAATGGAAGTGACGTAGAAACATTAACAAAAGTAAAGAAATGGCTAGCTGAACAATTCAAAATGAAATATTTGGGAGAAGCAAACTACGTTCCTGGCATTCAGATCCTTAGAGGTCAACAGAACAAAGTTTTGGCACTGTCTCAAAAAAATTATATTGATAAGGTATTGGAACACTTTGGTATGAAAAATTCCTAAAAGGGTGACATGCCAACCTGTCATGGAATTGTCCTTTCTAAAGAATAGTGTCCTCAGACACCTTAAGAAGAAGAGGACATGGAACAATATCCCTACGCCTCTGCATTAGGTAGTCTTATGAATGACATGTTGTGTATGAGACCTGACATCCGTTATGTAGTAGGGATAGTCAGTCGTTATTAATCCATTCCAGGATTGAGTCATTGGGTTGTAGTAAAGAACATTCTCAAGTATTTTAGGAAAACTAGAGAATATATGCTTGTATATTTAGGTGGTGACCTGAACCTCACTAGTTACACTGATTCTGATTTTCAATCATACAAAGATAGTCAAAAATTGACTTCCGGATCAGTGTTCACACTTGCTAGAGGAGATGTATTATGGCGTAGTATCAAACAAACAACATTGTAGATTCTACCATGGAAGCCGAATACATAGCGGCTTGTGAAGTAGCTAAAGAGGCTACGGGGCTAAAAAGGTTCTATATAGATATGGAAGATGTTCTAGACATGGATAAGCCATTGGTCTTATACTGTGACAACAGTGGGGCAATAACAAACTCAAAAGAACCAAGGAGTCACAAGAGTCGAAAACACATCGAGAGGAAGTACCACTTGATCAAGGATATAGTTCACAGAGGAGATAACAATTATGAAGATAGCTTTTGAACATAACCTTGTAGATCCTTTCACTAAGACTTTAGCTACAAAGTCTTTTAAGGATCATGTAAGAAACCTGGGTTTGAGATAGATGCATCATTTTCTTTTGGGCAAATGGGAGATTGTTAGGAATGGTGCCCTTGAAAGCATATGTATTAGACAATATTTTTATGAAACAAATAATTGAGATTAATTTTTGCATATATTCATTGTTTATTGTTATCATTTGAATAATAGTATATGAATATCAGAAAATTCCCAAATTCGTTTTTGAGACTACAATCTTGTATTGCTACGAGAGGATTAAGATTCTAGGGAATGAATTTAAATAGTTCATAGTAAAACAAAGTTATTTGCAATCTAGATTCGGATTGTTGATGTAGTAGGACATCATAGTGGATGTACTTTGTATAATACTTAGTTAAATACTATCTTGTTTTATAAGTATTAATTAAACATATCAACAAGACGATCATATACAAATTGATCTCAGTCCTGAAGTTGCTATGAACTCTTGTTTATGTCATTTGAGTCCTTTGATGCACTCATTATGGTTTGTCAGAATGATCAGGCTGAAAACTTTTGATTTGGGAACTCATTGATGTAAGTGGATAGGGACATAGTATCCAAATATGGAATCTATACTTTTCTGAGGAGAATTAAATAATGGTTCCCTTAAGGTTTAACTTTTGGAACTGAAGGTTATTGATCTCAAATTTATAAATCATTTTATGAATTAACTTTCATTAGTAAAGTTAATGGTATTTAAGGAAACAAGAAATAATAAAAGAGGTAAAATAGTGATCTTATCCCTACTTTAATTATGAACCATTAATAGATAATTGAATTGTCTATAATGATTAAATCTATATGGACGCTTTTGATCTTTAAAAAGTACTCTGTAAATAAATGTTTATAATTGCAAGAGTGTAGTCTCATACTTTTAGTGGAAAATATTGACATTAATAAATTAAGGTTATTATATTAAAATTTAATTAATAATCTAATTTTATTGGAGCTTGAAATTATCGGTCCAAAGGTCCCCGGGGTGGCTCTAACAACACTATTATAGGTAAGAGTTAAAACTGTGATTTATCAGTAAAAATGCATATTTGGAAGAAATTTGTTCTTCAGGAAAATATGTATTTGAGATTAATTAATTATTAATTTATTTTCAATAAAAAAAATTAAATAATTATTTTTAATTTTCAAAATTATTATTAAATATTAATTATAAATTTTGAAATTAATAAATAACTAAAAGAATTAATTTTAAATTAATTAGTTTTTCTTTATTTAAAATTGTGAAAAATAAACTTGATAATTCAAATTGGATTTGAATTGGTTCAGAAATTTATTCAGATAATTTAAACATTTAACTGATAAGGTTGGTTATCAGTTTTTAGATATTTGATCATTTTTTTTGAATAAATATATCATTGAATAATTAATTAATAAAATATTTAAGACACATGCCTTGGAAATGACATGTGTCACACGCAAGTAACAATGCTTGCATTGTGACTGGCATGTAACAGAGTCGCAAAACTCAGTCTGGGATATTTTATTTATTTAATAAATTTGATAATTGAAATTTTTTAGTTTTTAAATTTAATTCAATTATAAAAACAATTAAATAGAAAATATTTATATAGAGTTTTCAAGAGACTTCCAAGAGACTTAGATTTTTCATAGAGAGAAAATATATTGTATCTTTTTTCTAAGCCTGAAAACTAATCTCAGACCTAATTCCAAGATCTCATGTGTAGAGTACACCTTGTGAATCCCACCATTACTCTACGTGCCCACACATGTCTTGAGTTGTAGAGAACATCTTAGAAGATCATGGTCTGAGTACCTATTGATTGCTATGATTGGATGTTCGTTATTTAAATGCAAAAAGATTGTAAGAACTCTTGATAGACTTCAACTGGTATGTTCTTCATCATTGAATGTGTTTTGATTAATGTATGTGTATTAATGGATCCGTTATTTAAAGTTTGTTTAAATAATTTTTTTTTTGAAATTTCTCGAGCCCACCACCTCGTGCATTGTGCTGTGCACATGGTAAACACTTTACCAAAATTATGTTCATAGTGAACATGTTGTTTAACAACCCTCCCACTATGATGTTGCACAAGGCTTCCTTTTTAGGAATAGTGGTTTCTATGGTTTGTCGTTTATCCCTCAATAATGAAGATGGACTAAACTATTCAGATGTGAGTTCCTCCAAAATAACTTTGCTCTAAGGTTTATAGTTTACCATATAGATATGTTCAAGGAAGGTTACATTTGTTGACACAAATACCTTTGGTCCTTGGGATTATAAAAGTGATCACCTCTTATCTCTTGAGTGTATCCAATAGATATGCTCCAGCAAGACATCTTTGAATTCTAAATCCAAGTATTCACCAGCTCGATCTGATCAAAGTGTTTTAAGTGAGTTATGTAATTGCTTCTCAACCTTGTGTAGCGCACCAGTTTTTGTTTTATTTTATTAAATTGTGTGCTTTATTTTATTATTAATTGGTCAAATGTTAAGAATTTTTTAAATTGTTTGGTAGAAATTGTGTGAATTTAATTTTGTTAATTTTTTTATTTAATTATTTTTTTAAAGAGTTTTCTTGAGTTTTGGTTGGGTGCACTAAGGTGCATGGTTAGTAGAAATGCACCCTAACACTTGTGTGTGTGTGCATGTGCATGGTGAGCATGCATTAGTTTTCTATGCATATTGTATTTTATTTATTTATTTATTATTATAAAAAGAGAAAATAAAAATAATATAAATGGGTAAGTTATTAGTGGATTTGTACCTATTTTTGGAAGGTTGAAAAGTTGGGAAATGTAGTGTGAAAAGGCTATTTGTGGCTGAGTATAGAAAGAGAGGGAGTGATGGGTGGTCGGTCAAGTAAAGGATTTAGTTTCCCTTTTTGTGCTCCATCACTTGAACTGGGGATAGGGAATGGGAATTAAGGGAAGGATTGAGCTTAATTTTGGGCAAGTGGATCAAGGGGGGCTTGGCTTGGTTAAGAAGGGGAAACAAGTGAGTTTTGGAGGCTCATTTGTGGTGGCTGCCGAAACCTAGAGAGAGAAGGAGAAGAGAAAGAAGAGGAGGCCAAGGCTAGGGATCCTAAGGTATGAGTTTAACATTTATAGCATATTTTCTTTCGTCTTCTTCTCGATTCTAAGCAAGGCAAAATGATGGTTATGATATGTTTGGTTTTGTTGCTAGTACTTAGAGGAGTGGAGGCTAGGGTTCGACCTACACACACAAGGGTATTTTTTCCTTTTTTTTTTATAAGAGTTGGTCTTGGTTTGTCTAATGATTTGGGGATCATGATAAGGTGTTGAAGATTGACAACCAAATGAGGAAAAGGACTTTAAGTTCGGCTTTGGGTGTGCTTAAGGTGAGGAAGAGCCTTGTGTTGGTTTTGATTTGATTTTGAGGCCTCGCCTATGTGAAGTATTGTATTAGAACTTGTTAGGGTTTATTGTATGTTTATGAGTGGTCTATTGTTTTATGTTCTCTATGTCTAGATAATGCATGTGGTGTTCTAATTGGTTTTATATCATCTTGTATAGGAGTTTGGGAGGTGATTTTAGTTGAGCCTATTCTAGGGTTCTTTTGTATAATGCAAGTATTGATGTTTTGTGTGTTTAGTGTTTTGTAAATAGAAGCATATTAGGGCTTTATTGGGAATCTATAAGAGTTTTGATTTTATTTTTCCTGAAAGATTAATATTGGCTCATTGTGGTTTAAGGAAATGATGATGTCTTATGATAAAAGTTGCAAAATTAGACGCTAAAACCATGATAGGGGTTTCGGCCATGGGTGTATATTGTGGTCTAGACTTGTTTGATTTATGATTGTTGGTTTTGCATGTTTAGATGTGGTTTGAGGTGCATATGAGCATGTGTTTTAATGTTATGCTTGGTGAGTTTATTATACATGCTATGGAAATTTATAAACAAATTTTTCAAGAGGACCAATCATGCTTATAATTCACACTTTAAGAACAAAGACAAGAAAAGAGGTAAATTGCATATGTGATTATGAATTTTTCCTTCAAATAAATGCATGCAGATTTTTTTGTAAATTTTTTAAAAGAAACCATCTTTTTTTATTTTCTTACAAATTGGATTATTAAAATTAATGTTACAAAATGCTTGCTAAATTTTTTGGTTTCTTGGAATAAAGTCTCTTTGAAATAAAAATTATAAAGTATACGCTCAAATAATTTAAGTCTAAGATTTTATACATGGAAAATATGTTTTCTACCCTTTAAATATGTGTTATCTCATTTATAATAATGTAGTTTTTTTTCCCTTATGTTTTGTGAAAGAAAATATGGTTTTAGTGCAGTTATGTGATTTTAATTTAATGAAGAGCTTGATGGAATTTTTTGTTTAATTTGAGAAAATATCTTTTAAATAAAATAAGTAAAGCATGTACTATAATTAATTAAGTCTTAGATTTTATATATGATACATGTGATTTTTCCACACTTTAAATTTGTATTTTCTCATTTATAATTATGTAGTTTTTTTATGATAAGTAAAATTATTTTTCTAAAGGTGATCAAGAAATTCATTTAGTAATTATAAGTAACTACAAAATTTTGTCACATTTTTCTAAAATGTTATTAAATAATAAATGGGATTATTATTTATACAAATTAAGGCTAAGGAATTATTTTAATAAATTAAATTTTTGTAATAAAATTTATGAATGACAAATGTGTGATTTAAATGAATAATGTAGTATTTTCTAAAGGGGCAAACTATTTATGCTTGCTGAATTTTTGAGAAAAAGACAATGAAATGAGTATGTAAAATTTATCAACTTTAAGCGTTAATTTTAAGAACACTCTCACGTATGCATGTTACATGCAAGTGTATTTTTACGTTCAAACATATGCATATTATTCAAACATATGATTTTTATTTTTTAACCATGAATGATTGATTGGTAGAATTGACATTATTCTTTTGTGATTCTATGTGATGTTGTTGTATAAATAGATATGTGGTTCAACTTGTGCCACGTGTACATGGCCCATGCACACGTGGGGTATGTATCTTGGGCATGTGTATTCTTATGTGATTTTAAAAATGAGCGTTTGATTATGATTATTGGCTCATTGTGACGTATTTGCACTATAATTTTGCTTGGACTTGAGGTAAGGAAGTTAGTTAGAATTTTCTATGTACTATGCTATGAAATGTATGACTTGTTATGTTGCAAGAAATAAAGTGTTATGGAAACCATATGTTATGATAAGTCAAGTGCTATGAAAAGTGTAAATTATATGTTTTGATATGTTATGATAAGTCATGTGCTATGGAAAATGTAAATTCTATGTTTTTTATATGAACTATGACACATGTGCTTGTATGATGAATGAAAAGAAAAAAGTTGCTAGCGTGTTGAACGCAACACAACAAAGGAGTTACTAAGGATATGACATAACTCAAAGGGCAGACGCGCCTAGGTTATTCAAGGACCTAAGATCCTATTTACCTCATAGTAGAGGTCTTACTACTTTATGTTTTTGCTGGTTACCTCAAGATGTGACATGGACAATAAGAGTGTCCTGATCACAAAGAGTATGATTATGATGTGTGATTGTGATGTATGCCTATGATTACGATTATAATTATGATTTATGAGTATGAAGATGATATGTTTTTGCCCTAAGTTATTATACGAATATGCACTTCTTGAGTTTTCTTTGATATCGTTGTATTTGTTGTACTTCGTTACTGGGCTTTTAGCTCACCCCTTACTTCTTCCCTCTTTCAGGTAAACAATAGGGTTTATCCTTGGCACACAGAGTGATGTGGGAGTTCCAACATTTGAGTATATATGGCGTGGGATGTCCTGTGAACGAATAACGATCATGTTGAGCACCAAGAATAAAAGAACATATGTTATGATTTTTATTTCAATTACGTCAGTGGGACTTACAACTTTATTTCATTTATGAATATCACATAGAGACACATTATTTTATTTTAAACTATTGGACCCAATTTGCATGTTTTATCAAGGCCCCACTGAGCTTTTCATGAAAATGGTATTTTTCTAATACTCGTGAGTTGAGCGGCGTTTTATAAGGGAATAGAATTAGCGCGCACTTTACACCTTGACTTTGAAGTCTTTGAAATTGTTAAAAGTTTCTGACTTTCTAAGCATTAGGTAGGTATGATCGTATCTTTAGTAATCTTTAATAAAAGTGAAGAAGTACTCATAACAATCTCTAGCATGTACTACTACTACTACTACTACTACTACTACTACTACTACTACTACTACTACTACTACTCCTGCTACTCCTGCTACTGCTACTACTACTACTCCTACTACTACTACTACTCCTGCTACTACTACTACTACTACTACTACTACTACCACTACTACTACTACTACTACTACTACTTCTGCTACTGCTACTACCACCACCACTACCACCACCACTACCACTACCACTACTACTACTACTACCACCACCACTACTACTACTACTAACGACTACGACTACCACTACCACTACCACTACCACTACCACTACCACTACCACTACCACTACCACTACCACTACCACTACTACTACTACTACTACTACTACTACTACTACTACCACCACCACTACCACCACCACTACCACTACCACTACTACCACTACCACTACCACTACCACTACCACTACCACTACCACTACCACTGCTATTACCACTTCTACTACTACCACTACTACTACCACTACCACTACCACTACCACTACCACTACCACTACCACTACCACTACCACTACCACTACCACTACCACTACCACTACCACTACCACTACCACTACCACTACCACTACCACTACCACTACCACTACCACTACCACTACCACTACCACTACCACTACCACTACCACTGCTACTACTAGCTAAGTAAAGTTCTGAGACGCTACAATTCTCCCGTACTTAAAAGAATTTCGTCCTCGAAATTTGCTTACCAAAAATTCTGGATACCATGCTCGAAAGTCTTCCTCCAACTCCCACATTGCCTCCTGTTCTGTACTATTACTACAAAAGACCTTGACTATCGGAATACTCTTAGACCGTAATTCCTTCATCCCTTTCTCTAGGATACTAACTGGTCGTTCTGTTGGGAATTGTTCCCTGAAAGCATATGTAGTAGACAATGTTGTGAGAAAGAAATAAATTGAATTTGTTATGCATATATTTTATGGACTATATTACTCTATGATAATATTATGTAAATATCAGAAAAATTTCTAAGTTCATATATGTGATCTCAAACACGTATTGGTACGGGAGGATTGCGTTTGAAAATAAAGTTATGGAATCTTTAGATTAGTTACTACAAGTACGGTCCACTAGTATTATGAATACATGTGATCTAGATCCGAATTACTAGTCTAGTAGGACACTTTAGTGGAGGTACTTTATATATTAGAGAATGTGGATGCCAAAAATCCACCTAGGATAAAAGGTCTGGTCTCTTATTGAAGTAAACGGCTAAGGGGGACCGAAGGCGTCAAGTACGTGATAGAGGCAGATGGTTATTACATGCCACCAAGGGGCCACACATTTGCGAGGCCTCAGGCCTCATGAAGTCATTCCATGCTGTGAATACGACAAATTGTCCCTTTGAACACCCCACTCCAAGTCGCAGGGATAGACCACAATGTAGGAAGGTCTCCTATGCAACACCCTAAGAATGGTTTCCCAAGTCATCAAGATTCCTCAGAAAGGAGGAATGACTTGTCCATGCATAGTGAGGCATGCCTTGGCCGCCCAGTCCATCTGCTGAGATGCTAAGGCCTTGTATAGCGAGGTACACCTCGCCCACGTCAAAGACCCCCAGCCGTAGTTAATAGGGCCTCACATGGCGAGGCACACCTTGCCTCGCTCAGGGGCCCAGGAGCCATGATGGCCTCGCATAGAGAGGCACGCATTGCATGGACTAGGTGCCTAGGCGCCGTGATGTCGCGCGCCAGTGCCTCGCGACCCCGCCTCGCTAGTGCCTCGCGAGACACCATCGTGCCCCAAGTCTACGCCTCGTGATCCCACCTCGCCAGTGCCTCGTGCCACAGGCCCATGCCGCGCGCCAGGGCCTCGCGCACCCAGCAGGTGCACCCTGCGAGGCCCTCGTTAGGCGCCTCGCGCACCAAGTGATTGCACCTTCGCCAGTACCTCGCACACCAAGTAGGTGCACCACGCAAGACCCCCGTCTCGTGCCTTGCGCACCCAGTAGATGCACCACGCGCGTGCCCAACAGGTGCGCCTCATGCACCACATAGTTACACCCTCAGCGCACACCAATCAACCACACGATGCCTCGCACCACGCAACCTCACAACTCCTTGCTTTCCATGGAAGGTGTCACCAATGGATTAATTATATGAGCCGAGAAGGAACATTCAAAGGATAAAAGAATAGGCGTCCTGTGAGGGTAAGAACTTACACGCAACTCAAAGAGATCGTACGGGTATGAAGTATGTACTGATGAACGACTCTGAGGACCCCAAGCATCTAATCCTCATATCCATGCCACACAAGTAGTGGTCGTACGAGTAAGGTACCTGATGTGGTCCTTCTCAGCCAACTGTTGTCATCCATCCCTGGCAAGTATTGGAAGTACGAGGAGTGGTGACATGACCTGCATGTCTCTTACCACAAACAAGCATCGACACCACGATCCTCTATTCCACCATAACCTATGCCACTACCATGATAGTGTACCCAAGTACCTTCTTGTCCCCTGGGACCACCTTGTATCAGAGGCCATTAGAGATAGGCTATAAATAGACCTCAACCCCTCAAGCTAAGGGGTTGGAAAATTCATTGTCTACTCAGGCTATTAAGCAATATACGAATATTTACTCTATAATTGATCTGCACTTATTTTTCCTCAAGTCCATTCTAAGTTCTTATTTAGTTATCTTCTTACTAAGCTTTGAGTTTTCTGACCTAACATCGTTGACGAGTTCTCACCGTCAACAGAGAATATATAGAACTGGACCAGATATGTTTATTAATACTTAGTTAAATATTGTTTCGAAGTATTAATTAAATATGTCGACTGATGATCATATACAAATTGATCTTAATCTTGAAGTTACTATGAACTCCTGTTTATGTTATATGAGTTCTTTGATTCACTCGTTAGTGTTTACCGAGATTTTCGGAAACAATATCAATAAAAAGTAAGTGAGACTAATGATATGGGATTTAGAAGACGTAAACAAGGTTTTTACGTGGTTGGGGCATTAATGAGCCTTAGTCCACGAGACAGTTGTATTAGAGCTTGGAAAGCCTTTTTCAATGGAGTTTTTCTCTATGTTTTAGCAGAGTAACTGTATACAAGCCAAAAAGAGATCCTTTCTCCAGTGCTCTGTCACTTGTATTTATAGGCTCACAGGAGCACTGGGCTTGGGCCGGGCTGACCCGAGCCCAACAAGGATATAAGTACCCTTGGCTTCTCTGTCGAAAGCCCAATACAAAGGATAAAAATACAAAAGACTAAGAATGATCAAGGACCACTGTGGCAGCCCAAGGCCTATATTTCGCCCGCATTCCGAGTTACGAGATAGATTCAGGGGACAAAATCAGTTAGTGTAGTGGTAGCGCAGGTCTGAACCAGCGGCGTGCAATCCCGAGGTGGCCTTTTCCGCAGGTGAAAAATGGGGACAACCCCCACGCATCATGGGGCGGCTTCAGGGTCACGGATGCTTTTTCCTGCCAACCTTGAGGACTTGATCCGGATTCATTTACCTCTGTCCCTCTTCATTTACCATAGGCCCGGATCATTTACCAAGCTCCGGGACCGTTTGTGTACACTTAGACCGTAACCCCCAATAGCTATACGTCTCCCGGATGATCATCCTGGATCATCTTTCCTGGACACCGTCCGGGTCTGAACCCACACTTGGGTCGTCGCTCCCGGTCATTCCCTACCAAGCGGGCCTGGGCTGGGCCCAAACCCAATTTCCCAGATAGCGGGCCTGGACCACCGTACCGGGCCCAAGGCAGGAAATGGGGATAAAATTTACCCCCCAAGCCTTCGCCTGGGTCTGCAAGGGGGAGGCTTGCCTTGCTCCCAGATACTCCACGGTTGCCTCCCCAGTTCCTACTTAGGATCGTGGGTCCGTGGCAAAGGGGCAGTGACGCTGGGCGCACGCGGAACCCGGACCATTTACCAATGTCCAGGTCCGTTTACTGAAGTCCCGTTTCGTGGTGAGGGATACACGTGTTGCCAAGAGACTGCTGCAACGATGGCACTTGACCTCGAAAGGTCATCTAACTACCTCAAGGGTCGCTAGGCCTAGGCTAGTGCGTTAGCACGAATTACGAAGCGTCCCATCCTCATGGGGGTCCTTCATTAATGCTTCTGCACTGAGGTGAACCGTAGGATGGGGCGACCTTTGAAATTCCCCTCTCCTGGGACGTTGGATTGAAATGGTGAGGATCCAGCACTCGAGTGTTCATTAATGCCCCCGCACAATCTTGGACCGTCTGATGGGGGATTTTCTATCCGCTGGATCAGAGACCAGGATTTGGGTCTCTATAAATACTCCTCAGACATTCATTTGAAACTTTTACACTCTCGAGCCATTCTAAGAAAGGAGGATCTGTTTATGTCCGATCTCGCCGATGACATCTTTCACCGCCTGCTCACTCTGCGCCATCGCCTTTTTCCAACAGTTCCAGTGTCTGCACCTCCGCCTGAGCACACATCCTGGGCCTGTCCTATCGACGAGTTGCTAAACTGCCTTCACCATTTCAAGGACGAGATTCTGCCGTCCTTACCGTCGGACAACCACCATCTTTCACGGCCAGCTATTCATAGTGAGTCTTTCTGTCCTTCCTCTTGGTAAATACATGAACGTAGGCTGTCTTTTTGTTCATATGCTTAGGCTGCTAGAACTTGCTCACACTTAGGAATAGTGCTAGGAAGGCCGCCTGGTTCGGGTTGCTTCGGGTCCGGATGCTTCCTGGACAGACGGTGAAGCCTATTTAGTAGCCCATTTTTCGTTCTCGATCTGGGTCTCGTGGTTCTCTGGTGAACCCGGACCTCCGAAGGGGACTCCAAGCAGTCCATAGGAGGCCCCCCGTACCTTAACCGACTTTCTTTGGTTTTGGTATTGATTACTTGGTTTCTTTTCTTTGCTCCCAGATCATTAGCCATGACGTCGAGTGTCACCCTTCATTCGGAGAAGGAAGTCAATAGGGCCCCCTTCGCCCTCCTCAGGTCCCGGACCCCCAAAGGCAACAGATGGGAGATGGATACAGTGCCGGATCTATTCCGGAACTACCAGATGATGTACATCCTGGAGAAGCGCTTGGGCATAGAGTCCACTCCCGGACTCTTCCACAACTGCCTGGCCAGGATAGAGGAGCGGGCTCATACTTCCATGGAAGGGTTCGGGGCCTGGAGCGCTGGTCACATCAGTGCGGGTGCCACACTCCCGCTTCACGACTACTTTGTACGGTTCCTAACATACGCGGGAATCGCACCCTTCCAGCTTCTGCCTAAACCTACCGACTGCTTGCAGGATGGCGTGTCTTCTACATTGCGAAGGAGATCACGGAGCCGTCCCCCGTGGAAATCTTGTATTTCTACAAGATGGAACTGCAGGTCAATGCCAAGGACAAGACCTTGGATGGCTTCTATAGGCTGAAGTCGCGTGGTAGCTACCCCGCTCCCACAAGCTCCTGGAAGCATCCCCCGGACGTCCGGCATTACTGGTTCATGACGTCCGGGTTCCTCGTGGAGAAGAACCCGACGCTGCTGCTGGACTTCCAGCGAGTGGGTAAGTGCTTCCCTGACCCTTAGCTGGCTGATTTTTCTTTTTCTTTTCCTCTTTTTTTTTTTTTTTTTGTTTCTCAACGTGTTACTTTGGGTGGCAGGACCTTTTTCCCATATTCCTCTCACCCAGTTCATCTTGGACCGGAGGAGGTTTTACCCGGGCTAAGCGCAGAAGTCCTGGACGTAGGAGGCTACGTCAATACGGACAACCTATGACTAGTTGGGATGCTCGCGGCCCACCAGACTATCGTCGTCTCGAGCCTTCGGGGAATTTAGTGTGAGAAGAATGCCATCATAAGGGAGCAGCTGGCCCTGGAGCACATCGCGGAGGTGGAGGCTGCGGCACGAGCGGACGCGGCCAAGTGGAAGAGGGACTTGGCCCAGACAGAGGCGGCCGCTTCAGAGGAGCTGGAAGCCCTCTTCGAGGAGGCCCTGCCGAGCACGGGTACCCCGAGGCTAGCATATCAGGGTGAGGTAACTCACCTTTGATCTTAACTTATGCTCCCCAAGTTGGGGACTTAGCTAGGGATAGGCTAGCACTTCGAGGCCCCGCGTTCGGGGCTGACTGGGAGATGAGACCTTCGTCTCCCGTTCCCGTAGGCTCGGAAGTTCTCATGTTTTTGTCCGGGTTCCTTCAGTAAGGGAATTTCTTGAACCTGGACGACATGGGGGATCAAGTCTACTTTTTTGCGATAGATGAGTTGAGTCACGCCCGGGGCTTTGATGAGGGTTCGTCCCGGGTCACTCTTAGTTTTGACGTCTATTTTCTTGTTTAATCGTACTAACTCTTTTTCATTTGCGTTTGTTGTAGGAGACTCTGGCATGTCTACCCCCGTGGACAAGATGAGGCAACTCCTCGAAGCCCGAGCCGCGAGGGCAGCCAAGGTCACAGCAAAAAAGGCTGCCAAGAAAAAATCAGAGGCGCCGGGCCCTGACCTTTCCCACAACAAGCAGATGCCAGGGGCAGATCCTCTACCTGACGAGGGTGCAATTGTCGCGGTCCCTGTCACGGCCGTGGACCCAGCCGCCGTCCCCGGCCTTGCCTAATCCCTAGTGATCGATCTGGAGCCAGAACCCGCAGTAAGCCAGAGTTCCGGGAAGAGGGTCTTGGACTTGGGCGCGGCGGAGGCCGAGACCGGGAACAAGAGTCCCCAGATGAGGCGAGCTGGAGTAGCCTGTAACGTCCTACGTTTTTGGGTACCTTTAAACGACTCGGGTCGGGATTTTTCCCCCGGGTTAAGAATATTATTTTAAATAATATTATATTTTGTTTGTAAGTATTCCATGAGTTATTGCTAGCCAAAATATGAATTTTGTGATTTTAAAAGTCAAGATAAGACTTTCGGTCCTGGACCGACACAAAAACCCTGATCGGGTAAAAATCTCGGAAAATAAAATGAAAAATCATGGCAATTATATTTTGGGCATAAAATACATTCATAAAAGTTAAAGTTTGGTCAAAAATAATAAACATAAAAGAAAATGGAAATTTTAAGGCATTTTGTGGTAAATGCCTAATTTTGCCGAAATGGGGAATTTTATTCCATGAATGGACCTTAGGTTAAATTTTATTTTGTGGTTAATTAAATTAAATATGAGAGACATTTAATTTAATTAATTAATAGTAAGTTTGGTGATTAAAACTTAATGAGAGTGAAAAAGGTGTAAGAAGTCAAGTGGGCAAGTGGGTAGAAAAGCACTCAAGTGTTTTGTGATATTTTGAAGAGTTGTGTGAGCCATTCTAACCCCCAAATCCGACCACTCTCCCTCCCTCATTCACTCTCATCTGATTTTTTGAAGACTCTCTCAAGTGTTCTCTCCATTTGCAACCCCAAGAACACCAAAGAAACTTGGAAGCTAAGTCTTGGTCTAGGAAGGGTTTTCCCTAAGGTAAAGTTTCATTAATCTAGACTTTTGTAAAGTTTTAAGCATAGAGTTTCAAATAGCTAATTGACTATGTTGTTGGGGGAAGTTTGTTAGGGTTTTTGAAAGGTTTTGAAGGATTCAAAGCTTATAGGAAGGTCCAAACCTTAAGCAAGAACACCAAAGAGGTAAAAAGTTTACTTTTGATGATTTTGTTGTAGGGTTTTTAGTTTTAAGCATTATTTTGTATATCTAATGCTTAGAGTTTCTTGTTGATGATGTAATAAGGTTATGGTAGTTGTTTAATAATTTTTATGATGCATGAGTATTGATTTTTGAAAATGGGAACCAAAACCCCCAAGGGTTTTGTAGGATACCCTAAAACAAAACATGTTTTGAGCTGTGACTTCCAAGGGGTCAAGCAGCCACTGTATATTGTTTTTGTAAAATTAAATTGTACTGTGATGTTGTTCAGATTGAGTACATAAAATTGATCTTTTTAAACACAAAAAAATGTTTAGAAATGAGTAAGTTATGCTATTTCAAAGATTAGGTAAAAAACTGTTTTTTCGTATTCTTATTTTTGGAACCAAGTTTGGACAG
This sequence comes from Humulus lupulus, assembly GCF_963169125.1. NCBI lineage: Eukaryota > Viridiplantae > Streptophyta > Magnoliopsida > Rosales > Cannabaceae > Humulus > Humulus lupulus. The sequence continues at coordinate 170,228,344 of NC_084798.1, read as the reverse complement.
CCACTGTATAGGTCAAATGAACCCAGTTTTTTCTAAAATTTTGTGGACATATTACTTGCATACCCTATTATTCCACTGTAAAATTTGGTAAGAAAATATTGAACGGTTTGAAAGTTATTAACTGTCAAAGTTTGAAAAAAAATAAGGACTTGAAAATAATGTCATTTTTACCTCATTGTTGGAAAATGATTTCACCAATAAAAAATGCTCATTTTGACCTAAGATTTTTCAAAGACCTAAATGGCATAACAAAAATGGAATTGGGAAATTTTGGTAACAATTGGGTAAGTAAATTTCAAGTTATGAACTAACGAAGTATGTAGTTAAAAATGTGAAAAATAGGTTTTCACACTTAGTGTAAAAATGAGATTTTGGAACATAAGGTAAAAAGTAAAATTTTGTTTATTTCAAGATATAAAATGGTAAGTCTTGAAATCATATTTTCACTAAAATTTACCCTTTGAGTTTAAATGAATTATTTTTATTAAAGAGTTTTTATTCTTTCTAAAAATAAGAGATTTAATTTATTAATAGTTAATAAATTAAAAGAGGGATTAAAACCCTATATTTTGAGAAAAATAATTAAATAAATTATTTTCCTAGTAAGTAAAATTGATTAATTGCTTTTGGAAAATTAATTAGTCAAGATGAGAAATTTATAACGGTTTTTCTAATTAAGACAAATTAGGCAATTTTCTTAAAACGATTTTTAGATATTAAAACCTTAAGAAAAATAAAAGGAAAATTTAAAGAGTTTATTTTCTTTAAAAATAATTATGCAATTTATTTGTATTTTCTGGATATAATACCGGCTAAAATCTTACATATTTTAACCGACTAGTCGAAAGTGCGGGTTAATAGCGATACCTGGAAAGAATAAGATTTTTAGCGGATTGTGGGAAATACCATTGTGATACCCGAGCCTAGGTATCGAGACCTTAGGATAGGTCTCCCCGAGACTTAAGGTTTAGTCTCGAATATTTTGTATAACTTTCCTTAATAAGTTTAAAACCAAATAAGGATTGTAAATCCTTACAAATGACTTTTATTAAAATGACCAAACTGCCCAAAATAATAATAATGAATTATGAGTGCCATAATTAATCCGAGTATACTGTATGGATAACTACGTTGGAGGGTGAAAACTTGCTGAGCGCTAAGGACTCCAAGTAAGTCAACTTATATTGTATGGCTGCAACATGAAATGATTATTGTCTTGTATGTTAGTATAGGGATACATGCATATACATAGGCTGTCATAGAAAGTTGCTTAGAGACGTTAGTCTAGTGAGTGCTGATTTAGAAAATATGAACGGTAGAAGTCCGTCATATCCTAGACGGTTGATCCCCGTCACACTGCTTGATTTTATTTATGTCCGGTTCATTACCGAGACGAGTGGCCATGAGATGAGGATAAGCTGGTTAAACCTAGGGGCGCCAAGATAAATGGGACCTAGGGGCCCTCATGCTTACTTAATCATTGGACGGTTAGAATCCGAGCAAGTGCTCTGATAAGTTATTCCTGGATAGCAGCCGTGAATATTGGCCATTCCGTGAGAGTGCCTAGAGATACTAGGGGTTGCCAAGATAGAGTGAGGTTGAACACCCTAGGGGCAGCTGCTCACCAGAACCACTGATTAACATAGAAGTCTCCATAAAACCGTGTAAATTGGATTGCACTCTTGAATATGTAGCGATGCCCTAAGTAATACGATAGTTACCCTTGATGAGAATATTTATTGGCTAGATCTTAGTGTGGGGACTCAGTTCTCTTTTACAGATTAGCAATTATGTTGGAGGGCGCGTTACGCATGAATTGTTGGAAATTGTCGAGCGTTGGTCTCGAATTATTTGGTGATATAATATATCTGCTTGCTCTGGGATTTTCTGAGTGCAGGGATATAATTGTTGATAAGATATAGTTGTGATATAATATATCTGCTTGCTCTGGGATTTTCTGAGTGCAGGGATATAATTGTTGATAAGATATAGTTGTGATATAATATACCTGCTTGTTCTGGGATTTTTCTGAGTGCAGGATTTTTATCTAGTTACGAATTAATTTATCATTGGTTATCAGGCATGACCATAAGTTTGCCAGGACGCTTTAGCGTTCTTGAAATTGATTGTTTAGGGTCCGGATGGGTCCGGAACCCTAATTCTCTACATGCTTTGTTTGAAAGTTGATCTTACTAAGCGTTTTCGCTTACCTAGTTGTTTCATGTTGTAGGTAAGAGCAAGGGCAAGGCAGAGCAGTGAGCGCTGGAGTCTTCCTTGCAAATGTACATGTGGACCGACCTTTTGGGAAGCCGTTTTATTTTTGGAAATGTTGTGTAATTTTCCTAAACTAGGCTCACTCTACTCTTTATAAAATATGTTGAAACTAAATGTTAAGTATGGCCATACGACTTTTTAAAAAGTTATTTTTTATACGGGTTTTTAAGACATTTTGTTAAATGAAAACATTTATATTTCCGCATTATCGAGTCTTGAAAATTCGGGTCGTTACATAGCCGGTGAGTCAAACGGGTAAAGCGCCTCACCACGAAGGAGATTCCCGCATTACCGACCCTCCCCATACATCCAGCACTACCCGAGGAGGGGGAAGCCGTCTTGTGGGACGAGCAGTCCTGGCTCATTTCCCAGACCTGGGAGAGTGGCCGGGAAAGGAGAGATGAGACGTACAAGGCCCTGACGATTCGTTGTCAGGCTGAGTTCGTTAAGCGCCCGACGGCTTTCAGCGTCCCCCAGCTGATCATGGATCGGCCAGCCGTCGAGACGAGCTTTCGCCCTAAGCTGGGGCAGGACAAGGCCCCTTTTGCGGCGGACTTGTTGGACCAGGTGAGGAACACCATGTCCAACCTCCAACTCAAACGGTATGCCACCATCGCCAACCCGGACATGCTGTTCATCTCCCAGGCCCTCAGCCATCAGGCCACCGCTGTATGTTTGCTTCGTGTTTTTTTTTATTTGTTTGTAAGGAATCTTTAACTTTGCTTTGTTCCAGGATGCTCTGCTGTCCCATCGGAATGCTGACCTGGTGGCCGAGGCGGCCATGAAGATGGAGACGCTCAAGCTGGAGCTGGAGGCGGCCGTGAATCAAAGGGAGGCCGCCAAGGAGGCCCTGGCCAAGGAGACGGCCCAGGCTCGAGAGACCTTGAACAAAGCGGTTGCTCAGGCCGACGCAGACCGCGCAAAGTTCGACCGAGTCAAGGTCGGGCTTGAAGAGGTCATGTCCCGAAAAGAAACTGAGGCTAACGAGATGGCGACCCTTCTAGAAGCAGCTGCGGCTCAGTCCATCCGGGACGGGGAGAAGTTCCAAAGCTTGGAGGCCCGGGTCCATGAGTTGGATGGCTCTCTTCGTGTGGAGATGATGGCGCATGAGGAGGCCCGCCGCGGAAAGGAGCGGGCAGACGACTTGTTGCACGTCACCTTTGAGGAGGCCATCTACATGGCTTGGCGCAAGGATAAAAGCATGAACCTCCTGATCTTTCCCGACTCGGACTCGAAGAGGGCTGAATTCGAGGCCAAGGAGAAGGAAGACGCGGAGCTTCTAGAGGATGAAGCCTAGGCCCGGATCTTCACCTCGCCTCTTTTCTCTTTCTTTTTTTTTAAAATTTTGTAATAACTTTTTCGGACGCTTATGCGTCCAAGAAAATTTGTATTGCTTCCTCTGGTTTATGTTATTTCTGTTATCCCTTAGAAATTTTCTTTTATCACCGTGCATGACTGATTCTGAGGGTTTGGTCCCGGTTCCAACGACCTGGACTAGACTAATTATGACTTTAGCTTGTCAAATTGTCTCAATCCTACCCTCCTAATTTTTAACTTTGAAAACCTGATGGCCTGGACCAACAAGGTTCAGATAGTTTATTGCTAAACCTGGTTCCCTTACTCTACTAGTCGCAGACCACGGCCTTGCCCTGGGGCATACCGGATGCATTATACCCCCAGACATCGTTCGTCCGGGGTGGGACCAGCCTGAGGCTTGGTCCTCTTAATTTATACCCCGAACATCGTTCATTCGGGGTGGGACCAGCGTGGGGCTTGGTCCTCTTTATTCATACCCCCAGACATCGTTCGTCCGGGGTGGGACTGACCTGAGGCTTGGTCCTCTTTATTTATACCCCCGGACATCGTTCGTCCGGGACAGGACCAGCCTGAGGCTTGGTCCACTTAATTTACATCCCCGGACATTGTTCGTCCGGGGTGGGACTAGCCTGAGGCTTGGTCCTCTTAATTTACACCCTCGGACATCATTCGTCCGGGGTGGGACCAGCCTCAGGCTTGGTCCTCTTAATTTATACCCCCGGACATTGTTTGTCAAGGGCGGTTCCAGCTTGAGGCTTGGTCCCCCGGGGTTTGTATCCCCCAAACATCGTTCGTCCGGGGTGGGACCAGCTTGAGGCTTGGTCCTCTTAATTTATACCCCCGGACATCGCTCGTCTGGGGTGGGACCGGCCTGAGGCTTGGTCCTCTTAATTTACACCCCCAGACATCGTTCGTCCGGGGTGGGACCAGCCTGAGGCTTGGTCCCACGGGGTTCGTAACCCCCGAACATCGTTCGTCCGGGGTGGGACCAGCCTGAGGCTTGGTCCTCTTAATTTATACCCCCGGACATCGTTTGTCCTGGGTAGGACCAGCCTAAGGCTTGGTCCCATGGGGTTTGTATCCCCGGACATTGTTGGTCCGGGCTGGGACTAGCCTGAGGCTTGCGCCCCGCCTGGTATTTGCTCATACCCGGGATACCCCCCACAAGTGAGCAGAGACTGGTTTGGGGTCACTTGAGTAAAATTTTCATTGATTGATAACGTTTCTTTATGGCGTTTTGCACACACCATTTTTATTATTTAAGGGATCACCCTGAGGCGTACATTATTTACAACGAAAATACAAAATTGGAACACGTTCTCCTGACTACTGATAGTATTTACGGAGATGTTCTGCGTTCCAGGCTCTTGGGACTTCCAAGCCATCGAGCCGCTTTAAGCGGTACGTCCCGGGGCACACTTCATGTTGGATCTCGTATGGCCCTTCCTAATTCGGGCCCAGAACCCCTTCTCCCGGATCTTGAGTAGCAGGGAAGACTCTTTGCAGGACTAAGTCGCTGGTTCCAAACCTTCTGCTTTTTACTTTTGAGTTGAAATGCCGTGCGATCTTACCTTGGTACATCTTCAGCTACACTTGCGACTCCTCCTGGATCTCCTCGATGAGATCTAGTGATTCCTGGAGTAAAGCGTTGTTCTGGGCGGGATCATACGTGTCTCTTCGGTGGGACGGGATGGTCATTTCGATGGGGATGACGACTTTGCATCCATAGACCATGGAGTAAGGAGTGTGCCCGGTGGATGTCCTCTCGGTGGTCCAGTAAGCCCACAACACGCGGGGTAGCTCTTCGGGCCATTTGCTCTTGCAGGCTTGGAGTTTTTTCTTTAGCATCCCTTTCAAGATTTTGTTGACGGCTTCCTCCTGCCCGTTTGCTTGGGGCCTAGCGACCTCGGAGAAGCTTTTGACGATTCCATGTCTCTCACAAAAATCTATGAAGTGGATGCTGTCGAACTGCTTCCCGTTATCGGATACAATTTTATAGGGGAGGCCGTATCAACACACTATATTGTTGATGACGAAATCTAGGGCCTTCTTCGAAGTGATCATGTTCATGGGCTCCGCCTCAACCCACTTGGTATAGTAGTCGACGACCACGATGGCGTATTTCACTCCTCCTTTCCCGGTCGGGAGCGATCCTACCAGATCGATCCCCCACACCGCGAAAGGCCAGGGGCTAGTCATCAAGGTTATCTCTGTCGGCGGGGCCCGCGGGACCTTTGCGTATCTTTGGCACTATTCGCACTTGCAGACGTAGTCGATACAATCTTTCTTCATGGTTGGCCAGAAATATCCTTGGCGCAGGATCTTTTTGGACAGACTGGGTCTGGTTGTATGATCTCCGCAGAAGCCTTCGTGCACTTCGTGCATGATGGCTCTTAGTTCTATCCCGGACACACCCTGAGGTAAGGCATGGACAACTCCCAGCGATAGAGTTTTCCGTCCATCATGACATATCTGTGGACCTGGTACTGAAGCTTCCTGGCAGATAAGAGGTCCCATCCAAGACGTTGAGTGGTCATCAATGGCATTGATTGCGGAGGCTCGGATGATTTGGATGGGGAGATGGTTAACAGGGACTAATCCGGCCAGCTCTGCTTTGGTGTCGGTGGCCAGCTTTGCTAGTGTGTCCGCGAACACATTTTGCTCTCTGGGGATCTGGCCGATGGAGTGCTTTTTGAACGCCTGCACCATCTCTCTCGTCTGAGTCACATAAGCCGCCATTCTCTCTCCTTTGGTTTGATATTCCCCCGAGACTTGCCTGACGACCAGCTGGGAATCGTTGTAGATCTCCAGGTTCGTTGCCCCTACTTCCCGGGCCAGGCGCAGCCCGGCCAGCACGGCTTCGTGCTCAGCTTCATTGTTTGATGCCTTGAATTGGAAATGCAGGGCGTTTTGCAACTGGTGCCCCTGGGGTGATACCAAGATGATCCCAGCCCCAACCCCATTCTCATTCGAGGTCCTGTCCACGAACACCTTCCACACGGGCGCCGCGGGGGCTGTGGGATCGTCCCCCTGGGATATCCCGGAACACTCCACGATGAAGTCGGCTAGGGCTTGCCCCTTGATGGAGACCCTAAGAATGTAGGCTATATCGAACTGACTTAGTTCCATGGCCCACTTTAGGAGTCTTCCCGACGACTCGGGCTTCTGTAACACTTGCCGCAGGGGGTGGTTGGTCAGGATTTTTATGGCGTGGGCCTGGAAGTAAGGCCAGAGTTTTCGGGACGCCATCAACAGTCAAAAAGTCAGTTTTTTGATTAGCGGATATCAAGACTCAGCGCCCAATAATTGTTTACTCATGTAGTATACCGGGAGCTGGGTCCTTTCCTCCTCCCGTACCAATGCGTCGCTGATCGCGTGCTCGGTCACTGCCAGATAGAGGTACAGAGGCTCCCCGTCCACCAGCTTTGCCAGGATCGACGCTTGGGCCAGGTGCTCTTTCAGCTTTTGAAAAGCTTCTTCTCATTCGACTAACCATTCAAATCATTGGCTTCCTCAAAGGACGTTTAAGAATGGGATGCACTTGTCTGTGGCTTTGGAGATGAACCGGCTTAAGGCGGCTATCCGCCCGGTTAGACTTTGCACGTCCTTATGCTTCCGGGGAGAGGGCATATCAACCAGTGCCTTGATCTTATTTGGATTAGATTCTATTCCTCGGAAGCTCACTATGAAGCCCAGGAACTTCTCAGAAGCAACGCTGAAAGTGCATTTCTTGGGATTCAGCTTCATTCCGTACTTCTGAATGACTGCGAAAGCTTCGGCCAGGTCGTCCGAATGCTTCCCGGATGTCTTGGACTTGACCAGCATATCATCGATATAGAATTCCATGTTTCGCCCCAGCTGGGCCCGGAACATTTGATTGACGAGCCTATTATAGGTTGCCCCGAGGTTTTTCAGCCCGAAGGGCGACGATGTAGCAGTATATTCCCTTGTCGGTTTGGAAACTGGTGTGTTCCTGATTTGCCACATGCATGGAAATCTGATTGTAGCCGGAGTAAGCGTCTATGAAGCTTAAGATCTCATACCCAGATGTCGCATCCACCATTTGGTCGATCTGGGGAAGCGAGAAACAATCCTTCGGACAAGCCTTGTTGAGATCCGTGAAATTGATTCACGTTCTCCACGTTCTGTTCGGTTTTGGCACCAGAACGGGGTTGGCCAGCCACACGGGGTATACAACCTCGCGTATGAAGTTGATTGATGACAGCTTCTCTACTTCCAGCTTGAGGGCCTCGGCCCTCTCCGTTCCCAAGGGCCTGCGTTTTTGGCGCACCGAGGTCACGTTCGGGTCGATATTCAATGCATGGCAGATGATGTTGTGGTCGATCCGAGTGAGACCAGGCCAGAATATCTTGGTTCTCCTTAACTTGGGAGATTATGGCGGCCCGGACCTCTGCTGGCAGATTTTTCCCGACTTGAATGACCCTGGTTGGATCGGTGTTACTAATGCACACCTCCTCAATCTCGTCCATGGGCTCCAAGACGCGCTCGTCTCCTATCCTCGGGTTCAGTTCATCTTCTTCCCAGATCACTTTCTCAGCAGGGGGGGGGGGAACCGGGTCGAAGAAGTCCTTGAAGGGTTCATCCCGGACCATGTATATTGGTCGGGTGGACACGTGGTAGCACTTTCGGGCGCTCTTCTGATCTCCCCGGACAGTCCCCACCCCTCCGTTGTCGCAAGAGAACTTTATGCAAAGATGACAGATGGAGGTGATAGCCCCGAACTCGACTAATGCGGGCCGGCCGAAAATGACATTGTAAGCAGTGGGGCAATCCACCACTACGAAGGTGCAGAACTTGAACGAGTGCTGCAACTCACTCCCCAATGTTACGGGTAACTGGATCTTTCCCATGGGGAGTAACGCATTTTCGTTGAAGCCGTAGATCTGGGTTGGGAACGATACCAGATCCGCTTCGGTCAAGCCAATCGCGGTGAAGGCGGGTTTGAACAAGATGTTGATGGAGCTCCCGTCGTCTACCAGCACCCGGGACACCAGCTTGTTGGCGATCTGCGCGTCTATGACCAGCGGGTCATGGTGCGAGAAATGGACGTTGCGGGCGGCGTCGTCCTCCGTGAAGGTGATAGGGAGGTTCATCAATTTTGGGCGCTGAGTCGGGGCCTGGACCAGGGCGCACACCTCCTGATCGTGGTTGAGCTCGCTTAGGTAGTGCTTTTGATCATTCCTAGACGGCCCTCCCAGGTGAGGTCCACCTGAGATGGTGGCCACATGTCTGTCCACACGACGGGGTGCTGACCTGGATGGATAAGGCATTCCAGGGCCGGGTTTTTGCGCAATGGGGGCCCCCTGAGGGGTTTGCGCCGCCAGACCCTGTGCATACCATCCCGGAGGCGGATATGCCCTGGGCGCACCCTGGACCGCGGGTTGTCCGAGACCTGCTGACAGGCCCAGGACTCCCATGGGCATCCTGACCCACTGGTGGAAATGCCCCAACTTGATCAGATTCTCAATCTCATCCTTGAGCTGCCGGCACTCTTCGGTCGTGTGGCCCACGTCCTTATGGTAGGCGCACCGTTTGTTGGTATCCCCCGCGTTTCTCCACCCTTTGAACATGGGGCTAGGTTTCCGGTAGTGAACCACCCTTTCTGTGGCCAGGAAGATGTTCTCCCTGGTGTCCACTAGATTGGTGTATTCTGAATATTGGGGCTCGTAGCCCCTTTTTCCTTTTTTAGCCGGCTCAGACCGATTTTGGCCTTTGCCAGATCTCTTCCCCCAGGAGGGGTTTATGCTTGCCTCCGTTACTCCCGCCTGCGACTGCTAGGCCCCGACGGGGGCAACGCTGTGAACTGTTGGCGCGGCTCCATATCCATAAAAGTGGGCGGACTGGACTGGGGCATACCCTGAAGAGGCAGGATCATACACCGTAGGGGTGTAGGTAACCCCAGGCGTAACGGCCGATCCCGGGGCGATCAGGGGCGTGACGTAGGACTGCGCCGGGAACTGCACCCCGTACCCTGGGAACGCTTGGGCACCGCGCTGTGGCGTCGGAGGCCATTCGAAAGCCTGGATCTGAGCCTCTTCCCAGTTGATAAATCCTTGGGCCCTCCTTATGAATTCTTCCAAGGTAGCCGCCTTGCTACGTTGCATGTCATCCCAGAGGGGGGACCCGGCCTGGATCCCGGACTGCAATGCCACCAGGCGCTGCCCATCGTCCACCTTAGTCTTGGAGGCTTCTTCAGTGAAACGCTGGATGTAGGCCCTCAGTGTCTCTGCAGGGAGCTGTTTAATATTGGCGAGGGCACTAATTTTCATATCCATCCTCATGGCGGCCACAAACTGCTTGCGAAACGCCGACTGTAGCCCTGACCAGGATTGGATAGATCCCGGCTTAAGTCTCTTCCACCACTCCTCGCCAAGACCACCTAGAGTGATCGAAAAACAGAGGCACTTGCCGTCATCACTAACGTAGGCCACGGTCATAAGTCGGTTGTACCGGGACAGGTGATCCCTGGGGTCGGTGTTTTCGGTATAGGTAGTGAGGCTCGGCATCTTAAACCCCTTGGGGAGCACAGCGTCCAGGATGTGCCTCGCACAGGGCTCTTTGTCCTCTTCATCGGAGTAGGTATCCGCTCCTTCCTGCTTGCGGACCAAACGGTTCGTGACCTTTTTCAAAGCGGCCAGCTGCTCCATGAGCTGCCTGGCCGTGCCATCCTCCAGGGGGATTCTTTCGTTCCTCCTGTCGATGATGTTGTTCCTAAGGTCACCACCTCGGGGAAGGATCTTTTCCTTATGGGCCCGCTTTTTCCGAGTGTTCAGTCTGTCGCGTAGGTCTATCCGCAATGTGTCGTCCCCTGAACTAAGGGCATGACGCTCCTCGCTACGTGGGTGCTCTTGGCGATTTTTGTTTACCGAGGTGCTGGGGTGCAAAGACCTTTCCCGTCCATCTCGACCTGGGGCGTGCCAGGGCCGCGCATCCCGCGGCCGCGTCCCCTACGGATTGGTCGGGTGGCCCTGCCCTAGGACGGGGCGCACCTTCTCTTTCCTAGAGAGCGGCCGGGAACGGGTCTTGGCTTTCGTGACGGGGGTGTTTTTCTCTCGGGTCTTTCCCCCGGTCCGGGTTTCCTGGGACTAGCTCAGGAAATTGTTCCGGGGGAGGGGCCAGCCTCACGTCTTCGGGGACTCTGGCTCTGGCTTGTGGAGAGGGCTGTTGCGCTCCCGGAAGCGAGCCATCTGGGAGATTGGTCCCCGGACCCTGCGCGGCTAGGATGCCTACAGGGCTTTGAGGGACTCTTGCATCTGCCGATGCGCCTCTGCCTGCTCAGCAATCCTGGCCTCCTGGTCCAGGACTTGCTGCCTCAGTCTAGTCACCTCCAGGTCCTGCTGGTTGGGATCTCATCCTGGGATCTCGGGATCCGCAGCTTCGTCGTGGTATTCCCCCTCGTTCTCCTCCTCTTCATAATATTCCTCCTCGCTCTCATCTTCGTACTATGTTCCACCCTCGTAGTCTTGTGACTCATCAAAGTGAGATGTCTGAGGAGGAGCGTTCTCAGGCGAGTTCTGAGGAAGAGGCTGGGAAGGCAGCGGCTCTCCATTGCCCTGCTCTGGGTTAGTAGGGTCGAAAGTGGTGTGTCTTGTATTCACCATTGTAGTAGAGGTTTGATGTTAGCACTAGCTTTCTTAGACTCTCAATGAAAGCACCAAAATGTTTACCGAGATTTTCAGATACTATAGCAATAAAAAGTAAACGAGACTAATGATATGGGATTTAGAAGACATAAACAAGGTTTTTACGTGGTTGGGGCGTTAATGAGCCTTAGTCCACGAGACAGTTGTATTAGAGCTTGGAAAGCCTTTTTCAATAGAGTTTTTCTCTATGTTTTAGTAGAGTAACTGTATACAAGCCAAAAAGATATCCTTTCTCCAGTGCTCTGTCACCTGTATTTATAGGCTCACAAGAGCACTGGGCTTGGGCCGGGCTAACCTGAGCCCAATAAGGATATAAGTACCCTTGGCTTCTTTGTCGGAATCCCAATACAAAGGATAAAAATACAAAAGATTAAGAATGATCAAGGCCCACTGGGGCAGCCCAAGGCCTATATTTCTCTCGACAAAATGGGGCTTTTGGTCTGGGCATTCCGAGTTATGAGACAGATTCAGGGGAAAAAATCAGTCAGTGTAGTGGTAGCGCAGGTCTGAACCAGCAGCGTGCAATCTCGAGGTGGCCTTTTCCGCAGGTGAAAAGTGGGGACAACCACCACGCGTCATGGGGCGACTTCAGGGTCACGGATGCTTTTTCCTGCCAACCTTGAGGACTTGACCCAGGTTCGTTTACCTCTGTCCCTCTTCGTTTACCGTAGGCCCAGATCGTTTACCAGGCTCCGGGACCGTTTGCGTACACTTCGACTGTAACCCCCAATAGCTATACGTCTCCCAGATGATCGTCCTGGATCATCTTTCCTAGACACCGTCCGGGTCTGAACCCACACTTAGGCCGTCGATCCCGGTCATTCCCTGCCAAGCAAGCCTAGGCTGGGCCCAAACCCAATTGCCCAGATAGCGGGCCTGGACCACCGTCCCGGGCCCAAGGCAGGAAATGGGGATAATAGTTAGGGTCTGTCAGAATGATCAGGCTAGAAACTTTTTTTTTTTTGGAACTCATTAATGTAAATAGCTGGGGACATAGTATACAGATATGGAATCTATACCTTCTCGTAAAAGATTGAATAATGGTTTTCTTAAGGGTTGACTTTTGGGACTAAAAGGTTATTGAGCTCAAATCATAATTTATTTATGAATTAACCTTCACTAGTAAAGTCAATGGTACTTAAGGAAATAAGATATAATTAAAAGGGTAAAACATGAATTTTATTCCCGGTTAATTATGAACCATTATTAGGGGTTAATTTGTATGTAATGATTATATCAATGGACGCTTTATTTTATAAAGTACTTAGTAAATGAAATGTCTATAATTACAAGAGTGTAGTCTCCTATTTTTAGTGGAGTAATCATGAGATTAATAAATTAAGATTATTTAATTAAAGAGTTTAATTAATAATCTCAAATTTATTAGAACTTGGAATTATAGGTCTATAGGTCCCCACAGTGGCTCTATCAACACTATTCAAGGCAAGAGTTGATATAAAGGAAAAAATGGTTGAAAGACATATTTAAGAAGAAATTTGTTCTTCGAGCTAAATATGAAATTATGTGATAATATTGATTAATTAATTAATTACAAATTAATTGTAATTAACAAAATTAGTTAATAGTTAATTATTATGTAGTTTTCGAAATTATATTAAATAATTAAATTTATTTTCAAAATTATATTAAATAATTAATTAATTATAATTTTTTAAATTATAATAAATTAAATATTTACTTTCGAAATTATTATTTAATTTAAATTAGTTTCAATTAATTGGTAGAATTAATTAAATATCTTTATTTGAGTGGGAGATAACAATCTGATAAATTCAAATTAGATTTGAATTTAAAAGATTGATATTTATTCAAATAATTAATTATATTTGATAATTAGTTAAATAGATAATTAATTCAAATTAGAATTAATTATCAGGTTGTTGAATTTTTATCTGATAAGGTAGTTTAAATAAATAATTAAATAATTATGGAAAAATCAAATATTCCTAAAATATAGGGTGGTACACGACACACACAGTCCATGGACTGTGTGTGGCGTGTACTACACATTTTTTCAGGGATAGATTTTTCAATTTTATTTATTTGATTAATTAATTAATAGAAAATTCAGAAGTTAGCTTTTGGATATTTTCATTAATGAGATAATTAATTAATTAATTAATTAAAAGATAAATTGTAAATTGACTACATATTTATTTTTTTAAAATTAAATATTTTCTTTTTAAGTTATTAGACTTATCAGAAAATTAGAAGACACTCTACTATTCGCTCTAAATAATAGAACGATACTTTTCTATCTCTCCCTGGAAAAGATAAAGAACCAATCTCAGGTATATTATCTTGATCTCATGTGTTGAGTACATCAAGTAGAATAAGAAATTAACTATCCTTTATTCTCTAAGTGCCCACACCCTTCTTGAGGTGTAGAGAACGTTGTGGAAGATCTTGGTGTGAGTACCTTAGAGCAGCTTGGATAGGAAGTTTGTTCAAATTACGAAAAGATAGAAAGGACACTTCATAGGCATCAAGAGATATGTTTTCTATTCTTTTCTTGGTTATGATTAATGTATGTATATTAATGGATCCGCATATTTAAAAATAGTAAAAATATGTGACAAAATTTTTGTTGTACACTGGGCCAACCCACCACCATTCTGCTGCGTATTAGGAAACTCGTTCCTAACAAGTTCCTCGTACTCAGGTCCTTCTGAAGTGCTAACATATCATACTTGAGAACGTGAGATGGGTCTAACACATCTCTACACAACATCGAGATGTGAAACACATTGTGGCTATCTGTTGGAGCTGGCGGTGGGGCTAATCTATATGCTACTGTTCCCACCTTGTCCAACCGGGGACTGAGTTTGCCTTTCTTCCCAAACCGCTTCACTCCTTTCATAGGAGATATTCTTAAATAGACTTGATATCTGACTTTGAATTCCACATCTCGCCGCTTGGCATTTGCATAACTCTTTTGTTGACTCTAAGCAGCGAGCATATGTTTTCTAATCATCTCCACTGTGTCTTGAGCCTCTCTAACAGCTTCGGGTCCAAGTAGTTGTCTTCCTACCTCATCCCAATGTAATAGCGACCGACATTTCCTTCCATAAACTAACTCATAGGGTGCCATACCAATAGTTTCCCGGTACCTATTATTATAGGAGAACTCTATAAGTGGCAAATACTTACTTCACGATCCTCTGAAGTTTAGTACACAAGCGTGCAACATATCTTCTAAAATCTGTATGGCAAACTCGGACTGACCGTCGGTCTGAGGATAAAATGCCATACTCAGACTTAGCTTGGTACCCATGGATTGCTGCAAGCTTCCCCAAAATCTCAATGTAAACATCGATCCTCTATCAGATACTATGGTCTTAGGGATTCCATGCAATCGTACAATTTCTCAAACATAAAATTCTACGTACTACGTCAGCAGTGTACGTAGTCTCAATAGACAAGAAGTGAGCTGACTTAGTGAGTCTATCTACCACAACCTAAGTCGAGTCGTGTTGCTTATTTGTTCATGGTAATCCTGTCACGAAGTCCATGGCTATGTCTTCCCACTTTAATTCTGGAATACTAAGCGGTTTCAATAAGCCTGCGGGTCGCTGATGTTTCGTCTTTACTTGCTGGCATATAAGGCATTTGGACACATACTCTGCTACGTCTTTCTTCATTCTCGGCCACCAATATAGTACCTTAAGGTTGTGAGTCATCTTGGTAGACCCCGGGTGAACTGAGTAAGGGGTAGTGTGTGCCTCTTCTAAAATCTTCATCTTAATCTCATAGTCATTTGGCATGCACACCCTTCCTTTATATCTCAAGAGCCCCTGTCCTAAAATAGAGAAATATGTAGTCTTGCCTT
The DNA here is from genome assembly GCF_963169125.1 of Humulus lupulus. Classification (NCBI taxonomy): domain Eukaryota; kingdom Viridiplantae; phylum Streptophyta; class Magnoliopsida; order Rosales; family Cannabaceae; genus Humulus; species Humulus lupulus. The sequence goes on along the minus strand of NC_084798.1, from coordinate 170,213,239 downwards.
TTTTGACTGCAGCCATATGCAATACTAACGTGTCATCATGCCCTTTCCTGATCCATATATCATCTAATAAACTCGACTGTATGGACAAGTTAGCCAGTTGACCCATGACTAGTTCTATTTCGGCATTAATCAACTCTTGCTGTAGGGACTTTTCTATTCCGGATAATGCTGCCAGATTTCCATAACTCTTCCGACTTAACGTATCTGCAACTACATTCACTTTTCCTGGGTGGTATAGTATTTCATAGTCATAATCATTTATTAGTTCTAACCACCTGTGCTACCTCATGTTGAGCTCCTTCTGTGTGAAGAAATATTTTAAGCTCTTATTGTCTGTATAAATCTCACACCGTTCTCCATAAAGATAGTGGGCCAGATTTTCAATACGAAGACCACCAATGCCAACTCCATATCATGTGTTGGATAGCGTTGCTCATATTCCTTCAGTTTCCTTGAGGCGTAGGCTATCACCTTATCATTTTGCATCAGCATACAACCTAAACCTTGCTTGGACACATCACAATATACTACAAACTTGTCGTTGGGTTTCAGTACGCAAAGTACTAGTGCTGAGCATAATTTATCTTTGAGCAACTGGAAGCTTTCTTGACATCTATCTTTTCAGTTGAACTTTTGTTGTTTCCGGGTTAGGTTTCTAAGCAGAGTGACTATCTTAGAAAAGCCTTCTACAAATCTCCAATAATATTCTGCTAGCCCGAGAAAACTTCTAACCTCTGACGCATTCTTAGGTATTGGCCAATCCTTCACAACCTCTACCTTAGTTAGGTCCACTGGGACTCCATCCTTGGATACTATGTGGCCAAGGAAAGCTACTTGTGATAGCCAAAATTCACATTTCTTGAACTTGGCATAAATTTGGCGCTCCTTTAGTCGCAGCATGCTCAGTTTGAAATGCTCCTCGTGCTCGACTTTGTCCTTGGAGTACACCAAAATATCGTCAATGAACACCACGACAAATTTGTCCAAGTAATTCTTGAAGACCCGATTCATTAAGACCATAAATGCAGCTGGAGCGTTGGTAAGACCAAAAGACATGACTAGGAACTCGTAATGTCTGTATCGAGTCCTAAAAGTTGTCTTCGGTATATCCTCTTCCCTTACCTAGAGCTGTTGATAACCGGACCATAGATCAATCTTTGAAAATACAGTCTCTCCTCGGAGTTGATCAAATAAGTCGTCGATCCGGGGTAGCGAGTACTTGTTCTTAATTGTCACCTTGTTCAGCTCGCGCTAATCGATACACATCCACATGCTTCAATCCTTCTTCTTCACAAATAGAACCGGTGCTCCCCATGGCGAATGTCTTGGTCTAATGAAACCCAAGTCTAAGAGTTCTTGTTACAGCGTTTTCAACTCCTTGAGTTTGGTAGGTGCCATCCGGTATGGTGCCTTTGAGATAGGCTTGGTTCCTGGTACTAGTTCAATTATGAAGTCAATTTCTCGAGTATGGGGTAACCCTAGTAAGTCGTCATGAAATATCTCTGGAAATTCCTTTATAATGTGGACGTCTCCAACCTTTAATGGTGTTTCTTGTGCCACATCCGTGACACTTGCTAAGAATGCGTGGTATCCTTTCTCTATCATCTTCTGAGCTTTGAGAGATGAGATAAGCAGTGTCCGTAGTCCTGAAACATTTCCCATAAAACATAGTTTCTGAGCATCAGGAGTTTTGAACGTCACTTGCTTACGTTTACTGTCGATGGTTGTGCCATGTCTTGCTAGCCATTCCATGCCCAGTATTACATCAAATTCCTTGATCTCTAGCTCTATCAAGTCTCCTTCTAGTTCTGTGCTCTCAACTTTGATCAGTACTCCTCGTACTATTCATGATGATAGAACTACTTCGCCTGAAGGCAATTCCGTAACAAACCTAGTTCTAAATCGTTCACAAGGTTTGTCTAATTTATCTATCATTCCTAACGAGATATACGAGTGTGTTTCTCTCGAATCAAACAATACTGAACATATATTATTGAGGATAGGAAGCTGACCTGTGACCACCTTGTTACTAGCTTCGGCTTATCCTTGGGTTAAGGCGAAGACTCTAGCTGGAACCATCTTGTTGTCCTTCTTTTCTTCTTGTTTGAGCTGAGGACAATCCTTTTTCCGATGACCTTCCTGGCCACAATTGAAATAACCCTTGATGTTTGCACGACACTTCCCAGGATGTTTTTTCTGGCATTTGGAGCACTGAGGGTATTCCACATAACCCGACCTATTATTACCGTTATTAGATCGTGCTCTTTTGTCAGCATTGGCTTGCTTATTATTAGTATGCTTTCTTTTCTGCCCATTATTGCTATGTTGGTTGTTGTTGTGGTTTCGACCATTCTAAGTTTGATTCTGCTGCTTGGGTTTAGACTTGCTAGCCTCTTCCTTACTAACATTGGCTTGGAGCCTCTCCACCTCTATAGTCGTTTCAAAGACATCGACATAAGAAGTGGTTCCAGGGTTTGCAAGCTTGACTCCTAACTCAATATTGGGTTTGAGTCCCCTGGTGAACTTGGTAACCCTCAAGAAATCGGTTGGGACCAACTCTTGTGCAAACTTTGCTAGATGATCAAATTCTCGAGCATACTCGACTACCGTCAAATTTCCCTGCTTCAGACTAGCAAACTCTTCCACCCTCGTAGCGATGACTGTCGAGTTGTAGTACTTTTTGTGAAACAACTCCACAAATCTGGTCCAAGTCTTGGTGGTGACATCATGAGTTTGCTATATTAAATCCCACAGATTCTAGCATCCTTTTTCTATAGAGAGGAAACGTAGGATATTCGATCCACATTGCTGAGGTTCACGTGTGCTAGAATAGGCTCTACATTCCTGAGCCATTCTTTAGCCTCAAAGGGGTCGGTTGTCCCTTCAAATTTTGGAGTGTCCTGCTTACGGAAATGCTCGTAGATTTGCTCTATGTACTGAGCTGGATAAGGTGCATAGTTTGCCACTGGCCATCCCCCATATGAATATCCTATGTTCTGCCCTTGCTAGGGTGCTTGAGCCGTTAGTTGAGGCTGCAGCAGAGACTATTAGCGTTGTTTCTGTAACAATTCTTCCACTTGTTGTCGTAACTAGATAATCTCAGCGATGTGATCAACCAGAGGTGGTGCATTTCTATTAGTAGCAGCATTGGTAGCACGCATTCCCCTTCTTCTGACTAGAGGGGCTTCATGAGTCTCGTCAGCGGTGCTGGAGGCATTGCCGTTCATGCATGCAGACCTTCATAGCGACATCTTCAGTAAAGTTCTAATAGCTGAGAAAACACGTTAGAACTTACCCTAATAGTTTCTAAGGAAAAACTTAGTCTAAGCAAACATAACTTGGACCTATCAGTTATGATTTCTTATGAAAAATTATGTAAGCCTTATTTATAAATTAGGGTGTGTTTCTATACTTAGACTATTAAGCCACCTTTATTATTTTCTAAGTCTGTTTCTAATCACCCTATATGACTTAATTCTCAGGCTTGAAACTCGTCGCTGTTCCAAAGTTAGCCATATTAAGGGAGGGTTGGGATCAGTAAATGGTTCCCACTACTATGGCCCCATAAACTCTCAATACAGAACCCGGTCCATTGATTTGTATCCACCCTCCCTGAGCTCAGTCATTATTTATTGAATTTATTCTAAATTTATTATGATTGTAGAAAAAATCAAACTCATACATGTCATTAAAAAATAACAACTTTATTCATTTGGAAAAAGATTTTCACTTATTACAATCATAAATTCAAAATAAATAAACAAACTATACTAAAAATAACTAGGGTAAAAATTCTAAAAATCATGATCTTCTACATCTGAACCTTCATCTAACATATCATCATTTATCTCCTCATAATCATCATTATCATGAGCCTCGAAACTACCTCGAGGAATATTCATTAAGATATTATGCTTTTGTTCATTAGTGAATTGAAACTCAAACCTATAAGTAAACCTAACTATGAGAAAATAATATATCATGGCTACCAGTAAATCATCTTCATCATCCATAGTCTCCCATAATTCTTCCAATTTTGAAACTACAGTAAGAAAATCCTTAAAAGTCTAATTACTAGGACATATTGTTTCATGGCTCTCATCAAAATTTGCCTAGCGATTTAAAGGTGAACTATCTCCTTGTGAAATTTGACCAATCTCTAGGTGATTCTTTCTAGCACTCCTATTGTATCCCTTGGCTCTCTAACAATTTTCAATGTCTTAATGTCTCAGATATTATGATAAGTCAAAGTTCCATTCATTTTGACTGAAAACATAATGACGAAAACGTTAGCTATTAACATAAACATAATATTCATACATAAACACTTACATTGGCAGCTAGATCCGGAACTTTTGCGTGTGTATCAAGGAGAACTTCATGCATATGAATTGTGGGCTCTAATACCAACTGTAACGACCCGACTAACTCTAAAACCTCGGACCATTAAAACTACTAAGCACAATTACTATTTTGAAATAAAAATCCAAAATACGGGAACCCGTTGTTTTACATAAAATAATAAGGAAAACATAACCTTTAATCAATTGTTCAAATACTAAATGCGGAAAATCATAAATGCATAAATTAAAAGACTTGAAATAAAATGTCATCCTCTATCTTTCCCATCAGTCCATTCATTCAGTTCTCGCCCAATACACATGCCAAATCTACCATGAATCTATCCCGCCTTCCAAGCATATTTTCCTGTACCATCTAAAATAAAAAGGAATGGGACTAATGCCCAGCAAGGAAAATGTACTAAAACATATCATAAATCATAAGACTAAAAACATAAATCATAAAATGTATGACGTAAAAAAAATATAAATCATAAAACATAGGACTACAATATTAATGGCCATTAACTCATTACCGTAGTATGTGATAGAAACCATCTAGGTCCTCTTGCTACTATTCAAGGTAGGTTAAATCATAACTATAGTCTACGATAATGATACAAATCTTGGGATTTGCTTATTTGGTATCTATGCAACTATATTTCCTAAGTGACTACAACATAAAACATATACATATATATATATATACCTACATACATACATACATACATACACATAGCATATAAACATAATCACAACACATAAAATCTAACCTATTTTCCTTACTAAAAACCGGGATATTGGAGACAAGAGCGAGATTGAAAACTCCTAAAACTAAACAGTAAGATCCATAAGTTTTCTAAAGAAATGGAGATGAAAAGAAGATCTAAACCATCAAGATAGAAACTTACCAAAAACCTTAAGTTTCAAGAAACTCAAATACCTAACCAAAAGCCATTATAACAAGTTAGGATTTTGAAGAAAATGAAAAGAATAAGAGGAACTAATAATGAACTAAACCTGAGGATAAAGAATACCTTGGATAGATTAGAACTTTAATCTACACCTCAATACCGAAATATCACTCTATCTTACTTCGCAAGTGTTTAGAAAAGCTTAGATTGGAAAGCTTTTAACCCTAAAACCCTAGTGTTTCTCTCTAGAATGAACTTAGCAGCTTGGAGACTTTGAAGAATGCTTGAATGATGAAGCAAATGGCTGAGTGAAAGGTCATATTTATAGAGTTCAAGGAGTGAAACTAACCCCTTTTAAAATGAATAATAATTGAATAAATTTGAATTTTCTATTCAGCAGATGCCCAAAACTCAATCAAAAACGTTCAAGAGCAAGTCCAAGTTGTTGAGGGTTGTTTCTAACTCGGATTCCACGGATTTTAAAAAATGCCAAAGGGAGCCGATATATCGCCTGCCCCTATATCTCGATCCTTCGTGGTTTCGTTCGTTCGAAGTCGATATGTTTTCTGTATCACCCATAGGCGGTATATCCGCCCCTATAGCTACGATATATCGGTATACGATAATATTTTAAACACATTTTTGCACACTTTCAGCACACTTGCAGTTTTTTAAAACAACTTTGATTGAATAGAACGTGATCCTAACAGCTGCTGGAAGGCTATAGACCGTCTAGATCTATCCTTTTTTAATTTATTCATCTAAAATCCTTAAATCCTTAATAAACATGCATGTGACAAGTGTCACGCTCTTAATTATTCTATCTAAACTTTAGGTTATAATAAATATCATTTTTAGGACCAACTATATTAATCAAACCTTATGTTAAAATTAATTTTTCTAAACTATAGGTTATACTTATCAAATCCATAACTATTTCTATGAGTTTCCAACTAAATCTCGGCTTGAACCAATAATCACGAAAACTAAAATACTACAAGCTACTACTATTATTACTACTATCTAGTTATGTAAAGTTCCTAGACGCTACAATAACAATCATATTTTTACTTGAAGAAATATAAAAAAAAATAAAAAAATTTCATGCAACAAAAGGAAATTAAATTTCTAAAAGAAATAAAATAAAACATATTGTTCTAAGCAAATAATTATTTTCCTTTTAAATAATACTAAATGGACTGTCACCAATGTTTATTCCTAAACGAGTTCTCTACCTCCATCCTTTATTCTTTATCTAGCTAATCTGGTTCCAGTGCAGTTATTCTTTTCCATAAAATATTTGTATTCTGCAAGGATGAACACAATATAGTTGCTTGAAATTTTGAATCGACTATTAAATGAATAGTGAGAGTAAATCATATTTACCTCCATTTCTACTAAATGTTTAGACTCGATGATCTCACGAATGTCGTCTCTTATCAAGTTCCACATCTCATATGCGGATATGACATGTTTATAGTTTTCTCTAATTTCAGGAGGCAAGGTATAAAACATGTAGATACACCCAAATGATCAGATTTTAACCAATCACTATATTTCTTATGTTCTTCATAGCCTTCCAATGTAAACAATGGTTCAAGAGGTTCATTTTTTATTACATCCATCAATCCTCTTTCTGTGAAAATAGTAATCATTCCCAATAACCAAATGGTTGTTTTGTCAGGATTAAATATGTTGCCTTAGGATTGGTCAAATTAATTTAAGATAGACTACAATAAATAAAGTGTTGCCTTAAGGTTGGTCAAATTAATTTAAGATAGACTACAAGACAATCTTATCTTTATTAATTAAAACTTAAAATATCTCATATTTTCTCTATAAAAAAAATCGCCATTTTTTTTTGGTGAAGATACAATTATCCAACACAAAAGCTTAATTCCATCTTTGTAAATGTGTGTAACCCATTATTTCGGAGTCCATGACTTAACTTAGAGAGTTTTGCCTTAGGGTCGGTCAAGCCTAAAATACATCACTTTTCCATATCTTCTTAAGAAGCCAACATTGATATTGATATGGCTAGAAACCTTCCTTAGGGGGACAGAAACAAAATCGCCATGAGACTCGGACAATATCTCACAGTGTTGTACTAATAATGGAGACCTAGGTCACATTAAGATGTCAAGCTTCTCCAACTTATTATTTAAAAATTAAACACGTTTATAAAAATAATTAATTAATTCCAAATTAATTACTAGTTTATTATAACCCTATGAATGTAACATAATTAATCAATCCATTTAAATGGCCTAAGTCTAATAATTAGGTGAACTTAAATAATTAATTATTCCATTACAACCGCCAAACTTTGATAAAATATTTTTAAATTAAAGCTAGTTATCCTAATAAGATTAACTTAAACACTAGTCTTTAGAGTGATGTGTTTATCAAGTTTGACTAAGTTAGTTGTTTACATGCAAATTGATTTCTCCAAAATTATTTATATAAACAAATAGGACAATCCTAAATAATCATGTTTCTACATATGTAATGCATGATTAATAAAATTGTGTGGGGTTTCATGATTGACTAATGCATGATTATGTTATCAATCATATCAATGAATATTTATTTGAATAAATACAATAAATAAATGATGAACTGAGTGACTATCATGTATTTTTAAATTTATAACCCTATAAATAAAATTACAAAATTTTGCTTCATAGATACATTTTTTCTAAAGATGCTCATTCTCTACTTGAGGCCCGTCTTCATAATTTTTAGGCTTTAGGCCTAACTCATTTATTAATTAAAACAACTTTTCAACTAATTTATTTTATTAATTAAATTCTTTTTTTTATTTATCAAACCCATTTGATATCTTTTTGAATTCAATTGAATTTAATAATCAAAAAACAAGTTTAAATGATTTTTAAACTTGGGACACAAAATATCCCATTCGATTAAAAGATATTTTAAATTAATATCAAAATTAAAATAAATAATTAATTTAAAAAATTAAGATAATTTAAAAATTAATTAATTAATCAAAGACATAATTAGGGTTAGGGTTTCGGAGAGCGCTGTGACGCTCAGGGTTGGGTGCCACAGCACTCAGAGACGCTTTCTACAATTTTTCTTCATCTCCATAAAATTTCAAAAATTCCTATGCACCATATTGGCTTATACAAGATCTAGAGAAATGATAACAAAACCTAAACTCAATAATCACCATCTAATTAATCATCCATCAACCATACATTCAAAAATGCAAAATTATTCATCTATTCATACATATCAACATACATACAAATGCAAGAAACTCACACAACATTAAATGTATACATATATATATACACATTTACAAACTGATCTGGTACCAATCGTATGAGTCTCAAAGTGCATGTACGATTCCCGCAACAGTCAAAGCACCGAGCGTCGTGACGCCACTTTCACAACACCACGGTGCCCGAGCCCGTCCGCCAGCCTCAAAGTGCTTTAAAGAATTCTGAAACCCTAACCCTAATTATGTCTTTGATTGACTAATCAATTTTTTAAATTATCTGAATTTTTAAAATTAATTATTTATATTAGTTTTGAGAAAAAATTTAAAATATCTTTTAATTGGTTATGATATTTTATGTCCCAAGTTAAAAAATCATTAAAATTTATTTATTTTTCTTTTTAAACTCAGTTAAATTTAAAAAGATATTAACTGGGTTTGATTGATTAAAAATTGGTTTCAATTAATAAAATAAATTAATTGAAAATTTTATTTTATTTAATAAATGGGTTGGGCCTAAACCCTAAAAATTATGAAGACTGACCTCTAGTGGAGAGGAGCGTCTTTGGAAATTATGTATCTTTGAAGCCTAATTTGTAATTTTATTCATTTTTAAATTTTCAAAGGGTTGTAAATTTAAAAATACCCAATAGTCACCCAGTTCATCATTTAATTATTTATTGTATTTAATTAAATAAATGTTCATTGATGCGATTGATAAAATGAATATGCATTAGTCAATTACATGCCATACATGAAACCCCACACATTATTATTAATCATGCATCTCATATGTAGAATCATGATTATTTAGGATTGTCCAATTTGTTTATATGAATTGTTTTGGAAAAATCAATTTGCATGTAAACAACTAAGTTAGTTGAACTTGGTAAACACACCCGTTTAAAGTCTGACATTTAATTTAAGCCTAATAAGATAACCAACTTTAATTAAAAAGTGGTTTAATAAAGTTTGATGGATGTAATAGAATAATTAATTATTTAGTTCACCTAATTATTAGACTTAGGTTCTTTATTTAGATTAAAAATGGACTTATGCCCATTTAAATGGATTAATTGATTATGTTACATTCATAGGGTTATAATAAACTAGTAATTAATTTGAAATTAATTGATTAGTTTTATAAACACATTTAATTTTAAAATAATAAGTGGGAGAAGGTTGACATCTTAATGAGACTTATGGTTTCCATTATTAGTACAACAACGTGAGATATAGTTCGGGCATCGTGACGACTTTGTTTTCGTCCCCCTAAGGAATGATTCTAGCCATATCAATATCAATGTTGACTTTTTACAAATATAGGACAAAGTGATATATTTTAGACTTGATCGACCATATGGCGGCACTCTCAAAGTTAAGTCCAGGACTCCAAAATAATGGGTTACACACACTTACAAAGATGCAATTAAGCTTCTGCGGTGGATAATTGTGTCTTGAACAAACAAATAGTACTTTATTTTTAAAAGAGAAAATATGAGATATTTTAAATTTTCATTAATAAAGATGAGATTGTCTTAAGTTAATTTTACTGACCCTAAGGTGACACTTTAACTGTTGGTAAGTTTTATCGTGGAATAGTAAATATTAAGTTCATGTGTTTTAATTGTTGTATTCATGCATCGTATTTACTTTTCAAAAATTATGATATTTTTTTTCAATTATATTTAATAATGTAATAGAAATGTTTTCAAGAAATCACGAAGTTGATACTTTTTTCAACACTATCATACTTAGTCCCGAAAGAACAACAAAATGGCTATTGGGAATGAATACTATTTTCACAGAAAGAGAATTAATGGACGTAATAAAAAATGAACCTCCAGAACCTCCATCTATACTTGAAGGTTATGAAGAACATGAGATATATTTTAATTCATTAAAATATGACCATTTGGGTGTGCTACTGAATGTTTTATACCATGCCTCAAAAAAGAGAGAAAGTTATAGACATGTTATATCTGCATATGAGATGTGGATCTTAAAAAGAGACGACATTAGTGAGATCATCGAGTCTAAACATTTAGTGGAGGTAAATAAGATTTATTCTCACTTTTTTGATGAATAGTTTATTCAAAATTACCACTTAATATATTATGTTCATCCTTGCAGAATAAAAATCAAACATAGAACAGAATAACTGCATTGGGACCAGATTAGCAAGATAAAGACAAAAGGATGGAGGAGGAGAGCTCGTTTAGGAAGTGTAACGTCCTCCTAATCCAGTATTGTTACACTGTGTATTTTAAATTGTGTCAGACTTGCTAATCAAGTCATTTGGTTATAAACGTGTAACTAAGGTTAATGTCAAGGGTTAAGGTTAAATTTTTTTGTCAAAGGAACTGTTGACTTTTATTTAAAAAGTTTCATACATACATGGGATCCCAAAATATTACAAACAAACGTTTAAAAGGGTGTATATACATCAAAAGTTACAACCGACCCACCTAAGCAGCAAAATTAGGGCTACCACTCTAGTTCCTCTGTAATATCCTCGGCTGTGGTGGACGAGCAGCCGCATATGTACACGCCACCACTGAAGCTCTCCAACTCATGGCTAGTCAAGCTTTCCTTTTCCCTTACCTGCACCACAAATCACCTGTGAGCCAAGGCTCATCAAGAAAACTTAAACATGTGCATGAACAGAAAGTACAAGTCTCCAGATACTTATCTGGCATGTCCAGTAGTAATAACCTACTCATACAGGCATACAATTACAAATAAATGGTCATTGAACCATTCTGGGGCTGTTGCCCTGAGTAGTTGACCATAGAGTCAACCCCGGGGCCCCATGCCCTAGCTATGTGACCATAGAGTCACCTGGGGCCCTCGCCCTTAGCTCTGGGTAACTAACCATAGAGCTAGCCAACTATTTTTGTTCTCCATGGACCATTGGGTCGGCCAACATAATAGTACGTTGTTGATTTGGGCATAAGTCTTTCGACTAGCGCGCAGCGCACTATTGTCGCCCTTGACTAATAAGTCAAGCCATGAACACGGTATTCGAATACAGATACAGAAACAGATATAGATAGGCATATTTCAACAACACAAGCATGCATACATATTAATCGCAAACATAGTAATAACCATACACCTTAACAGGGCCAAGCCCTAGCTACACAAACCATGCAAACAGTCATGTAACACTTAATCAGGTACAAAACATTCAAGTATGTTTACTTAACAAATGAAATGATAACTTAAACGTAATAATTCTCAGGGGCCCAAGACCTATTCATAACTATTATTAACAGTCGGGCCAAGCCCTAATCACATATATCATGTATCGGGTGCAGTTTTCTGACCTCAGGTCTAAGTATAGCGTAAAATAAGAACGACCCTCGAGCACAATCCCAGTTCTGAGCCCCTAGCGAGAACCTAGTCACAACCATAATATAGGATTCTGTCAATAATGAGAAAATAAAGGCTTCTAGACTAAGTCCTAGCCTCCGAGACCTCGAATTCTACTAAACTGAGTAGTAGAATCGATCCAGAGCCCTTAGGAATAAATCCCTGTCACTAAAAACTCACATTGGACAAAATAACCCAGGTGGGCCACGACCTGCCCTTGAGGGTCGTGGCGCGCCTCCCAGACAGAAGCCCCCCAAGGGCCCTGGGTTTGGTTGGGTCGCGGCACCCCAAGAACAGGGCCACGACCTAACCTTGCGAACACAAGATTCCTCCATTTTTCTCCATCCAAACTCAACAAAAACCATCCCAATTCCACCTTAAAACAACAAATCAATCCACATAACATATTTAATATCCTACGAGCAACAAAACCCAACTAAAAATTGGATGAAAAACTCATTAAAACTCAAGTTCACAACCTTGAGCCACAAGACTCAAGAACAGCCACACTAACACAGAATTTCAATGGAAAACATGATTTAAAGCTTACCTCAACTGGAAGTTAATATCTCAAGCTGCAAAAAAATCAATCCCCCAAGTTTAGGCCTTTAATTCCCTAGCCTTTAGCCAACAATTCTCAAGAAATCCTCTTAGAAAATGGAAGAGTTTGAGGGAGAGATAGAGAGTCAGTTGTGAGTGAGAGAGAAGGTTGAGTGTTTGTGCTTTTGTGTTTTCTTATCTTAAGTCTTAAGCGACTTAAGCTAATCCCGAGGCTCGGGGTACGAAAAACGTCCCCAAGGCCAAAATGGTCAAATTCCCCAATATTCCCTCGTAATCTCACTAACTCCAAATATATCCTCAATTATTCATTCCTATTACCCGATAACCCGATCCTATGCTAAATACCTAAAATACCCCTTGACTCGCCCCCGAATCGGGTATTGGGTCCCGTTGTGACTTTCCCTCTAACTTGCTCCCTAGGATTGCCTCGTGCCGAGTAACCCAAATATGCACATATATACAATTATGCCCATAACAGGCCAAATTACGAAAATTGCCCTTCTAATAAGAAACGGGCCCACATGCATATTTAATATTCCTAAACATGCATAACTAGTTATATTATCATATAACTCATATAGTCACATTATCATACACAAATATATCATATAAGCATATAATTCCATATATCGCCATCCTGGCCCCCTAATCAAGGCCCTAAACCTTATTAGGTAATTTGGGACGTTACAGGAAGAAACATTGGAGATAGTCAGTTTAGTTTTATTTAAGGGAATTTACTCATTTGGTACCTTTTTCTTTTGCAAAGTATCATTCTGGTACCCTCTGTTTTCAATAATGCTCATATGGTACCCCGTATTTTGAAAACATAGATATTTGGTATCCTAATTGATAAAATTTTGTCAATATGACCAAACTGTCAGTAGTTATATATAATTTGTACCCCGTATGATTGAGAGTAATTTGATTAAATTGGTAAGATTTTATTAATTAAATTTGAGTTTAGGGTACCAAATATGTACAATTTAAAATACAAGGTACCAAATATGTACGATTTTAAAATGCAAGGTACCGAATATGTACAATTTCAAAATTAAATGTACTAAATGAGCATTATTTGTAAACACAGGGTACCAAGATGGTACTTTGCAAAAACACAGGGTACCAAATGGTTACCTACCCTTTATTTAAAAGGAAAATAATTATTTGTTTATAACAATGCTTTTAGTTGATTTCTTTTAGAAATTTAATTCCCTTTTATTGCATGAACAATTTATTTTTAACATTTCTTTAAGTAATAATATGATTGTTATTGTGAAGATTGTTTCCAATTTCTTAATCTAAGCAATAGAAAAAACATACGAACTAGAGATGCTTAGATAAACTAAATGAATGAATAAATGACTTTAAGTTATACATAAAGTATCAAATCCTAAAAGTAACAAAAGATAAAAGGTTTCCCAGGAAAATGACACATATCTTTGGCATCTTACATTAGTTCATATTAATCTTAACAGAATAAACCGGTTAACAAAAGATGTACCTTTAAGGGACCTAAAAGTTTGAACTCTTCTGGTTTGTGAGTCCTATCTAGAGGGTAAATTGAGTAAAAGACCATTCTCAGTGAAAGGCAATAAACCCAAAGAACCACTAAAGGTTTTGCGTAGTGATGTATGTTGTCCAATCAACATACAAGCTAGATGTGTTTATGAGTACTTCATCACTTTTATTAATGATTACTCAAGATGTAATCATAACTAGCTAATGCTTAGGAAGTCTGAAACTTTAAACAAGTTCAAAGACTTCAAAGTAAAGATTGAAGCAATTAGGAAAATCTCTTAAAACACTTTGATCAAATCGAGGTGGTGAATACTTGGATTTAGAATTCAAAGATTTCTTACGGGAACATGACATTCTATCACAACTCACAATACCTAAAACACCAAAGCAAAATGTGTTTTAGAAAGGTGAAACAAGACCTTGTTGGACATGGTCAGGTCTATGTTAAGCTACTCATCAATTTCTCTCACATTTTAGAGGTATGCACTTCAAACGAAGACATACATTTTGAATGTGGTCCTTTCTAAGTCCTAAGAAAAACGCCTTTAGAGTTATGGAATGGCACCAAACCTAGTTTGTGCCACTTTTGTATATGGGGGTGTCCATCTCATGTTCTTAGAACTAAGTCTAGTAAATTGGACTCAAGCTAGGAAGTGTGCATATTTGTTGGCTATGCTCCAGAGACAAGAGGTGATTACTTTTATAGTCCCAATGACCAAGAGGTATTTGTATCAACAAATGTAACCTTCCGTGAACATGACTATATGATAAAATATAAACCTTGGAGCAAAGGTGCTTTGGAGGAACTTGCATCTGACCAGATTAGTCCATATTTCTCATTGAGGGATAAATGACAAGCCATAAAAACCATTATTCCTGAAAATGAAACCTCTGGGGAGGGTCGTAGTGGGAGGGTTCTTAGACAACCTCTTGCTATGAACTTGAAGCACACATCCTTGTTTCAGATACACATAAGGACGATCCAATAACCTTTAATGAGGCAATGGAAGATCCTTAAAAGGAAAAATGGCAAGAATCCATGAGCCTATAAATGGAATTGAAGTATTTCAATTTAGTTTGGGAATTTGTAGAGCCACATGAAGATGTCAGGCTCATTGGGTGCAAAATGATCTTTAAGAAGAAAAGAGGTGTAGATGGAAAAGTAAACACTTTCAATGCAATGCTTGTAGCGAAGGTTTACACTAAAAGGAAAGTTGTTGATTATGAAGAGACATTCTCTCCCATTGCCATGCTAAAATCAATTCACATCTTTTTATCCGTAACCACTACTCATGATCATGAGATATGGCAAATGGATGCCAAGACAACATTTCTTGATGACTGTCTTGATAAAAGTATCAATATGATAAACCAAAAGAGTTCATACAAAAGGGGCAAGATAACAATGTGTGTAACTTGCTGAAATCCATTTATGGATTAAAGTAAGTGTCTAGATCTTGAATTCTTACCTTTGGTGAAGCTATTAAAACATATAACTTCAAACAAAATGTTGATAAAGAATGTGTGTATAAATATATAAAATGGAAGATTGTGGTTTTCATTATTCTTTACGTGGATGATATTCTACTCATTGGTAATGATTAAAATCTTTATCGAATGTAAAGAAATGGTTAGCTAAGAAATTCCATATGAAAGATTTAGGAGAGGTGAGTTATGTTCTGGAAATCCAATTCCTAAGGGATAGGTAAAACAAGCTCTTGGAACCTTCTCAAGCTTCTTATATTGATAAGGTGCTAGAAATATAAGAAAGTATCTCAATGCTTCAATAGTTGATAGTCTAATGTATGTTATGTTGTGTACAATACAATACATCTATTATTTAGTAGGAGTAGTCAACCGTTATCAATCAAATTCTGGTTTGGAACACAGGATTGCAGTAAAGCACACTCTCAAATATCTTCAGAGAATGAGAGACTATATGTTTGTGTATTCTGGTGGTGACTTGAACCCATTGGATATACTGATTCTGATTTTCAATCAGATAGGGACAATTGGAAATCAACGATTGGTTCAATATTCAATTTTGGTGATGGAGTTGTAGTTTTGAGAAGTATTAAACAATCAATCATTATAGATTCCACAATTGAAGATGAATACGTAGCGACTTGTGAAGCAACTAAAAAAGCGATTTAGCTCAAAAAAATTTATACTAATCTAGAAGGTGTTCCAGATATGGATAAGCCGCTAATTCTATACTGTGACAACAGTGGAGCAGTAGCTAATTTAAAAGAGCCAAGAAGTTATAAAATGGGCAAGCATATTGAGAGAAAATACCATCAGGTTAGAGAGATCTTTCATAGAGGTGATGCGACAGTTATGAAGATAACATCGAAACAGAACCTAGCAGACCCGTTTACCAAGACAATTTTTGGAAATTCATTTGAGGGTCGTGTGCGAAACATGGGATTGAAAGAGATGCCTCACTTGCTTTAAGGGCAGGTGGGAGATTGTTAGGGTTGATTCCCTAAAATCATATGTAAAGACATTTTATTTTGGAATTAAATAAAAGTACATTTTTCATATAATTGAATGTTTTAAATACTACTAAATAATTATTATAAATATCAGAAAATTGCATATTCATTAATGAGAGTATGATCGTGTATTAGTATAAGGTGATTAAGATCATCTATAATGAATAAAAATAGTCATGGCTCTATTAAAGTAAGGAATCTTTAATGAATGGTTGCTAAGTATTTTAATAATACATTTTATCTAGATCCAGATCGCTGACGTGGATAGACATTTTTGTGAAGATAGTTTATATAATTAAAGTATATATGAATGGATCGATGTGAATTAATTTATTTCTAAACATGTCGTTTACCATAAATCTTTAATTCATATCAAAACGATGCTCATATGTAGATCAGCCTAAATCATGAGTAGTCATGAACTCCTGTACGTGTTTGTTGGGTCTTTTAATTCACCATTAAGGTCTCTTAGAATAATGAGACTAGTCACGTTTGTTTTGGAGATTCAATACCATGAATGTCTAGGAACATGATATTACAAGATTTGGAATCCAAGTTTTCCTAAAAGGATCAAATCTTGGTTCCTTTAAGGTTAATTCTCGAACTGAATAGTTATTGAGCTCAAATTTATAATGTGATTATAAATTAACTATTTACTAGTGAAAACGATACTTAAGGAACAAGAAGTAATTAGAAGAGAAAAATGATCATTTTTACCAGCTCTAATTAACGAACCAATAAATTGGAGGACAAAATTATTTAAAGTGATTATATCAATGGACTGTATGAAATAATTCTGTAAATATAATTTTATAATAACTTAGAGTTCAATTCCATATTTTTAGGTGAGTAATAATGGAATTAATAAATAATTTTTTTAATTAAAGAGTTTAATTAATAGTCTGGTTTATTGGAGCTTAGTATTATAGAGCCATGATCCCCAAGTAACTTCTATACTACATTGTTTAGGGTGTGGATGGTAGTGACAATAAATTGGTAAATGTATAACTATGTGATAATTTAACTAATATATTTTATTTAAAAATTATATATTATTTGATAATAATATTTATTGACTTTGAATTACTTAATATTATGAGAGTTTGAAATTAATTTAATATGTGATAATAAATATTTAGATTTTATAAGATAAAGTTAATTTTGAATTAATTGATATTTATGAATTTAAGAAATAATACATTATGTTATTGCATTGATATTTTATCTTATTAATTAAATAAATAAATAAGCAAAAATTGAGAAGCACAACAGTGCTACACGATAGTCACTATGCTTGCACATTGGCTGATGTGTTACCTAGGGTTAGACCCAATTTTGATTTGTTCCAATTATAAATATTATAATTTGAATTATTTTATTTATTAAACTATTATTTAAATGAGATATTTTGGTTTTATTGAAATATTGATTAAATAATTAAATTTAAAATTGATGAGTTATTGACTGAGTCTATTTTAGGTTTATAAAATTTTAATGTATCGTGATTTTCAGCAAGTCACATTATTAAGATTTTAGAGAAAACCTAAAAAATAACGATACACTCTTTTAGCCTTTCTTCTTCTCCAACCTCTCTTGATTTTATGTGTTGAGTACATCAAGAGAATCTACACTGTCCATATTGTAACATCCCGTATTTTGAACATCGTTAGTAGCCGGTTGGAGCCGATGAAGAATTTTGTGAAATATTATTTCGATAAATAATATTATGTGAAATTATGTTATTTTGTGAATTTTATAGTCGTTGTGCTAATTTGATAAAGGGTTTAGGCCAATGCAAAGAAAAATGGTCTTGGACAGAGGGGCAAACCCTAATAATGAAAAAATCTCGGATTAGGTAAAATGAGGAATACAATGGCATAAAAATATTTGGCAACTCAGACTGTATAGTCGAGCTAGTAAACTTAAGAAAAATAGATTGAGGATTTAATTCCAAACTATCGCGCTTGAGAATGGAAATTATTGCCCGAGCCTCTAAGGGAATTTTGGTCAATTTGAGTAAATTACCAAAATTATGTGTTATGTGACAAAATTTATTTTTGGTCACATTTATTTATTTTTAGCTTGGAGATATTTAAAAACTATAGGGTAAAATTTTGCTTAAATTTGAAGAGTGAAATTACCAAAGGGTCCTTGAGTTCATTAGAAGTGAGTTAAAATGGGCAAGGGAATTTTAGTCATTTCCAAAGGTGGAGAGAGGGTGTGATGGGCAGCTAGGCTATGCCCTAGTGTACTAAAGTGTCTATGACACCTACTCTCAGAAGAGTAAGAGGATACCTCACCCATTGGCTAAAACTCCAATCATTTCCCTCTTACACATCCAATCATTATTTCTTTTAATTTCTTTTTTTTTCCTCAAGAAAACAACAAGGACCTCTCTCCATTCTTCTCCCCAAAAAGGAGAGCTCCCCAAGCTCCATGGCTGCCATTTTCTCTCCTCAAGCTTAGGCACTCACTCTCCATTGAAGGAAGGCGAGAAGCTCAAGAGCATACCAAGGAAGAGTAAGTTCAAACTCTACTCCATTTTTTCTCTTCTCTTCCTCTTCAAACTAGAAATCCTACAGGGTTTCACTATGCATGCATGTGATTCTAATGGCCATGCATGGCATGGATCTTGTATTCTAGGGTTCAAGAGAGGTGTTCTAGGAGAATCTCAAAGTTTGAAGCTTTTTGGTGATCTAGTGAAAACAAAGGTAAGGGTTCTAGAATTTTATGTTTTTCCACTCATCTCCATCTTCTACCCTAACATTATTTTGCATGTGGAACTATTGGGGCTCAGTTTGAGTGTATAGAACACAAGGAGGAAGTTTGAAAAGCTAAGGGAGTCTCATCTCCAAGCTAGAACCATCAAAGGTAGATTTTTGGTTGGTTTTTGAGTTGTTTTTTGTTATTGATGTTAGATATGTTTGTATAGGATGTTTTGTTGGTTTATGAAGTTTATTTTATGCTTGAGGATTAACTTGGTTGATTTTTTATTTTCATGCATGCATGTGGCTAGGGTTTTGCTTGTTGTGTTTATTTTGCTAGAATGTGTAAAAATGCATGTTGCCAAGTTTTCGTGGTCTGAATTCCAACGGGTTAGATCATATCCTACTACCTTTGTTTTGTCATATTATTTTATAATATAATGTTATGTTATATTATTTTATAATAAAATATTTTAGATTAAATAAATGTGACAAAGAGGGTCACATATTGTAACATGTAAAAGAGAGTTACAATATTTAGATATATGTGAATATCCAAATATGTAACATATTTGGTGTTACAAATTTGTAACTTCCAAATATTGCCCATTATTGTGTTGATTTGTTGTTACACATTTTTTAGTTGAATTTCTTAAAGTCATATGTGAAATGGCTGTTAGAGAAATGATTTAAACCCCAATAATGTGTTTTAGGGGTTACAAAATCCAATTGGGAATGATTTGGAACCATTTAAAAAATAGCACAATTTTGTGTGCTGAAATTGGGCAGTGGCCGCGGCCAGGAGCACTGGTGGCCGCGGCCAGCAATGCCCATGGCCGCAGCCACAGTGTCTGACTGACCAAATTTCATTTTTTTCCAACCTTTTTTAACAGCTCCAAAAACACAAATAACTCTCAAATCTCATTTTTAATTATATAAATATCCAATTAATCATTGGTAACAGCCATGGGGGTTGATAGAATTTGAAATTCAAAGGGTGTCTGTAAAATCTATAAATAGGAGTCTATTTCTCACTTGTAAGAAACAATTTTTCTATCCATTAGAGCACTTGGCTAGAAAACACCTAGAGACTTGATAATTCCAGAAAGTTATTTCCAAAAAATGGTGAGAGTTCCCTTAGTGCTTGAGTTAGGGGAAATAAGCTTTTGGACAAAAGTTTCAAACCTTGTTCAAGTTGGTGATCTCCAAACACTCTTTACTTTGGTTGTGTGAATGAGAGTTTCTTGCTTTTTGTTCTTGTTCTTGTTCTTATATTTTCTACTATTGCTTTTCTTCTTATTCTTCTTGTCTTATTTACTTGTATTTCTTGTTTAAGAGTTGTAATCTTTTATTTCTTTTGTTTCAAACAATTTTACTTATTTGTATCTTTTTGTTTAGAGTTGTATTTCACCATTCTCTTCTAATTCTTCTCTCATTTATTTGTATTTTTCAGTCATAGAGTTGTAACATTATTTAATCAATCTTAGTTTATTTGTATGATTTTGTCTAGAGTTGTAATAGTTTTTACCATTTCCATTGATACAACATATATTTTCCTAACATGTTTCTGGAAATAATTTGTATGGTTGTGTAGTTCTAGATGAGTACTTGAGTTTAGGCTTTGGAAAATAAAAAAAGGGTGTTTTCAAAACTAAGTTATGAACTTTTTGGCATCTTGACACAATCTGGAAAATTTCTGGGCAGCATGCACTGCCCAGATTGTTTTGAATATTGAACATGTTTTACTCAGCTAAAAGCCATGAAATTTTGTAAAATGTTATTTTAAATATTTATAAGGATCACATAAAATTTTTAGAGGAAAATGAAATTTTTTTAAAGAGTAATGGTTTTTCAAAGTTTTCCCTAATAATCTGAAAATGAAATTTCTGGGCAGCAAACACTGCCACGATTGTCTTACATTTTTTAATAGGTTAAACTATCCTAAAAATTATGAAAGTTTTAGAAAAATTACATTAGATATGATTACAGATCCTGGTAAAGTTTTACAAAAATCTGGACTACAGTGTAAGAGAAATAATTTTTCAAAGAACCCTAAAAATCTGAGAAAAACTCCTAGACAGCAGGCACTGCCCAAATTTCTTTAAATCGTTTAATGGGTTTTATCATCCCAAAAATTATGAAACTTGGTGAGAAATTTTTTAAGATATGTATCAAGGCCCTGATAAAATTTTATATTGAAATATCTCACGGTTTAAGAGTAGTAATTTTATTAAGTAGTCCTAAAAATGGGGAAATTAGTAATTTCGAACCTGAACAAAAAATGAGTTTTGGGAGGTTAGTTATCCTAAACTAAATTGAATTTTGATGTGAGTTTTCGCCTAGTTCCCGTCATTAGGACGCATAATATGTGGACATGATTTTAAAGGGTTGTGGTTAGAGAACCTAACATAGAATATGAGCTTAAAAGCGAGATTTTATCACGCTAAAATGAATAGAGAAAAAGTTATGTTTGAAATTGGAAATGAAGTTGTTTTCAAAAATAGCTAAAGTTTAGGAAATCTAACCAATCTCAAATTAGCTTAAGGTTATATAGAATTCATTTTTACCATTTTCTAAACACAGGGTCCAATTGCCCTTTCTTTTCGAAAATGACGTAATAAAGATCCTAGGTTATGGATTAAAGATGGTAAAAATGGGAATTTGGTTTTATAAAACCGTAAATCGAACATTATTATCATTAACAGATAATAAATTGTAAAATATTGAAATGCGTTATTTTAGGGAGAGAATGGAAAATGGTAAACTTCGTACTTGAGTAAAAAGTGGGTAGTTTTCAAAGACCAAGAGTTGTTTAAAACTCCTTTTATAAGTAACCAAAATACGCGTAATATGATCGAGAGAGTCATCTAGAGATAGAATATTAAAATACACAACGCGGAGAGCATGTTGTGGTAAGGACGATTTTCTCAGAAAGCCTTAAATTGATTAAAGCGGAATCTGGTCTTATACGTTGTAAAGTGTATAAGAGAAATTTTTAGTATAGAGACTCTAAGAGAACTTTATTGAATGTAGCTATCATAGAATACTAGCTATACGAGTATACCATAGTTTAATCCGAGTACACTTTATTAATTACAGTAACCGCGAAGGGAAAAGCAGATAGCGGAGTTAAAAGATCCAGATGGGAACTAAGGACTCCACCTTTCTCCTTCTTGACTACAACATGAATATACTATTGTGTACTTGTAGTAGTAGATTACGCTAGTTTTTTTTGGGTCCATAAGACCAGGGTATGCTTAATGCCAACTCTTACAATGCTTTGGCATTCTGGGGCTAAATGGTAAGTAGGTTTGGGTTGGAGCCAGAACCATAAAGTATAATAATCTGAGTTGGAGCCAGAACATGGTAAGTATATAGTCTGATTGAAGCTAGAATAATGGTAATATAGTACGGGTTGGAGCCAGGACAATGGTAATATAGTCCGGGTTGGAGCCAGGATAATGGTGACACAGTCCAGGTTGGAGCCAGAAAAATGGTAGTATAGTCCGGGTTGGAGCCAGGACATAAATGATGGAACCGGGTTGTGGCCCGTTTCCTTGTTGATAATTTAATTGCTTAGTCTTGTTGCGTTTAAATATAATTGAATATTCTGAGAATCTTCTGACTGCAGGATATTACGATATGGGGGACATATTGTATGTTCTGGGAATTTGTTGAGTGGAGGTTATTGTTTAAATATGAACTTGGTTGTTAGAAACAACCAAAGTTATTGTTCGATATGGTTATCTATATTGGATGCTCTGGAAATTTTCTAAATGCAGGTGGTTTTGATATGTATTAACATTGGTTGTTGGGCACAATAGATGTGCTTGATTTTTTGTTAGGACTATTATTAAGAATTGTATGATAGGGTTGGAATTTATCAAATACCCTAGTGTCCAGTAGTGGTAACTACCTTAGGGCAACCTGTTACTGGGTTTAATATATTTGTGTGCAAGGCTATTCTTACTAAGTGTTTTTGGTTACCTAGTTGTTTCATGTTGTAGGTAAGTTCAAAAGCAAAGTGGAGTAGTGAGCACCGGAGTCTGCTTGTGGATATGTACATGTGGCCCGATCTGGGGAGGTTTTGATGGAACACCACTTTGAAAAGAAACTTTGGGAGCTTGTTGTTTCTTTTATGACATTTGTTTTGTTTTAACTTTGTAAAAGAGTAGTTGTAATTTCGGTTGCTAAAATTAAAATTGTGCACACACGATCTTTTTAAAGGTTTTTTTAATATGGATTTTCGGTACAATGAATTAAAGTAAAAGTTGGATTTCCGCATATTTTGGTCTTGTATGTTTTAGGGTCGTTACAAGTGGTATCAGAGCTCGAGTTGAGCCGATTTTGTAGACAAACCATCATGTACATTCTGCAAGGTAGACCGACACTCACTGTAAGTATGTTCTTTTTCATATCCATTTCCTTTGTTTTCTTTTATTTACCTCAATCCTATAAATTATAGGTTATGGCTGATATACATGAGATAGGTGACCCTGTGATAGACAACCTACCCATGATCCTTACGCCTAGGATTGATTACTATAGACTCTTTAACAACGAGATTCCTTGACGCTTCGATTACGATCAAAGACATCGACGTGTCATTTGGCACGCATTACATGGCAGAAGTCTTTGATAGGGCCAACACACCCGAGTGATGGAGAGTGCGATATGCCGGCACTTTTCTAAGAGGCTCGACGCGGATATGGTTTCATCGTAGATGTTGGCGGCTGGTTTGCGACACGTTGGATGATTTCCGTATGGAGATCGAGCTAGCGTTTGGGCCATGGTTTGGCCTATCTCCATGGTTGATAGCATACCTTGAGGCAAGGTGGTAGAGCTAGAGGAGGATCTCGAGTAGACTGACGAGGATACTGGCATAGAACTGGATATGCTGATGGATAGCCTAGATTAGGTTATGCCATGAGGGTCTTGTTGTTACTTTTTGTAAGGACTTGGCAAACCTACTAGGTTGTAGGGATTTTGTGCAGTTGTAGGAGGCATATGTAGAAACCCCACGCGTAGTTAGAGTTCTCTTTTGTATTTATAGTTCTTCTAACTAAAACTTTATGGCGTGATCTGTCGTGATCATTTTGTATTGCTAGGTTATATCCCTGAATGTTATGACTACCTGCTTTGAGTTGAATCATTATGATTCTTCTTTCTTGTGTATGAGAAAAACTTGTATGCTCATTTAATGTTAGGCTAGTATTCTTCCCTACTATACATTTTTGTATAGAAATTCGCAGTGGTGCCTAACACTCGAGACAGAGGAGGTCGAGTTGTTAACCCACCAGACCCAGCTGAGAGAACAGCCGTTGACCAAGAGGCAAGTCATGGTCGTGGCCGAGACAAAGGAAGGGGTCGAGGCCGAGGGAGAGGCCAAGAACAAAGGGTACAACCAGAACTAAATATGGCAACTCAGATAGAGGATTTGAGAATGATTGTGCATGAGCAGAATGCAACAAACACTCTGATGTTTGAGGCATTGATGTGGAGATTTCCGAAAGCGCCACACAACCCCCATCACCCTAAGAAGACATTCCAGAACAACAGAAATTCCCGGTTCAAGAAGACCCACTGGTGGGAGAAAATCCGCCAGTGGATGCACCTAGAACAAAACAGCCAAAATCGATCTCAGAACGGTTTAGCAGGCAAAACCCACTTGTGTTCGGAGGGACTTTGGACCCGCTGATGGTAGAAGAGTGGGTCAGCATGCTGGAGAGAATCTTTGACTTTGTGGTGGCTGTCGAAAGGGAAAAGGTAATATTTACGGTGTATATGTTGAGGAAGGATGCCCGTATTTGGTGGGATATTGCTAGGAAAGGGCGTGATGTTGCACAGATGGAATGGGCAGAATTCCTGATCCTGTTCAATGCCAAATAATACAATCATACAGTGATAGATCAGAAGGTGGTTGAGTTCGCCAACCTAGTACAAGGGTCATCTATCGTACATGAGGACGTGCACATGTTGGACCAACTCTCAAGATTTGCTCCGGATCTAGTAAATATTGAAGCCAACCGGGTACGCAAATTCATGAAGGTGTTAAAAATAGTGATATCTCAGCTCGTGGATCCTGGGAAGACCAGCCCGGATACTTATGATGAAGTTGTAGAACGAGCAATCTACCAAGAATCCTGGTTAGTTGTAGAGTCCCAAAATGTTTAGTTAGTTAGCTAGTTAGTAGTAGTTGTAGTATTTTAGATTTCGTGGATTTTGGTTCAAACCGAGACTTAGTTTGAAACTCCTAGCAATAGTTATGGATTTTATAAGTCTAACCTATAGTTTAAGAATATTAATTATAACATAAGGTTTGATTAATATTGATGGTTATAAATTTGATATTTATTATAACCTAAGGTTTAGATAGAGCCAATAAGAATATGACACTTTTCATAAGCATGATTATTAAGGAATTATTATTTTAATGATAAAATAAGGAAATATAAGACTTAGTCTTCACTAGAAACTGTTAGGGTCGTAGTTTGACTCAGTCAAAGCAGTTATCCAACCTTAATTATGCTGAAAAAGTGCAATTACGTGTTTAAAATAATCACGTGTGTCGATATATCGCAGCATTGGAGCCGATATATGGCATGACGAAGAATACGGAAAAACACGTTGACATTGCACGATCGTACGAACGAAGACTCAGGACTAGGGGGTAGCCGATATATCGCCACATAGGGGCGATATATCTCCTATGTTAGATATATATATATTTTAAATAACTTTGACTCCTTAGACCTACCTCTGATAGTTTTGACTGAGTCTTCAGCCTCTGATTGACGAATATTCAAATATCTTCAATTAAATTCATTATTTTTATTCAAAGCCAAAAAGAATATTTTTATTCCTAGAACTCTATAAATAGGACTTAGAACCCAGCCCTTTCACTTACTCTTTAGCTGTGATCAGACTCCAAGGTGCTAGTGAGACCATAAGAGTGATAAACACTTGGGTTGGGAAAAAGTTTTGCTATTCTTAAGCTTTATAAAACACTTTGGGAAGTGAGATTAGTGCATTTCGGTATTGGGGATAGACCAATCCATAAGGTCAATAAAGGTACCCTTATTCTTAAGTTCAATCCTGTTTGATTCCTTAGTTTCTTTAGTTTTCATTCAGATTCTAACTTTTGTTATGGTTTTGTGGTTAGGTATTTAAGTTCTTTGAACTTAAGGTGTCTTTTCAGTAAGTTTTCTCTTGGTGGTTTAGTTCTATTCTTTTCATCTTTTCTTGTAAAAAAAACTCACTATTCTTATTATTGGTTTAGGAGCGTTCCAAGTCCCGCATGTGTTCTCATATCCCGGTTTTGGTAAGGAAAATAGGATAGATCTTGTGTGTTTGTATGATATGCTATGCTTATATGTTATGTTTATGTATAATATGTTATGATAAGTTTATGTTTTAATATGTTATGTTATGATTTACCCTACCTCAAATATTAGACAGGGGACCTAGATGGGTTATCATACACTACATGTGATCTAACCTACCTCAAATATTAGACATGGGACATAGATGGTTTATCACATGTCATAATAGCCATTAATAGTATAGTCCTATATGGTATATGTTTTTATAGTCATATGTTTATAGTATATGTTATGATATGTTTATAGTATACATTTATGATATAATTTTATGTATATGATTTATGTTGTTAGTAGTTTTCCTTGCTGGGCATTAGGCTCACTCCTTTTCTTTTAGTGTGATGCAGGAAAATAGATGCAAAGGCAGAAGGATTATTGGAATCTTGGTGTGTGTATGGAGGTGAATGGAGTGGATGGGCTGTGTGTCGATTCCAGGACAACGTTTTTTTGTTTTAGTCTCTTTAAATTACGTTTTTATGTATTTTTCCACATTTAGCTTTGTAAACAATTGTATTTAAAGTTATGTTTTATTTTAAAACAATGTGCTCATTCATGTATTACAAATATTATTTTTAAAGTTTTCAATAAAGTTATGATTTTTCTTATGTATGTTCTCCCCAAAGTTATAGTTATGTCTAGTAGGTTTAATGACCTAAGTCTCATAGATAGTTGGGTCGTTACATTAGTACAAGAAAAGAAGAATCCCTACTAAGCTGAAGAACAAGCATATGTTCCAAATGACCGAGGAAGATAGCCTAGCAACCAGAGCTGACCTTCTAGGAGGTTTGCATCCAGAGGCAATCGAAGTATGGGGAAGACCAATACTCCAGGAAACTCTCGGTTTCGTAATGGTTGAAATAATAAATGAAGAATGGAGCCACCAAGCCGAAGTTTGAACTTCAACAAGAAGCCAAGGAGAGAAAACAATTATTGGCCACAATGCAACAAATGCAATCAGCGCCACCCAAGCGAGTGCAACAACAACAACAACAACTGCTTCACCTATGGAAATCTGGGTCATTTCTCCAAGAACTTCCCAACTCATAGTCAGAAGGGAGGAAACGACCAACCAAAGCCAATAGGAACTGCACCACAAGTCTATGCACTCACCCAGGGTGATAAAGAATCTGGGACTTCCGACATGGTGTTAGGTTAGCTTCCTGTGGCTAATAACTCAACATATGCATTGATGGATAGTGGTGCATCCCATTCTTTTATTGTTGCATCTTATGTTGATAAGATAAATAGGAAACCTGAGCCTATGGAAAATGTATGATTGTATGGTCCTGGGTTAAAGTCGTACCAGTCTGGGTAGAAGGTCGGGAGTTTACTGTGGATTTGCTAGTTTTAGATTTACATGAGTATGATGTTATTTTTGGTATGGATTGACTAACCAAATATGGGGCGGTGGTAAATTGCAAACAAAGAAATGTCACTTTTAACCCACCTGGGGAAGAATCGTTCGTGTTCCAAGGCAGAGCTCGCAAGAAGAATTTTGCTATAATCTCCACGATGAAGGCTAGGAAATTATTGGATGATGGATGTATCAGCTACCTAGTGAATGTAATAGACAAGGATAGGGAGTCTAAGCTATAACCAATTGAGGTAGCAATGGTGTGCAAATTTTTGGAAGTGTTTCCTGAGGATCTTCCAGGGATACCCCTAGACCGAGAAGTCGAGTTCGAGATCGAGTTGATTCCAAGCACCGCACCTATTTCAGCGGCACCATACCAGATGGCATCGACAGAGCTTAAAGAACTGCAAGCGCAATTACAAGAATACCTAGATAAAGGATTTATACGATCAAGTCATTCTCCTTGGGGAGCCCCAGTACTGTTCGTGGAAAATAAAGACGGCTCCATGAGAATGTGTATAGACTACTGCGAACTCAACAAAGTATTGATCAAGAATCGATACATGTTGCCCAGAATTGATGATCTATTCAATCAACTGCAGGGAGCATCGATATTCTCAAAGATTGACTTGAGATCCGTATACCACCAGTTGAAGGTCAAAGAATTGGATATTCCCAAGACCGCATTCCTAACTCGATATGGCCACTATGAGTTCGTGGTGATGTCTTTTGGACTCACCAATGCGCCCGTGGCATTCATGGATCTTATGCATAGGGTACAGGATGAGTATCTAGACAAATTAGTGATTGTGTTTATATAAGATATACTCGTATACTCACGAAACCAGGGAGAACATGCTCAATACCTGGAACTAATCTTACAGTGATTGTGCGAGAAAAAGTTGTAGGCCAAGTTCTCCAAATGTGAATTCTGGTTGACTCAAGTGAGTTTACTAAGACACGTGGTGTCGAGAGATGAGATTGCATTTGATCCAAAAATGGAGGCGGTGAACAATGGAAAGCCCCAAAGAACACACAAGAGGTCCACAGTTTCTTGGGTCTGGCAGGGTATTACATGAGCTTTGTGGAGGGTTTCTCCAAAATAGCTACGCCTATGACCGCACTGACCTGGAAGAACATCAAGTTTGAGTAGACAGACAAGTGTGAATAGAGTTTTCAAGAGTTAAAAACCAGATTAGCAATTGCTCCAGTGCTCACTATCCCAAAAGGCACAAAGGGGTATGCCATTTATAGTGATGCATCAGGTTAGGGACTCAGAGTAGTATTGATGCAACAAGGAAAGGTGATCTCATATGCCTCCCGACAACTGAGAAATTACGAGAAAAACTATCCAACTCACGATTTGGAATTAGCAGCAGTAGTGTTCGCATTAAAGATCTAGAGACGCTGTCTCTATGGGATTCACTGTGACATATACACAGATCATAAGAGTTTGAAATATTTCTTCACCCAGAAAGATTTAAACATGAGACAACGGAGGTGGTTAGAATTGTTGAACGATTATGATTGTGATATATTGTACCACCTAGGCAAGGGTAATAAAGTAGCTGACGCGTTGAGTTGGCAGCCAATGGCTTATGTAATTTCGGTGAAAGAAATACCCCCAAGAACTACAAACCAATAAATCTAAATTGCAATTTGAGATAGTAGTGAGAAGATTGGCAAAGTTATCTGTTCAACCCACAATCATGGAAGCGATCCAAGGGAGACAGCTTACAGATCTGTGGATCCAACGACTGGTACATGAGACTATGAAAGACATTAGGCCAGTGTTTCACATCTCAGAGGATGGAATGTTGGATTTCAAGGGAAAAATATGCATGCCTGATGATGAGGAGATCAAGAGGAAAATATTTAAAGAGGCTCGCAATACTCCTTAGGCTATGCATCCGGGAACCACTAAGATGTATCAGGATCTCAAAAGATACTTTTGGTGGGTAGGAATGAAGAGAGATGTAGCGGAGTACGTGGCACATTGTTTGACGTGTCAACAAACCAAGGTGGAGCATCAGCGACCTGCAGGGTTATTGCAACTTCTAGAGATCCCTGACTAGAAATGGGAAATGGTCACCATTGACTTTGTTACCGGGCTACCACACACTCTGAAGGAGCATGATGCTATCTGGATTATCGTGGATAGATTGACAAAAATCCACTCATTTCTTACCCATTAAGACAACAGACTGTGCGGATAAGTTAGCAGACTTGTACATTGCTGAGATAGTGCGATTACATGGGGTCCCCATCTCTATAGTGTACGATCGTGATGGACTATTTACCTGCATGTTTTGGATAAGAATGCAAATGGGATTGGGAACTAAACTCAAGTTTAGTACTGCATTCCATCCACAGAAGGATGGCCAGAGCGAACGAACAATTCGGACCTTGGAAGATATGTTGAGAGCTTGTGTGCTAGATTTTCAAGGTTCGTGGAGTGTAAAACTTCCATTAATTGAGTTTGCCTACAATAATAGCTATCATGACTCAATAAAAATGGCTTCGTATGAGGCACTACATTGAAGAAAGTGTCGATATCCAATCCACTGGCATAATACCGATGAGAGGAAATTCTTGGGATCAATAAAGGTAGACCAAGCTACGGAAGACATTAAATCAATCTTTCAAAGGCTGCAGACCTTTATAGATCGACAACGCAAATCTATTGATCATCGTTGGAGACCATTAGAATTTTAAGTTTGGGGCAAGGTAGTGTTAAAGATTGCTCCACTGAGGGGAGCTATGAGGTTCGGGAAAAAGGGCAAGTTGAGCCCTACATACATAGAACCATTTGAGGTTGTAGAACGCATTGGAAAGGCAGCATACCGACTAGCCCTTCCGCCCACATTCTCTAGAGTTCACAAAGTATTCCATGTGTCAACCTTAAGGAAGTACGTGAACAATCCCACTCATGTGCTAAGCTACGATGAACTTAGCATAGATCCTCAGCTAAGCTATGAGGAAAAATCAGTCACGATTTTGGATCGGAAAGACAAGGTGTTAAGGAATAAAACAATAGCATTGGTAAAGGCGCAGTGGTGTAACCATGACATTGAAGAGGCGATCTGGGAGACGGAAGCCCAGATGCGGGAGCAGTACTCCCATCTGTTTTGAGTTTCAGGGACGAAACTTTTATAAATTATAGGTATTTTAACATCCTGTATTTTAAACACCGTTAGTAGCCGGTTGGAGCTGGTAAAGAATTTTGTGAATACTATTTCAATAAATAATATTATGTGAAATTATTTTATTTCGTGAATTTTATAGTCGTTGTGCTAATTTGATAAAGGGTTTAGGCCTATGCAAAGAAAATTGGTCTTGGACCGAGGGGCAAACCCTAATAACGGAAAAATCTTGAATTCGGTGAAATGAGGAATACTATGGCATAAAACTATTTGGCAACCTGGACTGTATCGTCGAGCCAGTAAATTTAAGAAAAATTGATTGAGGATTTCATTCCAATCTACCTAGATTAAGAATGGAAATTCTTACCGGAGCCTCTAAGGGCATTTTTGGTCAATTTGTGTAAATTACCAAAATTATGTGTTATGTGAAAAATTTTATTTTTGGTCACATTTATTTTATTTTTAGCTTGGAGATATTTAAAAACTCTAGGGTAAAATTTTGGTTAAATTTGGAGAGTGAAATTACCAAAGGGCACTTGAGTGCATTAAAAGTGAGCTAAAAGGGGCAAGGGCATTTTAGTCATTTCCAAAGGTGGAGAGAGGGTGTGATGGGCAGCTAGGATATTCTCTAGTGTACTCAAGTGTCCTAGGATATCCTAGGAAGAGTAAGAGGCTACCTCCCTCATTGGCTAAACCTCCAATCATTTCCCTCTTACACATCCAATCATTATTTCTTTTAATTTCTTTTTTTTTTCCTCAAGAAAACAACAAGGAACTCTCTCCATTCTTCTCCCCAAAATTGAGATCTCCCCAAGTTCCATGTCTTCCATTTTCTCTCCTCAAGCTTAGGCACTCACTCTCCATTGAAGGCAGGGGAGAAGCTCAAGAGCACACCAAGGAAGAGTAAGTTCGAACCCTATTCCATTTTTCTCCTCTCTTCCTCTTCAAACCCAAAATCATAAAGGGTTTTACTATGCATGCATGTGATTGTAATGGCCATGCATGGCATGGATCTTGTATTATAGGGTTCAAGAGAGGTGGTTCTAGAAGAATCTCAAAGTTTGAAGCTTTTTGGTGATCTAGTGAAAACAAAGGTAAGGGTTCTAGAGTTTTATGTTTTTCCACTCATCTCCATCTTTTACCCTAACATTCTTTTAAAAATCTACATGTGGAACTATTGGGGCTCGTCTTGAGTGTATAGAACACAAGGAGGAAGTTTGAAAAGCTAAGGGAACCTCATCTCCAAGCTAGAACCATCAAAGGTAGATTTTTGGTTGGTTTTTGAGTTGTTTTTGGTTATTGATGTTAGATCTGGTTGTATAGGTTGTTTTGTTGGTGTTTGAAGTTTATTTTATGCTTGAGGGTTAGCTTGGTTGATTTGTTGATGTAAATTCCATTTTTGGCAAATTATATTTGATAAAACAATTTTTTATTTATTTCTTGTAATCTCGGTATTTAATTGAATATTATTTCATTTGTATTCTGTTCAATGTTCTGATTATATAAAAAGCTGATTATATCAATCTATTCTATTTATAGAAGGTTTGACAATATACTTAGCTTTTAACATATGAATCAAATAATAAATGTTTATTTATTTTATATATGGCTTATTTTATTTGACAACCTGATTTTTATGACCAGATTTCAATAGATAGGATCGGATTGATCCTTATTAAAACCAAAGATAGGATCTTGCAATGACAGCTCAGCTACGGACTGATCTGTAGCTACAGACTGTCTTTCTGTTTCCTCATATCACAGATGATTCTATGTAATTAATTGGTTATTTAAGGAAACATTTTCTAGTGAGCTTTGTGCATTCAAACCTATTAAAGGCTATCTTATGTGAGTATAATTGTGTATAAATACTTACCATAGCAGACTTGTCTAGGTTAACTCTTTGGTCTATTCTTAAACTTATTTTTCATCTTAAGAAAAATAATGTTTATTTTGTAGAGGTTAGTGGTTCAGCTATACCTCTGTTATTTTCTGTCTTTGTATGTGATCTGTGTATTGAAACAATTCAACAAAGAGAAGAACAAAGAGCAAAACTTCAAGAGAAGGTTCATCCTAGTCTTTCCTTGGGAGGAAGCAAGCACTCTTCAAGCAAATCGAAGGGAGTTCGAGTTCTTGAAGTTTCAACAAGGTTCATTGATCAAGTGGAAAATACATCAAGCTTGCGGCATAAAATTAGAGGGAGTCTAAT
The DNA here is from genome assembly GCF_963169125.1 of Humulus lupulus. Lineage (NCBI taxonomy): Eukaryota > Viridiplantae > Streptophyta > Magnoliopsida > Rosales > Cannabaceae > Humulus > Humulus lupulus. The sequence goes on along the minus strand of NC_084798.1, from coordinate 170,180,002 downwards.
CTTTGCTTAAGTCAAATACTTTGTATTTTGAGAAAATTTATTAATGAATCTTATCTCTAGGTGTGGCCTCGTGGACTAGTAATATCCGAAAGGATATTGACACCGCGTAAAAATACTCTGTGTGTTTTTTTACTTTTCTGTTGTGTATTTCTGTAGTTACAGAATCTCTGTCTGTAGCTACAGAATATCTATTCCAATACCAACATTTTATTCTGAATTTAATTAATTGATTTAATTAAATATAAAGTTGGTTACAATAAAATATGAAATTTCAGTTGATTTCATGCATGCATGTGGCTAGGGTTTTGCTAGTTGTGTTTAATTAAAAATGCACGCTGCCATGTTTTCATGGTCTGACTTCCAACGGTTCAAATCATATATTACTACCTCTTTTTGGGGAAATAATTTTTATGGTTACATATTTCTAGATGTGTACTTGAGTTTAGGCTTTAGAAAATCGAAAAAAGGTGTTTTCAAACCTAAGTTATGAACTTTTTGGCACCTTGATGCAATCTAGAAAATTTCTGGGCAGCATGCATTGCCCTGATTGTTTTTAATATTGAACTCATTTTACTAAGCCAATTGCCATGAAATTTGATAAAATTTTATTTTAAATATGTGTGAGGATCACAGAAATTTTTTATAGGAAAATACGAAATGGTTAAATAGTAATGGTTTTTCAAAGATTGCCCTAATAATCTGAAAACGAAATTTCTTGGGAGCAAACACTGTCCAGATTGTCTTACATTTTTTAATGGGTTTCCCTTTCCTAAAATTTATGAAATTTTTAGAGAAACTAAACTAGATACGATTAAAGATCCTGATAAAATTTTAGAAAAAAATGGGCTACTGTGTAAGAGAAATAATTTTTCAAAGAACCCTAAAAATCCGAGAAAACCTTCTGAGCAGCAGGCACTGCCCAAATTTCTTTAAATGTTTTAATGGGATTTTTCATCCCAAAAATTATGAAACTTGGTGAGAAACTTTTTAATATATGTATCAAGGCCCTGGTAAAATTTTTGATTAAAATATGTCACGGTTTAAGAGTAGTAATTTTTATAATTAGTCCTAAAAATGGGGAAAATTAGTAATTTCGAATCTTAAAAAAAATGAGTATTTGGAGGTTAGTTCTCCTAACCTAAATTGAATTTTGACGTGATTTTTCGCCTAGTTCCCATTATTAGGACGCATAATACGTGAACGAGATTTTAAAGGGTTGTGGTTAGAGAACCTAACATAGAATATGAGCTTAAAAGCGACATTTTTATCAGGCTAAAATGAATGGAGAAAAAGTTAGGTTCGAAATTGGAAATGAAGTTGTCTTAAAAAATAGATAAATTTTTGGATATCTAATAAATCCCAAATTAGTTTAAGGTTATTGAGAATTCATTCTTACCAATTTCTAAACACGGGATCCAATTTCCGTTTCTTTTCGAAAATGACGTAATAAAGATCCTAGGTTGTGGATTAAAGATGGTAAAAATGGGAGTTTGGTTTTATAAAACCATAAATCGAAAATTATTATCGTTAACGGATAATAAATTGTAAAAGGTTGAAACGCAGTATTTTGGGAAAAGAATGGAAAACGCTAAACTCCGTACTTGAGTAAAAAGTTGGTAGTTTTCTAAGACTAAGAGTTGTTTGAAACTCCTTTTATAAGTAACCAAAATACGTGTAATACGATTAAGAGAGTCATCTAGATATAGAATATTAAGAGGCATAGCTCAGAGAGCATGTTGCAGTAAGGACGATTTTCTCAGAAAATCGTAAATTGATTAAAGCAGAATCTGGTCTTATTGAATGTAAAGTGTATAAAAGAAATTTTTAGTATAGAGTCTCTAAGAGAACTTTATTGAATGTAGCTATCATAGAATACTAGCTATATGAGTATGCCATAGTTTAATCCGAGTACATTGTATTAACTACAGTAACCGCGAAGGGAAAAGCAGATAGTGGAGTTAAAAGATCTAGCTAGGAACTAAGGACTCCAAGTAAGTTAGCATTTCTCTTTCTTGGCTAGAACATGAGTATACTGGTGTGTGCTTGTAGTAGTAGATTACACTAGTTTTGTTTGGGTCAATAAGACTAGGGTATGCTTAATGCCTACTCTTGCAATGCTTTGGCATTTTGGGGCAATGGTAAGTAGGTTCGGGTTGCATCTAGAACCCTAACATAAAATAGTTTGGATTGGAGCCTGGACAGGGTAAGTATATAGTTCAGGTTGGTGCCAGGACATGGTAAGTATATAGTCTGGGTTGGAGCCAGGACATGGTAAGTATATAGTCTGGGTTGGAGCCAGGACATGGTAAGTATATAGTCCGGGTTGAAGCCAGGACAATGGTAATATAGTCTGGGTTGGAGCCAGGACAATGGTAATATAGTCCAGGTTGGAGCCAGGACAATGGTGATATAGTCTGGGTTCAAGCCAGGACAATGGTAGTATAGTCCAGGTTGAAGTTAGGACAATGGTAATATAGTCCGGGTTGGAGTTGAGACATAAATGGTGGAACTGCGTTCTTGCCCAGATCTCTTGTTGATAATTTAGTTGCTTAGTCTTGATGTGTCTTAAATATATTTGAATATTTTGATAATCTTTTGAGTGCAGGATATTACGTTATGAGTGATATATTGTATGTTCTGGGAATTTTCTGAGTGCAGGTTATTGTGTTAAGTGTGAACTTGGTTGTTAGAGACAACCAAAGTTATTGTTTGATATGGTTATCTATGTTGGATGCTCTGGAAATTTTCTGAATGTAGGTGGTTTTGATATGTATGAACATTGGTTGTTGGGCACAACCAATGTGCTTGATTTTCTGTTAGGAATATTATTAAGAATTGTATGATAGGGTTGGAATTTATCTAATACCCTAGTGACCGGTAGTGGTAACTACCTTAGGGTAACCCGTTACTGGGTTTAGTATATTATTAAGAATTGTATGATAGGGTTGGAATTTATCCAATACCCTAGTGACTGGTAGTGGTAACTACCTTAGGGCAACCTATTACTGGGTTTAGTATATTTGTGTGCAAGGCTATTCTTACTAAGCATTTTTGCTTACCTAGTTGTTTCATGTTGTAGGTAAGTGCAAAAGCAAAGTGGAGCAGTGAGCGCCGAAGTTTGCTTGTGGATATGTACATGTGGCCCGATCTGGGGAGGTTTTGATGGAACACCATTTTGAAAAGAAACGTTGGGAGCTTGTTATTTCTTTTATGACATTTGTTTTGTTTTAACTCTGTAAAAGAGTAGTTGTAATTTCGATTGCTAAAATTAAAATTGTGCGCACACAATCTTTTTAAAGGTTTTTTTAATATGGATTTTTGGTACAATGAATTAAAGTAAAATTTAGATTTCCGCATATTTTGGTCTTGTATGTTTGAGGGTCGTTACACATATCATTCTACGTGCCCACACACATCCTAATGTGTTGAGGATTGGATGTTCTTTATTTTATACTACAAGATAATGAGGACACTTGATAGGCTACAAGACGTATTAGATTTGAATGTATCTTTTATTGTGTTTGATTTAGTATTTATATATATATTGATCATGGGTTATGGTTTCAGAAAGAAATTTTTGCAATACACCTTTCGCTGCACACTCTAATGTACACATTTAATATCAACATGAAGAACCACAGGAATTTTCTTCGTGCCTTCTTCAAGGTTTCCTTCAACTAGGTAGCGAGAATCCACTTGAGAGCAAGTCTCATTTGATCCTAACTTTTTATACCATTGGCTTCTTCTAGGCAATTTGGATTGCTCAACGACACTTGAAGGTATCTCTTTCGCAGATTCTTCAATGATAATGAGTCGTTGAAAATTATTATCACTATATAACATATTCTCAAATAATTCTACCACTCTAGATTCAATGATTACATTAGACTCTAGGTCTAATAATCTATAGGCTTTGTTATGGGAAGCATAGCCAATAAAAACACATTTAATGACTTTTGGACCCAAGTTTGTCCTTTTAGGATTTCATATCTCACATGGAGAGATATTATTCTTCTTCATAGAAATTCGATTAAGTATAAGACATGCTGCAAATAATGCTTCACCCCACAAATTATAATTCAACTTAGCATGTAATAGTATATCATTTATCGACTTTGTATATCTTAATTGCATTAAAAGCTTCATATTTTCTTATTAAATATATATATAAATGAACCAAGAAAAATCATCTATGAAAGTTAAGAAATACTTATTTCCTCCTCTAGTTAACATGCTATTCAATTCACACAAACTACTATGAATCAAGTCAAGCAAATTTGTACTTCTAGTAACACTAAAAAGTGTCTTAACAATTTTAGATTTAGTACACAATTTTGTCAACATTTATAACATTACAATTTGTCATGCCACATTTAACAATTATTTTAATGGTACAATAACCTATATGAGAAAGTTTGTTTCACCATAATGAAGAAGAATTAGAATCAACAACATAGAAAGAATTGGAAGTATTATAATTAGAAATATTGTTCTAAAAATCCACAATTTCACCATTCATTCACAAGAATACCCCTTCCAAAAAAATTTATCACCCTTAGACAAAATTAGCTTACCATATTCAAAGACCACTTTGATACCCATTTTGCTTAGTAAATAGTCATTCATAAGGAATCTATTCATCTCGGACACATAAATAATATTGGTGAGAACCACCTTATTCTCAAAAGCTAAGATCAAGTCTATAGTGCATTTTCCTTCCACTTTTTACCTTTTCTCATTTCTCATTTGTATTTTATGATCATCTTTAACCACATCAAAGGTCTTGAAAAGTGTCTTGTCATAAGATACTTGAATGATGGCACAATGTATCATACCACCATCTCTTTACCTCACTTAGGGCTGCTACAATCTCATTATTTGTAGAGTTCACCTTATCCCCACTTTGATTCTTGTGAAATCTACTTACTCTTGCATAGTGGCCACCTTTGTCACATACAAAATAAGAATATTTATTTGCCTTGAATTTCCCATTGTTCTTCCTTGGTGCTATAGGGTTATCACCCTTGCCATTCAACCTCTTGTTTCCATTTCCCTTAGGATGAGAGGGTTTGAAAGTATGTACCACATTATCCTTTAAAGTCCCACCATTGGAGTCATTCTTAGACTTGTCCCTTGAACGAGATTTATCTTCAATTCTTAAATTTTTAAAATCTATTTCAAAGAGATCTTCTCATTTTTGTGGAAAATTTTCATTCTATAATTCCTCTAACTTTGAGGTAGCTTAGCTATAATATCACAAACAAGGAATGTCTCGGATAATACAATCTTTAGGGTACTCAATTTATTGACAATAATTTGTAATTCATGAATCTTAGGAAGTAATGGCTTATCATCATAAAATATAAAGTTCATGTATTGAGTAATGAGAAACCTCTTAGTAACTTCTTATTTCTCTTTGTACTTGTTTTCAAGAGCGTCCCATATCTTCTTGGCACTTCTACTATTAGTGTAGAGATCATAGAGCCTATCTGAGAGTGCATTGAGTATATGATGTTGGGAGAGAGTGAGATTACACAACCACAATGATAAGAATCTACACACAATTACGCTTGACGAAGTCCAATAAAATATTATGATAGAATGATGCAAACCCTAGTTGTAGAACACCACTTGAATCATTTGCTCATGAGAATCAAAACCAAGGCTTACACATGAGATGTATCATTGTCCAAATTATTTATTTCCTAGCCCTTGATATATGCTTGAGGCTTTCTCTAGTGGGAAAGGGAACTGAGATTGAAAAATCCTTGAAATTCACAAAGACAAGCACTTTCTTTATGAATTTCTTGGAGAAAACTTATGATCTTGAGAGCTAGAGAGAGAAAGGTTAGAAAGAGATTTGAAAGAGTGACCAAGTCCATCAAAACTCTAAGAGAACCATTTTATAATGTAGACCTTGTTAGTAAGTCCAACCTATAGGATTAGAGTTTTTAATCACATCATTTGGAGCTTAAATTACGTGTTTGTACAGTCACGTCAAGCGATACATCGCCTGCCAAGCGATCCGTCTTGCAGGTGATTTATCGCCTGCTACGTTTCGCAAAAACCTTAAGCTTTTTAGGTGATGCATTGCTCACAAGGAGGCGATGCAACACCATATGACCAGTTAAAATTCTCAATAGTGACCTTACACACATCCAAATGCTCCCAAACTTTTTGGGCATCCTTAGATACCTTAATGTATCGCTTTAGGCCTAAGAATACAATTTTTAAATGCCTACAACAAAAAGTCTTTTGCATCTTCATTATGTGAAACCATTAGGGTTTTACACCTAGCTTGTGTAATACCACTTTGATCTTTGTTTTTTATCAATCCTAACATATGACCCCTACATATAAGTCTATGCTTCCCTCTTCTTCCTTTGAGCAATAACTTCAGCGGTGTCATTTTTCTTAGGAGCAGGGAGAGCTTCCAATTCCAAGTCCAAGATGTATAAGACTTTGAGGGTAGTGAGGAGGAATCAAATCTTATCTTGCCAACGTAGAAATTTTGCCCCATCAAAACGGTCCAACCTACCCAAAACATGGTGCATGAATTTGAGTACATCATGGAGATAGAGCCTTATTCCGTTGTTTGAGAGATTAAAAATAACAAGTAGAGGAAATAAAGGTTTTGATTGATGGTGGTAAGTGGTTTTTCACAATAAACAATGGAGTAATCAAGGTTTGAATTAACAATAATGGAGGAACACAAATTTAGAACATAAACATAAATAAGAGAATGAATAATCACAAATGGCTTGCCAAGATTAGTTAATCGCTATCCAAAACCTTTATTCTAAACCACAATGTTTGAAGCTTGAGGTTTCTGCATTTAGAATAAGGAGTGGGATGTAGGAAAGCCTTTAACATTCAAACTAGCAAGCTTTTCTTGTTGAATATCTTGGAGAAAGCTTTCAATCTTTGAGAAGTAGAAAGAGTTTAGAGAGAGAGTATATGAGAGTGATCAACTCCCAAATCTCTAAAAAAAACCTATGTAAATAGGTTAGGAACCCTCATTAGGTCTAAGGATTAGAACATTTTAAATTGAGTTTAGGAGCCAAAACACAAAATAGTGCGACTGTCCTACAGACACGTCAGGCAATGCGTCTGTAACGTCTCGATTACCTAAGACATAAATTATAAAAGTCTGTTTAAATTGATAAACATTTATGACTAGAAAAGACTCATTTATTGAAATAAAACTAGGCATGAGATCTCATTATTTGAAATAATAAGGTTTGACACTTAAATAAAAACAAACATTTATAATCAATTCAAAGTTCACAACCAAACTTAAACATTCAAATCCAAAATAAAACACTTAAAAACTTAAAACAGCGCCTGCCACTAACATGTAAGAACCATGGCTCGAGCCTGTACCACTCACTGCATTGCCTTGTCTTTACCTGCACACAGAGTACCTATAAGTTAACGCCCAGTTTGACGAGTAACATAAACATAAAATAATAACTTCACAAGTAACCACATGCGATATACACACAATACCACAGTAAAATCCAATGTGTATTGTACTCACACACATAAATAATGGTCTCATATCGCACATTGTACTCGCATACGATACTCAACACCCATCCATGTTGATCAGACATGAAATGTATTTTGCTCTGCCTTGTGCTATACGCACACTTGGCATTCCCACGAGGCATCTTATTATCATGAATTGTACTCACCCATGATAATACATGTAAATTTTGCATTCACACGAGAAGAGTTACATAGAACACGCCTATAGTCTGTCATTCAAGCATGTCAACTATCTAGTTACTCTAGTCACTATTCTCTTGCTAACAACACTATCATAAAATAACCAACCACAGAACATAAGTACATAAAATAACAAACCATAAAACAAGATTGTATGCTTAAACATACACCCTATGCACAGATGCCCACTCTTCTTACCTTAATTTATGCAAATCTCCTTGTTTTCTCTAGAACCCCTCACTGAGCTTCCTTGTTGAGGATAAGACCCTTCGGAAATATCCAAATCGGGTTCGTCGGCGCCTTGCTGGAATCTTCTTCTTCTTCGTTGCCAGCGAGATTCTAACTCCTCTTTCCGCTTGTTTTTTACACTCCAAATCGGTTGGAAGTTGTTCCCAAAGATCTCAAAACCTCACACAACCCTCGAAGCACCAAAAATTCAAAGCAAAGTGGTCGGACCGCCACCCTCTTTCCCATCGCCGATGTATTTCCAAAAATAGTGGTCACAATGAAAAAAAAAATTGTTTTGAGCTTTTTGGTTGTTCCCTGATTTTGGTCAACGACACGGAGTCTAGGAAATGACAGGAAAATGATATAGAGCTTGAAAATGATCTAATGGAAAGATAAAGAACACAAGGATTTATAGTGTTTCGGCCCCAGTGATTGGTAATGACCTACGTCCACTTGATACTATTATTGATATTGAGCTCCCAAGGTGTGATCAAAGAACTAGGGTTCCTGAGTTTCACGAACCTTCGAAGAAGAAAACAATACAACGACGGATAATAGTAATATAATTCTCTAAGAAAAAAAGATTGATCCCCTTCCTTAAGCTATGTCTTGTGTATTTATAGGATCAGGAAAAGTTACATGAATTAGGAAATAATATCTATCCTTAATGATCGAATCTGCAGGTCATAATGAAGAGATATTCTCAGATATCATCACAACTATACAGATCTTTACATAAATGAGCAAAATATACGACTAAGTTGGTCGTATATAGAACTTGATCTCTTCGTGCAGAAATAATGCTGGTCGATAGGCGAGCCGTATCTCTGTTACGTGTCCACCACGTGTCGAAATTCCTTGCCACGTCATCAGCAACTGATTTATGGATAAACATTTGCCCCCCAAGTTTATTTATTGCGACTAGCAATAAGTAAACTTAGGAAAATAACTTTTCATATGCCCCACGAAATCTGTCAGAGCTCTCATGCGTTCTTGAAAATAGGGACCTAATCACGTCCAATCATGCCTTTTCAGTTTTTAAGAAACCATTTCGACGGCTATTACACTCCCCCATGCCTTGAAAAAGGTAACTTATGATTACCCCTTTTCGGCACACCTCAGTTCTATAAATAATCCCTACATTCTCCTTTTAACTCTTTACACGCCATCTTTTTGCCAAGAACTCTCAAGAAATATATTCCAGAGCCCAGGACTTTTAAGTTTTCAGACGCTTTGCCGAGGATCTCTTGCCTGCAAACTCAAAGCTTCTCCTTTTCAGGATCTCCAATCTACATTCAGGTAAACTTTCTTCGACGTTTAACCCTTTGAGATGCCTTGCATGCTGCTTCTGTGCTCTGAAACTGTTTGTGTTCTTGGGTAGAAATTTGTGAAGATTTTGCATATACCGTTTGATGCTTGATAGGGTAGTGTACTTTTTCTCTATATAAGTTAGGAATCAGTTTGATAGTCAGGATCATGGGTTTAGGGCGTAAAATCGAAGTAAAAATTTGATTTTTAGGCTAGCTGAAAAACTGGGTTTTTCCCGCCCCTTTGGAGTTGAAAAAGCTTTTTTTTGCAGAAAAAAACTTTTTACTTTCACTTTTTGATCCATTTTTCAAACTGCTCACATAAAACTTAGTGTTTTGGTTAGAATGCTGCTAGTCGATAGGCGCGAGCAACGTTATTCCAACTTTCAACATAAGCTCCCAGGTTGTGCGTCTTATCTCCTCCTTTGTATGTTTGCAGTTTATATGCAAGACCCGTGGGGAGGAGAAAGACCCATCGACGACGATCTGCTAGCTCAACTACTCGAGGACGAAGAACAACCCTCGACATTGATACCCAATATTCCTTTTTCTCGCATTAATCCAAACACTTCCCTAGTATTGACCCAAAGCATGGCTCGCACCAAAACCAAGGCCCAGAAAAGAAAAACCTCCGACACTTCTCATCAGTCTGCTGCTACAGCTGATGCTCCCTCGATCAGTGGTCGAGATGAAAATGCTCCTGATCCTAACATCCAAAGATATGCCCGCCCTCGACACGCTATTCAGCCAGATGTCGAGTGGCATGTAGTCTCTGAAAGTAGGGTGATGGTCAGAATGATCGCCAACTACTTAAGGAAATACAGTCTGCCAGGGGTGACCCTAGTCAAGCCCAACCCAGACTAAAGGGCTAATCTGCCTAGAGGCGCCTGTAGCGCCTGGTCGCAGTTTCATATTGAGGCAGGGGCCACCTTGCCTCTTCACCCATTCTTTCAGGGGGTGGCCAACTATTTTGGAGTTTCCCCCTTTCAAATTACCCCAAATGGATATAGGATGCTCGCTGCACTCTATATCCTGTACAGCCAGAAAAAATGGCCTGTACCATCACCTCATGAGGTCAACTATCTGTTCGACCTCAAATCTAACCCCAACCATGAAGGCACGGGGTTCTTCCACCTTTGTCATCAGGAAACTGGACGCTCTTTCCTAACTGACACGACCCACATCTTAAACCTAGGGAGGTACTATCAAGAGTACTTCCTTACGGCGGACTTGGTCGCAGACAACCTGGCTTTTGCACAAGGAGGTAAAACTTTCGTATCGCTTGCTGACTTCTTCACTTAGTGTTTTCCTCCACAATGTCTTCAACTTTTGATGTCTTCCAGGCCTGTGGCTGCGACCAAACCCAACTCCGGGAATGGAGTCAAGATCGGCACTCTTAGCCAGCATGCCAGATGCTAAGAAGAGTGTCAAGAATCTGGTTACAGAGGCTAACCTTAGGTTGGCTGGCCTCTGGGCCCCTCAATCAGATACGAGGGGGCCTTCGGCAGGGAGTGCTTATGCCAAAGAGGAACCCGAGCTGCAACCTCAAGCGTCTCCTCCACGGAGAAGACCGACTGGGGTCACGATCAGGGAACCTGCTAGCACTCCTCGAGTAGAGAGGCCCTCGGCCCCCTTAGGAAAAGGAAAGCAGAAGTCCATCAAGCCTATCAACCTCTCTGACGACTCGTCGGATGACAACGGTATAGTAATTTTGCTTTTAAACAATTTTCCAATTAACTGTCATCTATTCGACGGGGACGACAATTTTAAATATGCTACATAATTAGGGCCAGACTTCTTCGTGTCAAAGAATGAGTGTAAGACTAGTAGAGTCTGTAGTGTAGCTACCAGTAATAATAGCTCAGGTATTGGACTTTGCAATCCTTTTTTGTCTTCTTCTTCTGATGTAATGTGTTTGGATATTCATGCTATCTCATTGTTTGACTTTGTTCTTGTTTTTCAGGCATGGACTCCACCAACGTGTTCGACCTTTACAGCACCCCAGAGGCTGCTGCTGCCCCTCCAAGCAAAAAGAAAACCAGTAAGAGACATACTGGGGAGAGCATCAAAGAGCCTCAAGCGAAGAAGGCCTGGAATGCAGGCCCTTCGAAGGACGGGCCCTCTGCCACCGTGACTCTGTCGTCCCCCTGCGAGCAGCAGACTCCCTCTGCCCCATCTGACCAACCTTAGCAAGAGGATCCCGCCTCTACTGGGAACTTGATGGTTGGTCGCGCCTTTAAGCTGATCAAGGAAAGGGTCACCAAAATCATGAAGCACGAACGCTGCTGAGCGGCAATGGCGGCTACGGAGATGATGGGCGTTGACCCAATAAAATCATAGTAAGATGAGTTCATACACTCACTCTGCTTAATCAGTAAGATGGCCAGCAGTAAGGAAATGGTGCAAATGAGTTAACTAGTGTAAGTTTTCTCCCTTTGTGAAATTAGGTCTTCGGTAATTTACTGTTTGTCTAATTTTTGCTATGAATGCAAGCCATGCTAACCCTTACTGCTGGCCGCATCCGCCTGGGTGCTGTCACCGAGGAGGCCAGGACCTCGGATCAACAGCACGAGGACGAACTCAAAGCTGCTGAGGCTAGACATGCTGATCATTTGGCGGTGGTGATTGCGAAAAAGGCCCAGCTGGATAAGGAGTTGGAGGAGAAGATGAAGTCTCTGGAAAAATCTCGCGAGCTGAGGGACCAATACAAGGAGTCCAACTGCTCTAACTATAAAGTTGCTAAACAGCTCGAGCTAGACTTGATCGCGAGCAGGCTAGAAACTAGAGACATGGAGGACCGAGTTAAGGACTTGGAGAAGACTAACGCTGCCAACTTAGAGAGGTACAAAAATGCCACCCTGAGGTGCTTCTATGATTTCTGGAAGCACAATCAGGGTGCCAATTTTGATTATCTTCCTAAGAATGCGAGCGAAGCTGAGTTGGCTCGCTGCACGGCTCAACTGGCTGAAGAAGAAGGATCGAGGGTCCCTGCCTCCCCCGAAATCTCGTTGGCCGCCGGGATGGAGGGTGCAGATAATGAAGTTCTCGACCAGAACCTTCCCCAGGATCCTCCAGCTCCTCAAGCTCCTCAGTTTTTTTTCTTTTATATTTCTTTTTTAATTACACGACATACGGGTCGTGATGTAAAGACAATATAATTTTTTGGTTTGCTGCACGGGCAGCTTTTACTTTTATTTTGAACAATTACATCCAAGCAGTTACTGCTTTCGGTGTAAAAGGATCGCTTTGATATTACAATATATTTGCATATTATTAAAACATCTAATTGTTCGCATGACCGAACTTAACATAGCACTTTGGTTTGATTTAACAAAATATTAAAATTTTGAAAAATACTCTAAGTGCCCTAGCATGCTTTCACTTATTTTTCTCATGTGTTTAAATACCTTTTAATGATATGCTTTGCTTACTTGTACCTTGTATGCCCCCCAAGTGGTCTAGGAGCTTTAGCTCCGTGGTCACTTGCCTTGACTGGAACCTGCCCGAACGTTACTGCTCGTAGCAATGCGATTAGAATTATAATACAGCAAAACAACACACGTAATGAGCAAATACTTGAAATAAATACAATAGTTGGCAAGAAATGACTGGCTGAGCACAGTCCCTTTTATTCTCGTAGTAAATGGACTAAACATGTCTTTACGAGTGATCAATAAGATCTTACACAAAACTTGTAAAAAGTAAAATTTATACAAGCCAATTCTTTAAGAAGAATTGTTCATTGATAATACTTGCGCAGGTGTTCTCCATTCCAATATCGAGGAACGAGATCACTGTTTAAGCGAGAAAGTTTATAAGTGCCCGGGTGAAGGACTTCATCAATCTGGTAAGGCCCTTCCCAATTTGGCCCGAGTACTCCAGCAACTTGGTCGCGGGTGCTAAGAAAAACTCTTCGGAGCACAAGGTCTCCAACATTGAATTTTCTTTCTCGTACTTTAGAGTTGAAATACCAGGCGACCTTCTGCTGGTATGCAGCTACTCGGAGCTAGGCTTGTTCATGCCTTTCATCAATCGAGTCCAAGGATTCAATTAGTAGCTGGCTGTTAGAATCCTAGTCGTATGTCAACAAGCAACATGGCCTCATACCCGTATGCCAAGGAAAACTGGGTATGACCTGTTGCTATTCGGTGGGAAGTTCTATATGACCAGAGGACTTCAGGCAACTGTTCTAGCCATGCTCCCTTAGCTTCTTCAAGTCTTTTCTTCAGTGTATCCTTCAGCATTTTATTGACTGCCTCGACTTGTCCATTCTCCTGGGGATGAGCAACTGAAGAAAAGCTTTTAATAATGTCGTGACGTTTGCAGAAGTCTGTGAATAGATCACTGTCAAACTGGGTGCCGTTATCTGAGACTATCTTTTTTGGCAATCCATAGCGACAGATGATGTTTTTGACCACGAAGTCAAGCACTTTCTTCGTCGTTATGGTCGCAAGTGGCTCAACTTCGGCCCATTTGGTGAAGTAGTCGACGACAACCATTGCGTACTTTACACCACCTTTCCTTGTAGGCAAAAATTCGATTAGATCTATTCCCCAAACCGCAATGGGCCATGGACTCTGCATCTTCTTTAACTCATTGGGAGCTGCTCGCAGGATCTTAGAAAACCTTTGACACTTGTCACATTTTCGCACGAACTCCATGGAGTCTTCATTCATTATTGGTCAGAAATATCCCTGCCTTAGGATCTTTTTCGATAGGCTTTGCCCCCCAGCGTGGTCTCCGCAAAATCCTTTGTGTACCTCCTTCATCAACTCTTTGGCTTTCTCATTTGTAATACACCTGAGAAGTGGCAGTGAGTATCCCCTTCGGTACAGAATTCCATCGACCAGGATATACCTAGCAGCTTGCCGCTGAAGGGTCCTAGTTTTGCTTTTGTCCGCTGGTAGCACGCCGCTTGATAGATACTCTACATATGGCGCCATCCATGTATCGGTCATCTGGATGACTAAAGTGGTTTCTGTTTCTTGGATGCTGGGTGCGGGTAGTCGCTCGACTGGCACTATGTTCAGAGTATCAGCATCTTTTGTACTTGCCAACTTTGCCAAAGCGTCTGCATTGGAATTCTAATCACGAGGCACTTGCTGTAGAGTGTATCTACCAAACTGGGCTAACAAATCCTTTGCTTTGTTCAGATAGGCAACCATTTTTAATCCTCGCGCTTGATACTCTCCCAAGATCTGATTCACGACTAGTTGAGAATCACTATAAATGTCAAGCGCTTTTATGTTCATATCCTCGGCTAACCGCAGTCTAGCGAGCAATGCTTCATATTCAACCTCATTGTTAGAGGCAGTGAAGTCAAATCTTATTGCACAGTGAAATCGATGCCCTTCCACCGTTATCAATATCATTCCTGCTCCTGCGTGGGATTCATTAGATGATTCGTCGGTGAACAATTTCCATGAGGGTGTTTAGGTTGGACATTCAGGCTCGCTCAGCTCCTTGATCTGCTCACTACCTGAGGGCTCTGTTAACTCGACGATGAAGTTAGCTAAGGCTTGTCCCTTTATCGCTGCTCGCGGCAGGTAAGATTTGTCGAACTGCCCGAGCTCGACTACCCACTTTAGTAATCTTCCGACAGCCTCTGGCTTTTGCAGAACTTGCCGAAGAGGCTGGTCGGTTAATACCGTAATCGGATGGGCTTGGAAATAAGGCCGCAGCTTCCCAGAGGCCAATACTATGTAGTAGGCTAATCTTTCAATGGAGGATATCTCAATTCTGCTCCGATCAGCCTTTTTCTTATGTAATAGACAGCCTTCTGCACACCTTCTTCTTCTCTCACCAGAACAGCACTAGCAGCATAATCTGTGATTGCCAGGTAGACGAACAAAGTCTCTTTATCGACTGGCTTCGACAGAATGGGTGGCTGCGCCATATGCGCTTTCAGTGCTTGAAAGGCCTGTTCGCACTCATCTGTCCATTCAAATTTCTTGTTGCCTCTGAGTAGATTGAAAAATGGGACACACTTGTCCGTTGATTTTGAAATAAATCTACTTAGGGCGGCAATTCTCCCAATCAGACTTTGGGCATCCTTAATCTTCATTGGCGACTTCATCTTGATCAGGGCTTTTATCTTCTTGGGATTAGCTTCAATTCCTCTTGAGTTAACTATGAATCCCAAGAACTTCCCTGATCCAACTCCGAAGGAACATTTAAGGGGATTCAGCTTCATCCTATATTTATTAAGGACGTTGAAGCATTCCTGAAAATCCCTTACATGTCCTTCTGCCTTCTTTGACTTAACCAGCATGTCATCGACGTAAACCTCCATGTTTGCCCCGATCAACTCCTTAAACATGTGGTTGACGAGTCTCTGGTAAGTCGCACCAGCGTTTTTCAAACCAAAGGGCATCACCTTGTAACAGTAGAGCCCTGTATCGATTCGAAAGCTAGTGTGATCCTCATCAGGGGGATGCATACTAATCTGATTATACCCAGAGTATGCATCCATGAATGAGAGGATCTCGTGTCCTGCAGTGGCATCGACTAGCTGGTCGATCCTCGGGAGTGGGAAACAATCTTTAGGGCAGGCATTATTGAGGTCTGTAAAATCCACGCACGTAGGCCACTTGCCATTCAGCTTGGGCATGAGTACGGGATTGGAGACCCACGATGGATAAAATTCCACCCTGATGAACCCATTCTCCTTTAGCTTCTCAACTTCTTCCTTCAAAGCTTTCGATCGGTCTTTGTCGAGCAGCCTTCTTTTCTGCTGCACAAGTGGAAAGCTTTTGTCAATGTTCAGGACATGGCTGATGATTGCAAGATCTATCCCAACCATGTCTTTATGCGACCAGGCAAAGACGTCCTGGTTCCTTTTTAAGAACTCCACCAGTGCTTATTTTGTTGTTGTCTCTAAGTTTTTACCGACTTTCACAACTCTGGTCGGATTTTCCTCATCGAGTTGGACTTCTTCAAGGTCCTCGACAAGGCCTAATGCTTCTTCGAAATCCCCAAAGCGAGGATCTAAGTCTCTATCCTCACTTTGGGCAACACCCTATTTGGTGAGATTATCACCTGAGCGGGCTTAAACATCAGATGCCATTTGCAACTCTTTTCCGGCGGCATCCCTCGATACACTCTTTTTTGCCTTGGTGATCGAGGCGTTGTAGCATTCTCTCGCCTCTCGCTGGTTTCCCAGTACGCATCCTACTTCTATGTTTGTTGGGAATTTCATGGCGAGGGGCCATACAGAAGTGACGGCTTGAAGGTCAACCAGAATAGGTCTCCCTATTAGGGCATTATACGCCGAAGGACAATCAACCACTATAAAAGTGGTGAGTAATGTCCTGTTAGCAGGCGCAGTACCTGCTGTGACTGGGAGTCTAATTGACCCTATTGGGGCGAGCCCTTCTCCGAAAAAGCCATAAATGGTTTGGTTGTATGGCTCTAGGTCCTTGATGGACAGTTTCATCCTTTCCAGCAAGGACTTATATAGGATGTTGGCCGAACTTCCTGTATCGACCAAAACCCTTTTCACCATCATATTCACGATTTGGACATCCATGACCAGTGGATCGGAGTGTGGGAATCGCACATGCTGGGCGTCGCCATCAGAGAAGTTGATCGGTTCCTCCTCTGTTCGAGCCTTTTTGGGTGCACGATTCTCAACACTCATCATCTCGATGTCCTGGTCATGAGGGTTCAAGCATATCGTTCCCTCGCTTTTCCACTATCTCTTGCAAGATGTGGGCCTCCGCAGATGGTGAGTAGGGTACCTGCCACGGGAGCTGGCTGTAAAGGTGGCGATCATTGGCGTGCAGGCGCCGACTCGTTGCCACCTTGAGCCTCTCACTGAGAACCTCCTGCGGCTCGTACATATCTTCTTAAGTGTCCCTGTTTTATCAGGAACTCGATCTCGTCCTTCAGCTGGTTTCACTCATTGGTGGCATGCCCGTAGTCGTTATGATAACAACAGAACTTTGTCGAATCTCTCTTCGAAAAATCCTTTCTCATAAGCGCGGGTCGTCTGTAGGGCACGCTCGAGCTGGTCGCTTGGAAAACCTCGGCTCGACTTTCGACAAGGGTGGTGTAATTGGTGAATTTCAGTTCATATCGATTATTTTTGGGGCGCTTACTCTCGGAGGTTGAGGGTTCACCATTCGCCCGCTTTCCACCATTGTTACCGTTGCCATTCCCGTTGCCTTTGCCATTGCCATTGGGCTTAGACCTGTTGGCGGCTTTGGCGGGTTCTTCTTTGGGCCCCTTGTCCTTTGTTGGCGATTTTCCTTCATTGGCAATCGCGTCCTCGAGCTTGATGTAACGATCAGCACGATCTAAAAATTCTTGGGTAGTGTTAACCCCATGCTTCCTGAGGCTACTCCAGAGAGGAGAATGGTGCCTAACCCCAGCGGTTAGGGCCATCATCTTGCCTTCATCACCCATAGTCTTGGCTCCTACTGCGGCTTGCATGAAGCGTTGAACATATTCCTTCAAAGGCTCCCCTTCTTTCTGGCATATCTCGACCAGTTGGTTTGCCTCAGTGGGGTGCACACGACCCGCATAGAACTGTCCGTAAAACTCCTTCACGAACATTTCCCAAGATATTATACTTGCAGGAGGGAACTTAAAGAACCATTCTTGAGCGGCATCAGAAAGGGTCACTGGGAAGATCCTGCAGGGAGCGTCTTCAGAGACTTTCTGAATGTCCATTTGCATCTCAAATTTGTTTACATGAGACACCGAGTCTCCGTACCCGTCAAAGTTTGGCAGAGTCGGCATCTTGAACTTGCTGGGGGTTTCTGCCACAGCAATCCTTTGTACGAAAGGGGTGCCTCTCCTCCGATCGTACTCGATATGCGATGTCCGCCCCCCGACCAGCTGCTACACAGCCTGGTTCAGGGCATCAATTTGAGCCTGAACAGCTTCAGGAATTGCTGGGGAATGTACTCATCTTGCCTTTCTCGGCGGTCGTTGAGTACATCCCTCAAGTCATCGTCTCTTCGCCGCTGCTCGCTGGCTCCGAGCCGGCTAAAGATGTTGTTTTGTCTGGGCTGCCCCCCAGCATTATGTCCTGCTTGTCGGTCTTCTCTAAGTGGTGGGCTTCTGCCTCCACCTTTCTCCTCGTTTCTCCGACCAGCATTCCCTCTGCCTGAATCGGCCTCATTGTAGCCGTGGCCATCTCTGAACCTTGACTGGCTATGGTGGGACCAACTGTTTCCTATGTTGCCTCCTTGGGCTGGAACTTCTCGAGCGTTAGGGGGAGGCCTGCGCTGGTCGGTGGGTCCCCTTGCGTTGTCATGCCGTGGAGGGCCCCTGACCGCAGAGCCTGTCTCTGAGTTCCTTCTATTGGCAGAAGGACACTGCCCCCTGCTCGGTGGGTGCGGCTCTTCACCCCCTGGTCATCTAGGGCTGCAGGGTTGTTGCCTGGCCCTATTCTGCCTTGGGCGCGGGGGATTTCCTCGACCAGCCTAGGACGGAGGCTGTGCCTCAAGGTCCCTAGGTGGGACATCATCCTAAGGCATTGGTGGCTGCTCCGGCCTTTGAGGGCTTGTATGCTGGAGCGGAGGGCTAGGATTGGGAGCTCTTTGAGGTGGCCCACTTGGGGGTTGATCAGGTTGTGAGGCAGGTGCAGCCTGATTCCTAGCCAACTGGTGGGCTGCTTCTAGGGCTGCCATGGCATCCCTCTGATGACGGTCCATCTCCGCCTGTCTCTCGCTCTGCTGTGACGCCATTATCTTGACGACACTCTCTTGATTGGCCCTCAGAGCGGCCAATTCATCTTGCAACACCCCCAGTGTTGTCTTCAGGGCCTCAAAGTCCACTTCCTCCTCATCGAACTCCAAATGAGGTTCGTCTTCAGCCATATTTGGGGGAGGAGGCTGGGATGGTGCGGCAGCAGCCTGTCCAATTTCCTTGGTAGTCTTTGCCATTAGATTTTCTCAGGTTCAAATCTCTCAACGAAAGCACCAGAATGTTGACCCTGATTTTTGTCAACGACATGGAGTCTAGGAAACGACAGGAAAATGATATAGAGCTTGAAAATGATCTAATGGAAAGATAAAGAACACAGGGATTTATAGTGGTTCGGCATCAGTGATTGGTAATGACCTACGTCCACTTGATACTATTATTGATATTGAGTTCCCAAGGTGTGATCAAAGAACTAGGGTTCCTGAGTTTCACGAACCTTCAAAGAAGAAAACAATTCAACAACGGATAATAATAATATAATTCTCCAAGCAAAAAAGATCGATCCCCTTCCTTGAGTTATCTCTTGTGTATTTATAGGCTCAGGAAGAGTTACATGAATTAGGAAATAATATATATCCTTAATGATCAGATCTGCAGGTCATAATGAAGAGATATTCTCAGATATCATCACAACTGTACAGATCTTTACATAAATGAGCGAAATATACGACCAAGCTGGTCGTATATAGAACTTGATCTCTTCATGCAGAAATAATGTTGGTCGATAGGCGAGGCGTATCTCTGCTACGTGTCTGCCACATGTCGAAAATCCTTGCCACGTCATCAGCAACTGATTTATGGATAAACAAGCATGTTTATAAGTTGTGAAACGTGTTAATGGTTTAAATGTTTGCAATGAATATGTTTATAAACTGAAAAGCATGTTAATTGTTGTTTATAATAAATGTGTTTATTATTATGTCGTGTTGAGTTTTTTTGTTGGGGTTTGGCTCACGGGTGCTCTGCAGTGCAGGTAAGGGAAATCTAAAGGTAGGCCATCCATGAGTTAGATGGATTTGGAGTGGCGCTTACATGTTTGGCCAGTTTTGCACCTTAGGCCAGATACTTTTGTAGCCATGATCGAGTTATTCTGTGGGACTTAGGGTATAAGTCCAGTTTTGTAGCTTAGTCTAGCTATTTTTGTGACTGTGATTATAACTGCTCTTCGATTAAACTCTTTTTTGTGATCCCTTGTAAATACTTTAAGTTTTAATTAAAAGTTTATACATTTTGACCAAAAAATTTTGTACCTAAACTGGTATTTTAAACATAGAGTGTAACGATTATAGATTATTAGGGTGTTCCGACTTGGAATCAGAGCTACCAAGGCTTTATGCATCGAAGGCGGTCAATCAGACTAGGTAGCACTAATATCAAGGCTGGAAATAATAACTAGGGACAAAACCCTCCACCTACCACTCAGGATGGCAACAAATGCTTGCTGAAATGCAAGCGAGACTATAGAGGCAAGAGGAAGAAATTAGATGGTTGAGGCAGTAGGTTCCACCAGGGAACGTTTCCCCACTCGCACCACCGATAGTGGCACTAGTTTTGGTTAAGCCGGAGATTGAGATCAAATGGGAACCATCGTATGAGAGATTCTGAAAGCAATATCCTCCAACCATTGAGGGATGCCCAGTTCCACTTAGAGCTGAGCAGTGGATAGGCATGATTAGATCCATCCTCGACTTCGTGAGGGTGGCGGGCAATGACAGGCTAGCCTGTGGCACATATACATTATGGGATGATGCCCGAACTTAGTGGGAGGTCGTATTCCAGACTTGGAACGTTGCTATGATGGGCTAGGAGGAATTCAGACAGTTGTTCAATGAGAAGTATTACAATGATGCAATTCGAACTACGAAGATGAAAGAATTTCAGAATTTGGTTCAGGGCAACATGATAGTGACAGAGTATGCCATGAAATTTGATGGCTTGGCCAAGTTCGCTTTTGACTTGGTGCCGACTGATGTGGCTCGGAATGAGCGATTTGTTCGAGGAATTAATTTTGGCATAGCCCATGGTGTTAGAATCACTTCAATTCCTGTAATTTCTACATCTGCTCAGGAAGTACAGAAGTCCATTATTGTTGAGGGAACAAAGAATGAGATATGGAGGGAGGGAGCCACAAGGCGCGACGTTCAGAGGGTGGTACCTCCATTTACAGAGTCTGGTAGGGGCGGAGGCTCCAATGATTAGAAAAGGAAGGCTGCTGATACATTTAGTACCCCTGGTCCAAAGAAGAGGTTTCGGGGTACTTAGGGTGGTCGTCCGGGCGAAACTGAGAGCTGGAAGAGATATCCAGAATGTCATTGGTGTAGGAGATGCCATTGGGAGAATTTCATACTAAAGCATGCTTCCTATTCAGGGCAGTAGGACATCTCTAAAAAGATTGCCCGCAATTGAAGAAAGAGGAACCAAAAAGGGGTGACAACATGGTTCTAGCCTAAATATTTGTTGGTATTAAATATGAAAATCAAAATGCACATCGAAATGGATCTTTTTAAAAAAATATTAATGTCAGTCAAGATCATACATATATAGATATATTAAATCAAACATAAATAGATTAGAGATTACCTCTTTTAGCCTACCAAGAGTCCACGAATCTTTTTGTATATATAAATGATCTTCCTATCCTTATTCTGAAAGCTCACACCTTGATCTTCCATACCATCCTCAAACACACAAGGACGTGTGTGGGCACGTAGGATTCAAAAGGTTGATTTAGAACTCTTTAGATGTCCTCAACACATGAGATATATAGAGGTTTGATAAGAGAGAGGATGTTGTGAATAGATTTTCAGGTTTAGAAAAATCTATCGCTTTCTTTTTCTTTGAGAGTCTCACAGTCAAACAACTTTGATTGCTTAAAAATTATTTTCCCTGAAAGTATTGCTCTTTCAGTTTTATAAAGATAGTTAACTAATTTATTTATTCTTTATTTTATTTAATAATATAAATGATCAGTTATAATCTTTTTAATTATTTAATTTAAATCATATTTTAAAAAGAATAATTAAATAAATAAATTATTTGAAATTCAAATCCCATGGATATTTCTATCCCTGAGTGGCACCTACACACTCACTCCACAGTGAGTGTGTCGTATGCCACTATTAGGGTTTTCCCTAATTTTCTCATTTGTTTGTTTAATTAATATTTAAGATAATATATTTATCCCAACACTACAAGAAAAAACAGTATTCATAACACTTAAAAACTGTTAACCGGGACTATTGATAGCACTTCTGAAAATGCTAACATAGCCCCTGTTATTAAAAGTCCAGTCTTTTCTATAACAGTTTTTGAATGTTATGTTCGGTGTTATCTTAAACTATTCAATAACACATTTTTAGGTGCTATAATATTGAAATAATAACATTTAGATAGAGTTTTTGATTATAAATTTAAAATTTAATCTTGTACTTTTTTCATTTCACTTTTCAACTGTTACATTTGATTATTTTAATAACATTTTTAATTTGTTATATTATATAAACCATAACGATTTTTTACGCTTATAATATGTTTCTAAATCATAACATATTAAGGTTTTTTATTGTGATAATGGTACTTATAAGTTTTTTTTTAATTAAAAGATTTTCATTATTATATTTTGATAAAAAAAAAATCAAAATTAATCATAAAATATAATTATCAATAGATTGATAAACCATAAGTATTACATTAAATAATAACTAATTCAAACTCTGAATGTGTCTATTTCATGAGATCTTAGTTCTAACTTAAGTTTGAAAACATAACATAATAAAGTTTTATAATCTTGAACATTTTTTACTTCAAAAATGAAAAACAAAAAATTACAAGATACACAAAAGTAAACCATGCATGAAACTTGCTCCATCATTCAATTCATCATCATTTGTGCACTTGTCTTTGTTGTGAGTCTATTTATTGTGCACTTGTCATATACCTGTTTCCCTTTCCTCTTTGCAATAAAGCCAGTTGTAGTCCACAAAAGGCCTATTGCTGTCAAATCTGACTTAAACAATAAAAAAGAAGGAGATGAGAAATCATTAAAATTCCAGGGAAAAAAAATATCAAAAGCATGAGCACTTCAACGAGGGGAGGCAAAAAAAAACAATACAGCATTATTAACAAAGGAATTGCAGTCTTACATTTTTCTTCCATCAAGTATGGCTGAATTTCAAGTGCCAACTCATTCTCAGAGTCGTCATCATCACTAAGAGATAAATCAAGAAAATACAAAGTATTAATAGAAACTAGTGAGATCTCTAACAATCAATGCAATATCACATACCATAGAAATATCATAGAAGTCTGTCATGAATACACAACAGCTAAATAAAACTTTTGATGACAGAATAGGGATGCAAAACTTGAATTGATAAATGGAATATAAGTAAAGGAAAACAATCAAGGCCAGTTAAATGCATACCTAACAACCATATACTTCACACTAGTTAAAACAGAACATTTCACAAATGACAAATATGGAATAGAATATAGAAATAAGTTGAGACAACTGCAGTTATATAAATATATAGAGAGAGAGAGAGAAAGAGACCTTTTCTGAACTATGAGAGTCACTAAGGAAGGACAAGTGACTAGCATAACAACCAAATAATAATTGCACCACACTTAATTCATAGTAACTGCTCTTTAAAAGTTCTATGCATTTGCCTTTATATAATATGCAATGTCCTAATGGGAATTTATATTTGGAAAGATAACCAAAGAAAAAAAAGTTACTTTTTGTAAACAAAAGTAGACCCTACAAGCAAACAAAATTAACAGAAAACAGATGAAATATTGAATACACCATAACAGATGGAAATACACATCACAAGCTAAAATGACATGGTGAAAACTTATACGAAATCAAGCTATAGAATCATGCCTTGTGTAGTCATGATAGCAACAAAAAGGATTATGCCAAAAGGTTGCACCTTAAAAAAATGCCAAGCTTTATGCATTTTAATTTTTCATTAAGACCAGGCTAAAAGCATTGAAGCAATCAATACAAAATATTATATTACCACTGTGTCAAAAAGCAATCAGTTGAATATTTATATTAGATGAAATTAGCGCATAAATGATCAACTCTTAATAATGGACCCATTCTAAAGATACTTTCATCTTTTACCAAAACATTGATAAGTGCTTATAGTAACTCTTAAAAAAACTATATTAATTATCAAAAGCATCAAACAAAGAAGCCTAAATATGATTTTGATTAAGAGCTTATCCAATTTTAGTTTAAGGATCAGGTTGTTTAGTTCTACCTCTTTTTATGCATTCCTACTTTGTAGGACTCAGCTAAGCGGCTAAAGCTATATATAAACTCTTGTAATTCTTTTGTTTCTTAGTGAAGTGGATTTAACAATGTTTTAGTGTTTCCTTCCTTAACCAGCTTTACTCGTTATGTAATCTTCCTTTCATCTTATTGTTTGTTTTATCATTTTATTCTTCTTTTGACGATATGATTTTGACAACTTGTACGTTTCAAATTAACTTCATAACTATTACTAATTTTTTAAAGAAAACATACTAAAATTTATCAAAGTGCACCAGACACTGTATAAGACTAAAAATATTCATGTCCAGTCATTTCTACTGAAATCCAGTCCAAAGGTTTATTTAAATAACTAACTTCTTCGTGTGACTGGAGAATACATACCACAAGCGTAAAACAAGCAACTAATGGCATACAAAACAGTTAGCTGAATACAGTAAGTTGTCCCCCCAAACCTATGCACACAAAGGAGCCAAAGACAACATATTATCAGGCAGTATAAAATGCTCCGAACTTACTTGCATTTTGGGTGTTGATTGCAGCCAATAAAGTAGCCGGCACCGAATCGACTGACTTTAAAAACCAATGTGCCCTCAAAACAGCTAAGAACCAAAACCATGAAATAGACTAATTAAAATTTAAAAATAAATAAATAAGCATTTAATTAGGCAGCATAGACATTCCCCATTAAAGAGGAATAACAGAAATCATGCCCCCCCTAAAAAATGATTAGCGCCAACCTTGAAAAGGAAAAAATTTAAAACCATCTAAGAACCATTATGCAAAGAAGGAAAAATAAATGTAGAGAACTTTTGAAATGCAATTCAGAAATGTAAAATAGAGAGGACAAGAATATTTCTACACAATACATTTTTCATAAAACTTTGCTATTACTTAATGTTGAAATTATGATTGATACTAGGTGATATTACAGCCGTATTTTACAGCTGTGATCAGTTATTAATTTTCTCATTTGTAATAATGCTGATAGTATGCTATCAGAATATATCTTTATAAGCAATTAATTAGGAGAAAACTCTTATATATTCAACCTTAAATGAATGAATAAATTGCCTGCATATGGAAGCGAATTTTCAATTATCAAATGGCCAAATTCTCACAATCCAATTTGGTTGTATCCTCAATTAGACAAGTGCCAATGATCTCCATTTCATCATTACAAAAAAAGACATAAAGGTAGTGTGCAAAACATAGTATTTCAGGCAAAAAAATAAGTAATAAAATAGAAGAACAAATTTACAAAACATGCAAAATTTAAATCTAATTTCATTTTTTTTCACTTCTGTGATCAAGAACCTAAAATATGCAAATGAAATACAATTGCAAAAACTGATATGCAAATAATCATAGTTTAACTTTAAGAGAGTAGAGCTTCAGATCACACTTATAATATACTTAATAAGCTAGCTATAACAAATAAAAACACTTAGTGACACTATAATAAATAAGAGTTCAAGCAAATGTTTTGCAACTGTTAATGAGACAAGAAAACAACAACAGAACAAAAACCTGAACACCAGGATGTGTCTCATGCATGAACTCAAACAATTTGTTCACAACAGTTTTTAGGAACTTCCAGTGAGCTCTTAGAAACCTCGGGTACTGTCCAACAACATACCTGCAGAAAGAGAGGAGGATTATGTACAAGATTTCAAAAAAGTACTGGTTGTATACCTCCAACCAAGTTTCTCATAGTTCTCAAATTTACTCAATTAAAATCAAGTGGCTAAAATTCATGGTTTCTACAAATGACCAAAGAATCTGGATGTAATGAGGTGTTATGGCCTGGGGCAGATCTCAAAAATTTGAACACGAACATGTAAACATATGCGAACACGGACATCATATTGCCCTAGTAGTTTTTTTAGAAACAAAGGACCACAACTTGTATTATTACTGACAAGAATAATACAAATAGAAGAAGGTGTACAAAGATATTGCCCTAATAGTTAAGTGAAAAAATTTGAACCAATTCATCATAAAGTGTTTCCTTTAGTCCAATTCATCTCAAACATAAGTTTTTACAATTATTTTGATAATAGAAACTGAGCTAACATCAAAGAATTAAAACACACAAAAATAGATACATTAATTAAAAGTGAGAGAAAAGAAACCTGAGAAGCAGTTGGTGCAATAGGCCTAGGGAAAAATACATTTCCTTTGCTTTCTTCCCCTCCATGCTGCAGAGAATGCATCTCAGATTCAGACTTGCTTGTGTTTGCCATCCAATCTGCTGAAAGGGTCCGCATATCAGAAAGAATCCTGAAAATTAGCAATCAAATCAACATATAAGTTTTTTGGAACATCCTACTCGTAATACAACTAATATACATAATAGGATATTAAATGAATTAGCCTTGAAATTCAGGAAAGGAAATATTTTCATTTGGAAATTTGTTGTGTCTTACTAGTGTAATGATTCTAGGCATAGTGTATATCAGGGTAGCATCAACTTTTTAGATGGAATGTCCAATTGAGTCAATCAGAGTAAATAACAAATATGTTAACCATTTAAATAACTAAAAACAAAGTAAAATCCCACCTAGAGAGATCCTTCTTCTTCTGAAAGGTAGTCCTCAACATAGTAGCCAATGTATTCTGGACAAAATCCTGGACCTCTGCATGAAAGAGCTTTTGCACGTAAATATTTGTCATACACCTGCACAAACAAACCATACAAT
Source organism: Humulus lupulus (assembly GCF_963169125.1). NCBI lineage: Eukaryota > Viridiplantae > Streptophyta > Magnoliopsida > Rosales > Cannabaceae > Humulus > Humulus lupulus. The sequence continues at coordinate 170,153,039 of NC_084798.1, read as the reverse complement.
AGAAGATAAAGTGGAACTCAGTGTAATATGGTTATCCTTCTATCAACCAGAAACTAAGAATGTAGAGAACAAAACTTTAATAATGAATACCACTAGCATGTCAACACTATAATGTTCAATGACAATTGCAAAAAAAAAAAAATGGAGCCTTCTGCCCACAAATAATGGAAACTATTTATGCAAGCCACCAAATAATAGTTCATTAACTCTAGCACAATCCATGATAATCTTTTAAAGGAAAAAAATCAGAGAGCACAGGGAAAAAAAATCATGAGCATAAAAATTCATTTTCATTTCTACATAACAAAATCATGTAAATACTCGTTGTAAATCATGATTTTTTCTTAAGAAAATTGATGATTAGAACAGAATAGCCATCATCTTTAAACAAATAAAAAAATAACATGGACAACATAAATGAAAATCAAACCCATAAATTAATCTTTAAGGAATTACCCCATGCATTTAGCTTTCAAATCTTTCTAGAGCATATCGTAATATATTGATTGTTGAGTATTGCCAATTAATATTTCAAATGAATTTACCTACTGTTCAGCTCACACAAGAAAAGGGAGTGTTGTGTCGGAGTATAGACTTAACTTTACTCACTTTCTAATAGATTAAGCTTCTGAGACAACTACTAATCACTATGCATATTACCCACCTTTAGCTAAAGAAATAAATAAGATGCCCAGAGATTGCAAACAGACAAAAATGCAAGTACGATTCAGTCATTTGGTAAGCAATTTAAACTTTTACTTGAACCATCAAATTCCTCGCAAAGTTTTGACATAAAATTCTCATTCATTTGGCCTCTTTACCTCACTCATTTGTTCAATAAAGCAAATGACTCAAAATTAACATTGTTATGCACATGTGCAAATACTAATGTGAACTCAAAAGCATAATTGACTATTTATGCTTATTTAAGATTTCCTTAAATAACACCCCTTAAAAAATAAAATTAAATTAAAATTAAAAAACATCAAAATACACTCAATATAGGATTCTAAAGAGCTGCCAAAATGGGAACCAAAATATAACACAAACAAACCTGAGTGGATGAAACAATAGTAAGCAAGCATGGGAACAAAACAGGTACTAATGTGGGCATCACTTTATCGTCCAAGTCATCAGAGAGAAGAGCCAAGCACCTCAAAGCTCCATGAACTACAACATTTAGAAGCAAATCATGCATCTTTTAGATGTAAAAGCCATAAAACTCTTAAATATGAAACAAATAACAAACAATAACTTGCAACACTTGAGCAAGTTAAAATCCTTAATAGCCTAGATTAAAAATTGTCATAATATAGCACACACTTAGAGGTTATTGTTGTCAATCTAACATAAGAGGTAATAATAGAAAAACAACAAACAAGACAGCTCAGCACCAGCTGCTGCTGGACAAGCCTAATAGATGATGTGTATGTTAAAAACAGAAATTAAAATCACAGCATATGACATGTGATGCATTTTTGAGCATCCTGATTCAAGCCAAAGCTTATATTGACGCAATAATTGAGGCCATCAAATACTTTGACTTGGCCAAATCATGTAACTAAGGAACCTTATCAATTTCTTTCAAAATGATTTTAAGGAGAATGTGACAATAACCTCATAGTAAAACTTGAAATCCTGAGAGATTAATATATGTTCGCAAAGCAAATATTTAAAGTTGAAAAAGCATTCACATAGACCAAGTAGTAGAAAATTATTGTATTTAAAACCACACAAACAAAGGCCAGTAAGAACAATGACAGAATACTTACCTCCATCCCTTGCATTTTTCTGAGAAACAGGAAAATGTATTTTCTAAGGGAAAAAAAATAGACAGTAGCAAAAAGAGTAGAATCCAGTGACTTTATGAATCAGATAGTGCAAGATATAAGACAAACCTATATATGTCATCTACAAGCTGTGCCACCTGTTCCTTCCCCACAGCATTCGTCTTTGCCCACAATTTAGAAACTGTAAAAGAGAACATAAATTCAGCTAGAATTAATTTCACACAAAATAAGAGAATTTAGACCACAACCAGGACATGGTAAAAGCAAGAAACCTCAAAGCAGAATGCTCAATTACAGTACTAATAAGCACAAGTTTGAGCAACCCAACCAAATTCTATACCAGGCTACAATGCCAGAAAACTAAATTTGAAATGGAAACTAACCTATAGAAAACATAATAATAACTTTTTTAGAAAAACAAAGATGTGTGATGTAGACAGTCGCTGTTTTAGTGTTTAAGACTGACTATTTAATAGATATCTACCTAGACAAACATCAACTACATAGCCAAGGTCCAAATATATAAATTTCACTGGAAAGAAAAGTAAATAACACAAGACTAACAAATGCAAATGAAAGGAATTTAGCTATTTTCAGGTAGGAAAGCAAAAAAAACACACCATCTATACCTTGATCATCAGATAAAACAACCAATATCCGGTCAACAAGGTCCTGCATTAATAACAACAAATGTAAAGTCATAAAACACCAATCCAAAAACATTAACAAGATGCTCAAAATGAATCATTAAAACAAACACCCTTCTAGTAAAAGCATAAATAGACAATATTTAGACTAAAATTCATTAGTCTTCTGCAAGTAAGGTGTCATCACAGAAAATTATTCTCAGATGGGCAACTGTTACAAGAACTTGATGTTATTGTATCTTTATTACAGATAATCATCAAGTTAAGTGATCAAATCCCTACCCCTACTGTCAAACTGTTTGCCTTTCTCCCATAATTGCGGGAGAGGCAGATAAATAAGAAAAAATTAAGATTTATTGAGAAGAATACACACCAATACAAAAATCAATTGTGTATGAATTCTGTATTAACTGAATAACCAAAAAAAAAATACTTGTACAACCTTTTCTCTTACTAGTGGGTTACACAACAGGAGGTAACCCTCTCCCTTGCCCATAATCCCTTCCCATAAGAAAGGCAAAATTTGACCTGATGTTCTGCGACATGACACCAAATGACTAACAACTACCAATTAAACTAGCTAGCACCTTCTCAGTAAAACCTTTACAAAGCCAACATCACAAAGAAGTTATTGGATTATGCATACCAAAAAACAAAAAGTGCTACTCCTAATCAACAAAAAAAGAAGCAACATGTAATTTTTAAACGTTGAAGCCAAAGTGTGATAAATTGCCAAATCCACATGCAGGCAACACCCAGCACAAACAATTTCTTTAGCATCTCACCTGCTTCTTCCCCTGCTTTGAAAGACCTAAGTGAGTGAGAACATCCTTAAGCTCTTTTATTCTAAAATATGCCAACTTTTCCTGCAACAAAAACAAACACATCAATAAACCTTGAATGCAACATCAACAATTCAACGTACAAACACTTTCAAATAATTTCATCACAAAATAATTTCAACACCCAAATGATTGAAATAGAGAAGTACCTGAGAGCCAGCAAGCTCCTCAAACTGCTTGACCCAATCATCCATCATAGCATTATTACCCAAGTCCGGAACAAGTGGCCTGGCAAATAATATTGAGCATAACATTTTCTTACTCAATATACAATACTCAGATTCAAGAAATCCACAGATAATAACAAGATTCAAAAAGAAGATATACCTAGATTCAAGAACAAACATTTGATGTGGTAAACAACATATGAAAATTAAACACTGTAAAAAAATTAATACCCTCATACGAAGACTGCGTCCACCACGAATGGCAAGGTCAACCACCAAAAGAGCACATATATATTACTCGGAGATCGTGAGCTCAAGCACCGCCGCACCCACGCCGTAGACCCACCGCTGCAAGCACCGTCGCACCCACGAGCGAGCCACGCCGTAGACCCATGAGTCAAGCCTCCCTGTCACACGACCCAAGCCGCGGACCCCATCACCTTGTTGCACACCTGCAACAAACAGAGAGAAAGAAAGAAAGATTGAACGAGAGAGTTCTGAGAGAGAAACAGAGGAGGCGTAGGGTTATTAGGGATTTTTTTCTTTTGTCTTTCATTTGGCGCCTAAGTATAATTTACTGCCTAAAATTTTTAGTCGGGTCAAACAATAGCTTTTTTTAAAATATGCTATATTTTAATGTAATATATGGGCATAATTGTTGTAGTGCAAAATAAATATGAGTCAATTAAAAATTAATTTTATCTTAAAATATCAGTTTTAGATAAATAAATAAATATATTATTATAAATAGGATAATTATTAATCTCTCTATATATTAATCCAAACATGATTAATATTTATTTTAACATATAAAAACTATATAGTTAAATAATTAATCAATTGCCCATAACTATCACATGATTATTTCCTTGCCCTAGAAAATTAATTCCCTTACAATCAAGTCCTTCTCTCTATAAATCTTTCTTCTAACATCCCTATTCTTGACAGTGTAGGACAGAGGTGATCTGGGGATCATGGACCTATAATACGAATCTCCAATAAACCAGATTATTAATTAAACTCTTTAATCTAATAATCTTATTTATAAATTCCATGATTACTCCACTATATATCTATATGTGTGGAATTGCACTCTAATTATTTATAGAACTATATTTACAAAGTTTTCTCCTGTAGTCCATTGATATAATCAATAAATGTAGTTTTGTTCTCCATTTATTTGTTCATTAATTAGAGTTGGTTAAGATTACCGCTTTACCCTTCTAATTACCTCTTGCTCCTTAAGTACCATTAATTCACTAGCGAATAATTAATCTATAATCAAATTATAGATTTGAGCTCAATAACTATTCAGTTCCAGAATTAACCCTTAAAGGAACCAATATTCGATCCATTAAGAAAGTATGGAGTCAATTATTGCAAATCATTTTTCCAGCTATTCATGATATTGAATCTCCAAAACAAAAGTCATTAGCCTCATTATACTAAGAAACCTTAACGAGTGAATCAAAAGATATGACTACTCAGGATTTAGACTGATCTACAAATGATCATCGGTCTTGTCATATATAATCGTTGTTATATATATCACCTTTACTAAGATGTCTATCCACATCAGTAATCCGAATTGTAATGACCTGACTAACTTAAAGACCTCGGACCATTAAAAACTACTAAGCATAACTACTATTTTTGTATACATACATAGGATAATAGAACTTTATTATAAAAATACAAAATACGGGATCCCATTGTTATTACATAAAATCATAAAGAAAAAAACAAAACCTTTAATTAATTTTTCAAATACTAGATGCGGAAAAAATAAATACATAAATTAGAAAGACTCAAAATATAAACTTCATCCTCTATCTTTTCCCGCAGTCCATCCATTCTGTCCTCTCCCAATACACATGCCAAAGTTGTCATGAATCCATCCTGTCTTCCAAGCTTATTTTCCTCCACCATCTAAAATAAAAAGGAATGAGCCTAATGCCCAGCAAGAAAAATCTACTAAAAATATCATAAATCATAAGACTAAAATCATATATCATAAAACGTATGACGTAAAAATTTTAATCATAAAATCATAGGACTACAATATTAATGGTCATTAACTCATTACCGTAGCATGTGATGGAACCCATTTAGGTCCTCTTGCTACTATTCGAGGTAGGTTTAAACACAATATAGTATATGATAAACCATCTAGGTCCTCTTGCCACTATTCAAGGTAGGTTAAATCATAACTCTAATCTACGATAATGATAAAAATCTTGGGATTTATTTGCTATCTAATCAACTATATTTCCCAAGTGACTACAACATAAAGCATATACATACATATATACATAGCACATAAACATAACATAGCATATAAACATATCATAACACATACAATCTAACCTATTTTCCTTACCAAAAACCAAGATATTGGAGAAAAGAACGGGATGGAAAACTCCTAAATTCAAACAACAAGATCCATAAGTTTTCTAAAGAAATAGAGATGAAAATAAGATCTAAACCATCAAGATAGTAACTTACCGAAAACCTTAAGTTTCAAGAAACTCAAACACCTAACAAAAAGTCATAATAACAAGTTAGGAGCTGGAAAAAAATGGAAGAATAAAAAGAACTATAATGAACTAAACTTGAGGATAAGAATACCTTGGATAGACTAGAACTTTGATCTACACCTCAATATCGAAATATCACTATATCTTACTTCCCAAGTGTTTAGAAAAGCTTAGATTGGAAAGCTTTTAATCCCAAAACCCTAGTGTTTTCTCTCTAGAATAAACTTAGCAGCTTGGAGGCTCTGAAGAATGCTTGAATGATGAATGGAATGGCTGAGTGCAAGGTCCTATTTATAGAGTTCAAGGAGTGAAACTAACCCCTTTTAAAAATAATAAATAATTGAATAATAATTTAATAAATTTGAATTTTTTGTTCAACAGATACCCAGAACTCGGTCAAAAATGTTCAGAAGAAATTCTAATTGTTAAGGGCTATTTCTAATTCGGTTTCCACAAAGTTTCAAAAAATATCATAAAGGGCCGATATATCGCCCCTATAGGCTATATATCACCTACCCCTATGTCTCGAGCCTACGTTGTTTCGTTCGTGAGAAGTCGACGTGTTTTCCATATCAACCTTAGGATATATTGGCCCCTATACCTGCGCTATATCGGCTTACACTGATATTTTAAACTCACTTTTCACACTTTCAGCACACTTAAAGTTTGTTTAAACAACTTTGATTGAGTAAAACGTGATCCTAACAGTTGCTGGAAGGTTCTGGACCTTCTAGATCTATCCTTTATTTATTTATTAATCTAAAATGCTTAAATCCTTAATAAACATGCATGTGACAAGTGTCATGTTCTTAATTATTCTATCTAAACCTTAGGTTATAATACATATCATTTCTAGGACCAACTATATTAATCAAACCTTATGCTAAAATTAATATTTCTAAACTATAGGTTAAACTTATAAAATCCATAACTATTTCTATGAGTTTCCAACTAAATCCCGGCTTGAACCAATAACCACAAAAACTAACATACTAAGCTACTACTACTACTACTACTACTCTTCTTAAAAGAATTTAGCCTGACTTCATTCACTCAGGAAATCTAGAGGTTGTGAGAATCTTAAATGAATCAATGAATCATACCTAATCTACCAATGTAAGCAGTCTCCATAAGCTGTGCTAAAGGATCAAGTGCTTGCCCCGCAATAGCAGGTATAGAAAGCATCATTATCTCACGCTTGACATCCGGAGAATGTAATACAACGCTAGGAACTTCTGCCAATTCACTATCATAAAGAGACGAGAACCATTGATGAGTCAAGAAAATGTGTATAAAATGCAGCAGACTTGAAAATTTCATAAAAACAAAAACATATAATACACAAGTAGTAGTCTTACGAATCACCATTGCCTCCACCGTCAAGAGAACTCTCATCTTTAAAAACCAATCTTTCATCAATCTCAAATGAACTGGCGCCACTATCTGAACTCCTCTGATTACTGACCATGGGGAAACGATTCTTTCTACTATGGGTCACCAACGGATTGAAACATTGTCTGTGCCTTCTGACCAAATAGCAGCCCCCAACAATATCTACATGGCCTAACTTCTGCCTACTAGTAAATGCAACAATCAATAAAAGCCAAAAGAATCCAAAGTTTGAAACTTTCGAACACACTACTTCCATGTCCAAATATTTTTTCTGGTAACAGAACAAAAAAGTGAGCAACCACTAGCCAAGTGAGATCAGATTCTTATATGTTTATTTTGTATCTTATAGGCACACATGTATATTATAGTGTTCAACCAAACCAATGTATATTTCGGGTGGCAAAAATCCAATTGTAAACTGCCCAACTGATCTTAGTTTTTTCTAGTGTGTAAAAATGAGATTGATTACAAAGATCATGACATATATATATATATTCTCTGAGACATTCTTAGTATTCAAACAAACAATCATTTAAAATATGCTTATAATTCTCTGAGACATTTTGTGAAACAAACAATAAGTTCAAAACATCAAATATTCTTAATATTCTCTGACACATTTTGCTAAACACTTGTGTGCTTTAAAAATGAATAGCTGAGCAAAATAAAAGATTTGTAACCAAATGTCCAAATGAATCTTCTCAAGTGGAAACAAGATATTAAGCAATATATAAACCAGTAACCACATCAATTACTCACAAAAATATAAAGTATAAACCCACTGCTCAATTCTATATTATCTATTTCAGCATTCAATCTTTGCAATAATAACTATTTCAGCTTTCAATCAATTTGATAATAACAAAGAAAAAGTTGAATACAAAGAAAGAAGAGAGATGACAAAACCTGTTGGAGGAGTCCCTCCCTACGCCGCTGCTAGTCAGAGAGAGCTAGCCGAGAGCCTGTTGGAGAAGTCGTCGTCGGTGGGTGCTCTGCTTCCTCCGCTGCTCGGCTTGCTGGAATGTCCGTTGCCGAGAAATATGGAGAGAGAGTGTGAGAGTAGAGGTCGGGGGAGGTCGAAGGTAGAGAGAAATACACGAGAGGGAAACAGAAAATCAAACAACCCCATTATATTTATTCCCAAATTAAGCTCGATTAGCATAAAAAACCAATGACCAAGATCAATAACACCTAAAACTATATATCCTTACCTGGCTTGCCAAGACCGAAGAGGAGTGAAACAACCCAACGAATGGAACGCTATTGACAGAGAGATAGAGAAAGATGAGAGAGAGATGGAGGAGATATGAAGGATGGAGGCTGAGATTCAAGGGATGGAGGAGATGTGAGCTCAGATTTGAAGCAGGGATGATGAAACCAAAGATAGAGTTCGGACTTTGCTTAGCCGAAGAAGAAAATGGTGAGTCCGAAATTGGTGTGATTTTTTCTAAAAAAAAATGTAAAAGTGGCGGTCTCCCAAAATATTACCGGCTTTTTCATTTGCTACATATATAACATTTACCATAATACTTTTTCATTTCTATTATATTCATGTGTTATGGAAATGGGTATTTGGTGTAGTGCCAACCGCGAGTTGTAAGCTTCGCAAATGGGAGTTAATGGACTGAAAGTTGTCGTAGTGGTAGGTCTGAGGGCGACCTACAAAATCAGTTGAGTTCAGCACAAAGCCCTCGTTACGAGTCACAACCTGATTTGCATGATCGCCTGAATTCGCAGAGAAGGAATCCAACTCGGAATGAAGATGTTAGTTATACTCGACAAGAGGGAGGTCCGTCCATAGTACGTGATAATGGGAATGCGCCACCAAACCAAGCTCGAGCTTGGAGGGACAATAACCCATTAAACGCATACGATAGGATCGGAGCTATCAAACAGCCCCCAGGTAACCTAGGGACCAGAGACCAAACCCTCGAGAGGCTAGCTCTGATGGAAGAGCAAATGAAGAGGATTTTATCTGGAAAAGACAAAGATAATTGCGACTTAGAGGATGAGCTCGAGCCTTTTGCTCCAAATATTTCGGTGGCCACATATCCGGTAGGCTTCAGAATGCCACACTTGTCAAAATTTGATGGATATGGAGATCCATCAGACCACCTCAAAATGTTTAACACCATGATGATGGCCCACAACGTCAGACTCAATCTAAGGTGTATTTTATTCCCTGCAACTCTAGTCGGGCCAGCCAGGCAGTGGTTTAAGCAATACAAGAGACATTCCATAAGCTCGTGGAAGAAGTTTTCCTCCGAGTTCAAAAAAGCAATCTGAACTTCACAGGAAGCTCGGGTTGATACCGATTCATTGGCCAATGTAAAGTAGCAACTTGGTAAGACATTGAAGGCATATCTAAGTCAATTTGCCAATGTTGTTGCACGAGCTAGGGATGCTGATGACAGCTCCAAGCTCATGGCACTGAGGACAGGAATCCTCGTCGGGGGCAACCTGTGGCAAGAACTCCAAAGGAAAAGAGTTAAGAGTTTGGACGAATTCTTGGCCCGAGCTCAAGAGCGGATTAATTTAGAAGAGGCACGAGCTTCCATCACGGGAACTAGCCAGACCCCTGTCCAGACCGTTGGAGCGATAACGGATGTTGCAGCTATAGCTCAAACTGTTACCCAGAATAACCTAGGGGGAAGTAACAAAAGGAAGGGAAATGGCGAGGGCGACCAAAGCGGGACGATGAAAAATAAATCTGTGGAGAAATTCAAGTCAGTTTATGTTACTTACACCAACCTAAAGAATACTAGGGAGCACATCTTCCTGGAAAATTCTATTCGCCTTCCATGGAAAAAGCCAGAGTCGTTGAAGAACCAGAGGGTGAAGAGAGATTCTTCAAAGTTATGCCGATTCCATAATGATATCGGTCATAACAATGATGACTGTCGACAGCTGAAGGATGAGATCGAAACTCTCATTAGAGTGGGACCTTTGGCCTAGTATGCCTGAAATTAGGTGGTTCCTAATCAGCCCGCTGGACAAAACCCTCCGTCAGTCCCCGAAGCTCCAGTAAGTCAAACCAGAGCTCAAGCGAATCAAGACGACCCTCCTCCGATAGTAGGGGAGATATAGCCACCATTTCGGGAGGACCTCATCTAGCAGGCACGAGCAGCGGGGCCTAGAAGAGGTACATTAACGAACTAAAATCCCATAACGAAATGGAGTTTGTCCCAGAACAGCGATTATCAAAACAACAATGATTGGATAAACAACCAATCATTTTTACAGAGGATGATGCTAGCCACGTCCAATTCCCACATAACGATCCCTTGGTAATAATCATTCAGCTTGCCAACTGGGGGGTCTGGAGGACACTAGTAGATAACGGGAGTTCTGTGAATCTACTTTTTAGGTCCACCTTGGAAAAAATGGGGTTGTATGTAAATGACTTGAAGGCGACTTCAATGACTCTGTACGAGTTTTCTAGTGAAAGGTCAGCAGCCATCGGGACAATCGAATTAGTTGTAACATTGGGAGAAGCCTCATCAACTGTTTCCAAGTTACTTGAGTTCATGGTAATCGACTGTCCAGCTGCATACAATGCGATTTTGGGCCGACCTTTACTGATGGCGTCCGAAGCCATAACCTCTATCCACAACCTAGCAATAAAATTCCCCTCAGCTATGGGAATATGCACCGTCAGAGGTGATCAGCTCGCTGCCAAGGAATGCTATAGCACTTCTATGAAGGGAAAATCACCACCCGTGCAGCAAGCTATGGTCATAAATGACAGAGGTGAGGAGTCCCGAGAAGTAGAAGTTACTTGTGGGACAGAAGAACCTCAGCAAAAAGAGGACAGTAACGACGCCTAACGCGATGACATTGACCCACGGATAGGCGAAGACAGGTCAGAACTCCAAGCTATAGAGGAGCTCGAGGAGGTAAACGTTGACCCCAATGAAGCTTCAAGAGTCTTAAAGATAATAAAGAATCTTAATGATAAAAGGAAGAAGGAGCTGGTCAATTTCTTACAAGAGAATCTGAACGTTTTTGCCTGGTCACATGAAGATATGGTGGGAATAAGCCCGAGTATAATCATGCACACTTCAAATTTGGACAGGAACGTGCCTGCAAAATCCCAAAAATGGAGACACTTGGGAACAGTCTGAGCTGAGGCTCTTGAGGAAGAAGTAGCTCGACTACCAAAGTGCGGGTTTATCTGTGAAGCAAAATACCCGATCTGGGTCACCAATCTCGTGTTGGTCCCAAAGCCAAACGGGAAATGGAGGACCTGCATCGACTTCTCCAACCTGAACAAATCTTGTCCCAAGGAGTGCTTTCCACTACCAAGGATTGATCAGTTGGTAGATCCCACGGCAGGTCACGAGCTCATATCCTTCATGGATGCGTATTCAGGATATAACCAGATCGTGATGAATCCTACGAACCAGGAACATACTAGCTTCATGAACCCAAATAACGTATATTGTTATAAATTTATGCCCTTCGGGCTAAAGAATGTCGGAGCTACATATCAATACCTAGTCAACAAAATGTTCGCTAATCAAATCAGGAGAAGTATGGAAGTGTATGTCGATGATATGCTTGTCAAATCAAAGACTGTCGATAATCATGTATCCGATCTAGAAGAATGGTTTGGAATCTTAAGGAGGTATGACATTAAGCTAAATCCTCATAAGTTCACGTTCGGAGTGGCATCTGGAAAGTTTTTGGGTTTCATAGTCAACACAAGGGAAATAGAGGAAAATCCCGAGAAAATCATATCGATGTTAGAAATGCCCTCACCCAGGTCGCGTAAAGAAGTTCAAAGCCTGACTGGAAAGGTGGCAGCTTTAAATTGTTTTATTTCAAAATCCACTGACAATTGCCTTCCATTCTACAACTTGCTCAGGGGAAACAAAAAAATTGAGTGGACTGAGGAGTGCGAATAGTCATTACTCGACCTAAAAATGCACCTGGCTGAGCCCCCAGTGTTATCTAAGCATATGTCTAAAGAACCTCTATTCCCTTATTTGGTAGTGACAGAAAATGCAGTTAGTGCAGTATTAGTTCGAGAAGAAGACCGTTCTCAAAAACCAGTATATTATATAAGCAAGAGACTTCTCGGATCTGAATCACGATATCCATTGATAGAGAAACTAGCATTTTTTCTGATATTGGCTTCCAGGAAGCTCCGACCATATTTCTAGTCCCATTCAATCAACGTAATGACCGACCACCCTTTAAGGTAGGTTTTGCAAAAACCTGAAACGTCGGGACGTCTGTTAAAATGGGCTATCAAACTTAGTCAGTTTGAGATACTATACGTACCACGAACCTCAATAAAAAGTCAAGCCCTTGCTAATTTTATGGCTGAATGCACCGGATTTCAAGAGGAGCTCTCAAAGGAGCCGATGTAGGAGTTATGGAAAATCTTTGTGGATGGATCATCAAATGAGAATGGATTGGGAGCTGGAATCATCTTAATCTCCCCAGAAGGGCATTGATTTCATACTGCTCTGAGATTCGGATTCGAGGCATCCAACAACGAAGCCGAATATGAGGCTTTACTAGCTGGGCTGAGAGTGGCAAGGGAGCTCAAGGCAAAATTCGCCCAATGCTATAGTGATTCTTAACTCGTGATCAATCAGGTATTGGGAGAATATTATGCTTGAGGTACTAAGATGGCGGCCTACCTAGCTAAGGTGAATGGAGAACTATCTGAATTTGAGTACAATTCCGTTGAGTAAATACCTCGCGAGCAAAATTCAAATGCTGACGACTTGGCACGACTTGGGGCCACAAAAGAAGCTAAGACATTGAATGTAGTTTGGAGAATCTGAGTGTAACAGAAAAGATAGAAGTCAAAATGATCGACACAAGACCGACTTGGATGACTTCCATAATGGAATACCTCACAATAGGAAGGCTACCTGACGATAGAAAGGACGCAAGAAAAATACTTTTATCAAGCTTCATGGTATGTGATAGTGGATGGGACCTTGTACCGACATGGTCATTCATTGCCTCTCCTACGATGTGTTCTGTCCGAGGAAGCTAAAACCATTTTGCAAGAAGTGCACGAAGGCTTTTGTGGAGGTCATGTTGGGGGGCAAAATCTAGCACTGAAAATACTGAGTCAGGGCTATTTTTGGCCCACTCTAACAAAAGACTCAATCTCATATGTTCGGAAGTGTGACAAATGCCAGCGTTTCTCCATAGTTTCCTGAACTACCCCAGTTGAGCTAACGATGATCTCATCCCCATGGCCATTCACAGTATGGGGAATCGACCTAATAGGATCCCTACCTATGGGAAAGGGAGGAGTTCGTTACGCGGTGGTGGCGATCGACTATTTGACGAAGTGGGTAGAAGCCGAACCTCTGGCAACCATCACGTCAAAAAGGGTCCTAGACTTCGTGGTGAAGAGTATTATGTGTCGATTTGGGCTTCCTAAAAAGATTGTGTCAGACAATGGGACACAATTCGACAGCGATCTCTTTACTGATTTTTGTGAAAAATATGGCAATATGAAGAGTTTCTCATCAATAGCATATCCGCAGGCCAACGGGCAAGTTAAGGCTGTGAACAAAACCTTAAAGGCAAGCTTGAAGAAGAGGTCAGACGAAGCCAAAGGACTATGGCCTGAACAGCTCCTGCAACTACTGTGGGCTTACCGAACTTCTCACAGAAGCTCCACAGGGCATACTCCTTTTTCCTTAACTTTTGGAAGCGAGGCCGTGCTTCCAGTCAAAGCCATGGTGGCCACTCACAGCCAAAGGACATTCAACCAAGAGTAGAATGATGGACTACTTAACGCATCTCTCAATCTGATTGAAGAAAAACAAGAAGAGTCGCAGTTACAGCTCGCCCATTATCAACAAAAAATCACTCGCTATTTTAATTCTAAAGTTAAGACGCGTACATTAGGATTGGGCGATCTGGTTCTCCGAAGGGTATTTCTAGCAAATAAGGATCCCAAGGAAGGTGTTTCAGCCTCGAATTGGGAGGGACCATATCAGGTCGTTGTGGTTTTGCGTGAAGGAACTTTCAAGATAGCTCGGCTAAATGAGGAAGTAGTACCACGAACCTGGAACGCCCTACATTTGAATATTATCAGTAATACCACCATCAATGTAAGGATTGTTTATAAAATCCATTTGATTAAATAATAGATGGATTATTAAATAATTTCCTTTTTAGATTGTATTAATTCATGTTCTAATGTTTGTAAAAGCAACCAAGAAAGTTTCTACATTCTGGTTACTTGGGGGCACATAACCCGAGGTTGGCAAAATTAATCCTGCTCGATAAGATTAACAAACTTAGAGCTTGGAAAATTTGATTATTCAATGGCTTTTTAAGAGATCAAGTTTTCAGTAAACCTAGCGCGAACTAAGTTTAAATCATTTAAAATCCTGGACGTAACCAGGTCCGTAATTTAAAATCATGGATGTAACCAGGTCCGAAATTTAGAAGCTTGGAAATATTGATTATTCAATGGCTTTTTAAAGTTCAAGTATTCAATAAACCTAGCGTGAACTAAGTTTAAATCATTTAAAACCCTAGCCTTAACTAGGTAAAAAACTTAGAAATTTGGGAAAATTGATTATTCAAGGGTTATTTAAAGCTTGAGTTTTCAATAAACCTAAACCAAACTAAGTTTAAATCACACAAAAAATGGTTGATATAACTAGGTTCGAGGCCTGATTCTTAACAGGTATGATGCAAATAATCAAAAAAAAAACTTGGGTATAACCAAGATCGATAAAATCTATCCCGATCTAAAAAAATCGATTCCTAAAATCTCGAGTGTACAAGTCTAAGGATTCATAAGCATAAGAGATAGTAAAGGAAAGATAAATGGATCAAAAGATGGATGTATATTGAAATAAAGCAAGCAAATTATCCCGAGGAGAAAAAACATCGAGTTGAGCCAGAAGGCAATTGTTTAATACAAAAAAATGTTAAACAATTACAAACGAAAAACAAATATAGAGGAGGTATCATTGAGCTCCATCAGCTCGCCCCGAAGATGTGACCTCCTCGCCATCTCCCACCGCCATTCCGGATGCGTTGCCAGTCTCTGATGGTTCTTGCAAGAGTTGAGCCTTGAATTTTGCAAGGTACGGATCCCACAGCTTGGGTTCCATGAAAGAGAAGTTCCCATCCGGGTTAAAGTCCTAGTAATGGTAAAACATCTCCTCCATGGATGATGATGATGTTGTCTTTTCTTCTTTGGCTGTGACTTCGGCCTCGAGCAGTTTTACTCTGACCTCAGCAATTTCAGCCTGAAGTTGTGCAGTTTAAGCTTAGAAGATAGACAGTGCAGTCTTTGTAGCCTGCTCACTTTCTTTGGACGAGGTGAGAGCATCCTTGGCATCGTGCTCATTCTTCTGAGAAGCCACCAAGGCAGCTTTGGCAGCCTGCTCGCCTTCTTGAGCTGCAGTCAGGGCGGCTCGGGCCGCATTCAGTTCAGCCCAGAGCTCATCATTTCTAGCCCTAGCATAGATTATGCTACGATACTAGGCCAGGGCAGACTGCAAAATAACAAAACAAGTTAAAGATATACACCCAGTCAAAATAAAATTCACTAATCAAGGAAATAGAACTTACTGTGAGCTTTATCCCCACAACTAATTCCATAACGTTCTCCGGGCTACGCTCCCCGATGGTCCTCAAATCCCTCGAGCTGGCCTTATAGGTGTGTCCCACCATATGGCTCGCAGTCTCATAAACGATACCCCAAAAGGCTTCAGGGATCTTCTCCAGGTCCTAAGGATCTAATGGTATTCGGACGGTGGGGACTGGGGCCTCAGGTTGTATCACTTGATCTTGAGGAGGCATGAACCGAGGTGAGGGAGGAGGAGGGGGAACCTTAGCGGTAACAAAAGTCACTGGAACTGGTTCCTGTGCTAAGCTCGTGTCCTTCCCCTTGGCATGGCATTTTAAGGTGTTTCCTGCTGCAAGAGGGCCTTCTTCATAATCCTAGGCCTCTTCACAATGGGGCCCGAGCCAGCCTTCTGAGCTTGGAAAGCAATTCGGATGTCTGGAGCTCCGGGTTGTTCCATCTATTCTCCTAAAAAGCACAAAGGGAGTTAATTCACAAAATAAAGTTGTCAAAAACATATATAAAAATAGAGAAAACAATGATCCTACCCTCCAAACTGGGGGAGGAGTCTATTATCACTAGCTTGGGTGTTTTGATCAAGATAGGCACGACCTCTGGTCTTGGAACTAATGGAGGAGAAGGGGAGTGTACAGTTAATATGTCTAGGATCCTAAAGGGTTCAGGTTCAGGTCCTTCCTCGTAGCTGATTCCTCTACATACTGTCTAAATCAAGGGGCAAATCCACCCTGGAGCAAGGAAGGCCAGGTCCTACGGTTTGTAATGACCCAAATTTGCTAATAAGGCTTAGAGCCTTTATTAGCGTGCTTGGAGGGCAATATGTCAATTATTGTTTAATATGTGGATTTGTGTGAATATGTGTTTAGTGATGCATGTTTAGGTGAATTAAATATACATGTGGGCCCCGTCTGGTTATTAGGGGCATGATTGTAATTTTAGCCCGCTGAGGGCGTAAATGTGATATACCTGCGATATATCTGTGTTGCACGACCCGAGACAGTTCTAGGGAGCAGTTAGCCAGGAAGTCACAACGGGGTTGAATATCTGACTCGGGGCGATCCGAGGGTTATTTCAGGTATTAGATGTCTTATGGGGTTATCAGGTTATGGAAATAAATATTTGGAGATATATTTGAGGTTATAGTGCCTAGGAGGGAATATTGGGGAAATTTACCATTTTTCCCTCGAGGACATTTTTGGCACCCCAAGCCTTGGGGTAACCTTAGAAGCTCAAGTCGAATAAAACAAAATATAGGATACCCCTAGACTTTTTCTAAACCGACCCACTCCCTCTCCTTTGCTCTGGTTTTCTTACACTCTTGAAGGCCTAGTGACATCTTGGAGAAAACCAGCCAAAAACTAAGGAATTGAAGCTAGGAACCAAGCTAGAGTTTTGGAAGCTTGGAGCTTAGGAAACTGAGTTGTGGATTCAATTCTATACAAGGTAAGCTTCTTTATATGTTGAGTTGTGTTAATTTGCAGCTGGTTTTAGGTTGAATATTAGAGTTTCTGCATGTTGGAGGGATGAAGATTCAACTTTGATTTTTATAAGGTTTTTGGTTTGAGTTTTTGTTGGGTTTTGTTGTTGAATCTATAATATAACCTCTGTGATAATTAGTTAGGATTTTTGGCTTGATCCTGTGGATAACTAGAGTGGTTTTTGAGGTGAAAATGGTGAGTTTTTTTGGGCTCGAGGGGTTGGGGCCCCCTTGATCTTGGGGCGTCTGGAATTGGAGGCGCGTCACGGCGCCCTTCAGGAAGGGTCGCAGCGCGTGTGGGCTATTTTGAGGCAGGGCCTCGGGTTGAGCTGGGGGCCGTGGCATGTGTCCCTAGGGCCGCGGTGCTTAGTGCATTTTTGGGTTCTAGAGGAGTTTTAGGCTTTGGGAATTCAATAGTTAAGGTTCGGCATGGATTTTATCACCCAGATTGATAGAATTCAAGGTTTCAGAGACTAGAATTATGACTCAAAGCTACTTAATGGATTAGAACTTGATGGATGAATATTGTTAATGCGTTGTGACTAGGGTTTCGGCGAGGCTCGGACTAGGAAACTGTGCTCAGGATATCAGTGCCTAGAAAGCTCGGGACACAGGTAAGAAAACTACTGTTCCCATAGAGCTTATGTTGCAGGGCTCGGTCCTATATGATTAAGCTGCAGGGCTCGGCCCTATATGACTGTGTTGCGGGGCATGGTCCTTTGATTGAATTTATATGTGTTTAGATTTCTGCTTGGCTTTATCGTATGTGTATGTAAATGATGGAACGGCGAAGGCCGGGAATGGCGAAGGCCAAAAATGGCAAGGGGCCGGGAGCAGCGTTTTGCATGCGAAGTGTGAGTTGCCAGGGCGAGACCCCAAGAGATACATGGGATATCCTTACGGTATAGACCGCGAAACCAGGGCCTGGTAGAGTGCCTGGGACGACATGGCCATACATGTATAATCTGATGACAGCTTGATTTTGTGTTAAGTGTTTGATATGCGTATATTATCTATTTGTGAGGGTTTTCTTACTGGGCTTCAGCTCACAGGTGCTCTATGGTGCAGTTAGAGGCAAAGGGAAAGCCGATCAACCTTGAGTATGGTGAGCGTGACGAGTGGCGTGTACATGTCTGGTCTGCCTGGCTGCCACGGCGAGGGGCGTTTTTGGGAGATGATTGTACTAAACTTGAATTTGTCGTTTAGTCGACTATGGTTATATTTTGAATTGTAAATATTTCTAAACAATGTTTTTGGGATCCCAAGTGTTAAATGTCTTATAATTTTTAACGAAATATTTATTTTCAAACTTATGACTCTAATTATGGTTTAGTTACACCATTTGACCTAAAACCTCGATTAGCGAGCTAATTGCACATTTTAAACTCACTTAGTAACGGCCCTAAGGTAGTAGGGCGTTACAACTTGGTATCAGAGTGAGACAAGGTTTATGGTTTCTGGAGAATGACCAAACATGTACGCTCGCTGTCAATGGCAAGCTCGACTCAGGGTTGGTTGGTAATAATTAAATTATATGTCTGATCATGTGCTTAAATTCCCTGTTTTTCTGCTTTTTCCATATAGAGCATAATGAATGACTTAATGTATGCATGATGTCAGGGCATGGCCCGTTGTGTGTGGTATACTATCTGTGTGTTATGTGGATTGTTGCTCATGGTTGACTGATGTGATTGGAAGGTGGTTTCGGATGTTGTTGTTATGCATGATGAGCGGCATCTTTGATTACAGGCATATTTGTTGAGATGCCTCGTCAATCATCTAGACTCCGCTGCAGTCGGACCGAGGATGATAACCAGGGTCAGGACCCTCCACCTGCCCCATAGAATTGGCAACAAATGTTTGCCAAAATGGAAGCAAGGCTACAACGAACAGAAGAAGAGCTCTGACAGTTGAGGCAACAGGCCCCTCCACATGGCACTGGGTTTCCAGTCCAGCAGGTTGTGGTGCCAGTGCCGGTTCAACCTGTTGTGGAAAATAGGTGGGAACCCTTATACGAGAGATTCAGGAAACAACATCGTCTGACCTTTGAGAGTGGACCAGACCCACTGCAGGCAGAGCAGTGGATGAATATGATCTCCTCTATTCTTTATTTTAAGAGAGTTGAGGGAAATGAGAGGGTAGCTTGTGCAAGCTACATGTTCAGATAGGATGCCCGCATCTGGTGGGATGTGGTAGTTCAAAGGAGAAATGTGACAGTTATGACCTGGGAAGAGTTCAGGAACATTTTCAACGAGAAGTATTATAGTGTTGCAGTCCGAGCTGCGAAGGTTGATGAGTTTATCAACCTGACTCAGAATCGGATGACCGTGACAGAGTATGCTTTGAAATTTGACCGATTGGCGAAGTTTGCGCCAGATTTAGTGCCGACAGATGCGGCTAGAAGAGACAGATTCGTACGGGGATTGAATGTTATGATCGCCCATGATGTGAAGATCACCTTGGATCCAGAGACTACTACCTACACTCAGGTTGTAGACAAGGCCCTTACAGCTGAGGGGGATGAGGACTAGATTTGGAGAGAGAGATCTGTTAGGCGCGATGCCAGGAGCACAGTGCCTCCTTTTATTGGATCCAATTGGGGTAGTGGCTCCAGTGAGCATAAGAGGAAGACCCCAGATTCCCTTGTCTCTCCCAGTTCTGATAGAAGGGCACGGGGTGGTTTTAGTGGTCGTCAGGGTGGCGGTGACAACTGGAGGAGTTTCCCAGTGTGTCCTCGGTGCAGGCGACGACATCAGGGTGAGTTCAGAATTAGGGCCTGTTTTGTCTGTGGGAGTGCCAATCATCTGAAGAAAGACTGCCCACAAGCCTGGAAGGAGGAGCCGAAGCAGGGCGACGGTCATGCTCATGCCAGGGTGTTTACTTTGACTCAGACAGAGGCAGAGGCTAGCCCCTCAGTTGTGATAGGTCAGATCTCTAGTGCTGGTTCTTCTTATACTGCATTGTTTGATTCGGGAGCTACCCATTTGTTTGTGTCTACTAGAGTGATAGATCAACTATGTAGACCTAGTGTTCTGTATGCTAGGGGTTTTCAGACTTTATTGCCGACTGGGGAACTGGTAGTTTTAAGAGGTGGATTAGAGCTTTACCAGTAGAGGTAGATGGTAGGGAATTGTTTGCCAGTTTTATTGAGCTTGCGATGGATGACTTCGATATGATCCTAGGGATGGATTGGCTATCAAAGTATGGGGCGACAATTGACTGCAAGTGCAGGATGATGACTTTTGAACCAGAAGGGGAGGTACCCTTTGTATTTGTGGGAACAGCTGGTGGACCGCGGGTACCTATGATTTCAACATTGAGGGCTAGGGACCTGATGCAGGGAGGTTGCATAGGATTCTTAGCGAGTGTTGTGGATACCTCTAAGGTTGTGTCGGTTGGACCAGGGGAGACCAGATTGTTAAGCCAGTTTCCAGATTTATTTCCAACAGATCTGCCAGGGCTACCGCCGCAGTGGGAGATTGATTTTGTTATAGAGTTGGCACCAAGAGCGGAGACGGTATCTAGGACACCTTATCGAATGGCTCCGGCAGAGTTGAAGGAGTTGAAGATTTAGTTGCAAGAGTTACTGGATTTGGGGTTCATCAGACCGACTTTCTCGCCATGGGGAGCTCCAGTGTTGTTCGTCAAGAAGAAGGATGGATCACTTAGGATGTGTATTAACTACAGGGAGCTGAACAAGTTGACTATTAAGAATAAGTATCCACTTCCTAGGATTGATGATTTGTTTGACCAGCTGCAGGGAAAGACTATGTTTTCTAAGATAGATCTCTGATCGGGTTACCAGATCACCGCGCCAGTGTTGAGTCTGCCGACGAACAATGAGAAGTTCATGGTTTATTGTGACGCTTCCAGACAGGGTTTGGGGCGTGTGTTGATGCAAGCTGGGGAAGTGATAGCCTATGCATCAAGACAGTTAAAGGAGTATGAGCAGAGATATCCCACGCATGATCTAGAATTGGCAGCGGTGGTATTCGCACTTAAAATTTGGAGACATTATCTATACGGTGAGAAGTGTGAGATATACACTGACCATAAGAGTTTGAAGTACTTCTTTACTCAGAAGGATCTGAATATGCGCCAAAGACGGTGGTTGGAGTTGGTTAAGGATTACGATTGTGACATCCTATACCATCCTAGGAAGGCTAATGTAGTTGCTGATGCATTGATCCGGAAGGGCCCAGGATAGTTGTTCAGTTCGAGACAGATATCAGGTAAGCTAGCGGAGGAGATGACTAGAGCGGGTATAGAGTTGGTGGCTAGTCGGTTAGCCAACATCACTCTTTAGTCTACGCTCCTTGAAAGGATCAAGGAGGCGCAGGGGAATGATTCCCAGTTGAGGGGTTACAGGGAGAACGTCTTTGTCGGAGCGGCTAAGGAATTTTCTATCTCAGAGATGGGGTTGCTGGAATACAAGGGTCGGATTTGTGTTCCAATGGATGCTGATATCCGACAAGAGATTTTAGATGAATCACATACCACTCCCTATTCCTTGCATCTGAGTACGACGAAGATGTACCAGGATCTGAGAGCTTTGTATTGGTGGTCTGGCATGAAGAGGGATGTGGTGGATTATGTGGCCAAGTGCTTAACTTGTCAACAGGTCAAGGCTGAACATCAGAGGCCAGCAGAATTGATGCAGCCTCTGGGGATTCCAGAATGGAAGTGGGAAGATATCACCATGGACTTCGTGGCTGGTTTGCCGAAGACCGTGGGTCAGCATGACTCAGTGTGGGTGATTGTGGATAGGTATACCAAGTCCGCCCACTTTTTACCTGTCAGGATGACTTATACTGTGGAGCAGTATGCCGAGTTATATGTGAAGAAAATTTCTCGACTTCATGGGGCTTCGAGGTCGATAGTATCCAACAGGGACCCCACCTTCACTTCCATGTTTTGGGAGAGTCTACAGAGGGCTATGGGCACGCAGTTACGATTTAGTACTGCTTTTCATCCTTAGACAGATGGACAGTCTGAGAGGAAAATTCAGATATTGGAGGACATGTTGCAAGCCTGTGTGCTAGATTTTGGAGGATCTTGGAGTAAGTATCTTCCTTTGATTGAGTTCTCGTACAACAATAGTTACCAAGCAACTATCGGAGTGGCTCCGTATGAGATGCTTTATGGGCGAAAATGTAGATCACCTATTCATTGGGACGAGATGGGTGAGAGGAGTTATTTGGGTCCAGAGATGGTTCAGAGGACCAATGAGGCGATTGAGAAGATTAGAGCGCGAATGCTCGCCTCCTAGAGTTGCCAGAAGAGTTATTTAGACCTGAAACGCAGGAGCGTGGAAGTGCAGGTTGGTGACCATGTGTTCCTTAGGGTTTGACCTTTGAGGGGAGTGAAATGCTTTGGTGTTCGGGGTAAGTTGAGCCTTAGGTTTGTTGGCCCCTTTGATATTCTGGAACGGGTTGGAGAGGTAGCTTACAGATTGGTGATGCCTCTCACCTTATCAAGGGTTCATGATGTGTTTCACGTGTCCATGCTTCGGAAGTATGTGTCTGATTTGACGCATGTTCTGAGTTATGAGAATTTGGAGCTGGATCAGGATTTGTCTTATGAGGAGAAACCAATTCTGATTCTCGACCAGAAGGACAAACTCTTGCAGAGCAAGACCATCGCCTTCGTGAAAGTGCTGTGGAGGAACAACAAAGTTGAGGAGGCGACGTGGGAACTTGAATCAGAGATGAGAGAGAGGTATCCCAAATTATTCAGGTAATTTCGAGGACGAAATTTCTGTAAGGAGGGGATAGTTGTAATGACCCAAATTTGCTAATAAGGCTTAGGGCCTTGATTAGTGTGCCTGGAGGGCAATATGTGAATTATTGTTTAATATGTGGATTTGTGTGAATATGTGATTAGTGATACATGTTTAGGTGAATTCAATATACATGTGGGCCCCATCTGGTTATTAGGGGAATGATTGTAATTTTAGCCCGCTAAGGGCGTAAATGTGATATACCTGCGATATATCTGTGTTGCACGACCCGAGACAGTTCTAGGGAGCAGTTAGCCAGGAAGTCACAACGGGGTTGAATATCTGACTCGGGGCGAGCCGAGGGGTATTTCGGGTATTAGATGTCTTATGGAGTTATCGGGTTATGGAAATAAATATTTGGAGATATATTTGAGGTTAGAGTGTCTAGGATGGAATATTGGGGAAATTTACCATTTTCCCTCGAGCCTTGGAGTAACCTTAGAAGCTTAAGTCGAATAAAACAAAATATAGGAAACCCCTAGACTTTTTCTAAACCGACCCACTCCCTCTCCTTTGCTCTTGTTTCCTTACACTCTTGAAGGCCTAGTGACATCTTGGAGAAAACCAGCCAAAAACTAAGGAATTGAAGCTAAGAACCAAGCTAGAGTTTTGGAAGCTTGGAGCTTAGGAAACTGAGATGTGGATTCAATTATGTACAAGGTAAGCTTCTTTATATGTTGAGTTGTGTTAATTTGCAGCTATTTTTAGGTTGAATATTAGAGTTTCTGCATGTTGGAGGGATGAAGATTCAACATTGATTTTTATAAGGTTTTTGGCTTGAGTTTTTGTTGGGTCTTGCTGTTGAATCTAAAGTATAACCTCTGTGATAATTAGTTAGGATTGTTGGCTTGATCCTGTGGATAACTGGACTGCTTTTTGAGGTGAAAATGGTGAGTTTTTCTGAGCTCCAGGGGTCGGTCCGCGGCCCTGTTCTTGCTGAGTCGCGGCCCCCTTGATCTTGGGGCATCTGGAATTGGAGGCGCGTCGCGGCGCCCTTCAGGAAGGGTCGCAACGCGTGTGGGCTATTTTGAGGCAGGGCCTCAGGTTAAGCTTGGGGCTGTGACATGAGTCCCTAGGGCCACGGCGCTTAGTGTATTTTTGGGTTTTAGAGGAGTTTTAGGCTCGGGAATTCAATAGCTAAGGCTGAGGATGGATTTTATCACCCGGATTAATAGAATTCAAGGTTTCGAAGACTAGAATTATGACTCAAAGCTACTTAATGGATTAGAACTTGATGGATGAATATTGTTAATGCGTTGTGACTAGGGTTTCAGCGAGGCTCGGACTAGGGAATTGTGCTCGGGATATCAGTGCCTAGAAAGCTCGAGACACAGGTAAGAAAACTATTGTTCCCATAGAGCTTGTGTTGCAGGGCTCGGCCCTATATGATTGAGTTGCAGGGCTCGGCCCTATATGACTGTGTTGCGGGGCATGGCCCTTTGATTGAATTTATATGTGTTTAGATTTCTGCTTGGCTTTATCATATGTGTATGTAAATGATGGAACGGCAAAGGCAGGGAACGGCGAAGGCCGAAAATGGCAAGGGGCCGGGAGCAACGTTTAGCACGCGGAGTGCGAGTTGCCAGGGCGAGACCCCAAGGGATACCTGGGATATCCTTACGGCATAGACCGCGAAACCAGGGCCTGGTAGAGCACCTGGGACGGCATGGCTGTACATGTATAATCTGATGACAGCTTGATTTTGTGTTAAGTGTTTGATATGCGTATATTATCTATTTGTGAGGGTTTTCTTGCTGGGCTTCGGCTCACAGGTGCTCTATGGTGCAGGTAGAGGCAAGGGGAAAGCCGATCAACCTTGAGGATGGTGAGCGTGACGAGTGGCGCGTACATGTCTGGTCTGCCTGGCTGCCACGGCCAGGGGCATTTTTGGGAGATGATTGTACTAAACTTGAATTTGTCGTTTAGTCGACTATGGTTATATTTCGAATTGTAAATGTTTCTATACAATGTTTTTGGGATCCTAAGTGTTAAATGTCTTATAATTTTTAACGAAAGATTTGTTTTCAAATTTATGACTCTTATTATGGTTTAGTTACACCATTTGACCTAAAACCTCGATTAGCAAGCTAATTGCACATTTTAAACTCACTTAGTAATGGCTCTAAGGCAGTAGGGTGTTACACGGTTGGTCCTATATTCCTCAAAAATGGTGGATCTAAAGTTTAAGGTGTTATCAACTACGATTATGCCCTTAGGATAACTATTATCATGGTGTACCACTAGGTGGGCTATGCACTGGAGCTGGGTTGTATTTTGATCCGGGTCATAAGGATGACGGTGGAAGAGCTGATTTGGATTAAAGCAAACTAACCTAAAATTGGCAACAGTCCTATCTAATTCCCTAAAAGGGTATGGGTTACCTTGGCCGGAGGGGCCGGCTGCTACCCCTGACGCAACTCGTTCTAGATCGGATTCTCAGACAGTCTCAGGAGCTTGCCTTTTTCACACTAGAGGCATCTCGTCCTCTTCGTCTTCATCATCCTTAATGGCTGGCAAGGCCTCTTGAGAGGGTGGGTGCTCAGGGATCGTCAGAAGGGTATCCTGGGTACTCAAGGCCAATGTTTGGCCTTCGCCAATCAAATTGCAAGCCAGCATCATGACGTCATTCACGACCTGGAGATAGTCCTTCTCACAGGGGGGAAGCCCAAACAACTTCTCATACTAACCCTCGAGGGTCACGGACTTTTCTATCCTCGCAAATTCAGTTAAGACATAAAAAAAATGTATATATCATAAAAAGAATAAAAATTCATGGGCTGAATTCATAAGGATGGAAGACTTACGAGGTCGATTGAATTAGCAGTGTTTGTAATTCTAGAATCCATTCAACATAAAGAATAGGTCTTCATAGTCGTTTGGATGACTGGGAAGCTTGATGACGGAGGCCGAGTCTATATTTGCGTCCCCTCTGGTCGGGCTTGCCTTGAGGCAGAAGAAATAAAGAATGTCTGCCGGAGTGGGGACCTCCCACTCGTGTTTCAAGAACAAATACTTCAGCCCCGCCAAAAGTCTATACGAATTTGGGGGGAGCTGAAATGGAGCAGCTTCACGAAATTTAAAAAATCTGCGAAGTACTGGTCCAGAGGGAGGAAGGCCCCAGCCTTCAGGTGTTCATCACTCCAAGCCATGAAGTCATCTTGGAGAGGGGAGCAGCTCTGTTCCCCTTCGAACGCAGGTCGGACGAGGAGAGTTCCAATTCTGATCTCTATATTGTGGCTCAACATAATCTTGTTTACTCTCCCCTAAGTCATGATCTTCGAAATGATATGCTTAGCATTGAAGTATGCATTGGGATCGACCACGATCTCCTTCTCCACCACCAGGCCAAAATGCGGGATGGGAGACTTTGGGGTGATCTGGTTCCCTTTGTTCTTCTGTTGAGAGGAAGAGCTCGAGGCATTCTTCTTTGGGGCGTTCTTTTTTTAAGGAGCCATCAGATCGCCTAACGATAAAATGGCCTAGTTAGTAGGCAACCTAAGAGGATCTAAAGCTATGACGTGAGAGTACGGAGGAAACAGTTTACTTTTGTTATACGAGCTAAGGTTAGCCTCTGCCCCATCGCGCGATTCCACGTGATATCCTAAGCTATGTGCCTCAGTTTCCTAACAGACCCCTGATATTTAGGGAGCTGTGTGTCAGAATGTCAGACCACTACTTTCCTTGGGAGGCGGTTTAGTGCAAAACCACCCAAGAAAATGTAACCTCTAAGCTATTTGGTTCTAAACGTAAAAGCCCTTCATTTCTTTTACCCCGAATGGGTATTCTTTAAATTAATTCACCATTAGAGTTACCTAGATTTACCTAGAAATTTCCCAGTTTTATGAACGTCGTATTTCTAAAACGTTTTTGGACTTACCCGTTGAACCTAAGTCAAAACCTAATCCTTAAGAACATTTAGAAATAGCCTAACAGTAACTACAATGAATGTTGCGGATGAGCATGGTGAAGAACAAAAATTCTATTGGATAAAAAAAAAACTTTTAAAACCAAAGGATGAGATACTTACAGGAAAGTACGATTCGCAAACTGGAAGGAATAGACTCGGCATTGGGAAGCTCCTGGAAAGATTTTGAATATCTAGGCACGATGAACGGTTTTTGGGATTTCTGGGAGAGAAGAGAGGCTTAGAAGTGCTGAAAAGGAAAAATTTTAAATGAAAGGTGGTGCAATTTTAAATTTGGCCATCCTACTTATACGTAAATTGTGTAAATTAATCTGGGCCATCCAACTGGGTTAGTTCAAGATCCAAGGGCTAAGATTAAATAGACCAAACGGTAGCAAAAAGGTGACAAAACAATTATTGCAGTCCTCGAAACCCGAACAGACGCCAATTGCGGTACACCACGCATCCGGTACTCAAGTAGTAGGCAAGCGTGGTTTTATGCAATAGAATTCTAAGAGCTCCTACTGTGTAGGTCAGAAAGTGATGACATTATACACGAGCAGGAGCTTGGGGGGAAAATGATGTACCCTAATTTTAGCCCGACTTCATTCACTCAGCTCGGGTATAGCTAGCAAATAAATATATGGAGAAAAAACCAAGAGAATGATATCTTCTTATTATCCACATGGACAGCTCGGGTTTCACGTGGTCATACGTGGTGATAGGCGTCCTGGGTTTAACCCAAGCTAAGGATACAATGGCTATGAAGCGTGAGCTCAGAATATTAAAGTACCTATCGAAGCATGAGCTTGGAGGAGATACCCAGCTCGTGTCAATTCTAGTATGTTGCATACCTGCAGATCCCCAGAGACTAGGGATCCCCTTATACGTATATTTATGGTCAGGCTGTCATATTTAATATCCCAAATATTAGGAGTACATTTACTTTGTGATCAAATCATATCCCAATATAAATGGGAATTATTTGTATTAAATATAATAATTATGTAAATGTGTGATTGACTCATGTGGTTACTCAAACCTATCCATGAAATTCCCTTATAAATATTGGGAATATTGGACAGGAGAGGGGACCATTATTCTGTAATACTGAAACTCTTCCAAAATAGAGAGAGAAACAGCAATAATATAGACTCGTGGACAAGGTGGATTTTACCCACTGAACCACGTAAAAATTATGTGTTCTTGAGTGAATTTGTTTATTTTTTTCATTACGGTTTATTAAGCACTAATCTACCTTATTATTTCTTAATACACTGTTGGCAAAAAATCGCGTCAACAAAATGTCAATAGTTATAAGAGTGCAGTCTCATATTTGTAGTGGAGTAATCATGAGATTAATAAATTAAGATTATTTAATTAAAGAGTTTAATTAATAATCTCAAATTTATTAGAGCTTGGAATTATAGGTCCATAGGTCCCCACAGCGGCTCTATCAACACTATCCAAGGCAAGAGTTTATATAAAGGGTAAAATGGTAAAAAGACATATTTAAAAAGAAATTTATTCTTCGGGCCAAATATGAAATTATGTGATAATAGTGATTAATGAATTAATTACAAATTATTTGTAATTATCAAAATTATATAAATAATTAATTTATTATAATTTTCAAAATTATACTAAATTAAATATTTAATTTTTTAAATTAGTATTTAATTAAAATTGGTTTTAATTAATGTTGACCCTGATTTTGGTCAACTGACACGGAGTCAAAAATGCTTGATGTGGACAAATGTGTTGAAATGAAGATAATAACAAAAACAGTAAAGCGCACAAGAGTTTATAGTGGTTCGGCCCCAGAATCTGGTAATAACCTACGTCCACTTGAACTATTATTGATATAATAGTTCGAAGGAGTGATCAAAGAACTAGGGTTCAATGAGTTTCACCAACCTCTGAAGAAAAAAACAATATATCGAATGCAATAGCTCTAATTCGCTTGTAAATCCTTAATCTCTAGTATTTAGAAAGCCAAAAGTGTCTAAAAAGATCCCTCCCTTGATCTATCCTTTCTTTATTTATAGGCTCAAGGGAGATAACATGAATCAGTTACAGATATTCTTTCCTAAATAATCGGATACTCAGGAAATCATGGGAGATAATTTCGGATACGATCATAACTGCATAAGATTTTCTCCAAATATAACAAGTATACAACCAAGCTGGTCATATATAACGGTTGAGCATTGCGCCACGGAAATCTTTCTGGTCGATGGTCGAACAAGACTTCCGCCAGGTGTCAGCCACGTGTACTAAATGTCTACCATGTCATCCATGCCTGTTTTTTGGATAACAATTAAATATCTTTATTTGAGTGGGAGATAATAATCTGATAAGTTCAAATTGAATTTGAATTTAAAAGATTGATATTTATTCAAATAATTAATTATATGTGATAATTAGTTAAAAAGATAATAGATTCAAATTTGAATTAATTATCAGGTTGTTGGATTTTATCTTATAAGGTAGTTTGAATAAATAATTACATAATTGTGGAAAAATCTCATATCCCTAATTTATAGGGAGCTACACAACACACATAGTCCTGGACTGTGTGTGGCGTGAGCTACAGTAAAAATCAGGGATAGATTTTTCATTTTTATTTATTTAATTAATTAATTAATGGAAAATTCAAAAGTTAGTTTTTGATATTTTCATTAATAAGATAATTAATTAATTAAAAGATATTTTGTAAATTGGTTACATATTTATTTTTTAAATATAATTATTTTCTATTTAAGTTAGACTTAACAGAAAATAAAAGATACAGAATTTTTATTCGCTCTAAGAAAAAGAACGATACTTTTCTATCTCTCCCTGAAAAGATACAGAACCAATTTCAGGCCTATTCTCTTGATCTCATGTGTTGATCAAGTTGAATCGGAAATATATCATCATTTATTCTCTAAGTGCCCACACACTTCTTGAGGTGTAGAGAACATTGTGGAAGATCTTGGTGTGAGGGAGCAGCATGATAGGAAGATCGTTTATTTTACGAAAAGATAGCAAGGACACTTGATAGGCATCAAGAAGTATGTTATTTATTCTTTTCTTGTTTATGATTAATGTATGTATATTAATGGATCTGCATATTTAAAGGTATTTTAAATATGTTACAAAATTTTTGTTGTACACTGGGCCCACCCATCACTATTATGTTGTGTATTAGGAAACGTATTCCTAATAATTGGTACCAGAGCGGTCATTAATCTCTGCATACATTAATTAGTGTGTGGGCATAATATGCATTCTTATGTTATTGTAATATGTGTGAATGGATGGATGTATGTATGATTAAAGTTTATTCTTAAGAGTCGTTAATTATATGGTGTTTTTTTTATTTAGGAATTGTTCTTAAATTTTCTAAATGAAAAATGTAAGTCATTTTGGGGCATAGGAATTTTTTGTAATTTAATTTTCTGCATTAAATTATTTGAAAAAAATTATGTAAGGCCCGAGCCCTAGGTTCCATCCCCTGAAGCCCGAGCCCCAGGTTGCCATACGGCCCTACGGCCTAAGGCTCCCATGTGCACGTGCCCCTGCGCCTGAGCCGCGCGTGCCCCTGCGCCGCCTACCCCGTGCACCGAGCGTCCCTGTGCTTGCCTCATGCACGCGCCCCTACGCCTGCAATCGCACACACCGCCAAGCCCCACCCCGAGCCTCCTTGTGCCGCCAACCCTAGGGTTCTTAACCCTAGGGTTTGCACATTGTTATCTATTTAAATTGTGGGCCTAATTAATTTTAGCCCATAATTAAAATTGTTTTGTTTTGAATTAATTGTTTGAGCTCAAATTTAAAAGTGGGCCTAATAACTTGCTGGGCATTAAAGCCCAAGTTAATTATTCTTAAAATTTGTTTAAGATAATTAAAAGTTATTTTAATTCAAAATTAAATGGATAAGTGGCTTAATGGATCAAGACTACTTGTGAATGCCCAAAGTTGAAGATAGAGTTCTCTTTAGGTTTTATTTAGTTTCTTATATTTTTGTGTATAATTTTGCAAGTGTTGTAATTTTTCTAGAAATACCCAAGACACATAGTATTTATTTATTTAGTATTTATTTATTTATTTATTTAAATGTTTGAATGTAATTGTTTAATACTTTATCAAGCATTTTTTACATGCCATACATATTACCCACATGGTATTTAAAAATAGCATGCATCTCATATGAGTAGAAGCATGCCTTAGGATTGTCCTATGTGATTATATGCTTTATGTGATGGACCATATAATAATAAATCTAGTTTTAACTAGTTCAAGAGCATAAATTGATTTTAAAAGTAGTTTAATTTCTAGTATTTAATAAAATTATTTTATTAAATAATAAATTATATTCTGAGTAATTATAGAAAATTAAAATTGAATTAATTAGGGCATAATTCTATAATTTTAATTTTGCTTGATTGGATTAGTAATTATTAGAATATCATTTGGTAAAAATAGATCACTTTATTTTTACAAACTAATTAAAAAGCATAGGATGTTTTGAGAAAATAGATATTTTAAAATAGTGAGTGGGAGAGGGAGTTATGACAATATGTCCCATGGTCTCCATTATTAGTTGGCACCGAGGTAACATGGAGAGGGCCTCGCGGCACCATTGCTTGTGTCCCCCTAAGGAAGGCTTCCGACTGTGTTATTCTCAAGGCAAACTTCTTTTTTAATAATAGGATTTAATGATGTATTTCAAGTTTGACTGACCCTAAGGCACACTCTTTAATTAAGTCATTGATAAAAAATAATGGGTTACACTCACAAGGTGCATTAGGCTTTCGAGCAGACTAGTGTGTTCTTGACCAAACAAGCGGTTGTTTATAAGTCAAAAGAGAAATGATGATTTGAGTTTTCACTTATAAATTTGA
Organism: Humulus lupulus; assembly: GCF_963169125.1. Lineage (NCBI taxonomy): Eukaryota > Viridiplantae > Streptophyta > Magnoliopsida > Rosales > Cannabaceae > Humulus > Humulus lupulus. The sequence continues at coordinate 170,121,031 of NC_084798.1, read as the reverse complement.
GAATTTGTCTCAAAATTAATTTGGAATTAATCTGACCTACCCTAAGGCTGGTCCTTTTATGTTCAAATTAATTAATCGTGGAATTAGTTTTTTTATGTGTTCTTTAATTGTTGCATTCATGCATCACGCTTCTTATTCCGAAAATTACTGTTATTTATTATATGCATAAATTATTTTTTGTTTATTTATTTATTCCCAGCAAAGATGTCTATTGGTGAATTACACACCGATGCCTTTCTCAATTCTTTGGTTTTTGAACCTGAAAGCATGCAACACTGATTTCTAGGAATTTTGACCATTTTTTCTTATAAGAAATTGATTTCAACTATCTGTAACAAACCTCCAACTAAACCCCCTTTGGCTACTAGCTATGAAGCAGAAGAAAAATATACGAATTGGATGAAATCTGATCGGTTGGCACGTTATTGCATGCTTTCAACCATGCCTAACAAAACAAAGGAAAAATATTTACACTATGACTCAGGCCATGAGATGTGGCAAGCAATGACAAAGGAAGTCTTTGCTGAGTGTCATCGTTTGTATCAAATGAAAAAGGTAAATGAGATTTACATATATTTTTTCAACTTTGAATGGTTGATTCAAATACTATGAATAGCATATTCAAATTTTTGGATAGTAGATTCAAAAATATATGCCACTAATCTATTTTGCTTTGTTTTTCCTTTTGTAGAATCAGAACCCTGAAAAGAAGGAAGAGACTGATTAGGATTTTGATAGCAAGTAAAGCTGGAGGAGTTGGAGAGTAGTTTTATTTAGAAATTTTATTGTTGGTTGAAAAATTTAAGTTTTTATTTTGTTTTAGAAATTCTAGCTTTCTTTGAACAAAGAAAACTACAGTCTAGAAATTTAGTTTATTATTAGTAATTTTGATTATTAATGTTTGGAAACTTATTTCTATTTTTGCATGACATTTATTTCTTTTATTAATATAATAGTTATTATTTAAAGATATTATCTATTTACTTGTTATGCAAATGCTACGGGATAAACAATATTTACATACTTATAATGAATGACAAATTTTACTTATAATTCTGAATTATTTAAAACATCTAATCCTAGATCTATTAAATGACAGAAGACTTATTCTGATAGTGAAACATATCTGTGGCACTTGAGATTGGGCCATATTGGTCAAGATAGAAGTAATAGGCTTGTTGTAGCGTCCCAAATAGTCTAATAAGGCTCAGAGCCTTGATTAGCGTGCCTGGAGGGCAATAATTGATTTATTATGTTAATATATGAATTTGATAAGTATGTGATTGGAAATGCATGTTTAGGTGAGTTAAATATACATGTGGGCCCAATTTGGTTATTAGGAGCATGTTTGTAATTTTAGCCCGCTGAGGGCATAAATGCAATATTTATGTATATTGTGATTCACACCATGTGTGAGTGGTGATATAATTGTGATGCACGATCTGAGACGGTCCTAGGGAGCAGTTTAGCTGGAAAGTCACAACGGGGTCAAATACCCGGCTCAGGAGGAGTCTAGGGGTATTTTGGGTATTTACATGAGTTTTGGATTTATTAAGTATCATGTAGTAATTTAGTAATGATTTGAGTATGCCAGGATTAACGGGGATTTTTAGGTGTACTCAAGGACTTAGCGGGATGTGTCAAATGACTAAACTACCCTTGGTGATATTTGAGGACTTTGGTTAACTTAAGGGGTAATCTTGACTTTTGGCAAGAGGTTATACTTAATTGGGGGTTGGAGACTCTATAACATTTTAGACAAACAGAGGAAAGGAAGGAAAAGGAACCAAAATCTCTCTCAGCTCTCTCCCATTCGGTTCTCTCTCTCACCATAGAGCTTGATTGTGAAAGATCCTAGGCTAGAGATTCAAGTATTCAGAAGCTTAGTTAAGATCAGGGGTAAGTTTCCTAGTCAGTTCTCTATTGAATTTCTGCTGGAAGTGTTAGATTAGTAAGTTGAATTGTGTTTTTGCTTGTGGATTATTGGAATGAAGTTTTGCAAAGTTAAGCTTAGGAATTTGTGGATTTAAGCTTGGAACTGGATTTGAAAGCATCTCAGGGTCGAATTCCAGCTTGAGGTAAGAATTCCATGCATTTCTGAAGTATATATTCTGGTGTGGTTTAAGTTTTGTGAAGGGTGGTTCAAGTTTTGTGAAGGGTGGTTTAAGCTATGTGAAGTGTGGTTTAAGTTTTGTGGAGTTTTAAACCACTAGGTGATTTTTGAGTTTGGTCGAGTGTTTGAGTTTGTTGCTGGTATATTTGAGTTGCTATACTGTTTATTTGAAGTTTTAGGCCAAATTGGGACTTGGGTGTACTTTGGTAGTGATTTGTATGAGTTTTGGCTCAGGGAAAATGTTGGGAAAAACCCAGTTTTCTGGGTTCGCGTATGAGCGTCGCGGCACTGTTCTTCCATGTCGTGGTGCTGAGAGCCCTGCTGGGCATCGCGGCCCCTATAGGGTTGTGGGATTTTGTGTTTTTAGGGTTTTGGCTTAGGGGGCTCGGGGAACACTTCCGCCACCTTTTGTGGAGAAATGGGAGGTCCCGAAAGCACGGGATTGGTTCCGGGGTACAATTGTGAATTGGTTAATAACGAGAGTGTTACTTGTGTGTTGTGACTAGGTTTTCAGCGAGGCTTGGGTTAGAGGTCTGTGCTCGGGATTTTGGTGCTCAAGAAGCTGGGACACAGGTAAGAAAATTATTGTACCTGTAGAGCAGGGCGTGGCCCTATAGCTTGTATAGCAGGGCATGACCCTATGTGATTATGATGCAGGGTGTAGCCCTATTATTTATGTTTGTATTTGTTTAAGTATTTGTTAAGTTTATGTTATCTGTTGTATATTTGTAAGTGTACGGCAAGGGTCGGGAACGGCGAGGGCTGGGAACGGCGAAGGCTGAGAACGGCAAGGCCGAGTACGGCAAGGTCGGGTACGGCAAAGGGCCAGGTTGGTTGATAGTTATGCATATGTTGATTGCTTGTGTGGAGTTTTCTTGCTGGGCTTCGACTCACGGGTGCTCTATGGTACAGGGAAGGGCAAGGGAAAGGTTGATCAACCATGAGTAGGGAGAGCGTAAAGTTGTGTGTACATGTTCAGCCTGCCTGTCTCTCACGGCCCAGGGTATTTTTGGGAGATGATGTGTATTAAACCTAATTTTTTCGTCTAGTCGACTTTAATTATATTTTGAGTTGTAAATATTTCTAAACAGTTTTTTGGGATCCGAAATGTGTAACATTTTATAATTTTCAATGAATGATTACACTTTCAAATTATGTGAGTTCTTATTACAGTCTAGCTACACTTTTAACCTAAAACCTCGATTAGCAAGTTAATTGCACGTTTAAAACTCACTTAGTAACGGCTCTAAGGAATTAGGGCATTACAACTTGGTATCAGAGCGAACCAAGGTTTATGGTTCTTGGAGATTGACCAAACATGTACGCTCACTGTCAGTGACAAGCTCGACTCAAGGTTGGTTGGTAAATATTGAATTATGTGCTTGAGTGCCCTGTTTTCCTAATTATTTTATATAGAGCATGATGAATGTGTTAACATATGCATGATGCCAGGGCATGGCCCCTTGAGTGCTGTATGTTATTTGTGATATCTGGACTGCTGTTTATGGTTTGTTCATGTGAGTTAGGAGGTGGTTTTGGATGTTGTTATCATGCCTGATGAGCGGCATCGTTGATTGCAGGCATATTGTTGAGATGCCTCGACAATCATCTAAACTCCACGGAATTAGTGCCGAGGATGACAACTAGGGTTAGGACCCTCCACCCGCCCCACAGAATTGGCAACAGATGTTTGCCAAAATGGAAGCCAGACTTCATCGTACATAAGAAGAGCTTCGACAGCTGAGGCAACAGGCCCCTCCTCAAGGCACTGGGTTGCAGGTTCAATAGGTTGTGGCGCCAATGCCAGTTCAACCTGTTATTGAGAATAGGTGGGAACCTTTGTATGAGAGGTTCAGGAAGCAGCATCCTCCCAAACTCTAGGGTGGACCAGACCCACTGCGGGCAGAGCAGTGGATGAATATGACTTCCTCCATTCTGGATTTTATTAGGGTGGTAGGGAACAAGAGGGTATCTTGTGCCAGCTACATGTTCAGAGAGGATGCCCGCATCTAGTGGGATGTAGTGTCTCAGATAATAAATGTTGTAATTATGACCTGGGAAGAGTTCAAAAATATTATCAACGAGAAATATTACAGTGTTGCAGTCCGAGGTTCGAAGGTTGACGAGTTTATCAACCTGACTCAGAACCGGTTGACAGTTACTGAGTACGCTTTGAGATTTGATTGGTTGGCGAAGTTTGCACCGGATTTGGTGCCGGCTGATGCGGCAAGAAGGGATAGGTTTGTGCGGGGGTTGAATGTTATGATCGTTCGTGATGTGAAGACTACTTTGGATCCAGAAACTACTACGTATGCTCAGGTAGTGGACAAGGCCCTTACAGCTGAGGGGGCTGAGGATCAGATTTGGAGAGAGGGTGCTGCTAGGCACAATGCCAGGAGGATGGTGCCTCCTTTTACCGGATCTAGTCGGGGTAGTGGCCCCAATTAGCAGAAGAGAGAGGCCTCAGATTCTTTTGTTCCTCCTAGTTCGAATAGGAGGGCTCGAGGTGCTTTTAGTGGCCGTCAGGGTGGGGGTGACAACTGGAGGAGTTTCCCAGTATGTCCTTAGTGCAGACGATGACATCAGGGAGAGTGCAGGTCAGGGATTGCTTTATTTGTGGGAATGTCAACCATTTGAAGAAGGACTGCCCACAAGCCAAGAAAAAGGAGCCTAAGCAAAGTGACAGTCTCGCTCCTGCCAGAGTATTCACCTTGGCTCAGACTGAGGCTGAGGCTAGCCCCTCGGTTGTGACAGGTCAGATTTTTTGTGCCTGTTCTTCTTATAATGCATTGATTGATTCAGGGGCTACCCATTCGTTTGTGTCTGCTAGAGTGATAGATCAGCTGTGTAGACCTAGTGATTTGTATGTTAAGGGATTCTAGACAATATTTTCAACTGGGGAATTGGTAGTCTCTAGGAGATGGGTTAGAGCATTGCCAGTAGAGATAGACAGTAGAGAGTTGTCTGTGGATCTGATCGAGTTAGCGATGGATGACTTCGATATGATTCTAGGGATGGATTAGCTATTGAAGTATGGGGCGACGATTGACTGCAAGCGCAAGATGATGACTTTTGAACCAGAAGGGGAGGTACCCTTTGTATTTGTGGGGACAGTTGGTGGACTACAAATACCTACGATTTTGGCACTGAAGGCTAGGGACCTGATGCATGAAGGTTGCATAGGATTCTTAGCGAACGTTGTGGATACCTCTAGGGTTGTGTCGGTTGGACCAAGTGAGACTAGATTGGAATGTGAGTTTCCAGATTTATTTCCAGCAGACTTACCAGGGTTGCCGCCACAGCGGGAGATTGAGTTTGTTATAGAGTTGACGCCAGGGGCGGAGCCAATATCTAGGACACCTTATGGAATGGCTCTGGCAGAGTTGAAGGAATTGAAGATTCAGTTGTAGGAATTACTGGATTTGGGGTTCATCAGACCAAGTTTCTCTCCATGGGGTGCTCTAGTGTTGTTCGTCAAGAAGAAGGATGAATCTCTTAGGATGTGTATTGACTATAGGAAGTTGAACAAGTTGACTATTAAGAACAAGTACCCACTACCTAGGATCGACGACTTGTTTGATCAGCTACAGGGGAAGACAGTGTTTTACAAGATTGATCTCCGGTCAGGTTACCATCAGCTAAGGATTAAAGAGGAGGTAATACCAAAGACCACCTTCCGCACGAGATATGGACACTATGAATTCCTAGTTATGTCCTTTGGATTAACCAACACCTCAGCAGCTTTTATGGATAAGATGAATAGGGTCTTCAAGGATTATCTGGATAAGTTTGTGATTGGGTTCATTGATGACATATTGGTGTACTCTCAGTCAGAGACAAATCATGAGAAACATTTAGGCCTGGTGTTGCAGCGGTTGAGAGAGCATAGGTTATATGCTAAGTTCAGCAAGTGCGAGTTTTGGCTACCGCAAGTCACGTTTCTAGGCCATTTTGTCAGTAAGGAGGGGATTCTGGTTGACCCAAGTAAGATTGAGGCAGTGAGGGATTGGCCTAGACCGAGCAGTGTACCGGAAGTTAGGAGCTTCCTGGGTTTGGCAGGGTATTATTGGCGATTCGTTGAGGGGTTCTCCAAGATAGCCACAGCGTTGACTGAATTGACGAGAAAGAAGACTAAGTATGTGTGGACAGATAGGTGTGACAACAGCTTCAAGGAATTGAAGCGGTGACTGATCACTGCTCTAGTGCTGAGTCTGCCATCAGACAATGAGAAGTTTGTGGTTTATTGTGATGCTTCCATACAAGGTTTAGGGTGTGTACTGATGCAAGCCGGTAAGGTGATAGCCTACGCATTGAGACAATTAAAGGAGTATGACCAGAGATATCCCACGCATGATCTAGAGTTGGAAACGGTTTTATTTGCACTTAAGGTTTGGAGACATTATCTGTATGGTGAGAAGTGTGAAATATACAACAACCATAAGAGTTTGAAGTACCTCTTTACTCAGCAGGATCTGAATATGCGCCAGAGACAGTGGCTGGAATTGGTAAAGGATTATGATTGTTATATCCTATACCATCCTAGGAAGGCTAATGTAGTGGCCGATGCATTGAGTCAGAAGAGCCCAGGACAATTGTTCAGGTTGAGACAGATATCTGATAAGTTAGCTAAGGAGATGACCCTAGCAGGTATAGAGTTGGTGGTTGGTCAGTTAGCCAACATCACTCTTCAGTCTGCGCTCCTTGAGAGAATCAAAAAGGCACAGGGGGAGGATCCCCAGCTAGTAGAGCACAGAGAGTGTATCTTAGCCGGAATGGCTAAGGACTTCTCTATTTCAGAGATAGGATTACTGAAGTACAAAGGTCGGATTTGTGTTCCGATGGATTCTGATATTCGGCGAGAGATACTAGATGAGTCTCATACCACTCCCTATTCTTTGCATCCAGGTTCGACGAAGATGTACCAGGATTTGAGAACCTTGTATTGGTGGTCGGGAATGAAGAGGGACATGGTGGACTGTGTGGCTAAGTGCTTAACATGTCAGCAGGTAAAGGCTGAACATCAGAGGCCAGCAGGGTTATTGCAGCCTCTAGGGATTCCAGAGTGGAAGTAGGAGGATATTACCATGGACTTCGTGGTTGGTCTGCCGAAAATCGTGGGACAACATGATTCAGTGTGGGTGATCATGGATAGGTATACCAAGTCCGCTCACTTCTTGCCGGTTAGGACGACTTATACTGTGGGGCAATATGCTGAATTGTACGTGAAGGAAATTGTTCAACTTCATGGGGCTCCAAGGTCTATAGTATCCGACAGGGACCCCACCTTCACCTCCAAGTTTTGGGAGAGCCTACAGAAGGCTATGGGCACGCAGTTGTGGTTTAGTACCGCTTATCATCCTCAGATGGATGGACAGTCTGAGAGGACAATTCAGATACTAGAGGATATGCTACAAGCCTGTGTGCTGGATTTTGGGGGAACTTGGAGTAAGTATCTCCCATTGATTGAGTTTGCATACAACAATAGTTATCAGGCGACTATCGGAGTGGCTCCGTATGAGATGTTGTATGGGAGGAAGTGTAGATCACCTATCCATTGGGATGAGACAGGTGAGAGAAGGTGCTTAGGTCCTGAGATGGTTCAAAGGACCAATGAGGCGATTGAAAAGATTAGAGCTCGAATGCTTGCCTCCCAAAGTCGCCAGAAGAGTTACTCGGACTTGAAACGCAGGAGCGTAGAATTTCAAGTCGGTGACCACGTGTTTCTCAGAGTTTCTCCTTTAAGAGGAGTGAAACGGTTTGGTGTTCGGGGCAAGCTGAGCCCTAGGTTTGTTGGCCCCTTTGAGATTCTAGAACAGGTTGGAGAAGTAGCTTACAGATTGGCGATGCCTTCAGCTTTATCAGGGGTTCATGATGTGTTTCACGTGTCCATGCTCTGGAAGTACGTGTCAGATTCTACACACGTGTTAAGTTACGAGAACTTAGAACTGGATCAGGATTTAACTTATGAGGAGAAGCTGGTTCAGATTCTTGACTGGAAAGATAAAGTCTTGCGGAACAAGACCATCGCCTTGGTAAAAGTGTTGTGGAGGAACAGCAAGGTAGAGGAGGCGACGTGGGAACTTGAATCAGATATGCGGGAGCGATATCCCAAGTTATTCAGGTAATTTCGAGGACGAAATTTCTGTAAGGAGGGGATAGTTGTAGCGTCCCAAGTTTGCTAATAAGGCTGAGAGACTTGATTAGCGTGCTTGGAGGGCAATAATTGATTTATTATGTTAATATGTGAATTTGATAAGTATGTGATTAGAAATGCATGTTTAGGTGAATTAATTATGCATGTGGGCCCCATTTGGTAATTAGAGGCATGTTTGTAATTTTAGCCCGCTGAGGGCATAAATGCAATATTTGTGTATATTGTGATTGACACCACGTGTGAGTGGTGATATAATTGTGATGCACGATCTGAGACTGTCCTAGGGAGCAGTTTAGCTGGAAAGTCACAACGGGGTCAAGTACTCGGCTCGGGAGGAGCCTAGGGGTATTTTGGGTATATAATATGAGTTTTGGATTTATTAAGTATCGGGTCGTAATTTATTAATGATTTTAGTATGCCAGGATTAACGAGGATTTTTAGGTCTACTCGAGGACTTAGCGGGATGTGTCAAATGACTAAACTACCCTTGGTGGTATTTGAGGACTTAGGTTAACTTAAGGGGTAATCTTGACTTTTGGCAAGATGTTATACGTAATCGCGGCACTGAGTTGAATCAGGACAGGGGAGCCCTGCTAGGCATCGCGGGCCCTATAGGGCTGTGCTGCGGTGCTAGGCCATTTTCAGGATGTGGGATTTTGTGTGTTTTAGGGTTTTGGCTCAGGGGCTCGGGGAATGCTTCTGCCACCTTGTGTGGGGAAACGGGAGGTCCCGAGAGCACGAGATTGGTTCCAGGGTACAATTGTGAATTGGTTAGTAAGGAGAGTGTTACTTGTGTGTTGTGACTAGGTTTTCAGCGAGGCTCAGGTTAGAGGACTGTGCTCGGGATTTCAGTGCTCAAGAAGCTCGGGACATAGGTAAGAAAACTATTGTACTCGTAGAGGAGGGTGTGGCCCTATAGCTTGTATTGCAGGGCACGACCCTATGTGATTATGATGCAAGGCGTAACCCTATTATTTATGTTTGTATTTTTTTAAGTATTTGTTAAGTTTTATGTTTATGTGTTGCATATCTGTAAATGTACGGCAAGGGTCGGGAACGACAAAGGCCGAGAACAGCAAGGCTAGGTACGGCAAAGGGCCGAGAACAGTATCAAGCACGTGGAGTGCAAGGTCGAGTACGGCAAGGGGCCAGGAGCGGTGTTCAGCACACGGAGTGGAAGTCGCTAGGGTGAGACCCTTCTCGGATGCCTAAGACATCCTCACAATGTAGATCGCGAACCCAGGGCCTGGTAAAGCGTCTGGGACAGCATGGCCGTTATGTTTTAAACATGTTGGTTGTTTTATTATACGTTGGTTGATAGTTATGCATATGTTGATTGCTTGTGTGGAGTTTTCTTGCTGGGCTTCGGCTCGCGAGTGCTCTATGGTGCAGGTAAGGGCAAGGGAAAGGTCGATCAACCATGAGTACGGAGAGCATGTAGCGGTGTGTACATGTTCGGCCAGACTGGCTGTCACGGCCAGGGGTATTTTTGGGAGATGATGTGTATTAAACCTAATTTTTTCGTCTAGTCGAATTTAATTATATTTTGAGTTGTTAATATTTCTAAACAGTATTTTGGGATCCCAAATGTGTAACACTTTATAATTTTCAATGAATGATTACACTTTAAAATTATGTGACTTTTTATTACAGTCTAGCTATACTTTTAACCTAAAACCTCGATTAGCGAGTTAATTGCACGCTTAAAACTTACTTAGTAACGGCTCTAAGGAAGTAGGGTGTTACACTTGTAAAGGATGGTCCTTTAAGAGAACTATCTATTGGATCTCTTCCTATTTTTGAATCATGTCTAGAAGGAAAGATGACCAAGAGACATTTCTCTGCTAAAGGTTTAAGAGCTACAGTACCACTTCAGTTGGTACATACGAAAGTTTGTGGTCCACTTAATGTACAAGCAAGAGGAGGTTATGAATACGTTGTTCCTTTCGTTGATGATTATTCAAAATATGGTTACTTATACTTAATGCTAAGAAAATCTGAAACTTTTGGAAAGTTCAAAGAATTTCAAGCAAAGGCAGAAAAGCAATTAGGTAAATCACTTAAAGTTGTTCGATCTGATCGAGGAGGACAGTACTTGGATTTTGAATTCGAGGACCATCTGCGTGAGCATGGTATTCAATCCTAACTCACAGCACCTAGAACGCCATAGAAAATGGTGTTTCATAAAGATGGAACAGAACGTTACTAGATATGGTTAGATCAATGATGAGTTTCTCATCATTACCATTGTCATTCTGGGGCTATGTGATTCAATGTGCTCTATACATATTGAATGTTGTTCCATCTAAGTCTATCCAGAAGACACCCATGGAATTATGGAATGGTTGTAAACCAAGTTTACACCATTTTTGCATTTGGGGGTGTCCTGCACGTATGCTTAAAGGAAAGACCGGGAAGTTGGAATCACGCTCTGAAGTGTGTCAGAATAATAGAGAGCCTCGTCGTAGTGGGAGGGATAGTAAGCAACCCATACGCTATGAACACGAAGTTCAAATGCTTGTGTCTGACACAAAAAAAGACGATCCATTGACATTTCAAGATGCAATGAATGATTCTAACAAGGACAAATGGCAAGATTGTTGGGAATTGTGCCTGAACGCATATGTTGAAGACATTGTTTTAAGAAATAAATAAATAAATTGAATTTGTTATGCATATATTTTATGGACTATAATATTATGTAAATATAAGAAAAATTCCTATGTTCATATATGTGATCTCAACCACGTATTGGTACGGGAGGATTGTGTTTGAGATAAATGAACTTGAATAGTTCGCAGTAAGATAAAGTTATGGAATCTTTAGATTAATTACTGCAAGTGCGCTCCACTAGTATTATGAATACATGTGATCTAGATCCGGATTACTAGTGTAGTAGGACACTTTAGTGGAGGTACTTTGTATATTAGAGAATATATAGAATTGGACCAGATATGTTTATTAATACTTAGATAAATACTATTTCAAAGTATTAATTAAATATATCAACTGATGATCATATACAAATAGATCTTAATCGTGAAGTTACTATGAACTCTTGTTTATGTTACATGAGTTCTTTGATTCACTCGTTAGGGTCTGTCAGAATGATCAGGCTAGAAACTTTTGTTTTGGGAACTCATTAATGTAAATGGCTGGAGACATAGTATACAGATATGGAATCTATACCTTCTCGTAAGAGATTGTATAATGGTTTTCTTAAGGGTTGACTTTTGGGACTGAAAGTTTATTGAGCTCAAATTCATAATTTAGTTATGAATTAACCTTCACTAGTAAAGTCAATGGTACTTAAGGAAACAAGATATAATTAAAAGGGTAAAACAGTAATTTTATTTCCGATTAATTATGAACCATTATTAGAGGGTTAATTTGTATGTAATGATTATATCTGATGACGTGGTTTTTCGCCAACAGTGAATTAAGAAAATAACAAGGTTGAATTAGTGCTTGATGATAAACCGAAGTAAGAAAATAACTCTCAAGAACACTGGTCTTTTTACGTGGTTCAGTGGTTAAAATTCACCTAGTCCACGAGTCTAAACTATTACTGCTTTTCTCTCTCTATTTTGACAAAGTTTCGGCATTACAGAATAATCGTCCCTTTTTCCTGTCCAATATTCTCAATATTTATAGAGAAATTCCTTGGACAGGTTTGGGTAATCGTGTGAGTCAATCACGGATTTGCGTATTTATTACATTTAATATGAAATATTCCCATTTATACTAGGACATGATTTGATCATGAAATAAATAGTCTCCTAATATCTAGGACATTAAATATCACAGGCTGGCCATAAACGATCGTATAAAGTAACCGGGTCTTCAGGGATCTGCGGACACGCCATATCTCCAAGTTGCCACGAGCTGGATATACCGTGAAGCTCGTACTATGGAGGTCGTACCTTATAAATATTATAAGCTCGTGCTTATCAATTTATGCATCCCTAGCTCGTACAACCATCATGAAAACCGTGGAGAATGCATGGACTCATTGGCCATTTCTTCCATGCATTTATTTGCCAGCTGTACACGATCTGAGTGAAAGACTCGTGCTGAAATTAGGATACACAATATCAATGGACACTTTATTTTATAAATACTCAGTAAATGAAATGTCTATAATTACAAGAGTGCAGTCTCATATTTATAGTGGAGTAATCATGAGATTAATAAATTAAGATCATTTAATCAAAGAGTTTGATTAATCTCATATTTATTGGAGCTTGGAATTATAGGTCCATAGGTCCCCACATCGGCTCTATCAACACTATTCAAGGCATGAGTTGATATAAAGGGAAAAATGGTTTAAAGACATATTTAAGAAGAAATTTGTTCTTCGGGCCAAATATGCAATTATGTGATAATATTGATTAATTAATTAATTACAAAATAGTTGAATTAAAAAAATTAATTAATATTTAATTATTATGTAATTTTTGAAATTATATTAAATAATTAAATTTATTTTTGAAATTATATTAAATAATTAATTAATTATAATTTTTGAAATTATAATAAATTAAATATTTCATTTCAAAATTTAAATTGGTTTTAATTAATTGGTCGAATTAATTAAATATCTTTATTTGAGTGGAAGATAATAATCCAATAAGTTCAAATTAGATTTGAATTTAATATTCAAATAATTAATTATATTTGATAATTATTTAAAAAGATAATTAATTCAAATTTGAATTAATTATTAGGTTGTTGGATTTAACTGATAAGGTAGTTTGAATAAAGAATTAAATAATTATGGAAAAATCAAATATCTCTAAAATATAGGGTGGTGTGTGGCGTGTACTACATAGTTTTCAGGGATAGATTTTTTTTCAATTTTATTTAATTAATTAATTAATGAAAAATTCAAAAGTTAGGTTTTTTTATATTTTCATTAATGAGATAATGAATTAATTAAAAGATAAATTATAAATTGGTTACAGATTTATTTTTTAAAATTAAATATTTTCTTTTTAAGTTAGTCTTATCAGAAAATAAGAAGACACTATGTTATTCACTCTAAAAAAAGAACGATATTTTTCTATCTCTCCCTGAAAAAGATAAAGAATCAATCTCAAGCATATTCTCTTGATCTCATGTGTTGAGTACATCAAGTAGAATCAGAAATTAACTATCATTTATTCTCTAAGTGCCCACACACTTCTTGAGGTATAGAGAGCGTTGTGGAAGATCTTGATGTGAGTACCTGGGAGCAGCTTAAGTAGGAAGTTCGTTCAAATTACGAAAAGATAGCAAGGACACTTTATGGGCATCAAGAGGTATGTTTTCTATTCTTTTCTTACTTATGATTAATGTATGTATATTAATGGATCCACATATTTAAAAATAGTTTAAATATGTTACAAAAATTTTGTTGTACACTGGGCCAACCCACCACCATTCCGCTGGGTATTAGGAAACTCATTCCTAACAATTGGTACCAGAGCAGTCATTAAACTCTGCATACATTAATTACTGTGTGGGCATAATATGCATTCTTATATTATTGTAATATGTGTGAATGGATGGACGTATGTATGATTAAAGTTTATTCTTAAGGGTCGTTAATTATATGGTGTTTTGGGTTTAGGAATTGTTCTTAATATTTCTAGATGAAAAATGTAAGTCATTATTGGGCATAGGAATTTTTTATAATTTAATTTTCAGCATTAAATTATTGGAAAAATTCTGTAAGGCCCGAGCCCCAGATTCTGTGCCCAGAAGCTCGAGCCTGAGCCAAGCTGCGAGCCCTTGCGCACCCAACCCCATGCGCGCGTGCGCCCGCGCCCTTGCGCCTACTGCTGCCATGCGCACCCAGCTATTGTAGTATCTCGAAATTTTACTTAGCTAAATAGTAGTAGTAGTAGTAGTAGCTAGTAGTAACCTGTAGTATGTTAGTTTCCGTGGATTTTGGTTCAAGCCGGGACTTAGTTGGAAACTCATAGCAATAGTTATGGATTTTATAAGTTTAACCTATAGTTTAGAAATATTAATTATAACATAAGGATTGATTAATATTGCTGGTCCTAGAAATATTTTTCATTATAACCTAAGGTTTAGATAGAATTAATAAGAGTGTGACACTTGTCACAAGCATGTTTATTAAGGAATTAAGTATTTTTTATTAATATTTTAATTAAAAGAAAGATCTAGAAGATCTAGAACCTTCCAGCAACTATTAGGATAATATTTTAACTTAGTCAAAGTTGTTTAATCAATTCAAAATATGCTGAAAAAGTGCAAATACGTGTTTGATATATCAACGTATGCTCATATATCGCAGCTATAGGGGTCGATATATCGCCTACGGGAGATATGGAAAATACGTTGACTTCGCACGAACGAACGAACGGGGCTCAGGATATAGGTCTAGGCGATATATCGCCCCTGGCACACATTTTTTGAATACTTGAGGATTTTAAATTTAAAAACAGCCTTAACAACTTGGACTTGCCCTTGGACGATTTTGAACGAGTTCTAGGCATCTACTGAATGAAAATTCAAATCTTTTTCATTTATTTATTCAAATTAAAAAGGGTTAGTTTCACTCCTTGAACTCTATAAATAGGACCTAGTACTCAGCTTTTTATTCATCATTCATACATTGTTCAGAGCCTCCTTGGGTTTTGGGATAAAAGTTTTTCCAATCTAAGCTTTTCTAAACACTTAGGAAGTAAGATATAGTGTTATTTCGGTATCGAGGTGTAGATCAAGTCATAGTTCATCCAAGGTATTCCTGTCCTTAAGTTCAGCTCTTCATGGTTCTTTAGTTTTTTTTTTTTCTTTCAGATCCTAACTTATTTTTATGATTCTTGATTAGGTGTTGAAGTTTCTTGAAACTTAAAGTTCTTTTCGGTAAGTTTCTTCTTTGATGGTTTAGTTCTCTTTTTCATCCTTTTTCTTTAGAAACTCACGATTCTACTGTTGGTTTTAGGAGTGTTCCAAATCTCGTTCTTGTCTCCATGTCTCAGTTTTTGGTAAGGAAAATAGGTTAGATATATGTGTTATGATATGTTTATGTGATATGATATGTTATGTTGATATGTTATATGTAGAAATATGTTTTGTCGTCACTTGGGGCTTATAGTTGCTTAGATAGCAAACCCCAAGATTTTTTTATCATTATCGTGGATTAGAGTTATGATTTACCCTACCTCGATTAGTAGACAGAGGATATAGATGGGTTATCATATACTATCTTGTGATCTAACCTACCTCGATTAGTAGACTGAGGACCTAGATGGTTTTATCACATGCTACGGTAATGAGTTAATGGCCATTAATATTATAGTCCTATATGATATATGTTTTTATAGTCATATGTTTTAGAGTATATGCATTATGATATAGTCTTATGTTTTATGATTTATGACATATATGTTGTTAGTAGATTTTTCTTGCTGGGCATTAGGCTCATTCCTTTCTTTTTAGAAGGTGCAGGAAAATGAACATGGAAGGCGGGAAGGATTCGTGGCAGCTTGGCATGTGTGTTGAGGATGAATGGACAGAATGGACTGCTGGAAGATCGAGGATGACGTTGTTTAAAGTCTTTTAAATTATGTTCTTATGTATTTCCGCTTTTAGTATTTAAACAATTAATTTAAAGTTTATGTTTTATGTTTTATAACAATGGGTACCCATACTTTACTTTGTATTTGGCAGAATATTTTGTGTTTTAAATAAAGTTATGTTGTTTCCTAAATATGTATTCAAAATAGTAGCTATGTTTAGTAGTTTTTAATGGTCCAAGGTCTTAGAAATAGTCGGGTCATTACAGCTGCCGCGCTCACCTGCGCCCCTGCGCACCCAGGTGTCACGTGCACCCGCGCCCCTGCGCTGCCAGCCCCGCACACCCATGCCGAGCCATCAGCTGTAGCCGCACCTTCCAGCAGTCGCTTGCGTCCTGCCCCATGCCAAGCCTTAGTGTGTCGTCGACCCTAGGGTTTTTAGTCCTATGGTTTGCACATTGTTATCCATTTAAATTATAGGCCTAATTAATTTTAGCCCATAATTAAAAATTATTTTATTTTGAATTAATTGTTTGAGCCCAAATTCAAAACTGGGCCTAATAACTTATTGGGCATTAAAGTCCAAGTTAATTATTCTTAATGTTTTTTTAAGATAATTAAAAATTATTTCAATTCAAAATTAAATGGATAAATAGCTTAATGGATCAAGACTACTTATGACGACCCAAAGTTTAAGATTATGTTCTCTTTAGGTCTTATTTAGTTTCTTATATTTTTGTGTATATTTTGCAAGTGTTGTAATTTTTTTAGAAATACCCAAGACACCCGACCCGCATTTATTAATTTATTTATTTATTTAAATGTTTGAATGTGATTAAATTGTTTAATACTTTATCATGCATTTTTGGCATGCCATATATATTACCCACACAGTATTTAAAATTATGCATGCATCTCATATGATTAGAAACATGCCTTAGGATTGTCCTTTGCAATTATATACTTTATGTCATGAACCATATAATAATAAATCTAGTTTTAAATAGTTCATGAGCGGAAATAGATTTTAAAAGTAGTTTAATTTCTAGTATTTAATAAAATTGTTTTATTAAATAGTGAATGATATTCCTAGTAATTATAACAAATTAAAATTGAATTAATTAGGGCATAGTTCTATAATTTTATTTTTGCTTAATATGATTAGTAATTATTAGAATATCATTTGGTAAAAATAGATCACTTTACTTTTACAAACCAATTAAAAAGCATAGGATGTTTTGAGAAAACACATATCTCAAAAATAGTGAGTGGGAGAGGGAGTTATGACAATAAGTCTCATGGTCTCTATTATTAGTTGGCACCGAGGTAGCATGGAGAGGGTCTCGCGGCACCATTGCTTGTGTCACCCTAAGGAAGGCTTTCGACTATGTTATTCTCAAGGCAAACTTCTTTTTCAAGAATAGGATTTAATGATGTATTTCAAGTTTGACTGACGAGTTAAGTCATTGATCTAAAATAATGGGTTACACTCATAAGGTACATTAGGCTTTCGAGCATACTAGTGTATTCTTGACCAAACAAGCGGTTGTTTATAAGTCAAAAGAGAAATATTGATTTGAGTTTTCACTTATAAATTTGAGAACTTGTCTCAAAATTAATTTGGAATTAGTCTGACCTACCCTAAGGCTGGTCCATTAATATTCAAATTAATTAATCGTGGAATTAGTAATTATTTTTGTGTTCTTTAATTGTTGTATTCATGCATCATGTTTACTATTCCAAAAATTACTGATATTTATTATATGCATAAATTCATTTTTGTTTATTTATTTATTTTCAGCAATCATGTCTAGCTCAATTCCTATATCTTCTTTACTGGCAAATGAAAAGTTGACTGGTGAAAACTACATGAAATGGAAATCAAACTTGAGCATTGTATTAATATGTGAGAACCACAAATTTTCCTTGGCTGAGAAATGTCCTGAAGTCCCTCCCGCTACCGCTGCCAAAACTGCAAGGGAAAAGTTTGATAATTAGATCTTATCAAACAACAAAGCAAAGTGTTATATTCTTGCGAGTATGAGCGATGTGCTCAGAAAGAAGTTTGAGAACACTGAAAATGCTTATGATATCTAGGATTCCCTTCAAGATATGTTTGGGCAGCAATCAGATCAGTGCAGGCATGAGGTCACCAGATCATACATGACCAAGTAAATGAAGAAAGGAGTTTTTGTTAGAGAACATGTATTAGACATGATCAATGTAATGCACGATGCCATTATCCATGGGGCAATCATAGATGAAAGGACTCAAGTATGCATTATACTTGAATCACTTTCTCCAACTTTTAAAGGTTTCACAACCAACTATGTAATGAACAAATTATCTTATAACATGACAATGTTGTTGACTGAGTTGCAAACTTATGAATCTCCTAACAAAGGTTCTGAGAAAGAAGGAGAAGCAAATGTTGCTGATTCTAACCCATCCTCTTCAATGGCTAAAACCAAAAAGAGGAAAAATAGAAATGGAAAGGACAAGAAGAAGGAGAAAGAAAAAGACAAGAATTCAAAGAAGCCTAAAAAGTCATCCAAAGGCAAAGAGAACAAGAACACCAAAAGCTCCAAAAAGAATACCCCTAAAGGGACTTGTTTTCATTGTGGAGTAGATGGTCACTGGAAGAGAAACTATTCAAAGTATCTCACTGACCTAAAAGAGAAAAAGAAAAGTAAATTTTATTTACTTGTGTTAGAAGCTTGTTTAGTGGAAGAAAATTCCTCGTCTTGGATAGTAGATTCAGAAGCCACTAATCATGTTTGTTTTTCTCTACAGATTCTTAGTTCGACGAGGAAGCTTGTTGATGGAGAGGTGACTATGAGGGTAGGCAATGGACAAATTTTCTTTGCAGCAGCAGTTAGAACAGCCCGTCTGGAATTTAAGAAGAATAAATTTCTTGTTTTAGAGAACGTTTATTATATTCCTAGATTTTCTAGAAACTTAATTTATGTTTCTATGTTGCATGAACAAGGTTTTAAAATTTCTTTTTATAATAATTTGATTGTTATTTCAAGATATGGTTTTAAGATATGTTCTGCAAAATCTATTGATGGGCTTTATAAACTGCAAGCTAAAGAGAAATCTGCTTATAATTCTACATTATTTAAAACAACTAATCCTAGATATATTAAACGACAAAAGACTGATTCTGATAGTGAAACATATATGTGGCACTTGAGATTGGGCCATATTGGTCTAGATAGAATTAATAGCCTGGTAAAGGATGGTACTTTAAGAGAACTATCTATTGGATCTCTTCCTATTTGTGAATCATGTCTAGATGGCAAGATGACCAAGAGACCTTTCTCTGCTAAAGGTTCAAGAGCTACAGAACCACTTCAGCTGGTACATACAAATGTTTGTGGTCCACTTAATGTACAAGCAAGAGGAGGTTATGAATACTTCGTCACTTTCATTGACGATTATTCAAGATATGGTTACCTATACTTAATGCAAAGAAAATCTTAAACTTTTGGAAAGTTCAAAGAATTTCGAGCAGAGGCTGAAAAGCAATTAGGTAAATCACTGAAAGTTTTTCGATCTGATCGAGGAGGAGAGTACTTGGATTTTGAATTTAAGGACCATCTATGTGAGCATGGAATTCAATCCCAACTCACAGCACCTGGAACGCCACAAAAAAATGGTGTTTCAAAAAGACAGAACAGAACATTATTAGATATGATTAGATCAATGATGAGTTTCTCAACATTACCACTGTCATTCTGGGGCTATGCGATTCAATGTGCTCTATACATATTGAATGTTGTTCCACATAAGTCTATCAAGAAGACACCAATGGAATTATGGAATGGTTGTAAACCTAGTTTACACCATTTTTGAATTTGGGGGTGTCCTGCACACGTGCTTATAGGAAAGACTGGGAAGTTGGAATCACTCTTTGAAGTGTGCATGTTTGTAGGATATTGCAAAGAGACTAGAGGTGGAATTTTCTATAGTCCAAAAGAAAATAAAACATTTGTATCGACAAATGTAAATTTTCTTGAACATGACTATTTTAATAACCACAAACCTCGCAGTAAGGTTCACCTGGAGGAGATGGTCTCGAATGAAGTTGCAAAGTCACCAGCAACAACCAATGAAAAACGGCAAGAGGAAACTGCTAGTTCTAGTCAGAATAGTAGAGAGCCTCGTCGTAGTGGGAGGGTTAGTAAGCAACCCACATGCTATGAACACGAAGTTCAAATGCTTGTATCTGACACAAATGAAGATGATCCATTGACATTTAAAGATGCAATGAATGATTCTGACAAGGACAAATGGCAAGAAGCCATGAACCAAGAAATAGAATCAATGTATTCCAATTATGTCTAGGTTCTTGAAGATCCATCTGAGAATATCAAACCCATTGGTTGCAAGTGGATATTAAAGAAGAAAAGATGAGCGGATGGGAAAGTAGAGACTTTCAAAGAAAGGCTTGTAGCCAAAGGCTATACACAAAAAGAAGGGGTTGATTATGAAGAAACCTTTTCTCTTGTAGCCATGCTAAAATCCATTCGTATACTCTTGTCCATTGCTGCGTGCATGACTATCGAAATACTCTTAGACCATAATTCCTTCATCCCCTTCTCTATGATACTATCCGGTCGTTCCTCGTAACTCAGGTCTTTCTAAAGTGCTAACGTATCATACTTGAGAATGTGAGATGAGTCTTGTTGGCAATTGTGCCCTGAAAGCATATATTGTAGACGTAGTTTTAAGAAATAAATAAATAAGTTGAATTTGTTATGCATATATTTTATGGACTATATTATTCTATGATAATATTAAGTAAATATCAGAAAAATTCTTGAGTTCATATATGTGATCTCAACCACGTATTGGTACGGGAGGATTGTGTTTGAGATAAATGAACTTGAATAGTTTGCAGTAAAATAAAGTTATGGAATCTTTAGATTAATTACTACAAGTAAGGTCCACTAGTATTATGAATACATGTGATCTAGATCCGGATTACTAGTGTAGTAGGACACTTTAGTGGAGGTACTTTGTATATTAGAGAATATATAGAATTGGACCAGATATGTTTATTAATACTTAGATAAATACTATTTCAAAGTATTAATTAAATATATCAACTGATGATCATATACAAATAGATCTTAATCGTGAAGTTACTATGAACTCTTGTTTATGTTACATGAGTTCTTTGATTCACTCGTTAGGGTCTGTCAGAATGATCAGGCTAGAAACTTTTGTTTTGGGAACTCATTAATGTAAATGGCTGAGGACATAGTATACAGATATGAAATCTATACCTTCTCGTAAGAGATTGAATAATGGTTCTCTTAAGGGTTGACTTTTGGGACTGAAAGGTTATTGAGCTCAAATTCATAATTTAGTTATGAATTAACCTTCACTAGTAAAGTCAATGGTACTTAAGGAAACAAGATATAATTAAAATTGTAAAACGGTAATTTTATTCCCGGTTAATTTTGAACCATTATTAGAGGGTTAATTTGTATGTAATGATTATATCAATGGACGCTTTATTGTTATAAAGTACTTAGTAAATGAAATGTCTATAATTACAAGAGTGCAGTCTCATATTTATAGTGGAGTAATCATGAGATTAACAAATTAAGGTTATTTAATTATAGAGTTTAATTAATAATCTCAAATTTATTGGAGCTTGGAATTATAGGTCCATAGGTTCCCACAGCGACTCTATCAACACTGTTCAAGGCAAGAGTTTATATAAAGGGTAAAATGGTAAAAATACATATTTAAGAAGAAATTTGTTCTTCGGGCCAAACATGCAATTATGTAATAATAGTGATTAATTAATTAATTAATTACAAATTAGTTGTAATTATCAAAATTAATTAATAATTAATTATTATATAATTTTTGAAATTATATAAATAATTAATTTATTATCATTTTTGAAATTATAATAAAATAAATATTTAATTTTTGAAATTAGTATTTAATTAAAATTAGTTTTAATTAATTAGTAGAATTAATTAAATATCTTTATTTGAGTGGAAGATAATAATCTGATAAGTTCAAATTGGATTTGAATTTAAAATATTGATATTTATTCAAATAATTAATTATATGTGGTAATTAGTTAAAATGATAATAGATTCAAATTTGAATTAATTATCAGGTTGTTGGATTTTATCTGATAAGGTAGTTTGAATAAATAATTAAATAATTGTGAAAAAATCTCATATGCCTAATTTATAGGGAGCTACACGACACACACAGTCCCTGGACTATGTGTGGCATGAACTACAGTAAAAATCAGGGATAGATTTTTCACTTTTATTTATCTAATTAATTAATTAATGGAAAATTCAAAAACTATAAATTGTAAATTTGTTACATATTTATTTTTTAAATTTAAATATTTTCTATTTAAGTTAGACTTATCAGAAAATAAAAGATACATAATTTTTATTCGCTCTAAGAAAAAGAACGATACTTTTCTATCTCTCCCTGAAAAGATACATAACCAATCTCAGACATATTCTCTTGATCTCATGTGTTGAGTACATCAAGTTGAATCATAAATATACCATCATTTATTCTCTAAGTGCCCACACATTTCTTGAGGTGTAGAGAACATTGTGGAAGAACTTGGTGTGAGTACCTAGGAGCAGCGTAGATAGGAAGATCGTTTATTTTACGAAAAGATAGCAAGGACACTTGATAGGCATCAAGAGGTATGTTCTTTATTCTTTTCTTGTTTATGATTTATGTATGTATATTAATGGATCTGCATATTTAAAGGTAGTTTAAATATGTTGTAAAATTTTTGTTGTACACTGGGCCCACCCATCACTATTCCATTGCGTATTAGGAAACATGTTCCTAACAGGTCTGACACATATCGACGCAGCATCGAGATGTGAAACACATTGTGGCTATCAACTAGAGCTGGCGGTAGGGTTAATCTATATGCTACTGGTCCTACCTTGTCCAATATCTCAAAAGGGCCTATAAACCGGGGACTAAGTTTGCCTTTCTTCCCAAACCGCTTCACTCCTTTGATAGGAGATATTCTCAAAAAGAGTTGATCTCCAACTTTGAATTCCACATCTCATCGCCTGGCATCCGTATAACTCTTTTGTCGACTCTGAGCAGCGAGCATACATTTTCTAATCATCTCCACTGCGTCTTGAGTCTCTCTAACAACTTCGGGACCAAAAAGTTTTCTTTCTCCTACCTCATTCCAATGTAATGGCAACCGACACTTCCTTCCATAAAGTAACTCATAGGGTGCCATACCGATAGTTGCCTGGTAACTATTATTGTAGGAGAACTCTATAAGTGGCAGATACTTACTCTACGATCCTCCAAAGTCCAGTACACAAGCACGTAACATATCTTCTAAAATGTGTATGGTACGCTCAGACTGACCATCGGCCTGAGGATGAAATGTCGTACTGAGACTTAGCTTGGTACCCATGGCTTGCTGAAAGCTTCCCCAAAATCTCGATGTAAACACCAATCCTCTATCAGATATTATGGTCTTAGAGATTCCATGTAGTTGTACGATTTCTCTAACATTAATGTCTGCGTACTGGTCAACAATGTACGTAGTCTTGACAGGCAAGAAGTGAGCTGACTTGGTGAGTTCTATCTACCATAACCCAAGACGAGTCGTGTTGCTTATTTGTTCGTGGTAATCCTGTCATGAAGTCCATGGCTATGTCTTACCACTTCCATTCCGGAATACTAAGCGGTTGTAATAAGCATGTGGGTCGCTGATGTTCAACCTTCTCTTCCTGGCATATAAGGCATTTGGACACATACTCTGCTACGTCTTTCTTCATTCCTGGCCACCAATATAGTGCCTTAAGTTCGTGAGTCATCTTGGTCGACCCCGGGTGAACTGAGTATGGGGAAGTGTGTGCCTTTTCTAAAATCTTCATCTTAATCCCAATGTCATTCGGCACGCACACCCGACCTTTATATCTCAAGAACCCCTGTCTCGATATAGAGAAATCCGTAGTCTTGCCTTCTTTGACTACAGCCATATGTGATACTAACGTGTCATCATGCCCTTGCTCGATCCGTATATCATCTAGTAAATTCGACTGGATGGACAAGTTAGCCAGTTGACCCATGACTAGTTCTATTTCAGTACTAATCAGCTCTTGTTGTATCAGTTTTTCAAGTCCGGATAATGCTGCTAGATTTCCATAACTCTTCCTACTTAACGCATCTGCAACTACATTCATTTTTCCTAGGTGGTATAGGATTTCACAGTCATAATCCTTTAATAGTTCTAACCACCTGTGCTGCCTCATGTTGAGCTCTTTCTGCGTAAAGAAATATTTCAAGCTCTTGTGGTCCGTATAAATCTCACACCATTCTCCATAAAGATAGTGGCGCCAAATTTTCAATGCAAAGACCACCGCTGCCAACTCCATATCGTGTGTTGGATAGTGGTTCTCGTATTCCTTCAGCTGTCTTGAGGCGTAGGCTATCACTTTGCATTTTGCATCAGCACACAACCCAAACCTTGCTTTGACGCATCACAATATACTACAAACTTGTCATTGGGTGTTGGTACACAAAGTACTGGTGCTAAGCATAGTTTATCTTTGAGCAACAGGAAGCTCTCTTGACATTTATCCGTCCAATTGAACTTTTGTTTTTTCTGGGTCAGGTTGGTAAGCGGAGTGGCTATCTTTGAAAAGCCTTCTACAAATCTCTGATAATAGCCTGCTAGTCCGAGAAAACTTCAAACTTCTGACGCATTCTTAAGTCTTGGTCAATCCTTCATAGCCTCTACCTTAGCTGGGTCTACAGCAACTCCATCCTTGGATACTATGTGGCCAAGGAACGCTACTTGTGATAGCCAAAATTTTCATTTCTTGAACTTGGCATAAAGTTGATGCTCCTTTAGTCGCATCATGGTCAGTCTTAAATGTTCCTCGTGCTTGACTTCATCCTTGGAGTACACCAAAATATCGTCAATGAACACTACGAAGAATTTATCCAAGTAATCCTTGAAGACCCAATTCATTAAGTCCATAAATGCGGTTGGAGCGTTGGTAAGACCAAAAGACATAACTATAAACTTGTAATGTCCATATCGAGTTCTAAAAGTTGTCTTTGGTATATCCTCTTACCGTACCTTGAGCTGGTGATAATCGGACCGTAGATCAATGTTTGAAAATACAGTCGCTCCTCGGAGTTGATCAAATAAGTTGTCGATCCGAGGTAGCAGGTACTTGTTCTTTATTGTCACCTTGTTCAGCTCGCGGTAATCGATACACATCAGCATGCTTCCATCCTTCTTCTTCACAAATAGCATTGGTGCTCCCCATGGCGAATGGCTCGGTCTAATGAAACCTAAGTCTAAGAGATCTTGTAACTGCGTTTTCAACTCCTTGAGTTCGGTAGGTGCCATCCAGTATGGTGCCTTTGAGATAGGCTCGGTTCCCAGTACTAGTTCGATTGTGAAATCAATTTCCCGAGTAGGAGGTAACCCTGGTAAGTCGTTAGGAAATATCTCTGGAAATTCCTTTATAATGCGGATGTCTCCAACTTTTAATGGTGTTTCTTGTGCCACATCCGTGATGCTTGCTAAGAATGTGTGACATCCTTTTCTATCATCTTCTGAGTGTTGAGAGATGAGATAAGTGTTGTCTGTAGTCCTGAAATCTTTCCCATAAAGCATAGTTTCTGACTGTGAGGAGTTCGAACGTCACTTGCTTACGTCTACAGTCGATGGTTGCGCCATGCCTTGCTAGCCATTCCATGCCCAGTATTACGTCGAAATCCTTAATCTCTAGCTCTATCAGGTCTCCTTCTAGTTTCATCCCCTCAACTTTGATCGGTACTCTTCGTACTATTCTTGATGATAGAACTACTCCTCCTGAAGGAAATTCCGTAACAAACCTAGTTCTAAATATTTCACAAGGTTTGTCTAATTTTTCTATCATTCCTAACGAGATATAAGAGTGTGTTGCTCCCAAATAAAACAATACTAAACATATATTATCGAGGATAGGAAGCTGACCTGTGACCACTTTGTTACTAGCTTCGGCTTCTCCTTGGGTCAAGGCAAAGACTCTAGCTGGAACATCTTGTTGTCCTTCTTTACTTCTTGTTTGAGCTGCGGACACCCCTTTTTTAGATGACCTTCCTGGCCACAATTGAAACAACCTTTGTTATTTGCACAACACTCCCCAGGATGTCTTTTTGACACTTGGAGCACTGAGGGTATTCCACATAACACGTCCTATTATTATCGTTATTAGTTCGTGCTCTTTTGTCAATGTCGGCTTGCTTATTGTCAGGATGCTTTCTTTTCTGCCCATTATTGCTATGCTGGTTGTTGTTATGGTTTTGACCATTCTAAATCTGACTCGGCTGCTTGGGTTCAGACATGCTGTCCTCTTCCTTACTAACATTGGCTTGGAGCCTCTCCACCTCTATAGTCGTTTCTAATACATCGGCATAAGAAGTGGTTCTAGGGTTTGCAAGCTTGACTCCTAACTCAATCTTGGGTCTGAGTCCCCTGGTGAACTTGGTAATCCTCAAGAAATCTATTGGGACCAACTCTGGTGCGAACTTGGCAAGACGATCAAATTGTCGAGCGTACTCGACTACCGTTAAATTTCCCTGCTTCAGACTGGAAAACTCTTCCACCCTCGTAGCGATAATTGCCGAGTTGTAGTACTTTTTGTGAAACAGCTCCACAAATTTGGTCCAAGTCATGGTGGTGACATCATGAGTATGTTGTACCAAATCCCACCAGATCCTAGCATCCTTTTTCAGTAGAAGGAAACGCAAGATATACGATTCGCATTGCCGAGGTTCATGTGTGCTAGAATAGGCTCTACATTCTTGAGCCATTCTTCCGCCTCAAAGGGGTTGGTTGTCCCTTCAAAGTTTGGAGCGTGCTGCTTATGGAAACGCTCGTAGATTGGCTCTATGTACTGAGCTGGATAAGGCACATAGCTTGCCACTGACCATCCCCTATACAGATATCCTATGTTCTACCCTTGCTGGGGTGCTTGAGCCACTGGCTAAGGCTGAGTCTGCAGTTGAGGCTGCGAATGAGGTTGTAGCTGAGGCTGCGGCTGAGGTTGTTGTCATTGTTGTTGCAGCAATTCTTCAACTTGTTGTTGTAGCAGAATAATTTCTACGGTGTTGTCCACTGGAGGTAGTGCAATTCTATTGGCAGCAGTAGTAGTAGCACGTGTTCCCTTTCTTCGGACTGGAGGGGCTTCGTTAGTCTCGTTGGCTATGCTGGAGGCATTATCGTTTGTGCGTACAGATCTTCGTAGCGACATCTTTAGCAAAGTTCTAACATTTGAGGAAACACGTTAGAACTTACCCTAATAGGTTCTAAGGTAAAACTTAATCTAAGCAAACATAACTCGGACCTATAAGTTATAGTTTTTTATGAAAAATTATGTAAGCCTTCTTTATAATTAGGTGTGTTTCTATACTTAGAATATTAAGCCATATTTATTATTTTCTAAGTCTGTTTCTAACCACCCTATATGACTTAATTCTCAGGCTCAAAACTCGTCATTGTTCCAAAGTTAACCATATTGAGGGAGGGCTAGGATCAGTAAAATCGTTCCCACTATTATGGCCCTTAAACTCTCAATACAGAACCCGGTCCATTGATTTGTATCCACCCTCACCAAACTCAGTCATTATTTATTGAATTTATTCTAAATTTATTATGATTGTAAGAAAAAATCAAACTCATACATGCCATTCAAAAATAACAACTTTATTCATTTGGAAAAAATATTTTCACTAATTACAATCACAAATTCAAAATAAATAAAGAAACTATACTAAAAATAACTAGGGTAAATATCTAAACACCAGGATCTTCTACGTCTGACCCTTCATCTAACATATCATCATCTATTTCTTCATAATCATCATTATTATGAGCCTCAAAACTACCTCGGGAAATATTCATTAGGATATTATGCTTTTATTCATTAGTGAATTGAAACTCAAACCTATAGGTAAACCTAAGTATGAGAAAATAATATCTCATGGCTACCGGTAAATCATCTTCATCATTTATAGTCTCCCATAATTCTTCCAATTTTGAAACTACAGAAGGAAAATCATTAAAAATCCTAATTACTAAGACATATTGTTCCATGGCTCTCACCATAATTTTCTTAGTGGTTTAAAGGTGAACTATCTCCTTGTGAAATAGGACCAATCTTTGAGGGATTATTTCTAGCACTCCTATTGTATTCCTTGGTTCTCTAATCCTTTTCAATGCCTTAATGGCTCGAATATCATGATAGGTCAAAGTTCCATTCATTTTTAACTGAAAACATAATGACTAAAACGTTAGCTATTAACATAATCATAATAATCATAACATAAACACTTACATTGGCGGTTAGATTCAGAGCTTTTGTGTGTGTATCAAGGAGAACTTCATGCATATGAACCGTGGGCTCTGATACCAACTGTAATGACCGACTAACTTAAAGACCTCGGACCATTAAAAACTATTAAGCATAACTACTATTTTGGAATACATACATAGGATAATAGAACTTTATTAATAAAATACAAAATACAGAACCCATTGTTACGACATAAAATCATAAAGAAAAAAACAAAACCTTTAATTAATTGTTCAAATACTAGATGTGGAAAAAATAAATACATAAATTAGAAAGACTCAAAATATAAACTTCATCCTCGATCTTTTCTAGCAGTCCATCCATTCAGTCCTCTTCCAATACACATGCCAAAGCTTCCATGAATCCATCTCGCCTTCCAAGCTTATTTTCCTGCACCATCTAAACTAAAAAAGGAAAAAGCCTAATTCCCAACAAGGAAACTCTACTAAAACATATCTTAAATCATAAGACTAAAAACATATGTCATAAAACATATGATGTAAAAACGTAAATCATAAATACATAGGACTACAATATTAATGGCCATTAACTCATTACCGTAGTATGTGATAGAAACCATCTAGGTCATCTTGTTACTATTCGAGGTAGGTTTAAACACAATATAGTATATAATAAACCATCTAGGTCATCTTGCTACTATTCGAGGTAGGTTAAATCGTAACTCTAATCTATGATAATGATAAAAATCTTAGGATTTATTTGCTATCTAAGCAACTATATTTCCCAAGTGACTACAACATAAAACATATACATACATATATACATAGCACATAAACATAACATAGCATATAAACATATCATAACACATACAATCTAACCTATTTTCCTTACCAAAAACTAGAATATTGGAGACAAGAACGGGATGGAAAACTCCTAAAATCAAACAATAAGATCCATAAGTTTTCTAAATAAATGGAGATGAAAAGAATATCTAAACCATCAAGATAGTAACTTACCAAAAACCTTAAGTTTAAAGAAACTCAAATACCTAACAAAAAGCCATAATAACAAGTTAGGATCTGGAAGAAAATGAAAGAATAAAAAAAACTATAATGAACTAAACCTGAGGATAAGAATACCTTGGATAGACTAGAACTTTGATATACACCCCAATACTAAAATGTCACTCTATCTTACTTCGCAAGTGTTTAGAAAAGCTTAGATTGGAAAGCTTTTAATCCCAAAACCCTAGTGTTTTCTCTCTATAATAAACTGAGTAGCTTGTAGGCTCTGAAGAATGCTTGAATGATGAATGGAATGGCTGAGTGCAAGGTCCTATTTATATAGTTCAAGGAGTGAAACTAACCATTTTTAAAAAGAATAAATAAACGAATAATAATGAAATAAATTTGAATTTTCTGTTCAGCAGATGCCCAGAACTCGGTCAAAAACGTTCAGAAGAAATTCTAAATTGTTAAGGGCTATTTCTAATTTGGTTTCCACAAAGTTTCAAAAAATATCATAAAGGGCCAATATATCGCCCCCTATAGGCAATATATCGCCTACCCTTATGTCCCGAGCCTTCTGGGTTTCATTCGTGTGAAGTCGACGTGTTTTCCATATCAACCTTAGGCGATATATCGGCCCCTATAGCTGTGATATATTGGCATACACTGATATTTTAAACACATTTTTGCACACTTTCAGCACACTTGAAGTTTGTTTAAAAAACTTTGACTGAGTAAAACGTGATCCTAACACCTGCTGAAAGGTTCTAGACCTTCTAGATCTATCCTTTATTAATTTATTCATCTAAAATGCTTAAATCCTTAATAAACATGCATGTGACAAGTGTCACGTTCTTAATTATTCTATCTAAACCTTAGGTTATAATAAATATCATTTCTAGAACTAGCTATATTAATCAAACCTTATGTTAAAATCAATATTTCTAAACTATAGGTTAAACTTATAAAATCCATAACTATTTCTATGAGTTTCCAACTAAATACCGGCTTGAACCAATAACTGTTGGGAAAAATTATACAGGATCTTTATTTATTTTCATGTATATCTAATATTAAACAAATTAATACGAGATAGCCTAAAACATGTTTCTAAAATTGAATTCAAAGAGAAACAAACAATAGAATACTTACAGTATACGCAGCGGAATGAAACAGTTCTTCCTTCAGTTTCTCTAACTCTTGTATCCTCTCTGTCGCAGAGTATTATCAAGAAACTGAACTGGTCTTCTATTTTCTTCACAATCTTCCAACGTATCCTTAGAACCACCTAGACTACTGTGGGTAATTCTCAACACATGAGATAGATATAGAGAGAAGAAGAGAAAATAACAAAGAGGCTTAGAAAAGGACTTGTGTTTAGAGATAATCTAAAACTATCAGAAAATCTGACTTGTGACTTATCAAACTTATGTTTTGACTTCTCTCTAAGCACTCCTTTTATAGACTCAATTAGGCCATTTAATTTAATTAAAAAATCAATAAAATAATAGCCATTTTAAAGCCCTAGGTCAAAATTATCATGGGCTTTAGGCACGTGAAATTTCTCATTTGATTATAAGCTCATTGGACTTAAAATCAAGGCCTGTATTATTTTCTATCAATTTAATTATTTGAATCATTCATCAAATTAATTATTTATAATTTGAACCTTGATTTAAACTTTTTTATATTAATTTAGATACCAATTTATCTTAATTAATAAATCTGCCATAATTTCTCTTTTCTTCTCAAAATTACACAACTCTGTGAAACTATCCAAAATTGACCTGGTCAACTTTGATAAATCTAATTGATAATTAAATCAATTAATTGAGACTATCTAGATGATTTTATCGAAGGTACAATGGGGACCATGGGCCTATGAAATCAAGCTCCAATAAGTTATCATAAATCTAACAAATAAAATTACTAACCTATTAGTTCCTTGTGACTCCACTATAGACTCGAAATTGCACTCTTGAATTCATAGAACGCTCTATAACAAATATAGATACGCTATTAATATCCATTGTTACAACCATAATTTTCACTCAATCCTCTATAGACGGTCTACAATGAGATAGGACTAAAATATTGTTTTACCCCTCATTGTATTTTATCCTTAAAACACTTAGTTCCTTGTAAATGATATTTCAGTAAACTAATTTAATTACTGAAATGAGATCTCTATCATTTAACACCTTGAACCAAACGAAAAGGAAACCATCCTTTCACTTCTTCATCAGAAGCTATAGATGTTCATATCTATGATTAACACTTCCACTCAATTATATTACCGAGTTCCCAAGATGTAAGTATGGGCTAGTCCGTAGGGTAAGCTGGTAACGAACAAGTCAAAGAACTCAAATAATACAATCAGTTAGAATACTAACCACTCATAATTGAGATTTAATTGACCTATGGTCAACTATATGATATGACTAGAATAGATAATAACGGTATGTTTACTTATCTTATCAACTGTCAATATCGGTCCAGTCTGATGTAACAAATACATCCGATCTTCTCTACTTTGCTAATGTTCTGGAAAGAACATAACACTGTAATGTGTAAGTAGATCATATCGTAGATTGGCAAGTCAGTGTAAATCCTGTGCACTGACTAATCTTAGGACTAACTTATTTTGAACATATAATCATATTTATATTCCACTATGATGACGTCACTATAAATAAGATTAGCTATATGCTCGGGATTTAATAGAAGTTTATATTAAACAAATAATCATGAAAATAAAACATGTGAGCAAAGTGATTGACCAAGTAAAAAAATGATTTCTATTCTTTTATTGATAATAAAATGAGATTACAAAGAATTTGGGTTTTAATTAGGGCATAAAACCCCAACAATAACCTCAAAAACTAACATACTAAGCTACTACTACTACTATCTAGCTAAGTAAAATTTCGAGACGCTACACGAATCTAGATCACTTGCATCATGTATGCTTAGTAAACAACACTAGTAACCATTCATGTAAGATTCCTTACTTTAATATGTTACTGACAATTTTATTTATTATATATGATCTTAATTCTCTCGTACCAATACAAGATCATATTCTCATGAATGAATATGGAATTTTCTTGATATTATTATATAATTAATTCAAACAATAATTATAACATTCAAATATAATAAAATTGTAATTTTATATAAATCAATAAAATGTCTTTACAAGCTTTTGGGGCATTAATCCTAACAATATTCATATTGATGCAGACAGAGGCTGAGGCTAGTACCTCAGTGGTGACAGGTCAGATTTCTAGCCCTGGCTCTTCTTACAGTGTATTGATTGACTCTGGTGCTACGCATTCATTTGTATCCAGTAGGGTGATAGATAGACTTAGTAGACCCTGTGATGTATATGTGTGGGGTTTGGGACTTTGCTTCCTAGTGGGGAATCGGTAATCTCTAGGAGATGGGTCAGATCATTACCGGTAGAGGTAGATAGTATGGAGTTGTTTGTGGACTTCATTGAATTGGCAAAGGAGGACTTTGACATGATACTGGGTATGGATTGGTTGGCCAAGTATGGGGCGACCATAGACTGTAAGAGGAGGATGGTGACTTTTGAGCCAAAGGGAGAGGACTCGTTTGTATTTTGGGTGTTGTGAACTGTAACAACCCGACTTAAAACTCATTAATTTACTAAATACTCCATATTTAAGTAAATTAATGTTTACATGAATCTCTAAAAAAAAATTATTGAAATAAAAATGACTTAACACCTTTTACAAACACATGCAACTCGAGATCTCGATATTTAAAATAAATCATGTTTCACATGTACGACGTAAGTAAAAATACATGTTTAAGACACAACATAAACCAAAGGTTAAAAAAACTTTATAACAATAATACATAAGTAGCAACCCTTTGACCCCCAGGTCAACCAATCACGACATGCACACATCGAACCGAGCCTGCTCCAACTCATCGCCTCATCTACTACGCTTTTGCCCTTACCTGCAACAGAGAGTACCTGTAACGACCCAAAATCACTAATATGGCTTAAGGGCCCTGATTAGTGTGTCAGGAAGGCATAATTGACTTATGAGTGAATTTATTGGTTTAATGCATGCTTGTATGATTATTTGAATATAAATGTGGTTAGATGTTATATCTGTGAGAACCACATTATTATGTGGGTAGATTTGCAGTGAGCGCTTGAGGCGATCCTAGGGAGCTAGATAGCGGGAAAAGTCACAACGGGGCTTAGTATTTGACTTTGGATAAGTCAGGGGTATTTTAGGTATCGGGTAGTTATTTAGACTATCGGGTTATGGAAATAAATATATGGAGATATATTTGAGGATAGGAAGCTTGGGCGGGAATATTGGGGAAATTTACCGTTTTGTCCTCGGGGATGTTTCCGGCACCCCGAGCCTCAGGATTGACTTAACTGATTAGGATTAGACTAAGTTAATGAAAAATAGGGGAACAAAACACAAACTGACCTCAGCTTTCCTGTCTCTTCTCCTCTCTTCCTTCTCTCTTCTCTTTCAAGGAAAACACAGAAAACCTAAGGGAAACAATTGGGTAAACTCTATGATTGAGCTGAATTCATGAAGGCTTAGCTTAACTCAGACTAAGGGTCACATAATCAAGATCAAGGTAAGAGTTGAATTTTGTTTTTGGGTGTTAGAACTCTAAGCTTTTGGCTGAGTAATAAGGTGATTATGATTTTGTTGTTTAAGGGCTAAATTGAAGATAAGTGCTTGGGTTTTAGCTCAGAAATTGTCAAGGAGGTGGTTCAGCAAAAGAGGTAAGCTTCAATTCGTGTTCAGAGGATAAAATTTGAGTTTTGCATGACTGTCTTTGGTGTTTAGAGTTGCTGGGCTTCATAGAATCAAAATGGAGTTTTAGTAGGTTTTTGGGCTGAATTTCTGTTGGATTATGTTGTTAGAGTCATGATAAAAGTTTTGTGATTAATGGATTTTGAGTTAGGGTGCTTTGGAATGGTTTTGGATGGGGTTAGGATGCTAGAAATATTGGTTTTTCTGGGCACGAAGGGAAGGGTCGCGGCTCTGTTCTAGAGCCCTGTGGCCCTACGAAATAAGAGAGCCAAGGAGGCTTGGCCAGGGGAGAGCGCAGCGGTGCCCTTGGGCAGGGCTATGGTGCGTATCTGCTTGATGAGGGCCTTGGGCTCTGTTTTAGAGGCAGGCTGCAGCTAGGCTTCAAGGGTCGTAGCCCTTGGGTGCATTCTTGAACATTTGGGGATTTTAGGCGCGGGAGTCTAGCCTAGGGTGATCGGGATCGATTTCCCCACTGTGCTTGGTGGAATTCGATGTCTCGGAAGCTAGTATTGTACCAGGAAACCTTTACTTGAATATTAATGGAACCCAATACCTTGGTTATGACTAGGTGTTAAAGCTAGGGCTCGAGAACGGATCGTGCTTAAGGAGCATCGCTCGTAATCAGTGAACGCAGAGAGTAAAGGTGAGAAAACTGCACCCGGTTGTGTATTTGTAATGGGACTAAGGTCTCCCTAATATGTATATTTGAAAGGATGGTATTATGCCATGTAAACAGTGAACCAACGGCCTAAGAGTGCCAAGGGTTACACTAGCGCACTGGGCGCGGCTTGGCCACTGGTAGCCGAGGACAGCTTATTATGCACTGAGCTCGGTTTAAGCGGGCGGGAGTCAGTGGGGTAAACAGAGGGTGCGGCCTAAGTTGTCGACCCTGACTATCATGTGACCTGATTATTATGAGACTTGAATGTTATTTATGATTAGTTGCATCTTTGATTCTGAGTATGTCCTAAATGGTTAATGTGGAATATTTAATGACTGATCATGCTTAAAGAATTGAGTATTTGTTATTGTTGTTTGTGTTGCACATTATGTTTTCTTGCTGGGCCTTGGCTCACGAGTGCTACGTGGTGCAAGTAAAGGCAAGGGCAAGCTTGATCAGCCCTGACTTGGAGAGCTCTGCGAGCCGAATGTACATGGCCAGCTGCTCAGCCGCCACGGTTGAGGTTTAGGCAGGGACCCGAGAACCAGAAATGTCTATTTTGCCTTAGTATGGGCAATAGTTGCCTGTATTTTGGAGATTCTGTAAATCAACTTTTAAACTTTATTTATTTTTGGGATCCCATGTACAAAACTGTTTAATTGCATAAAGTGAAACTTTTGAGACCAAAACCTTTTTAACCCTAACTCATACATGTTTAGTAACACGTTTTTAAATTAGTAACTTGATTAGCAAGTCATGCACCTTTATAAGTACACAGTGTAGCAGTCTTGGCTATCCAGGGTGTTACAACTTGGTATCAGAGTGTCCTAGGTTTAAGGGTTCCTGAAGACTGGCTGGACATGTACATTCGCTACTAGAGACAAGCTCGGTTCAGGGTTTGGTAATGTGTATATGTGCTTATATGCTTATATGCCTTAAATGAATTATAAATGTTGTTGTTTATTGGATTAATAGGAAGCATGAGATACTGATACGGCCTGGCCCTTGACTGCTGTGTGAGAATATTGAGGCATGTTTATTAGCATCACCGTGCATGTAAATGAATATTTGGATGATTAAATTGTATATTGTGTATGGATGAATGCTTTATTCATAGCTATTGTGTGATGAGATTGGGGCATGCTTATTAGCAGCCGGTGCATGTGGATAAATGCCTATATGTTGATTGTTTGTGATTAATTATGTTCCATTGGTGGATTTTGGAGAAGTTTTTACCCTGTCGTCATGGTCTGACTGTCGAGTCATTGATTACAGATTGACTTGGATAGCTATGCGTCCAAGAAAATCTACACGACTAGCTGGCACTAGATCTGGGACCGGGGGTGATGATCAGGGCCAGATTCATTCGCCAGTCCCTGAGAACTGGCAGCAACTCATGGCAGATATGCAGGCTCGACTACAGAGCCAGGATGAACATATTCGCCTACTGCAACAGCAGGCTCCATCAAGGAGCGCTACCCCTATTGTACCACCTGCAGTGGTACCAGTTGTACAGTCTGGGGAGGTTGGGAACAGGTGGGAGCCGTTATAGGAGCGGTTCAGGAAGCAGCAACCTCCAATCTTTGAGGGGGGACCTGATCCGTTGAAGGCCGAGCAATGGCTGACTATGATTACTACTATCCTAGATTTTATGAGGATAGAGGGACATGACAGAGTGGCCTGTGCCATGTATATGTTGAGGGAGGATGCCCGCATCTGGTGGGAAGTGGCTTCACAGACCAGGGATGTCACTACTCTGAGTTAGGAAGGTTTCAGAGACCTGTTTAGCTAGAAATACTATAATGTTACTGTCAGGGCAGCAAAAGTTAATGAGTTTGTGGGTTTGGTGCAGGGCAATATGATTGTTACTGAATATGCCCTAAAATTTGATAGGCTTGCGAAGTTTGCATCAGATCTTGTGCCTACTGATGCTGCTAGGCAAGATAGATTTATCAGGGGGCTTAACACTATGATAGCCCGGGATGTTAGGATTACAACGGTACCTGGAGGAACAACTTATGCCCAGGCCGTTGAGAAGGCTCTTACCGCTGAGGAAGCGGAGAACAAGATTTGGAGGGAAAGTGCGGTGAGGCGTGAGGACTGCCGAGTGGTGCCTCCTTATTCAGGGACAGGTAGGGGCGGAGGCCCCAGTGACTTCAAGAGAAAGACTCCTGACACTTCGACCGCTGCTGGTCCTGATATGAGGGGTTGGGGTGGACATGGTGGCCGTCATGGTGGCGGCAAGGCATGGCGGACCTATCCGGAGTGCCCGAGGTGTAGAAGACGTCATCTGGGCGAGTGTCGAGCCAAGGCTTGCTTTGTGTGTGGAACAGTGGGGCATCTCAGAGACTAAAGGTGAGTAGGTGTTAAAGCTAGGGCTCGGGAAC
Organism: Humulus lupulus; assembly: GCF_963169125.1. NCBI lineage: Eukaryota > Viridiplantae > Streptophyta > Magnoliopsida > Rosales > Cannabaceae > Humulus > Humulus lupulus. The sequence goes on along the minus strand of NC_084798.1, from coordinate 170,084,001 downwards.
AGATCGTGCTTGAGGAGCATCGCTCGTAATCAGTGAACGCGGAGACTAAAGGTGAGAAAACTGCACCCGGTTGTGTATTTGTAATGGGACTAAGGTCTCCCTAATATGTATATTTGAAAGGATGGTATTATGCCATGTAAACAGTGAACCAACGACCTAAGAGTGCCAAGGGTTACACTAGCACACTGGGCGCGGCTTGGCCACTGGTAGCCGAGGACAGCTTATTATGCACTGAGCTCAGTTTAAGCAGACCAGAGTCAGTGGGGTAAACAGAGGGTGCGGCCTAAGTTGTCCACCCTGACTATCATGTGACCTGATTATTATGAGACTTAAATGTTATTTGTGATTAGTTGCATCTTTGATTCTGAGTATGTGCTGAATGGTTGATGTGGAATATTTAATGATTGATCATGCTTAAAGAATTGAGTATTTGTTATTGTTGTTTGTGTTTCACATTATGTTTTCTTGCTGGGTCTTGGCTCACGGGTGCTACGTGGTGCAGGTAAAGGCAAGGGCAAGCTTGATCAGCCCTGACTTGGAGAGCTTTGCGAGCCGAATGTACATGGCCAGCTGCTCAGCCGCCACGGTTGAGGTTTAGGCAGAGACGCGAGAACCAGAAATGTCTATTTTGCCTTAGTATGGGCGATAGTTGCCTGTATTTTGGAGATCCTGTAAATCAACTTTTAAACTCTATTTCTTTTTGGGATCCCATGTACAAAACTGTTTAATTGCATAAAGTGAAACTTTTGAGACCAAAACCTTTTTAACCCTAGCTCATACATGTTTAGTAACACGTTTTTAAATTAATGACTTGATTAGCAAGTCATGCACCTTTATAAGTACACAGTGTAGCGGTCTTGGCTATCCAGGGCGTTACAGTACCCGTGAGCTAATGCCCAGCAAGAAGAGCTATGTAGGTCACAACCCCGAAGCTCAAACAGAAAACATAAACATAAAATATAAAACATAAACCAATTCAAACTATCACAGCCTAATTCATATACTATTCATAATCTATACCTTAACATATATAGAGTTCAATAATAATTCATATCGTACTACATCATTCTCATAACATAACTTAACATACCATAGCATACCATAACCTATCATAATTATTTCATAATCATACTGTACCATAGCATCTCATCCTACAATCGTAATACGTATTATCGATGTCATACCGGTCGTAAACCAGTGCTAACCTGGTCAAGTGTGCAACTAAGCACAAGAAATGTATTCATGCATTTTTATCATAACGTAAACATGCAATTTATCATAACGTAAACATGCATTTTCATAACATAAGCATGTCATGGAAGTATATAGTAAACAAACAACATAAGCAAGTGTTGACAATTTATATTAGCGAGTGGCGTCCCACCCTAAACCTCCATGGCCTCGGACACTTACCTGTTCTAATAACTACCCTGCCCAACATCTTACAAAACACCAAATAATTTCATAACATAAACATAGGTTATAACAACTCTGCTCAAGTGTACCCATATCAATGTAAGCATGCAACAACATACATAAACATGCAATATTCATAAACTCATAACATACACAACAAAATCATAATTATAACCATAACATACATAAACTTAATTAGATTACATATACATAAATTTGTGCCTACAAATGCACACCCTGTGTTACAGTGACCACTCTTCTTACCTCAGGTCCAACAGCGCTCCAAAACACGTTCCTTGTTCCATTCAAGTATCCTTTAGCAAGTCCTAAGCCAAATAACATACAAGCTTGCACTTAGAGACCATACATCATATTAGACTTATGCAACCTCTCTTAGACTTTCTAGGACTCCTAACAGCCTTAAAATTTCCTTAAGAAAGTCCTAAAATCCCCAACCAGATAACTCTCAAACTATACCATCAAAGCCCCAACCCATCAAAATGAGGAAAAAAACATGTTTTCTGGGCATGTAGCACGGTCGCGCTAGACAGAGAACCCAAATCGCGACTGTTCTTCAAACAGCCATAACTCTCTCAATTTAAATTTGATTTGAACGATTCTTTTTGTGTTTTCTCATCTTGTATCCCTCTATACCATCATACAATTATTAGAGATCAATAAAATACAAAAAATTCATGAGAATCCCCTAACTCAATAACTCTAACAATTTTGTATGCAATCAAACTCATTCTTCCTAAGTTATGAACATATATCCCAAAACCAGTTCTTATCTCATCATTAATTCTTCCATAGCATGTGTATAACATTAAAACATATTCATAAAAGACCCTAACATGAAATTCTAAGAACTAATTCACATCAACTACCATTAAATTCCATGAACAATCATAAACATGACCTAGATTGTAAAGAGTAATAAGATCTTACCTTCAAGTTGATTCTTAGTTCTCCAACCTTCTAGACCTCAACCCCACAGAGAATCCTTCATTTCATCGATACAGTGACTGACAATAATACAATAAATTAAACCCTAATTTTATTTTAGTTTGTAAATACTAACCCTAAAACCAAAAGACAAATTTGCCCCTAATTCTAACCCTATCGTAATTAGGATCAAGTATTTTTTGTAATTTCCCCTTAAACTAATAGTTTTGACTTATGAAAATTGCAATCTCTACCACAAGATTCATAATTATACTTTAATTCCTAATTTCCAATATCTTTGGCACGTAAGCCCTTGATACTTGAAGGAACCGTGTTTTGCTGCTGTCATATACACATATCATAATCATGAAATAAATCACATATTATCATGAAATAATAAAAAAAATCACATATGCATCAACATAAATTACCAAATTTCCCTCACGGGCCAAAATTACCACAATACCCATGAAATGCAAAGGCGGATATTACATGAAAGGGCCTCGCGTTCCTATGATTTCGGCATTGAAGGCTAGAGACTTATTGCAAGGAGGTTGCATAGGATTCCTAGCTAGTGTGGTAGATACCACAAAGGTTGTACCAGTCGGACCAGAGGAGGTTGGTTTGTGAGCTTTTAGATGTTTTCCTAGAAGATTTATCGAGGTTACCACCGCATCGGGAGATTGAGTTCATTATCGAATTGGTACCAGGGACAAAACTGAAGTCCAAGGTACCATACAGAATGGAATTGTAAGAATTGAAGGTGTAGTTACAAGAATTACTTGATTTGGGGTTCATCAAGCCTAGTTTCTCTCCATGGGGTGCACCAATGTTGTTTGTGTAGAAGAAGGATGGAACGTTGAGAATGTGTATCGACTACCGGAAACTGAATAAGTTGACCATCAAGAACAAGTATCCACTGCCAAGAACAATTATCCACTGCCAAGGATAGACAGTATTTTCAAAGATTCATCTTTGATCTAGTTATTACCAGCTGAGGATCAAAGAGGAGGATATTCTGAAGGCAGCCTTTCGCACGAGGTATGGGCATTATGAGTTCTTGGTTATGTCTTTTGGACTGACCAATGCCCCGGCAGCGTTCATAGATCTGGTGAACAGGGTGTTCAAGGACTACCTGGACATGTTTGTGATTGTGTTCATCGATGACGTACTGATCTACTCCCAATCAGAGACAGAACATGAGCAACATCTCCATTTGGCATTACAGAGGCTGAGGGGACAAAAGTTGTATGCCATGTTTAAGAAATGCGAGCTTTGGTTACCTCGGGTGACGTTTATTGGTCATATTGTTAATAAGGATGGGATTATGGTAGATCCGACCAAAATAGAGGCGGTGATAGATTGGCCAAGGCCAAGGAGAGCTCCAGAGATTATAAATTTCCTTGGGTTGGCGGGATACTATCGGCATTTTGTGGAAGGATTCTCGAGAATTGCAATGCCATTGACTGAGCTGACATGTAAGAACCTAAAATTTGTTTGGACTAATAGCGAAAATAGTTTTCAAAAGTTGAAGTGACGTTGGTTTCTGCAACAGTATTTAGTCTTCCTTCGGATCAAGAGAAGTTTGTGGTTTATTGCGACACTTCGAGACAGGGGTTAGGTTGTGCTCTAATGCAGGATGACAAGATGATTGCATATGCCTTAAGACAGTTGAAGGAATATGAGTAGTTGTACCCTACTCATGATTTAGAATTGGCAACAGTGGTATTCGTACTGAAGGTGTAAGGACATTATAGGTATGTAGAGAGGTGTGAGATATACACTGACCATAAGATTTTGAAGTACTTTTTCACACATGAAGATTTGAATATGAGGCAAAGACGTTGGTTAGAGTTGGTAAAGGATTATGACTATGAAATTATTTATCATCCAAGGAAAGCCAATGTGGTAGCATATGCTTTGAGTCGGAGAGGTCTGGGGCAGTTGCTTAGTTCAAAGCAAATAGCAGGGAAGTTAGGAGATGATATGACTAGAACGAGGATAGATTTTGTGGTGGGCAAGATAGCCAATATTACTCTGCAATCTACACTTCTTAAGAGGATTAAGGAAGCTCAGATGAAAGATCCTCAATTATTAAAGCATCGAGGAGACGTCCTAGCTGGAGTGGCTAAGGACTTTACGGTCTCTCAGAATGATATGCTGAGATATAAGGATCAGATATGTGTTCCGATGAAGGTGTGTATCAGGCGAGAGATTTTGGAAGAGTCTCATGCCACTCCCTACTCGCTAAATCCAGGAACCACAAAGATGTATCAAAATTTGAAGTCTTTATATCGGTGGCCATGGATGAGGAAAGATGTGGTCGAATAAGTGGCTAAGTGCCTGACTTGTCAGCATGTAAATGTTGAAAACTAGAGGCCAGTGGGGTTACTACAACCCTTGAGTATTCCTGAGTGGAAATGGGAGGATATAACCATGAAATTTTTGGTTGGACTTCCTAGGGCGATGGGATTGCATGACTTGGTATGGGTGATTGTGGATAGATATACAAAATCATCTCACTTTCTGCCTGTGAGGACAAATTTTATTGTGGATCAGTACGTTGAACTGTATGTGAAGGAGATTGTACATCTCCATGGGGATCCGAAGTCTATAGTATCATATTGAGATCCCACCTTTACTTCTAAATTCTTGGGAGGCCTACAGAAGGCTATGGGTACGCAATTGAAAATCCGTACAACCTATTATCCTCAAACAAATGGGCAATCTGAGAGGATGATTCAGATATTGGAGGATATGTTACGGGCTTGTGTATTGGATTTTGGGGGATCCTAGAGTAAGTAACTACCTTTGATTGAGTTTTCCTACAGCAACAGTTAAAAATCAACAATTGGGATTGCTCCAAATGAGATGTTGTATGGAAGGAAATGTAGATCACCCATCCATTGGGATGAAATGGGTGAGAGGAAGTATCTGGGTCCTGAGGCAGTTCTGAGGACCAGTGAAGCCATTGAGAAGATTAGATCTTGAATGCTCGCTTCATAGTGTAGACAGAAAAGCTATGCTGACTCAAGCGAAGGAACATGGAGTTCCAAGTTGGAGATTGCATTTTTTCTCTGAGTTTCATCATTAAAATGAGTAAAATGGTTTTGGAAGAAAGGAATGTTAAGCCCTAGGTTGTGGGACCTTTTGAGATCTTGGAAAGGATTGGACAGATAGCTTACAGAATGGCTATGCCTCCGACCTTATTAGAGGTTCATAACGTGTTTCATGTATCGATGCTTCGGAAGTATGTGTCAAATACAACACATGTGTTGAGTTATGAGAACTTGGAGCTACAAAAATACTTGTCTTATGAGCAGAGACCGATACAGATTCTTGATAGGAAGACAAAGTCTTAAGGAACAAGACTATTCCCTTAGTTAAAATGTTATGGAGGAACAACAAGGTAAAATAAGTGACTTGGAAGTTAGAGTTGGACATGCGGGATCAGTATCCCGAGATGTTCAGGTAAATTTTGAGGACGAAATTTCTATTAGGAGAGGATAGTAGTAGCATCCCAAAATTCCTAATAGAATTAAGTGCTTCAATTAGCATGCCGGAAGGGTGCATGAGATATTTATGTGAATTAATTGATTTATATTATTATATGATTAACTATGCTTGATTATGTGTATTAAATGTGTTTAAAGACCCGCTTTTGTTATAAATGGACATTTTCGTAATTTTGACATGTTGATGGCGTATTTGTAATATCATGTCCTACGTGCTTGAGACCACATTATTTTGCGGATATATATGTGATTTTCGGCATGAGTGAATCTGTTCGAGTGGTTAAGCGAAAAAGTCACAACGGGGATAAATACCCGACTCGGGCCGAGCCTAGGGGTATTTCGGGAATTTAAATATTTTGGGATTATTGGTGGAATATTTTTTGTTTGATGGATAATTTGATAAATTTGGAATTTGTGGTGTAATTTGAGGTTTAGAAGGGAATTGTTGGCAATGACCAAAATTCCATTGGGTTTGGTCAAATAGGCATTTGTGTGGGAAGAGGTATAATGGTCATTTGACCATGTGTTAATGAGAGGAGGAAAAGCTTATAACTGCTTTTTCTCTTTCATGTTTGAGAGTTTTTTCCCTCAATTTGACTCTAAGTTCTTTCTTTTCAAAACCAAGAACTTCCCAAAGGCTTCCTCAAGCTAGACCATGCATTTTGAACTTTGATCATTACTAGGAGAGGATTGGGCTCAAGGAAGAGATTTAGCCATTGTCAAGGCTTCAATCCAGTTGGAATTTTTGAATTTCAACAAAGGTATGTAGTTCTTGAAGCTTTTCTCTTTTCTCTTCAATGGATTTTTTGTGTTCTTGAAGGAAATTGGATTTATCTGCATTCAATTTCAAAATTTGGAGGTTTTAGGCTATTTGTGTATGTTTGGTGATAGTAGACACTTGATTACAATTGATCTCAAGTTGAATTTTTGCTGAAACCATGATTTGATGTTGAGTTTATGGGTTTTGGGAGAAAACTAACCTAAAACGTGAATTTTTTATTTGGAAACTGAGTTTGGTGTTTAGGTGTTGCAATTGGATGTTATTTAAGGCATAAATCAGTTTGGTATATGAATTTTGAGTTGGGAGCAAGTTTGGGGTAGTTTGGGGTCAATTTGGGTTGAGAAATGGTGTGGAATGGGTGAGCGTCACAGCACAAATGTATCTCATTTAGGCTCCAAAAAGCTCTCTGGCTTCAGTGGCGTCGTGGCCCTTTGGGAGGGCGCCGTAGCTCAAACTAGATTTTCTTTAGGCGTCTCAGCGCCAACCCTGTTTTAGGTCGCAATTTTTGGGTTTCGTATTTAAACCATAACTTTTTACCCCCGATGTCGGATTTGGACATTCTTTATATGGTTGGAAAGCTTGTGACAATGTGTACAATCCTAAAACCTAAGCCAAGTTTAGAAGTGATTATTTTGGAGTCGTAACTATGAAGTAAGCTTGGTGTTAATTGATTTTGATTGATTTTATTTAGGTTTGACTAAAGATGCATGAACGGGATCACACTTGGGTTGTTTTGCTGCTAATACTGGAATCCAGGTAAGAAAACAAGCATATGCACATAGAGAAGGTTGTTTGCTATACATATTATCATTGATTTGTCTGTGGATGATTGATACGATCTATATTCTGTAATCGTACGGAACGTTGGTCAATCGGCAATCATGTGGAACGTGGCCGTGAAGGCGGGATCAATTTGAGGGAATGGTACCCACTCACCCGGCATAGGCCATAAGCTTGGTGCCGGGAGACGAACCTCGCTCGGTAGGTTCGCTCATCACGACCATGAGATGATTCATGTGTTTGAATTGAGCATGTTTATAAGTTGTGAAACATGTTAATGGTTTAAATGTTTGGAATGAATATGTTTATAAACTGCAAAGGATGCTAATTTTTGTTTATATTGAATTTTTTTATTATTATGTCGTTTTGAGTTTTCTTGTTGGGCATTGGCTCACAGGTGCTCTATAGTGCAAGTAAGGGCAAGCTAAATGTAAACCAACCATGAGTTGGAGAGCTTTGGAGCAGTGCTTACATGCTCGGCCACCATGGTCGAGTTATTCTAAGGGACTTATGGTATAAGTCCAGTTTTACCGCTTAGGCCAGCTATTTTTTTAACCGTGATTGTAATTGCTTTTCGTTTAAACCCTTCTTGGGATCCTTTGTAAATATTTTAAGTTTTAATGAAAAGTTTGTATCTTTTGACCAAAAAAATTAGTACCTAAATCGTTATTTAATTTTAATTACACTTTTGAGTCCAAATGACTTGCTTAACGAGTTAAGAACTATTTTAAATACATAGTGCAATCGTCTTGGATTAGTAGGACGTTACAATAGGCTTTTTTCGAGAGCATGTGATACCTCTTCTTTTGACAGACATTTTTACAATATCCTATTAAAAGAACACTTATACAATGTGTTCATTTGGAAAACAAATCAAAGAGCTCCTCTTTTTACATCCATTCTTCTCTTCTGATCTTTTGGCAAGTCTCCATTTTAAATGTATAATCAATGATTGGTTGGTGCCAATAATTTTCACTTGTATTTTCAAGAAAAGTAACCACAATTATTGTACTTGTTTATTCCATTCTTTCCATAGTTTAGGGTAACAAATGGCGTTCTTTTAGTGGGATTTGAATAAGCCTTTCATTAGGCAACACTAATAATGCAACTAATTTTGTTAAAGCATTGAACTTATCATTTTATTTTTACCCAAGGATAGGGCCTAGGGTGATATTTTGGATTTCAACAATCAAATGTTTGGCTTTGTTCTAATGATAAGGAACATGAGTTCATGCTTGATTGTAAATTCACCACTATTTTTTATATATATAATAAACAGAGAATAACCAAATGCTTGCAACAATTATTTTGCATTTCAAGTGCAATTTTAATGCCAATAATTAATGTTTCATATTTTACTACATTATCGATACATGTAGATAGAATATGAAAAGAGTAGTATATAAGACCTCTTGAAGGTATTGCAAAGATAATGCTAACACCTGCCTCACATAACAAGTGCCTCATCCTATACAAATGACACTTTTTTTTCTTCTTTTGCATTCATCTTATAAAAGGTTGACATATGTTTCACAAGTTTAAGATGAACCTTTGGACATGAGAAATTCTTCCTTGTAATCTACATGATTGGAGTAAGTTATTGGAGAAGGCATTTTCAAAATTATTTTAATTTTTTGTGAGGATAGTTTCAATCATTTGATGTTTAACAACAAATCCAGTGAATCTTTTTTATGTTCCCCAAATGCACATCTTAAAGTGTGCATCTTAAGTTAATATTTTTTAAGTCTATCAAACACTCATCTTAAATAGTCTAGACGACTTTCCTTTCTTTGTTTTCAACCAGTAAACAGTATTGTGAAGAATGTCATAAAAGACAGTGGTAATTGTGGATTTGTCCATTATTCTTCAACACATAAGTCCATGACAATAGTTTTAACTTCTCAAATTAAGCATTTTTTAAATCAAATTTCCAATTTCTACTTCAACTTTAAGAATTAGCTCTAGTCCAAGGTTTTTTTTTTTTTTGGAATTGTTTAACAAGTTTAACATTTTTGGATATTACAAACCTACATAGAAGGACATTTGGATTTTAATACCCCCAAGAAAATGCATCTCTTTATTCATGGATAAATTGATTTTACTTTTGTAATTCATCTTAAATTAATAAAGAAGTGATGAATACATGTTTTGGATCATTCTCGATACTAGAGTTGAGTACTATCAAATCATCAACGGTTACTTGCGCCCATCTTATAGTTCTTGAGGTGTCAATTGAATAGTTTCTATAAAATCTTCTGAAGAGTCTGAAGTTGAGTTGTAATATTCTATGGATAAATTCTTTTCAAAAGTCATGTAATTTACTTGCTTCTTTTGCTTTAATTGTCATTTCATGTTCCTTTTTAATGTTTCTGATTGGGAAACCAAAAGAAAACAAAAATTGTTTAGAATACCGATATTCATGGAGTTGATCGATGTGCTTGTTTCGTCTTCAAGAAACATCATTTGTTCCTATTTTGTTAGCATATTAGCCTCGACCGATATCTTTAAGTAAGCATCATTTTGGTGAGTTGTAACACTTTTTTACTTCTCAACATGAAACTTTTCTTATCTATCTTGAAGACCTTTGGACCTACAAACGCTTAGGATCTTTTATTAAGAGTAGCAACTTTTTTTTTTTTTTGTTCTACCAATTTTACCAAAAGTTAACAATACTTGCATTTTTTGCACACTAAATGATTGATCTACCTTTCGAAATAGTAAAGTAAGGCTTGTCATTGTATCTTCAATAGATGCTACTCATTGAAAAAATAACCCCATACTTGTGAAGCCAAAGTTTTCAAAATAACACATTATAGGAAGTGTCAGAGTTGATAACCTAAAATAGAAATTTATAATTAAATTCACCAATTTCAATTTTTAATGTAATACTCCTTCTTACTTTCTCTAGAACTTGGTTGAATCTTTAAATTGTTGATAAAAAAAAAGAGTATAGTTGACATGGGTATAAACCCACACTTCACAAAGTTTTTAGAAGGAGTACATTAACCATTAATCCACAATCTAACATCATACAATGTAATGCCCCACATCACTATAGCTTCTTCCTGAAATAACGACTGGCCTTGCAAACAAACACGAGCCTTTTCAGCGTGCTTTGTCCTCACTCGCACACTTCCTGCGAAAACTTCTCAAGAGGTCACCCATCATGAGACTACTCCAGGTCAAGCATGCTTAACTTTGGAGTTCTCAAGTGATGGGCTACCGAAAAGAAGATGCATATTGTTGGCATAGGTAGTACCCATCAACTCATTTAAGCCATCGTCAACTGTGTAGTCACATACCTACATAGTCTTACAATCATCACACTTGACCTTCCCCAGGCGATGTGGGATTGCACAACTTTTTTACCTGATCTTTCCCCCGGCAAATCATGGGATTCTGACTGTCATAATCACACTCCCTTAGGGGTCCGACATCCCCATCGGCCACACTTTCGGCTGGGTCAAGGCTCTGATACCATTTGTAATGCCCCACGTCACTATGGTTGCTTCCTGGAATAATGATTGGCCCTGCAACCAACACGAGTCTTTCCAGCGTGCTTTGTCCTCACTCGCATGCTTCTTGGGAAAACTTTCCAATAGGTCACCCATCATGAGACTACTCCAGGTCAAGCATGCTTAACTTTTGGGTTCTTAAGTGATGGGCTACCGAAAAGAAGATGCATCTTATTGGCATAGGTAGTACCCATCAATCCATTTAAGTCATCTTCAACTGCGTAGTCTCATACCTACATAGTATTAGAATCATCACACTTGACATTCCCCGGGCGATGTGGGATTGCACAAATTTTTTACCCAGTCTTTCTCCCTGCGGATCACGGGATTCTGACTATCACATACAACCCATACGAGTGTTTGCAATCAAACCTGTCACATAAAAAGGTCGATTATACAAGGCAATTTCTTATTAACAATCCCTGTTATAAAAGATAAGGTATTTCATACAAGAAGCATGTGCCTTAGGTGACATAGGCTCAATTAGCTTTTTCTTCTCTGTATAGAATTCATGACTTACTAATGTAACAACAAAAGCATTTCCATGCTTAGGATACATTTGTAAGGCATCATAGACACTTAAAAGAGCGGGAATGCTTTTTCGATGAGCCAATATGTCTTATTTTGTTCATGTTAGTACACATTCACTATTGGCTTTGTCTTTTCGATAAGTTATAATATTTGCTGAATCATTGCTTGTTTTTTTATTAGTTGAAGATTGATATCGCCCAATAAATTATAAGAAGTGGCAGTAGTAAACGAGCTTTGTCGTATTCACAAAGAGACAACGAAAACAATCAAGGGAAGTTAGCTAAATTAAAATAAGAAAATGACAAGGATGAAAGTGACAAAAATGAAAGAATATTAAGAATGACTAATACTTATATAAAATATGGCATATAATACTTTGTAAATAAATGAGATAGAGAAGACGAAGAAGACTTGAATAAATTCAAAATGTAAATATTACAACTAAGAGAATCACTGCACATATAAAATACTACAACATAAGTTTCTATCAAATCTCTACAATGGGAAAATCAGCCTATAGTGTTCATATTATTTCACAAATTATAAAGATCTATGAAGATAATAGAACACTCAAAGTAAAAAAGAATACTAATTTTTCTCCCAAAAGTGTATTAAAAAATGTGTCAAAAAAGTGTCCCCAAATACCATGGCCTAACTCTCAATTTATAGTAATTTTCCATCTCAAACTAGCATTTTAGTTGTATAACTAAGTGGAGATAGTACCACTATAAACTAGGGAAAGTGATGTTTGGGCTTATTTGTATAAATATTGAAACTTAAAATGGAGTTGAAAGACCTTGAATTGATGACGCTTAATTAAAGACAAGAGTTACTCCACAGCCCTCTCTTTCTCTCTTTAAAATTGGAAAGTGAGTAATCTAGCTTGATTAGAGAGAGAATTTGGACCATTTGGGCTTTATGCTGTATTGGGCTTTGTCATATTTCTTTCACAATTGCATTCTTACCATTTGTCTACACCAGATCTATATATTTAACACAAAATTAGATTAATTTAAATATTTTCACTTAAATAACTTTGTATAAAAATCATGAAAATAGATAACTAAGTTCTAATTCATTTACCCAAATGCACCTAAAAATATACAACTTTAGGTGCTAATCAATGATGAAGGCTTTTCTTTGAATATCTTGCTTAGCTTTTTCAAGCAATTTTGATTTTCTTGCCTTTTTGGCAATGGTAAATAACCATTTGGTTTTTTTGTGTTTTATCAAAATACAAATTTACTACCCTATATTTTCAATAATGCCCATATGATACCTATAATTTGAAATTATACATATTTGGTATCTTGGACTCAAATTTGATCAATATAATTTAATCAATATGACCAAATTGTTATCAATTATATGTAATTAAGTAATTAAATTCAAATTTAAAACTCATACAATTGATGGTAGTTTAGTCATATTGATAAAATTAATTTAATCAATTTGAGTCCAATGTACTAAATATATACGATTTCAAACTACAAGGTACCCAATAAGCATTATTAAAAAGATATGGTACAAAGTCTGTATTTCGATAAAATACAGAGTACCAAATGAGTATTTGCCCTTTTGGCAAAAATATTTTGTGACATGTCTTGTAAAATAATTTCATCTACCTTTATTTCATTTTCTAACTTTCTTCTACAAATTATAACCATGAAATAAATCAACACCTCATCTTAATTATGGAGAGGCTCTTGCAGAGCTCCTCCATTAAGAACTCTTCTAGAGTTACTACAATTCTTCTTCGCTATTCAAATTCATCATCTTCTAATATAGGTCGTTGCTCTTTGGCATTTCACTTTGGTGATTGGAGTATGGTGTCCCACATGGAATAAGTGTAAGAATATAGAGTCATTAATAAAAACATACGTAACTCTACTAATCACTAATTGGTTTTGAGATAGAATCTCATATTTCTTACAATGCACTATGAGTCAAAGAAAACTCTAACGAGTATACATGATCCAAATCCAAAAAGGATAGCCACAAAAGTTACTTGTGATTCAGGGAAGGAGCTGCTTGGTATGGGTTAATCTTGGGATGAGAAAGGTAATCTTGAACACTCCCATGTTTTTTACGAGGGTTTTCATTTTTAAGTCTTGGAAAGTTAAATCTAAAGAAAGTAATCTTGACTCCTTAAAAAATAGTGTTGTTGAAATATTCCCATGTTATAATACGGTGGGTCTCATATTTAATTAAATCAAAATAACTAATAAAATACAAATATCTAACCTAATATACAGAATACGTAAGATATTTGTCATCATCTCTTTTTGTTTGTTATTGAGATATCATTTTCTCTTAAATTTCAAGTTAAATTTCTTCAACAATTTTACAACTTTATAGAATGAAATATGTATTTTGTGTGTAAATCACCTTTTGTATTATTGATTTTTTTTTTGGTTATATTATTGTTATTATTATTATTATTATTATTATTATTATTATTATTAGGGTTTATACATTTTTAGACCATGTATTTTGTCACATTATCTGTTTGGACCCAGTATTTTGACAAATTATTTTTTAGACCCTATGTTTTGTAAAATAATTAAAATAGAACCCTAAACTCAATTTTAATGAAGAAAAAATTGAATATAATAACACAATTTTTAAGCAGAATGATTTTATTTTTGTTCTGAATTATTAGTTTGGTAAATTATTTGTGATTTTAGTTAAAAAAACATTGACCAAAATCGGATTTAGGGTTCTCTTTTAACAATTTTACAAAACATAGGGTCTAAAAAGTAATTTATTAAAACACAAGGTCTTAACAAGTAATGGGACAAAATACAGGTCAGGTATAAACTCTTATTATTATTATTATTATTATTATTATTATTATTATTATTATTATTAAAATTTATTCATGTTTTTCAGTATTAGTTTGAATGTTATTATGAGTTTCGGCATCATACTTTCTTAATATATTTTTTTATCTAAATCTTTGTTAATGACTGATAAGCCAAGGAACTAAAGTCTTCCATAGGTTGATTCTTCCAAAAAGAAAAAAAATCTCCGAGAGCTTTTGGGTTCTGAAATGATTTTGTAGCATCTTAGCCACCTCCAAATCATCATTTCGGCTCCTTCCTCAATCCTCATTCTTCATGTAGGTTGAATCGATTATTAACATTAAGATTAATAAATTTTCCACAACTTTTTGTCTTTTTTTCCTTTGTTTCTTTCTTTAGTTCTATTTATTTCTATCAAAATTTTCAGATAGTTAATTTGTTTAATAATGGTTGAAATAATAAAAGATAAAAACCCCACTTTTAACTTAAATTCTCCAAAAGAAATCGAAACCTAGTTCACCTCAAATTATAAAGAACCCCAAAAAAAAAGAGAAAGAGGTTGTTGTGTGAATGAAAAAACACATACAAACATTTGGGTCTTGAAATGAAGTGGATGGCAAACATAAATATAGAAGGGAGAAAGAGATGATTAACTCAAAATTAAATTTTAAATATATATAAATAAACAAAGAATAAAAGAAAAGTTGTAGTTAAAGAGTAAGAAAGGGAAAGAAAAAAGAAGTCTAGTTTGGTTGTTAGAGAAGCTGTAGCGCATGTGTTTCTCTCTCTCGGGGTAGTCTAGAATTATCATTATATATAATTCAAAATATATATATATATATACTAGGTAGAAGCTATAAGGATTACACGTCTATAATTTTAATAAAAATTGGTTTACTATTTTTTTTTAAATATATATATATAATAGAATGAATTATAATTATATAGTATATATCAATATTTATATCAATAATCTCTACATATATGACATCTAAACACAATATTAACATAAATATATATATTTACACGACTACATGATATATATATAAAATACAATAATATTTAAAAAGAAAATAATAATAGAAATAAAATAAGAATAGAAACAATCATAGTGTAGATAGTAGTATATATGCATCAACTACTTTTAGTTTCTAATATATCTTACAATGTCCTTTGGTAAATTTGATGAAGAAAAAAAGTTCTAATTATTTGATAAAAAAACAAACTATCACACAAATTTGTAAGATAAATATATATATGCCTTTATTATTATTTAATTATTTAAATTATATCATAAAATATCTTTAAAATATTCTATTTTAATTAATATATTTATTTATTTTTGTTTAAGTTTATACTTGCTCTAGTTTTTTAATTTGTTGGTGACAACAAAAGATTATATATTATTTGTTTGATATAATATGGAGTTTAAATTTAATTAAATTTTATTTAAGTTATTAAATATATAGTTTTATTATTTTTAAATAATTATCATTATAAAATATCTTTAAAATATCATATTTTAATTTATTTAATTAATTATTTATTTAAGTTTAAATCATGTTTACAAACTACCGTTAAATATAATAATATTATGTTAAATATAAGAATATTCTGTTAAAGTTAAAAGGAAAAAAAAAACTGTTAAAACAAAAAATTTACGTTATCTACACACTTATTATATAAAAGATATATATATATACTAGGTAGAAGTATGTGTCATGCATATTTTCTTAGATATCTAAACACAACATTGACATAATGTTGATATATATATAAATATATATATATATATATTTACATTGCTACATGACATATATATAAAATACAATAATATTTTAAAAGAAATTAATAATAGAAATAAAATAAGAATATAAAAAGTTATAGTGTTGACAGCAGTATATATGCATCAACTATTTTTAGTTTCTAATATATCTCGCGGTGTCCTTTGGTAAATTTGATGAAGAAAAAGAGATCCAATCACTTGATAAAAAAAACAAACTATCACACAAATTTATTAGATAAAAAAATAATATGTATGTCTTTATTATTTTTAAATAAATATGATTTAATTATTTAAATTATCATAAAATATCTTAAAAATATCATATTTTAATTAATTCATTCATTCATTTTTGTTTAAGTTTATGTTTTTTCTAGTTTATGAATTAGGCAGTGACAACAAAAAATTATATATTATATGTTTAATATAATATTAAGTTTAATTAAATTTTATTTAAGTTATAAAATGTATGGTTTTATTATTTTTAAATAATTATCATTATAAAATATCTCAAAAATATCCTATTTTAATTTGTTTAATTATTTATTTATTTAATTTACAATCTAGTGTTAAATATAATAATATTCTGTTAAATATAAGGGTGTTTCATTAAAGTTAACGAAAAATAAATAAAAGATCCTTAAAATCAAGAAATTTCGTTATCTACACACTTTTTATATAGAAGAGATATATATATACACACACGTATGTTTTTATTTGTATAGTGTTTATTAATGAGTAATAATATATGCAAAAAAGTTATTCACCAAAATATTAAACCAACTCACGTTACAGTTTCATTTAATCAATCAAATTTATTACCGTGTATCACTATTCTATATTAATATACATTGATATATTGTTTGTTTGCACATGTATAAGAGTATCATTTTATCAATTGTTTTATTATTTAACTTGTTCAATATTTTTTACTGGTTTCAATTATACAATTTTGTAGTCATCCAACTGCGAAATAATTAAGAAACAAGTCATTTTCTTAATATGATGAATTGGGAATTGTATTTGGAAAGGGTCGTGCTAATGGAGAAGGTGAAAGGGGTTTTCTGAAACATTTGAAAAGATTGTGGAAGAGATAAATAATGATTGGAATGATGACTTCGATCTTTTTGATTCATTGGATGAGCTGAATGCTAACGCAAGCATGAATTATGATATATCATCAACACAAACAAGGAAGAAGACTAAGAAAAAATCAAACAATGTGGATTCATTGGTTGATGTACTTTCTTACTCAATACAAGAATTTAGGAAAATGCAAGCTTCTGCGAGTGATTCTATGAAAGTATTTGAAGAAATCAAAAAAGTTGATGGACTAACAAATTTGCAGCGAGTTAAAATTAGAAAATTATTGATCTAAAATCAAGCCCACATCTACTATATTTTCACTTTAGATGAATAATTCAAGCTTGATTTCCTCCACCAGATATTGGAGTGAGTTTGATTTTTCAACTATTTAATAAAAAAAACCTTATTATAAATAAATGTAGGAAGCATATTTGTTGAAGGGGTATGTGACTTGAAATTTATAACTTTTTTATGATGTTTTCGAATTATATTTTTATTCAACAATTAAATGCAATTTCTTAATTTTCTTCCGCCTTCCGCCTTCCGCCTTCCGCCTTCCGTTAGATTTTATTGAAGTATATCATGTTGACTCAAATATTATAATTTTATATAAATAAATATGAAAATAATTTATGATAAAGTATATGTGAATATGAAATTATAGCTCATTTTAATTAATCCACAAATATAATAAAATTTTTGTTTACCAATTAATAAATATTTTTTATAAATAACTTTATTTTGATAATTATGTATAGATAAATTTAAATACAGATTAAATAATTATTTTATTTAAAAAATTATATTATTATCTTTTTAATAATATCTAAAATTCTCGCGATCAACCAAACAATGTAATTCAATTAATAAGAATCTGACCAAATATTTTCATGTACAAACAAACATTCTACGAACATAATTTACAAGTTTCCCTACAATCTTATCCTCGTTATTCTCACTCATCAAATCATTTTGAACTCCTCATACCAAACACCCGGTAAAGGCTTGATTGGGAACACTTTCTAAAAGCACTTTCTGACTTTTTTGGCATTTTTTTACTTTTAATATTTGAAAGCGTTTTAAAAGAGTTGTTTGGATGTGTAACTAAAAGGAAAATACCAATTTAATCCTTGTGTTTTGTTCGAATACTCGATCGGCCCCTATGTTTTGTTAAATGACAATTCGGACCCTCTGTTTTGCAAAACAAATCAAAATAGTACCCTGAGACAAATTTTAGTCAAACAATTTTTCAATATGACCAAAATACTCTCAAATTAAAATAATTAACAATTAAAAATATATATTAATGAATTTTAAAATATAAAGTAAATAAAAAACAAATTTTATTTTACTTAAATTATATTTCATATTAAAAAATAAAAAGTTATTTTCTTCTCTCTCCTTTCTCTCCCTCTCTCCTCTTTCGTTTTTTCTTCCCAAACTGAGCCAGCCCTAAAGAACCCATGGATTCATAGGAATGGCGGTGGCCCTAGACGAAGCTACTCAGTCTCCCCTCAACTGGCCATAGACAAAATATATGTTCAAGCACTGAGCAGAACCCATTTCGATTCCAGCCATCCATGACTTTTTCCTCACCTCCTTCCTCAGCTGCCCTTGGGCTTCTTCAAACAGCTCCAACATTTTTCCGACGCTCCCAAACAAGGTCACGATTCTGTTATTATATACGGCTTCCACGATCTTTTGAAATGGTGACTTCATTCCAAACTCAAATCCCAGGTCAGCGGGTTGCTTATCGTCTCCAACATAGGTGCTCTCCATCTAAAGGTTTGTGAATCTGTCGACTTCTTGTCGCCTAGCAGTGCTTCAACATTGCTCAAGCTTTAAATCTGTGAGAGAGGTAGCAATGGTGAACGGGGGAAGAATTTTGCAGGTTCGGGGGTCTTGGGCGAGGCTTTGTGGGAGACGAGAGTATTCAGGCAAAACACAAGAGCCAAATTAGTATTTTCCCTAACTAAAATAAGTTTTTTCTTGTAAAAGACCTTTTATAGTCCCAAAATCCAAAAGTTTCAACAACCAAGGCCCTAAGTACACGACATGAACTACGATAAATAGCTACTAAATGTTGTTATTGATGGTAATCTGATACCCATCAGAATGATGCACATAAGGTAAGAACTTTTATTTCAATAACGTAAAAAAGGACAATAATAAAGTACTATGAATGATAAGATACATAATACCCCCACATTAACTCTTATTTTGGTGTCTAAGAGTTCCAATTATATGCATTTTTCATAGGCCACACAAAGTAATATTAAAATGCTTCCAATACCATTGTGAAGTTACAAGCAATCAACTTCCATTTCGTTATACACCATTCCAATACCATTGCACATTATAAATTGCTCTATACTGCTAGCAGCAAAGTTCACAGCGATGAAGCTGAAAATAATAGTCAGGGAGCTAAACGTTCAACTTTCCATACTCGTTCTCCATTGGTTTCCTCAGGGGAGTACCTCAGTCTGTACCAGAACAGAACAAAAACAAATTGAGAGAGAATATGGCTGTCAGTGTAAGAAAGTATCAACCTGAACCTTTTGCTACAATTATAAGATCAAATGAGATACATCTTTCTCAATGTGCAATCTGTATTTCACACCAAAGGAACACAAAACCAACATCCTACAAAATAACAAACCAGTTCAAGATGCAAATGCTTGATTTGGATCTCAGGACTACAGTTCCTAACCAGTCGGTGATATATAAACATATGAAGACTTTACCACCTGGATAATGAAAGAAATTAAAAACATGATTAATAAAAGATCACATATGTATGATAGACCTCCAATCCACAAAGCCTATGCCCGAAGTAGGAAAGTGTAGTTGGTGAGTGATTTTGGGATAATTATGGGAAGGCTTTAATTGTCTTGGAATTTGATTGTAATTGTTCTAGAAGGTCCTAGAATCAATGTATATGAAAAGTTGTAAGAATAAGAGGGCTGAGTGCGCGCTGGGCATGCCAATTCTTACGGTGTACTCAACCACGACTCTCATATTACCTGGGATTATCAATAAAATCACTCTATTTCTCTACTTTGCTGCCTATTGCTATTATTTGTGTTCCTAGATTTATCAATGTAAAGGAAATTTTGCACAATGTAAAACTGAATTTTAAACAGCATAATTTTCCTCTCATTCATCTTTTTAACAAGTGTATATTAATTGCTTCAATCATGTCCGTCATGTGTGCCACACAAGCCAACTTGATATGCATACACCATATTCTAGCACAAGGATGAAAAATGAACATCTCTCGTAAATGGGATAGAAACTACCTGTCATGCAATCGAGACTTCTGTCCTTGCCAAAACTCAAACAGCTCAGGTTCAAGCCGGTATCCTCCCCAGTGTTTAGGCTTTGGAATCACACTTCTGTGCAAACAAGAAAATAAAATTATTCCAGACATTTTAAAAGGAATAAATTGTGTTCCTTCATTTTTAATAAACGGAATAGAGAACAGGTATGAAAATCATTCAAGTGTCCATGCAGAACAAAAACCTTATTGACTTTGTAATGATAGCAAAGTAAAACAAAATGGCAGCCACAGCATGTAAAGCAGTGATGGACCAAGAAGCTGTGAACCAAGAAGCTGGGACCCATTATCTATATTCTTGGATGAGAAAGGACATCATTGGATCGAGTAAATTTTCAGCATATTGAAAAAATCAATCTAACAACAGAACTAATCCTCCTTCCATGGGATGATTTAGTCCAATTGAGAAACTTGGAATAATTCTATCATATCCAATCCTCTCCCTTCATATATATATATATATATATATCAATAATAAGACAAAAAATTAAATCTTTCTATCCAACTTGTTCTTCATAAGTTGTTGACAAATTATTATATTGCCCATTCTTTATTTGTTTTCTATTTTGTTTGTTTAATTCAATCCAATACTATCCTAATCACCAAAAGAGGCCTTAAAGAATTGTACATTACTTGCCCAAGTCAAAATAAAATACCAAATGACTTACCCATCGGAGTATTTTTCCTCTAATTCTTTATATAATTCATATAGAACATTCCTTCCGGGAACTACTGTACTCTGAAAGAAACAAAAGTATTGTAAGAGTTTTGATAATTATTCAAGTGTCATCTTTGTGGCAGCCTATCTAAGATAAATATATTGCAAAGTGAAAGAAACAAAACAACAACAACAAGAAACAAAACTTTGTATTCATCAATGGGATAAAATACAAACTAAAGGGAACATGTTTAACTCATAACTCAGAGAAATGAGAACGTGAACCTAAAACACAGCCAAAAGACATACAAGGAAACAGAAAAAGAAAACAACAACATTACAAAAAAATGGTCCACTCTCTGCTTAAATCTGAGATAGCGAGTCCCTCAAAACCTTTAGCTTTATAAACCCAAGTTCCCACCCAGAATTTTATCTTTTCCATAATTTTTTTTCTTTTGTTTCTTCTGTCATCAAATATTCAGCTGTTTCTCTCCAACCACAGCTCAAAAAATGGCCAGGGTTGCTGCTGAACACAATGTTGAAACACGTATTATCTCCCTTCAGCTTACACGCCATCAACTGGGTACAAAGGTGTGACATGCACACCGGTTAAGGCTAAATTCCTTAAGTAGCTTAGTCCACAATAAATAGGTTATTGATCCTCCATTTGATCTGCAGCAAACACACCAACCTGGAGACAAGGTTTGGTAGGGGCATCTTTTTTGCATAGTTTTGTGTAAACCTTCCCACAGCAAGAAGCCATCCAAAAGCTTTTACTTTTGATAAGGCAGAAATTTTCCACAGAACTTTTGCCCATTCCTTCTCAACATCCAAGGTATTAAACTTTAAACTTTCAAATGCAGATTTTAAAAAAAAAATCTCGGTGCTGTCCACAATCCAAACCCTTCCACCCTCCAACGAAGTGCATGGGGAACAATTCTCTTACCATTGCAGGAGCTCAATCAGATTAGGGACTTCTCTACCATTTTTTTGTCTTTTTTGGAAATGTAGATTCCAGCTGACCTCAGTTCCCACTCAACCCTCTACAAAGAATTCTTTGAAACTTTTTTTTTTTTTTTTTTGCAGAGGAAAGCAAAGCCAAATCTGGAAACATCTCTTTCAGCACAATGTTTCCTATCCAAGCATCTTCCCAATATCTTATCTTCTCTCTATTTCCTAACTTAATCATATTTAGGAACTCGCTATACAAGGACGCTATAAAGAATATTAGTGAAAGACGTAAATTACTAAAACAGTTTTTGGATTCTCTTTTGCCAAGTATAAGTGTAAAAATGGTGAGGAAAAGATCACCTTTCTATTTGTATTTTATTTCTGTGATACAAATTTACAACCTAGGGCTAGTATTATATAGGCTATACACTAATCACAACTTTAATTTCAAAATATTAAACAATCCCCATAAATGAGGGAACTAGAAAGTCACACCCTTTGATTTCCATAACGGTCAACACTCCCCCTCATGCTAGACTAGACTTCAGATATTAATGAGTCCAAACTTGTTTACTAGGAAATCAAATACCCGTTCAAATAACCCTTTTGTGAGAATATCAGCCAGTTGATGATCTGTTTGGACATATTTAATGCTAATAATTCCTCCATCAATCTTCTCCTTAATAAAATGACAATCTACTTCAACGTATTTAGTTTTGTCATGATGTATAGGGTTATGGACAATACTAATTGTAGAATTTTCTGAATAATTTTATTACTTGATATTGAAACAGTTTACAAGCTGTGAATATATCCAGAAGGAAAGAAAAGACTTGATCCTCAAATTCTGTTGTGAACAGAATATCATAAAAACTAGGACAATAAATAAAAAAATATCTATACAAGGAAAGAAATAAAAATACAATATTCCTATCATTAATTTCGGTATCCTATCAAAGTTTTCTATTCTAATATTTCTACACTCTCCCTCAAGCTGAGTTGTATATATTATACAAACCCAGCTTGAAATTAAATTCTTCAAAACTTGTTCTTGGTAGAGCCTTTGTTAGGATGTCTGCAATTTGATTCTTTGTAGGAATATAGTTGAGTTGTACAATCTTTGAATTCACCTTTTTAGAGATGAAGTGCTCGTCTATTTCAACATGTTTTGTTCTGTCATGGTGAACTGGATTTTTAATGATGCTAATAGCACCCTGACTATCACGGTACATTTTAAACCCCTCAGAAGAGTCAATTCTTAACTCATTCATCAATCTTTTAATCCACATCCCTTCACATATACCTAGGGCCAATGCACGATATTCTGACTCTGCACTACTTCTTAAAACAACAGACTGTTTTTTGCTTCGCCAGGTAACAAGATTACCCCAAACATAGGTGCAGTAGCCACTAGTTGATCGTTTGTCAGTTAGTTCTCCAACCCAACTGGAATCTGTGTAAATCTCTAAGTCTCGATTGTTGTGCCTTTTGAAGTGCAAACCAAGACCTGGGGTCATCTTTAGATACCTTAGAATTCAATAAACGGCTTCCAAGTGCTCCTCACAAGGACTATGCATATATTGACTGACTACACTGACAGAGAAAGCAATATCAGACCTAGTATGAGATAAATCAGTTTTCCTACTAATCTTTGATAACTCCCCCTCTCTACTAGAATTGATTCCCCACTTCGGTTCTCAAGTTTGGATCCATTGGAGTGTCTGTAGGTTTGCTCCCAATCATTCCAGTTTCCTTTAGAAGATCTAGAATATACTTTCTTTGAGATATAATAATTCCATCTCTAGGTCGGGCTACCTCCATTCCAAGAAAGTATTTGAGTTGTCCTAGATCTTTTATCTCAAATTCTGAGGCAAGAAGTCTTTTGAAATTCAAAATTTCACCTGAGTCATCTCAGGTTAGGATAATGTCATCTACGTAAACAATGAGAATTGCCAGCTTCCCTGTTGGAGAAAACGTTACAAACAAGGTATGATCAACTTGGCATTGAGTGTATCCAATCTTTACAACTGACTTTGCAAATTTATCGAACCATGCTCGAGATGACTGCTTCAAGCCATAAAAGGATTTGAGAAGTTTGCACACTACCTGACCTTTGAAGTGTTTTTCTAGTCCTGGTGGAACCTCCATATAGACTTCTTCCAATTCTCCATTTAGAAAAGCATTTTTAACATCCAACTGATATAAAGGTCAGTCACAATTCACAGCAAGTGATAACAAAACTCTTACTGTGTTAAGTTTCGCAACAGGAGCAAAAGTCTCTTGATAGTCAACACAGTATGATTGAGTGAACCCCTTGGCAACCAACCGAGCCTTGAATCTGTTGATGCTCTCATCTGAGTTATATTTAACTGTAAAAATCCACTTGCACCCAACTGCCTGCTTTTCGTGAGGCAACTTAGTGAGAACCCATGTACCGTTTTTCTCAAGTGCTTTAATCTCCTCATCGACTGCAATTTTCCATTTTGAATCTTTCAAGGCCTCATAGATGTTTGCAGGAATCTGAACACGTTCAAGAGAAGAGACAAAAGCTCGGTACATAGGAGTTAGTTTCCCATAAGCAACATATTTTTCAAACGGATGACAAGTGCAAGATCTAACACCTTTCCGATGAGCAATAGGTAGATCAAGATCGTTATCAATAGGAGAAACTAACTCATAAGTTATGGAATCCATACCTTCAGTGTTTTCAAGGTCAAGAGAGCTCGGGTGTGTCTGAACAGTCCTTGTTTTGCATGTTGACCTCTATATTCCCAACTTTTCTCCTTGTATAAACACAAAGTTCTTTGTTTCCTACGTCAAGTTGTGCTCAATTTTGAAGGGGTGATGAATTTGGAAAATTGTTGGTATTTTCTGAAGGAGGATTGACTGATGGACGACTGACTTGACAACGCTATTTGGACTAGGATTTTGTTGGCTGTGCACAGGAGGATCCGACTTTGGGAACAGTAGGATGCTCATGTGTCATGATATTAGGCTGTGAAAAAATAGCTTGATTATCTTGAAGGGTTTCCCAGAGCTTATATTCCCTTGAATTCTCCCCCTGAATATCAACCCTTGGAAAGAAAGACTGATATTCAAAAATGCGACATCCAAAGTGTTGTAGACTCTTTTGGTAACTGGAGCGTAACACTTGTATCCCTTCTTAGTATTGGAATACCCAATAAAGATACATTTGAGACTTGGGATCAAGTTTTGATCTTGCATGATCGTAGATATGGACAAAAGCAGGACAACCAAAGACTTTGAGCGGTAACTCTGAGGAGAAGGCTAAGATATGAAGATACAAGGACAACAACACATTTCTTGGGGTATTAAATTGTAACACACTGCTGGACATACGATTAATTAGGTAGGTAGCAGTAAGTAATGCTTCCCCCAAAAAAAATTTGGGACTTTTTTTGAAAACATAATAGCTCGTGAAACATCAAGAAGATGTCTATTTTTCCTCTCGGCTACTCCATTTTGTTACGGAGTATCAACGCATGAACTAATATGAATGATTCCTTTATCCAACAAGTATGGACCACCAACAAGTATGGACCAAGGATTGAGTTAAAATATTCTTTCCCATTGTCAGCTTTCAAAACTTTAATTTTTTGTTTGAATTGATTTTGAATCATAGAATGGAATATTTAAAAAATAGATGAAGTTTTCGATTTTTCTTTCATGAGAAAAGTCCATATTGTTCGAGTGTGATCATCAAAGAAGGATACAAACCATCTAGAGCCATTAATATTTTTAACCAGTGAGGGTCCCCAAATGTCACTGTGTATCATTGTAATAGGTTTTGAAGGTTTATATGAAATGCTTGAAAAAATATTTCGAGTATGTTTAGCAAGTTGGCACACCTCACAATGAAAGAAATTTGACCTTTTATTGATAACTAAATGAGGAAATAGTTTTTGATGATAACCAAAATTTGGATGTCCAAGGCGTAAATGCCATAACATAACAAGACTTTCACTAAGAATAGAAACATAATTAAAAACAGAATGAGAAACACAACTGAACTTGCGAACTTGTTTATTTGTAGAATTGTCCTTGAGAAGGTAGAGACCATTATGCAATTCAGCATTGCCAATCACCTTCCCCGAGCTCCCAACCTGAAATTCACAAATGGTAGGATAAAATTTAGTCACACATTTAAGATCTCTAGTGAGTTTGCTAATGGATAGAAGATTGCAATGTAATTTAGGGACAAAGAGAACAGATGAAAGAAGGTCATCTGATAATTTTACAAATCCGGTCCCTAAAACTTTTGAAAGAGATCCAACAACAATTCTAACTGTATGAGATTAAGTACACGGTTTGAAGGTGGTGAAGACTTGTAAATCACCTTTCATGTGATCAGATGCCCTAGAATCAACTATCCAAGGACCTGAGTTGGAATGAGCAGCAAATGCATGAGAGGTTGTACCTTGTGAACTCATCAGGTTGACATTAGCTTCGGCTGAAGGTAAAGTAGATTGCTTTTGTTGAGTCATCTGCCCAAGAAGCTACTGCAGTGCATCAAGTTGATCCCTGAAGATAGAACTGACCTCACTAGGTGCGCCTTCAATAGTCCACATTAGCACGCCCTTGATCTGGTCGGGATCGAGGTTTCCAATCTACTGGCTTGCCGTGAATCTTCCAACAAGTGTCACGAACATGGCCATGTTGTTTGCAGTGGTCACACCAAGGTCTACCCTTCCGAGTTCTATCATCTTGAGAGGAGGAATGAGTGAACATTGCAGATCCACCAGAGTGCACTGTCAAGTCCGGCATCATCAACTTCAAGCGACTTTCCTCCCTTCTGACTTCAGAAAAAGCTTCACGGATAGAAAGGCATGGTTTGAAACTCATAATTCTCCCTCTGACTTGATCGAGGTCCTTATTCAACCCTAATAAAAATTTGTAAGTTCTCTTTTTCTCGACAATCTCTTTGTATAAGGCAGCATCATTAGGGCACTTCCAAGAATACACTTTAAACATATCAAGTTGCTGCCAAAAACGTGTGATAGTATTATAATAATACTGTGTCACATTAGAGTCTCCTTGTTTAAGTTCAAACAGTTTAGTTTCTGTTTCAAAAAGTTCATAAGTGTTTTCAAAATTTGAGTAGGTGTCACGGGCTGCCTCCCAAAGAGTTCGAGTAGTCCGATAGAGAAGAAAATTTTCTCCAATCTCAGGAAGCATGGAGTTGATTACCCAAGACATTACCATGTTGTTCTCGGTTTTCCATTGTCGATAAGTAGGATCTGTTTCCTTGGGTTCCACGATGTCACCAGTAAGATATTCATCTTTCCCTCTGCCGGAGATATACATGATGACAGATTGAGACCATTGAAAGTAGTTTTTCCAGCTGAGTTTGTGACAAGTAATCAAGAGAGGAGAACTATCAAGGACATGGGGAGGATTTGGAGTAGTGATGGCACTGGGATCTGATTTGGATTCATTTTCTGAGGACACAGATTCGACTGGAGTGGAGTCGGAGTCAGTAGGAGAGGCCATTGAAATCAAGTGGGATTGTTGAAGAAAATGGCAAAGAAGAAACTAGGGTTCAGATGCAAGCTCTAATACCATGTAGAATTTTCTGAATAATTTTATTACTTGATATTGAAACAGTTTACAAGCTGTGAATATGTACAGAAAGAAAGAAAAGACTCGATCCTCAAATTCTGTTGTGAACAGAATATCCTAAAAACTAGGACAATAAATAATAAAATATCTATACATGGAAAGAAATAAAAATACAATATTCCTATCATTAATTTCGATAACAAAGCTTTCTATTCTAATATTTCTACACTAATGGTAAACTGGTTATCACAATAAAGCTGAATAGGGGCTTTATACTCAATCTTCAACTCCTCTAATAGGCGTTTGATCCATATTGCTTCACAAACTCCGTGGGTCATGGCTCTATAATCTGCTTCTGCACTGCTTCTAGCAACCAGTGTTTGCTTCTTACTTCGCTGTGTTATCACATTCTCCATACTATTGTGCAATATCCAGATGTAGACTTTCTATCATCAACTGAGCCAGCCCAGTCTGCATCTGTGAATACTTCAACTTTCCTTTCAGTTGTCTTTTGGAAGAAAAGACCTTTCCCTGTAGTTTGCTTAAGATACCTTAGAATTCTATATACGGCATTGAGATGTCCTTGACACAAATCATGCATATATTGACTAACAAGACTTGGACTGGTGTGTGCGAGGTAGATTAGCTTTCCTACTAGTTGTTGATACCTTCCTTTATCAACTGGATTTCCTTCAAACATCCACTTTTTGTCTCCAAACTCAATTGGAGTTTTGCTTGGCTTACTTCCAAGCATACCTGTCTCGTTTAGAAGATCAAGAGTATATTTTCTTTGGGACACAGAAATACCCTCCTTGCTTCTAGCAAATTTCATCCCCAGAAAATACCTGAGTGAACCGAGATTCTTGACTTCAAACTCTTTTGCCAACATTTCTTTGATCGAATTCATTTCTTCAGTGTTGTTACCAGTGACAATTATGTCATCAACATACACAATTAACACTGACATTTTTCCCATCCCAGAGTGTTTAATAAATAAAGTATGATCAGTCTAACCTTGCGTGTATCCAAGTCCCTTACTACTTTCAGGAAACGGTTGAACCATGCTTGAGGAGATTGTTTCAAGCCATAAAGAGACTTGTTCAGCTTGCAGACTTTAGTTGTATTGGGAGGATTATCTGGTGAGAGGACAATAGCATCGATAGCCTTTTTGTGTAGGAAAATAATCCAAAAACACTGTCTTAATGGCTTTAGGATCAAGTTTACTCCGCTTTTGGGAGTGAATGTGAACAAAAGAAGTGCAACCAAAAACTTTGACTGGCAGAGAATTGGTGGACACATAAGGATACAGAGTTTGAAACACAGAGTATGGTGTTTTGAATTGAAGGGCTCGATTGGGAAGACGATTAATGAGATAAGTAGCAAAGAGGACAGCATCACCCCAAAGATATTTTTGAACATGCATGGTAAACATGAGAGCACGGGCAACTTCTAATAGGTGACGATTTTCTGCTCAGCCACCCCATTTTGTTGTGGTGTATCCATAGGAGCTTTGATGAATAATCCCATGATGAAGGAAAAAGGGACTAAGAGTAGTATTGAAATATTCAGTACCATTGTCAGTACGAAGTGTCCGAATAGAAGTTTGAAACTGCGTTTAAATCATATGATGAAAGTTTTGAAAAACAGAATCAGCTCCAGACTTATGTTTAAGCAGATAAACCCAAGTGATCTGTGTGTGATCATCAATGAATGTAATGAACCAACGCTTACCATGAGAAGTAGTAACTTTTGAGGGACCCCAAATGTCATTATGGATAAGAGAGAAAGGACGGGAAGGATCATACATTTTTGGAAGGAAGGAGACTCTGTGTGTTTGGCAAATTGACAAATATCACATTAAAAATCAACAACCTTTTTATAAATAAACAAAGAGGGAAATAATTGTTTTAAATATAAAAAACTTGGATGCCCAAGTCGACAGTGCCATAACATAATTTTTTGAGAAATTGAATCAAAAACAGATTTTGAAACATAAGAATTAGAAATAGAACTTGAATCCAAACGAAGTTGAGAAGGTTGCTCTCCTCTTTGTCCATCAAAGAAATAAAGTCCATCATGAATCCTAGCACTGTCAATCGCCCTCCCCAATGATAGATCCTGAGAGTGTCAAGAATTTGACACAAATTTAGCAAGGCAGTGATTATTAACCGTTAGCTTATGGACAGAGATTAAATTGCATTTTAAAGAAGGTACATAAAGAACCAATTTAAGATGTAAATCAGCAAACAATGTAATGGTGCTAATTCCTACAATAGGAGAGTAAGAGCCATCTGCAATTTTGACACTAGATTTAGTGGAACACTAATAATATGAATAAAACAAGTGAGGGAAACCTGTCATGTGATCAGCAGCGCCGGAATCTATTATCCATGGTGTTTGGAAAGTTGAAGAAAAATTACCAGTTTTGATAGAAGCAAAGGTGAACTGGTTATGGGCCTGAGATTGGGCTTAGATTTGGGTAGGCCCACTATTATGAGAAAAACTTATTGTGGGCCTAAACTTGATAGGTGCAATGATGGGTTGATGATGGACTGAATTGGGATTAAAATTAGGGATGTCGGTGGGTTGTGTTTAGGCCGAGTATGGCCCAATCTTTTAAGATGAATTTTCTTTACGTGTAGACATGGTGACTTATGTGACCCAGGGACCGATTGAACTTCTGAGAAGTCTGAGCGTCAAAGGACTGTGCACGGCCGAGACTGGGGACAAGATGGTTGCGGCAAGAGACCTAGAATCGAGAGCTCAGGCAAGAGTGATGTCAGAGATGGTGGCTGAGAGCTCCTGAGTTGGAGAGGATGCCGAGAACTTCTGGGCGTCATACAACTGGAGAGGACGCCGGAGTGGTGCGATGGGGTTCGACCGAAAGCTTCAGAGCCGAGAGCTTCAGAGAGAGTCTCAGGAGGCCATGCGACTGGGTGACGGTGGTCGAACTAGGTGACGGTGGTCGGACTGGAACTACCGAGAGGACTGGATGTCAAAGAAAGATGTGGCTGGGAACAAAAGAAAACAGAGAGGACCGAAGGAGCCTTAAAGCTCTGATACCATGTAAAAATGGTGAGGAAAAGATCACCTTTCTTTCTGTATTTTATTTCTGTGATACAAATTTACAACCTAGGGCTAGTATTATATAGCTTATACACTAATCACAACTTTAATTATAGAATGCTAAACAATCCCTATAAATTTGGGAACTAGAAAGACACACCCTTTGATTTCCATAACTGTCAACAATAAGGATATGTTTAATTTTCTCATATAAAACTTTCACAAAATGTAGCACACTTTATTTTGTAACCTTCATAATAAAGGCAAAACCTAATAAGCAATCTCTTTTTAGATTGAAGGAAATGTGTTACACATAAATAAGGAGGAATGAGAAAAATAGAACCTGCTTGCTAACTATTGCTCCGATTTGACTTCCTTGAGGACGGGAATGAAAGTATTGTTCAGATTCCTCATCAGAAACTTTCTGAACAGATCCTTCCACTCTTACCTACAAATAAAAAGTTAATGTACGGCATACTCTTCATTTAGAAGTGCTACTGATGGCAAAACGCTAAGGCATGTTTAAAAATCAGTAATGTGGAAAGTAATGGAAATGAAAATTAGGAAGGTGTATTCCATATCTATCGATGTGTTTACTTTTTCCTTTAAGACATCAGTTGTGGGGAATCCTTCACAAAATTATTTAAACTGAGAAGGGATGGTTCAATTTTATTCATTCCAATCCTCCTTCAAACTTTTTCCTTTGACAATTTTTTCCATTACAGGCAAATAAACATTTCCTAAATAGTGGAGGAACCTTATTGCTGAAAGAAAAGAAAAGAACACAACTTGGAAAAGTTATTTACACTAATAAACCTCTCTTGTCCAAATCCACTTAAATGCATGTTTTTTTTAATCAATCCCCCTTGTTATTACTAGAAAAGTGTATTTGAGGTAAAATGTTAGCTCCCACAAGGCAAGATGATTATGACCTTAAAAGTTGTTATAAATATTAAACCAAAAGAAAACAGATATTTGTATATGCTATGCAACAAATCCCTGGATCTTCCATCTTCCATTCTATGTTAGAAGTTAAATTTCCAATAACCCTAAAGAGAAATGTAAAACTTCAAATAACCATTCAAAACCGTGCTTGAACATACATGGCTACACATAATACATAAAAGTTCTGGAAGAATTGACGAATGATTACATATTTTCAGGTTAAGGTTGTTGCATATAAGACTCAGGAGTAAGGGTATGCCAGAAAGCCAAAGCGGATTTCCACATCCAAGTAAATAAGCTAAATAAGAAATTCTTTATAAAGATACGTCTTCAATATCTCTCTGGTGGAAAACATATTTTGTGTAAAAATGATAAATATGAATGTACCTGCCGATTTAATCCATCCCAATAAAAAAGAAGCGATGCATGAGGATTTTCTGATAATTCATGAGCCTTTTGACTCTCATAATTGGTGTACCTGCATATGGGAACAACAGAAGAAAATTATAATCATTT
The DNA here is from genome assembly GCF_963169125.1 of Humulus lupulus. Classification (NCBI taxonomy): domain Eukaryota; kingdom Viridiplantae; phylum Streptophyta; class Magnoliopsida; order Rosales; family Cannabaceae; genus Humulus; species Humulus lupulus. Next base: position 170,051,792 of record NC_084798.1, on the reverse strand, counting down.
ATAGAAAGGCATTACAAGCACTGCTGCTGAAAGTACACTATCATAAAGGTGATGCGGTACTAACCAGACAAAACCATTCTCATCAAACCCTTTTAGCAATACCATTCGTGATGAGCTGTACAGAACAGTAAAATGACAGTGAATCAACAAATTCACATTTATAAAGGAAACAGCAATATCAAAGCACAAAATGCAAGAAGCAAAAACAAATAACAGAAACTGATAAGTACATTGTTCATCTGGAAATGTGGTCCAAACAAAATAAACTAAGAATATAGTTGTTATAAATTTTATTGGAGAAAACTACCGAAATTTACCAATGATTTGCTTGTGTAGTCAAATAGAGAAATCCACAAAACTGATTCCAAAGGGCTGTAGCAGTAATGATAGACACTAAATACAGAAGTCAATACTTGAAAGAATTCTTCTATTCCAAACTTTTCGAGACAGTTTGGTATCTCCCCAGAAAGTAATTTACTTTATTTTACAAACAAATTCTAATCTGATACCCTCTAAGAAGATAGGACTGCCCCTAACTAAAAGAAATAACAGAATTCTAACTAGAAATACAACCAGCCAATAGGAACATAAGATATTACTGCTCAACAATAACACTCTAATAACTTGTGACCTATTCTTGCATCTGAGTATGTTGGGCATGTTAAGCATATTTGAGGCCTAACACAGTACTCTACTTGCACATAATTTAGGCCATAACTTTGATTCCCAAATAACCACTCCCCAAGCAATATTATCTTCCTCAAGTAGGACTTCTAATAAACTATTATTCTAAAAAATATGTAGATGACTTTGTTAATGAGGTTAGTGCAAAGGAAATACCTCTATGCACGTCATAGTTGAGCAACTACAGTGACTCCACAAGCTAAGCACTTCAATAACATAGATTATTCCCAAATACCATGCTGGTGTGTTTGGTAGAGCAAAGAAATGGAAAATGAATAGAAAATGAGAGTGTACTATTGAATCACAGTAAGCAAACTAACAGACAGGGTATTTGAAAGACTCCCAGAGCAAAGCTCAGTTACAACTTAGATCAGCCATATCCTCTCTTCACACGCTTGTCTCTTTTAATACACATAAAACCTTCCATAACAAACTACCGCTCAATGCTCAAACCTGCCAGCTAAGCTACTAACACATCACTCATTAGTTTTCTTACAACGCGTACAGTCAATTCAAACAGGATGCCTATCAGTGTTCAACTAATATCACAAAGCATCCAAGTTCGATCTTACATTCTTTGAGAGTTAGAGAATAATTATATCAGATGACATCACACACTTGCATCTTACAAAGTGCATGACAAGATTAGGAGAAACTTTAGACTCAATAAAACCCTTGAGTGTAATACAAACCCTAACATGTTATTTCAGTCTAGCACAAGAGAAGGAAAATTTTCAATTTAGAACTCTATTTAAATAACTGAAGTGTGCACATCTGACACAAATAAATACTCCATGAATATACAAATATACAGTACTGACAATAAAGGTAACAAAGCAGCAAAAGTAAACATTACACTTTTCCATTCTTTCCGGCAGTTGACAAGGCCATGGCATTTGGTTCTTTTAATCCAGCACCCACTGCTTCCTCAAACCACTTGCGGAACTGCAAGATAGCTATTCACTTAATTGATATACCAGGCTAATTTCTGCAACTAAATATAACAAATATGTATATATATGTACATGTTTAAAATAAATTATAAGTACGCAAGATTGAAAAAGTAATAATCACCCAGCAATTCACTTATTCTACCTGATTTATTGGGTCAGATTCCACTTCTTCCTCAAGGAACTCAGGAGAAATGTAATTCTCTCTCAGAGCTGATACATCAATTTTTGGAGGTTTCCCAATCCGAACACACATAGAAGTTCCACTATATGATGGAAGATGTAGTTTGTACTTTTCAGCAATTAGTGGAGGTACAAATCTGCCACCCAGAAAGTGGTGTGGGCCAGAAAATTTTTTTGCACACAACTTCGGAGCAGTCAAAGAAACCTAAAAAACACTGAAACTCATTGAATAAGATAGTTCATTCTTTTTGCTCAAAAAAAAAAAAGATAGTTCATTCTTTCACATTCTCATAAACAAATTTTGAAAATGAAATCTTCCAAATCAGTGTGAAAACACAATGGCAGTTTCCCTCCAAGCCTACCAACATGTCAGGTTTGATGCCTTCACCACCAATGTCTCCTTCTTCAACATGCCACCCGGATGGAATGTCCACAGAGACAATAGCAGGGGTTTTTTGATGTGTTTCATCAAAATTCCGTAGAGAAACAAGCATTTGGACCAAACCATCAAAGGGAGGCCTTGGGGAACCTGATTGTTAAAACACGGTGATTAGTTTATATAAATACATACAATGGGAGTTGGTTCAATATGTCTATGCAAACATTTTATTTGAAAAGTTGTATTTATTATTTTTTTGCAATTGATGATAAATCGATAAAAATGATGCATTGTGGCCATTAGATTATATTTCATTTTCCTAGTGATAATTAGAAGAAAAAAAAATCTATTGTAACTACCCCATTCGTATAACTTCATTTTATTTTTTTAAAAGAACAATACTCGATAAGGTGTATCCAATTGGATGCATCACTACACAAATAGTATATAATAATTTATCACCTTGAATAGACTTACTATGTAAAGATCTAGAATCAATTTAAAGAACTAAATTTGATGACTTTACTAGAAGGAATAAAGTTCGTTTAGGAGATCCAGAAACAAAAAGATGATAAATACCATGGTACGAGAACCCAAACATTGCATCAACAATAATGTCAAAGTCCTCCGACAAGTTTAAAGGCAAATCTTCAACGGAGATGAAAGGGACTGAGAGTGATTCTAGCTACAAAATTACTAATAAGATAAGTATCTAAAGAAAAACAGTATAAAAGAAGCTGAGGATTGTCAATCCATTAATATGAAAGTAAAGCTCTATAACAATAAAATGTACGGAACATACCTGAGTAACAAGCCCATCATACAGAGGCTTGGGAGTTCTTTTCGGATAACAAATAATAGGTTTATACCCAAAGTGAAGCAGATGGCGAGCAGCAACAAGACCATCACCACCATTGTTCCCAGGGCCACAAATAGCAAGCACACGATTATGCTCACTTGATTTGTAGACCTTCCAAAACAAAAACATAATGCTTCATAAGTGGAAAGCATAGAATTTCCAAAACTGAGTTCTCAATACCTCCGAACAGAATTAAAGGCCTAAGTAGGCAGTAACGGAGCCACTTGGTAGCCCCTCAATTTTATTTTATTTTATTTTCCTTTATATTTATCTTATTAAGCTAAAACAAATTATATGGTCTAATTTTTTTAAAATAATAATAATAAATAAATAAATAAGGCAATGAAACCCCTTAAATTTACAGAAAAAAATTGGAACAAGTTCATTTCAAGCATCTCATATTTTTATTGCTCGTCTTGAGTATTCTGCTTGCTCACAAAAAGTTGAAAAAGGCAATATCTGCCAAAAATAAGTCATGACTCCGTCACTGTAAGTAGGCGTGTTGCAAGGAATTATCAATGAGTACAATCCAATCATATCTTCCCCACATAATACAAACTACAAGGCAATAAAATTAACACAATTAAATTCTACGGATGATCAGAATTTAAATTCTCAGTTCATACAATAGAAGTATAAGAATACATTCTACTAAATGTGGATTTGGTTCACGTCAACGATTATCCATAAGTATGGATTTTCAAAAGGAAACTCAATTCACAAAACCCAAATTTTTCATAGTCTAATTTAACTCAATCAAAAACAAAAAGAGAACAATACATTACCTCTGCTATGGCAGCAGCCACGCTCAAACCAGCCAATTCCTACAATGGAGGATGAACAAGAACAAACCCATATCGAATTAAGAACACAAATGAAAAAAGAGAAGCTTCTTGCAGAAAATAGAAAAGACGGACCATTAATTGATCGACACTAAACCCAAGAGGACCCATGAGGGTCTCATCGATCTCGGCAGCTTGGCGCTGTGTCAGGTACGATATAGAGTCCGAATTTTGCATGCTTTTGGTTGACACTACTCTCGATTGGCTTCCAGGCTTGGAACAAAAAGCCAAACTTGCAGAGCTGGCAATTGGGTGGAGAAAAACCTGAAGATATGTAAATAAATATTGTATATGTATATAAGAAATGGGCGATGATGTTCAGTAATGGAGAAAGAAGAGAGAGAGAGAGAGAGAGAGAGAGACTTACAGAAGAGCGTTGGGGAAGAGGACTGCGGAAAGAGTGAGAGGGTTTGGAAATGAAAGAGTGAGAATTATGAGAGGCAGAGGCGAGGAAGAGTGATTGAGTGAAGAGAAAACATGTCATTGTTCTACTGTCTTTGCGAACTAACCGCCACATTTTCCCCCCTTTTTCTTTTGTTGTGTAACTTGTGTACTACTTGTAATGCCTAACCTTCAATTTAAATTAAATTACCCTTATTCCACGCTCGGCTATTTTTTTTTTAATGATTAGACTTTGAATAATAGAAAATTTAAGATCCTATCCTCAAGGTGGACCTAAATAGATAACTATGATCCCTATTGTTAAAATTTCTAAAGTATGCTACAAATTCAAATATTACCCAAACTATCCATCTGCCTCACTCAATCGAATTCTCTCCTCTCTTACTCGAACCCGAACCTAATCCATGAAGTCCCTCTTGAACTCAAGATTAAACATTGCATCCACGAGTTTGAAGGACACACGTCGAGGGCCTCCTTTATTAGTATTGGCGACCTTATTTTCACATACCCACGCTATTAAAAAACCCACAGATGAGGACCTCCTCAATCATATAGGTTAGGACTCAATTTTTGTGGGTGTTGAATTGTTTAGTTTAAAGTTAGAATCATTGTAGTGTCAAAATATTAGATTTATTGCATTTTAGTGTTATTGCTTCGATTGTTTGTGATTGATTCTTGAGCTTTTTGTGTTTAAAAAAATAGCTTTTTTTTTAATTTGATGCTCTTTGATGGTTTTTCCGATGCATATATGAAATTTGTAATAGACATGAGTTCAATGGTATTCAATATTACCTCAATAAGTTTCAATGCATGTGAGATAACCTATAGAATTTAAAAAGTCAGGGCCTATTTGGCATTGTTTTCTGTTTTTTGTTTTCAAAATTTTGTTCTCAGAAATGAGAATAGAAAACTGTTTTTGTAGTTTTAAAAAAATAAGAAGTGTTTGGTTAATATTTTCTAAAAACAATTTTTTTAGTTTTATTTTTTTTTAATCTTAAATAAAAAATGAACAAATATATTTACAAAGAGAAAAATATTTTAAAAATTTGTAATAAATAATAAGATAAAATAATTTGAAAGAAAAAATGATGAAAAATAAGAAGTAAAGTTAGGAAAAAAAATTTGAGAACAACAGAAAACAATTTTTTGTTGTTCTCAAAATTTTATGTATTTTGTAACTTTGTTTTTAAAAATTATTTTCTGAAAACAATGCCAAACACCCCCCACTTATTTTCAAAAAACAGTTTTTAGCTTTTAAAAACAAAAAACTGTTTTTTAGTTAAGGTGTCAAACACCCTCTCAGTTTTTCATTGCGTACTCAATAGGCTTCAATTTGTGACACTTGTAGGGTGACATGTCACCACCCACTAGGCTGAGAATTTGCATTTTGGCTCCAACTTTATTTGTTTAAATGGTATATTTGTAATATATGTTTCCTTAAAAATGAGTATTTTTGTAATATGGTAACCTTTAGAGGTATTTTCGCAATTTTATTTGATTACATGTTTATATATCTATTTGACTATGTTTATGATTAATAAATGTCTATATGAATTTGACATAAGTGTAATGAAGTCTTATGAACAATAATTCCTTCATGTAGTAAGGGCATAAGTATGACAAATTATGTGTTTAGGGGTCATAGTATAAATTAGTAGACTTATGGGCCATGAGTCCATCAAGAGATTTGAAAAGGGAAATTTCACTTTTTATACATACAAATAGGGACAATTACATAACAATTCTAGCACTATTCACAATTTCAAATTGATACTAAATGTTGACGTCGTTTTTCGTCAACAGTGAAAGAAGAGCACGTAAACAACAAACAGTAATGACCAATTAAAAAAAAAACAACACAAAACACGATTTTTACGTGGTTCAGCAGTTAAATCTGCCTAGTCCACGAGTCTCTGTTATTAAACTCAAGATTATCTCTAAAAATCCTTAAGCATGAATTCTTCAGAGTTTTCTCTCAAGGTTCAGAATTTCGGTCCATTACAATGGTGCACGACTTCTCTATTTATAGAGAAGGATGCAGAATACTATCCCACATATTTTGGGTAGTTACCCTTTTTGTGTAAATAAATTAAATGGCTCTAAATGCCTGCAATCCGATATAAAAGGAAACGTCCCCTGAAGACCAGGGGGCGTATAACTAATCGAATAATATCCCATGATTTTATGGGATTTACAATAATAAATGCAGAGCACGCCCCTTATAAACAACACTTATAGATATTCAAAGTCATTATCATATATCTCCAAGGCCTTAATCTCCCATATTTCTCATCAGCTTTCGAGCTAATGACATCTCCCGAGGTCACATGGCTTCGAGATCGTACATACGTCAGACTCGGAGTCCCTGATCCGAGGTCATTCCTGAGGATAGAGGCGTCTCGGGAGCTACCTTTCGAGATCGTGAACGTTTCGAGGCCACCACATTCGAGGTTGTCTCGAGTCTTGCAGGCTCGATATTTAATCCTGGAGCATACTTCGAACTTTACGGGTTCATTCACTGCGAATCCAGCTTTCGAGGTCACATTTAACATGGCTCGAAATCTGGGTATAACATCTTGCCCCCTCAAAAGTATTTGTTCGAATCCTAAGAGAAGGAAACTTTTGAACTACTTTCTTCGGGAACCGTACCGTCATACTCCTGAAAATGGACACGCGTCAGTTGGGCATTGCTCACTTATGATACTTGAGTACCTTGGAAACATGCCCCCGATCATTCGTCTACCACCTTTTCGGTACCATCTTATCAGTAATCCCCATCTGTTGGATCTTGCAAGGATTTCATTCAACGCCCCAGATTAATCCCCTTTTCCATCTATATATATAAGACCCCATTCATCATCTTCTTTTTTATTTTCGTTCATCAGGAGCAAGAAAAGGACGAAACCAGAGGCCATCTTAGAAAACTTCTATCTCGTGCATGTTCTCTCAGCCAAAAAAGCGAAGAACCTCCGGTTTGCTCGAGTCCGTGAGTTCATATTTGCAGCCTCTCCTTCAGTCAGCAATTTCTCTGCAATCACCATTATTGTGTAAGTGTGCAATCTTTGTTTTCCCTTTTGCCAGTTTTTGTTCGTACTGTTCTTGCTGTATCTTTGAATGTACTAGTTTATTTTCTTAGCATAATACGTTAGGGGATTTTTATCCGATAGGCTCTTATGTTTTTTTTTTTTAGATTTCCATACTGAATTTACATCACTGGTTCATACCCAATTTTGATGTTTGAGCAAGATTCCTGTTTTTTGGGTTTTAAAATTTTAAGAGACGTTTCTTGTACACCAAGATTTCGGGTAAAAAACCTTGGCTTTAACAAATGCACGAAACCCAAGGCTGCCTTTTCTGGTTATCCGCCACTCTTTTTCCCCTAATTTTCGGGATTTTCAAAAAATTATCCACTCTCCTCCCTTTCTCGTGGAACGCACGTCCTGACTCTTTAATAAGGGTCTTAATATATGGCTTGTTTTGTTCCTAGACTCTGAGCTCGTCCTATCGAACTCGTAATTCTTGTATGCATGGCCCTCACCATTTTTTCTTTCTCAATAGATGTCACAGAATTTGGAAAGACGGTGGGGGTCGTTGCTGGCAATCCCTTACGAGCCCAGAATCGCTGTTCGCCCGGAATCAACGTCGAATACGGGAGTACGAGCTTGCGCGCGAGCAGGAGGATATTCAAGCTCATTATCGCCGCCAAATAGACGAGGTCATAGAGAAGAAGAGGAGAATTCTTCGGGAGGCTCTTTATCCAGAGTCCAACTCAGGGCCTAGGCCGATTCCCCTCGACCCTGCACTAAAGGTCACTGTCGCATTCAATCCAGGAGAACTTCAATTTTCACTAATGGGGGAACCTTCTTCCTCACAGCCGAGGAAAGAAATGTTCGAGGCCGAGCACTATTGGAGCTCGGTTACCTCGACTAGTCAGATAACTGACATCTTGGCCCACCATGGCCTCAGCTTGTCTGGTTTTTTGAAGAGTCGAGCTCCGGCCGACCACGAATGAAGCTGTTTCGCCCCTGGGGGCCACGACGCCAAACTGAAATACGCGGCATGGAGCCAGGAACACATGAGGGCGGGGGCACTGTTGCCTTTGAAGTCTTTTTTCAAGGACTTCACGGATTTCGTTGGGTTGGCTCCGTTCCAGCTCAACACCAATTCTTACAGGGTGCTGTCTGCCCTGAGGTCGCTATACCACGAGCTGGCGTGGGAAGGGCCTTCGCCTCAAGAGATTTTATGTCTCTTTTGTCTGAAAAGCAACCCCTCCCGAGCTCAGGGAGGAGATGGATTTTATTATCTTTTGAGCTATCCCAAAGAGAAGAAGGTCTTTGAAGATCTCCCCAATCATCCGCCTGATTTCAAAAAGGCCTTCTTCTGGACAGACGGTATGTCCCCGTCTCGACACTACTCATTCAGGCAGATTCGTAAGTATTCCCGTTATCTTTATCTCTGTGCTCGAGATTTTAGCTCTTAGATCCGTACTTAGTTGAAATGTATCTTGCTTTTCAGCCAATTTTCAGCGTCCCACTCCTGACGAGACAATGAAGGGACATGAGGAGACCCTGCTCCAACTCCCTCATGGTAGGAGGTCTCTCCTGTACCTTTTACATGAGGATAAGCTCCGAAAATGCAGACTTTTGGGGGAGGGCCAGTCTACCTCTGACTGGTCCAATAAAAAGTATGAACACTGGGAGCAGGTGCCGCTGCCCACAAGCGTCCTCCCTCCGAGGAGAGAGGTGAGGTCCCCACTTCCAGTTCGCATAAGGAGTCCGCCATCGGGGAACGAGGCTAATGACAAAGCCTCGAGCTCAGACTCGGATGAAGGTAAAGCCCTCCATACTTCGAGAATGTGTTCCCCCACCTTACTAAGGCATAAGCCCAATAGGTTAGTCTCATGCCCACATGATAGATACCACTTCTACATATGGAGTTGGGTAGACGACTGTGTCCATAGGTTTGATAGTGGGCTCGAGAAGTATGACACCATGTATACTTCGGACGAGGTGTGGAACGGGATAGCTGTCCAATACGGGACCAACAATTATAGGGACCTTTCGAGGTTATCACCCACCTATAGGGAAGGTACTCCCCCTGCTTCTTCTGAAGATGGGGGAATTTCATGGTCCCCGAGCTCTAGTTCGGGGAAGAGTTCCAGTTAGGTCTTTTCTTCACTTGGTTTTTTTTTTTCCAAGCTTATTATCATTATGCCTAACTCTGATTGGAACTGTGCAGGTATGGACTCCGACCTCGACGTTGTGCTTTTTAGCGATGAGGGATCCAGAGCTCAGAAGAGTAAACGTCCGAGAATCCCGCGGAGGTCCGACCGACCACCCAAGATCCCCAGACGCCACGAGAAGACCCCAACGGCCCAGACTACTGCGAGCACAACCGAGGAACCGATTGTCCAGGTTGATGCGTCTGGCTCAACCGCGCCTATCTTGCTTCCTCCGACCGATACTCAAATAACAGTCGGTCGGCCCCCGAAGAAACCTTCTGTCTCCAAGGTTCAACTGCCGACGGCCCGACCTCATATTGAGGAGTTTGTGCTTGATGGCACCACTGGGACCCAAGGGGCTGTGCTCAGCTCGGATGTCCTCTCTCGAGTGGGTCAGAGCTTTTCAAGCTTCGGCGCCGACCATTGGGACCTTGTGCACAAGGCCTTGGACTGCAATACTCTTTATGACAAGAGTATCGAACTCACTATCGCGGTAGCCTTCGCAACTCTCCTTTAAGTGTTTGTGCCTCAGCTCGCGATCTAATTCGTTCTTTGTATTTCAGGCTCTTGTCGTTTCAGCACAGCTTAACTATAAGCTGACCAACGAGGTGCACACGAGCATGTCTCTGGCCCAAAAGTCGAAGGATCTCCAGCTTAAGATGGCTGACGAACTCAAAGACTCAAAGTCCGAACTTGAAAAAATGAAGACCCGTCTCGTGGAGCTGGAGAAGACGAATGCCGAGCTTGAACAGGCGAAGACTCGTCTTGAGAAGGCTAATGCTAAGCTCGAAGAGGAGAAATCTGCTACTTTCGACATCATGGAGAGCGAGAAGGTCCGCCTCCTGGACGAGTTTAAAGAGCAGAAGGAGAAAGCGGTCGACCAAGCCATGTACAAAATTTGGGTTGATAATGCCGACCTCGACACCAGTTTCCTGGGTCCTCTCGAGGCCAAGTATGTTGAGCGGTGGAATGCCCGTCTTGAGGCAAGTGAAGCTGCTCGAGAGGCTGCTCAGAAGGATAGTCATGTTATTCGTCCTGGGGGGTCCGGTGCTACTGATGCTGAGAAGGCCAAGGAGACTCCTCCTTCTTAAATCTGATCTCGGGGAAATCACTTATTGGGGCTGCGTCCCCTTATTTTTGTAACTATTTTAATTTATGCCCATGGGGCTGATACAATTTCTTTTAACATTGACTTTTATATGCTTTACATTTCTTGAACCGAAATATTTTGCACATTTTATATGGATGAATCATTTATGTTTATTTATTTATACAAGCATATTGTGGATTTAGGCTCGAAACTCGATGCATTCATGCATAGTTTGTTCAAATTATCCGCTCCCGACCTCGTTATTCATCAAAGTCGGATGTTACTTTAACCATGAACTCGAAAGTACTTATATGGTATGTAACGTGAATGGTTTGGTTATATCTTTTTTTTTTTGCTTAGTTACTTTTTCTCGTCCTCGGTTTTTATTCCAAGGTTAAGAGTTTGAAACTATTTTTCTTTAAGATATTCCAGCCTCGATCTCTACTTATCCCGAAGTAGGTTTAGGTTCCTACTTATCGTCGATTAGTTTTTTGGCTGGTTTGTTCCAAACCTGTTAAGTTTGCACATCTGGTTGACTCCAAACGTTTCCTGTTTTTGATAATTCGGTTATGTCCGAACTATCTAAGCTCGCGTATCTGGTTATATCCAAATACTTCATGTTTTTGATAATTCGGTTATGTCCGAACTATCTAAGCTCGTGTATCTGGTTATATCCAAATACTTCATATTTTTGATAATTCGGTTATGTCCGAACTATCTAAGCTCGCGTATCTGGTTATATCCAAATACTTCATATTTTTTATAATTCGGTTATGTCCGAACTATCTAAGCTCGCGTATCTGGTTATATCCAAATACTTCATATTTTTGATAATTCGGTTATGTCCGAACTATCTAAACTCGCGTATCTGGTTATATCCAAATACTTTATATATTTTTTATTTTTTAAGCTGATGGTATATATACCAATGATGCCCCCTTAATATCCTATGAGTGTGACCATAGGTTATTAAATTAAGAGAGATTGCAAAAACAAAAAATAAAAAGAGATAATATACTGAATGAAATAAATCTTTATTTGATGGAAATCAAAAAGCAAACAAACTAATACAAATAGAAACTCATGGTTATAGGCAACACTTTTCCTACACTACTGATAGTAAGGTCTAAGGTGTTCACCATTCCATGCTCGTGGTACCAGGCTCCCGTCCAATCACGCAAGTTTGTACACACCGGGACGGATGATTGACTCTATCTGGTATGGTCCTTCCCAATTCGGCCCGAGCACCCCAGCTGCTGGATCTCGCGTTGCCAAGAATACGTGTCTTAACACCAGATCTCTCATTCCAAACTTTCGATCTCGAACCCTCTTGTTGAAATACCTGGTAGTTCGTTGCTGGTAAGCAGCGTTTCTCAGCTGAGCCTCTTATCTCTTTTCTTCAATCAGGTCTAAGGTTTCCTCGAGCTGAGTGTGGTTTGAACTTTGATCGTAAATCTGAGTTCGGATCGTTGGAATTTCGACCTCGATGGGCAACATTGCCTCGCAGCCGTATGCTAGGGAGAACGGGGTATGCCCCGTTGATGTTCGAGCTGTGGTCCTATATCCCCAAAGGACTTGGGGCAATTCTTTGGGCCACCGTCCCTTCGATTCCTCCAACTTTTTCTTCAGAGAACTTTTGAGAGTTTTGTTTACAGCCTCGACCTGGCCATTCGCTTGAGGGTGGGCTACTGATGAAAAACTCTTTATTATGCCGTTCTTTTCACAAAAGTTGGTGAACAAGTCGCAATCGAACTGGGTTCCATTGTCGGATACGATCTTCCTTGGTACCCCATATCGGCACACGATGCTTTTTACCACGAAATCAAGGATCTTTTTTGAAGTTATAGTCGCCAATGGTTCAGCCTCTGTCCACTTTGTGAAGTAATCCACGGCGACCACAGCATATTTTACTCCGCCCTTACTAGTCGGGAGAGAGCCTATGAGGTCAATGCTCCATACCGCGAAAGGCCATGGGGAAGTCAACATGGTCAGCTCGGATGGTGGAGCTCGGGGTATCGTGGCGAATCTCTGGCATTTGTCGCATTTCTTCACGTACTCGAAAGAATTCGTTTTGATGGTTGGCCAGAAATATCCTTGGCGTATGTTCTTCTTGGACAGGCTATGCCCCCCGGTGTGATCTCCGCAAAATCCTTCATGAATTTCTTCAAGGATCTTCTTAACTTCGGGAGGGGTTACGCATCTAAGTAATGGCATGGAATATCCCCTTCTGTATAGCTTTCCGTCCAATATGGTGTAACGAGGAAGTTAATACATCAACTTTCGAGCCTGGTTCCGATCTTTTGGAAGGACTCCATTTTCGAGATAATCAACTATTGGGGTCATCCAGGTTGGCTCTGTTTCGATCATACACACATCTTCCTCTTCTGGCTCGTTAATGCTAGGTGCTGATAGGTGTTCTATGGGTACAACATTCAGTTCTTCATTTTCAGTGGGTGTGGCGAGTCGAGCTAAGGCATCTGCATTAGAGTTCTGCTCGCGGGGAACCTATTCGATTGTATAGAATTCGAAATACTCTAACGCGGATTTTGCCTTCTCCAAATAAGCTGGCATTCTTGTACCACGAGCCTGGTATTCTCCTAGGATTTGATTAACCACGAGCTGGGAGTCACTGTAGCAATGTATAGCTCTTGCTTTGAGCTCCTTTGCTATACGAAGTCCTGCGAGTAAAGCCTCGTATTCGGCCTCATTATTCGACGCTCTAAAGCCAAATCTTAAGGCAGAATGAAATCTGCTTCCTGCGGGAGTAACCAAAATGACCCCTACCCCCGCTCCATTTTCATTTGATGAGCCGTCGACGTAAAGTTTCCACAGCTCGTGGGCCGTGGTTATTATCTCGTTGTCGGCTATTCCAGTACATTCCACTATAAAGTCCGCCAATGCCTGTGTCTTAATGGTCGTTCTTGGGTGGTAGGTGATCTCGAACTGTCCGAGCTCAACAGCCCATTTAAGAAGTCGACCTAAAGCTTCTGGTTTAGACAAGACTTGTCTAAGCGGTTGATCAGTCAGCACATGGATGGGATGCGCCTGAAAGTACGGGCGGAGTTTACGAGATGAATGAATTAAACTGAGCGCGAGTTTCTCCATCAAAGGGTATCTTGACTCTGCCCCCAGTAATCTTTTACTGATGTAGTAAACGGGTCTTTGCACCTTCTCTTCTTCTCGAACGAGAACTGCGCTTATCGCGTGTTCGGTGGTTGAAAGGTATAGGTACAGTATTTCTCCCGTTTCAGGTTTCGACAGGATTGGTGGTTCTGCAAGGTGTTTTTTGAGCTCCTGAAAAGCCAGCTCGCATTCCTCCGTCCATTCAAATTTCTTACCTCCCCTTAATAAGTTAAAAAATGGAAGACCACGGTCCGTAGATTTCGAGATGAATCTGCTTAGGGCTGCCATCCTGCCAGTCAAGCTTTGGACATCTTTGTGCCTCCGAGGTGAGGGCATGTCAATCAGGGCCTTGATCTTGTCGGGGTTAGCCTCGATTCCTCGAGCATTTACAATAAAGCCCATAAATTTTCCTGAAGACACCCCAAAAGTGCACTTCTGAGGATTTAGCTTCATGTTATACTTCCTCAGCACGTTGAAGCACTCTTCGAGGTCATCAACATGGTTCTTGTTGAGTTGAGACTTGACAAGCATGTCATCAACATAAACCTCCATGTTGTTCCCTATTTGTTATGAAAACATCATGTTTACGAGCCGCTGGTATGTGGCTCCAGCATTCTTGAGCCCGAATGGCATGACATTATAGCAGTATAGCCCTTTATCCCTGATGAAGCTCGTATGTTCTTGGTCGGGGGCATGCATGGGAATCTGGTTATATCCAGAATAAGCATCCATGAACGACATCAGGCCATGCCCCGCCGTGGCATCCACGAGCTGGTCAATCCTTGGTAACGGAAAACAATCTTTTGGGCAAGCTTTGTTGAGGTCTGAGTAATCAATATAGGTTCGCCACGTCCCATTGGGCTTTGGGACCAACACCGGATTGGCTACCCAGTCGGGGTAGAAGGCATCCCTAATGAATCGGTTTGCCTTTAACCTGTCAGCCTCCTCCTTCAGTGCTTTCTTTCTGTCTTCGTCCAGCTGTCTTCGCTTTTGTTGCTTCGGGGGAAAGCTTTTGTCTATGTTCAGTGCGTGGCTTGCTACATTCGGGCTTATCCCCACCATGTCTGAGTGTGACCATGCGAAGACATCCTGGTTCTTCTTCAAAAAGAAAATTAATTGCTATTTTGTCTCATCTTGGAGGTGTTTTCCGACCTTCACCTTCTTCGAGGGATCAGCTTTCTCGAGCTGAATTTCTTCGAGCTCCTCTAAAGGTTCGAGGTCAACTTTCTCCTCAATCCTTGGATCAATCTCCTCGTCAATCTCTAAGACCGTTCTGTCTTTGTTTTGTACGATGACGAGTGCTTGTGCACTCGTCTGTTTCTTTCCTCTCAAGGAGATGCTGTAGCATTCCCTCCCTGCTAATTGGTCTCCTTTCAATGTCCCGACCCCGCTAGGGGTTGGGAACTTAAGGGCCAAATGCCTTACTGATGAAACTGCCCCCAGCCCGACCAGGGCGGATCTCTCGAGCAGCACATTATAGGCTGATGGTAAGTCTACTACCACAAACTCCATCATCTTGGTTGCCGAGACTGGGTAGTCTCCCAAGGTCACGAGGAGCTCGATGGATCCCATGCAGGCGGTTCCTTCTCCTGAAAAGCCATACAAAGTAGTTGCACACGCTTTCAGGTCGCGAAGGGAGAGTCCCATCTTCTCGAGGGTTGCTTTGTAAAGAATGTTGACTAAGCTCCCATTATCTATGAGAACTCGGTGGACCCTTTTGTTGGCCAATTGAAGAGTAATGACCAGCGGATCGTGGTGAGGAAACTGGACATGGGATGCGTCTTCCTCGGTGAAGGTTATTGGTTGTGTCTCAATCCTCTGGCTTTTTGGAGCCCTAGGTTCGGGTTCATAAGGAGACCCGTCCCCAGTCTTCAGCTCGTTAACATATCTCTTTTAGGCGTTCCTGCCCACTCCTGCGAGATGAGGCCCTCCCGAGATGGTTATTACATCCTCTCCATCTATCGGCGGGGGCCTGTCTTCTTCCCGAGCTCGGGAACTATTGTTTTGTGTCGTCGAAGGCACGACTACTCTATGGCTCGCAGCCGCCTGACTAGTATTCTGGTTTTTGACATATTGCCGGAAGTAACCTCTCGAGATCAATCCTTCGATCTCGTCCTTCAGTTGTCGACATTCATCGGTTGTGTGGCTGGTGTCTCTGTGAAATCGGCAATACTTACTGGAGTCCCTCTTGGACTTTTGATTTCTCATCGGGTCCGGACGCCTAAAGGGGACCTGGTTTTCATTAGCCAGGTATATGTTCTCCCGAGACTCATTGAGCTCGGTGTATACTCTATACACGGAGAAATATCTCTCCCCTTTCTTTTTCTTTCCTCCCTCGGCTTCGGGGTTACTTCCTTCGTTCTTTTTCCTCTTGGAGGGGTTCTCTGTGGGAGGCTTTGGAGCTGCTAGGTCCGCCGAGGCTGAGGCAGAGTTGATGTTTATCGTTGTAGTTTCGGGCTGGGAAGTCGCATTGAGCGTTGACCTCGCTTCCTCTACATTGACAAACCTCTGCGCTCGTCTGTTAAACTCGGTTATGGACCTTACCGGTTTCCCTTGCATGTCGTCCCAAAGGGCACTTCCCGGCATTACGCCAGCTCGGACAGCCATTAGGTGCCCACTGTCATCCACGTCCCGAGCTCGGGCGACTTCCAGATTAAATCTTGTTAAGTAACTTTTTAGTGTTTCGCCCGGCTGTTGTCGGACGTTGGTTAAGGTGGATGCCTCTGGTCTGACCCCCATCATTGCTCTGAACTGCTTCTTAAAGTCTTTAGACAACTGCTCCCAAGAAGTTATTGAGTGTCTCTTATATTTTTCGAACCAACTTTTGGCAGGTCCTGTCAATGATGCTGGAAACAACATGCACCTGAGCTCGTAACCCACGTTACTGGCTCTCATGATAGTGTTGAACGTGCTCAGGTGACTACACGGGTCGGTCTTTCCTTCAAACGTTGGGACGTGAGGGATCCGGAACCCTTGAGGAAATGGAGTATTGGAAATATGAGGAGCAAATGGTTCGAGCTCCTCGTCAGAGTCTTCATACCGATCATTCATTTGCTCATTTTTCAAAAGCTTAAAAGCCTTTTCAAGCTGGTCAATTCTTTCTTGGACTGGGTTCGCAAGAGGCACTGTCTGGAATCGGCTGTCATCGATCACAATCCCAGGCTCGCATCTCCGCAAGGGATCTCTACGCCTATTCAAGTGATTCCTCAAGTCCAGATTCATTTGGTCACCATTACCCCGACTCTGATTCAGGTGATCTCGCAGGTCGTGATGATTTTTGCGGCTTTCGGTATTCTTACGACCTCGGACATGCTTACTGACCGACCTGGTATCTCCGGACTCATCACTGGTAAAACTCATTGCTTGGTTATTTCGTGATGGATTCTTCCCACGTCGCCCCGTCTCCGCCGTGCGAGACCGAGACGTTTGACTTTTCTCAGATGGGGCGCTTCTCCGCTCTTGGAAAGCCTCCCTGTTTCCTTGTCTTCCCCCCGCACGCCCTTCCCCCTGATCTCGAACGGGTTGAGCGTTCCTGCGAGGGGGCGAAGGATATCTTATGGATGATGGAGGGAACCGTATAGGCGACGGTGGCTGCCACCCATGTCGTGGCCTAGAGGGTCCAGAATTTGCCCGAGATGGGTCGGTCGCATTTGGTGCGCTCCCAGGTATCTGAGTTCGAGCCTCTGCAGGGGTTCGGTTATTCTCAGTTCCTGCAGGCACTTCCACAGGCGGGTTAGCCGGGGCCCGAGCCCGAGTACTCCTCTGGGGCCTAGGTGGAGCGGATGGCTCTGCTGGTGCCGGAGGTTGAGTCAGCCTCCTTGTGGCAGCGTCTTTTCATGGACGCCCACGGGGTCTACGGGGAGGAACATGCACGTCCCTTGGAGGAGGGACTTGGTTTTCGCGCGGAGGCGGGGGCTGAGCCACCTGCGCCTCTACGGCTATCCTTGTCAACTCCTCATTCCGTTTGTTGGCTTCTGCCAACAGCCGCTTCAATTGCCAGTTTTCAAGTTCCACAATAGGAACATACCGCTCAGGATTGTAATACATATCCTCATCCCTTGGTGGAGGAGGTGGTCCCCGGGAATCAGAAGACCCACTTCTCTCTTCAACATCCGGGTTCTCCATTGGCTGTTTTTCAGGACGTCTTGGGTAATTTTCTTCAGGTGTGTTCTGATTGTTAGTGGCCATGACTTTTCAGGGATGAATGCTTAAGGCTCTCAATGAAAGCACCAAACTGTTGACGCCGTTTTTCGTCAACAGTGAAAGAAGAGCACGCAAACAACAAACAGTAATGACCAATTAAAAAATAACAACACAAAACACGATTTTTACGTGGTTCAGCAGTTAAATCTGCCTAGTCCACGAGTCTCTGTTATTAAACTCAAGATTATCTTTGAAAATCCTTAAGCATGAATTCTTCAGAGTTTTCTCTCAAGGTTCAGAATTTCGGTCCATTACAATGGTGCACGACTTCTCTATTTATAGAGAAGGATGCAGAATACTATCCCACATATTTTGGGTAGTTACCCTTTTTGTGTAAATAAATTAAATGGCTCTAAATGCCTGCAATCCGATATAAAAGGAAACGTCCCCTGAAGACCAGGGGGCGTATAACTAATCGAATAATATCCCATGATTTGATGGGATTTACAATAATAAATGCAGAGCACGGCCCTTACAAACAACACTTATAGATATTCAAAGTCATTATCATATATCTCCAAGGCCTTAATCTCCCATATTTCTCATCAGCTTTCGAGCTAATGACATCTCCCGAGGTCACATGGCTTCGAGATCGTACATACGTCAGACTCGGAGTCCCTGATCCGAGGTCATTCCTGAGGATAGAGGCGTCTCGGGAGCTACCTTTCGAGATCGTGAACGTTTCGAGGCCACCACATTCGAGGTCGTCTCGAGCCTTGCAGGCTCGATATTTAATCCTGGAGCATACTTCGAACTTTACGGGTTCATTCACTGCGAATCCAGCTTTCGAGGTCACATTTAACATGGCTCGAAATCTGGGTATAACACTAAACATTCCCCTATTTCCCAAAATACCCCTCTCAATTTTCCACACCCAAAAAAATAAACCTATCACTTCTCTCTCTACTCTCTCGATTTCTCTCTCTCTCTCTCTTTCACAAAAAACCCAGAACCGTCGAGCCCACCTTTGTCGAGCCCCCACCTCCGTCGACCCCAACCCCGAGACCCACGGCAAAACCAAGACCCCCTCTCCCATCTCTCCGTTGAAACCAAGACCCACAGCGATTACGAGACCCACGTCGACCCATTTCCTCCAAAGTTTGACAATCAAAGGTAAAATCTTGAACCCATTTCAATTTTTGATAGAGCATATTGTTGAATCTGTGATCTGTGGATTGTGTTCATTATTTTTTGGGATTTTTTTTTCTGGGTTTGCACCAGTGGCTCGATAGGTTCGATACAAGTTTGATAATGGCTCGATTGATCTGTGGTAATAGATGAAACTAGCTCGATAGGCTCGATTATGGTTCGATATGAGCTCGATATGGTAGGTTGAATGGTTCGATACTTCCTCGATATGAGCTCAATAGGATAGTTTGAATGGTTCGATGGTTTTAATGGTTCGATAGTAGGCTTGATATAGTTAGGCTCGATGGAAGCTCGATATAAGATCGATGGTATCCTAAAAGATAAGTTTTAATAGTGGCTCGATGGCAGTTTGATAAAGGCTCGACGAATAGTCGATTGAGCTCGATATGGCTCAATAGCAGCCCGATATAAGCTCGATGGAAGTGTTTATTTCAGTTTTTGATGAATTTTTTTTAATTTTTTCTAGATTCTGATTGACATTCTGTTTTCTTACCATTTTTTTTTCATGTGTTGTTGTAGATTCCTAAGTTGCTTGTTCCATTTAGTGATCACTTTCTTGGTCGAGTCACATATCAGGGTAGTAGCACTTTAATTCACATTAAGACTAGGTTTGTGGACCTCGGGCTGATAGAAAGGGCTAAGGAATCCCCTTTCAAGCTGTTCTTTTTGGCTTTGGAGTTTAATTTCTCTGGAGTTTTGGTGCATCAACTGCTTTTGAGGAAAATCGTCAGTAACAACGAAGATGAGGTGTGTTTCTTCTTGGGGTCGAAGTCTTGTAAATTCAGCATGGGAGAGTTTTCCTGATAACGGGGTTGAATTTCAGTACCTTCCCGTCACCAGAAGAGTTGGAAGAGCGTAATCCCAGCGACCACCTGATAAAGGAGTATTTCAATGATGCTGAGAAAGTAAAGCTCTCACAGGTGGACCATGCTTTCAAGACTTGTACTGTTGTGGAAGATGTGTACAAGCTTGGTCTATGTTTGTTGGTTGAGGGGGTTCTGAATGCCATAGAGGGCAAGTTGCATATATGGCAAGATATTCTAAAGATGGTTGAAGACATATACTACTTCTTCAGCTATCCATGGGGGAAGTACTCTTATGGGAGGCTATTGCAGTCTTGTAAGAAGGACATGGTGAAGCAAAAGGCCAACTATAAAAATAAGAAGGATGCCAAGGCGCAACAAGAGTCCAAGTACAGTATGTATGGTTAAGCCTCAGCCTTATAGTAGTGGGCATATGAGGCTATCCAACAGTTTGCGACAGAGTTTGTTGTGAGCTCGGGAAACATGGTCCTGAGGATGCTTAGTTGGTCGTATTGGAAGAACAAGGATTTCACCAAGTTTGTCCTCTCACCGATGTTATCAAAGAAGAATGTAAGTTATATTTGATTGACATTAAACAATTATTTTTTATCTATATGCTTATCTTTTATGATTTTTTGAGTTAACCAAATGTTTTATGTTGTTTGCAGTTGATCGTCCTTCCGATGTTGCAGCCTCAACCAGTAGAAAAAGACTATTATTTATCATTGAAAGAGGGAGATCTTCCCCTTTATCCTGGGCTTGGCCAAGATCCCGGGGAGGCTGATGAGGAGGAGGATGCGACTTTTGAGAAAGTCGCCGAGATAGTTTCTCAGGCAGTAGAGGTAGCGAAGATATTTGATGATGATGATGTCCCAGAGGAGGAGGAGGTTGTAGGTCCCACCCCTCTTGTTGCCCCAGCTACAGCCCCAGCCCCAGCCTCAGCCCTTGAGCTTGCTGAGTTGATCGAGCGGTTGGACAGAGTCGAGGGTCGATAGGAGGCCCTCCTGAAGAACCAGTCAGTGATCCTGGACGCAGTCAGTCAGATCCTGACGTTTATTAAGGAGAAACCGAGGGGCTCCAAGGAAGATTCAGACTCAGAGTCACTGGTATTCGTCTGGACTGTGTTGATGATCCAACCACGCCTCCCACCATCATTGTGACACCTGATGTTGCGACTCTGGGAATCATTATTTTCAACCCTGAGGATGTTGCTGGGGTTCATTTTTAGAGGACTAGACGCCAAAGACGCAAGACATACTGGTTTGAGGACTACAAGGATCCCACAAGGAAAATACCTCGCACTGATGCAGCTGCACCAAAAGAGGAGGCTACATAGGTGCTGGACCCTCTCAAGAAGCCATATCGCAAACAGTATAGGACAGTGTCCAGGTGGCTGCTTTGAGACATCCCCAACAAGACCCCAAGGGATGTAAAGACTGAGAATCACGGTCCAGCGTGGTTTCTGACGTGGAAGACACCCCAGTTGTGTATCAATGATGGGGTAAGCCATTTATACTTAATGTTAAGAAATTATGTTTTGTTTTCAATTTTACAAGTTCTATTTTTATTGACTCAATGAGAGCTTGATAAGAGCTCGATGGGGGGTTCCCTAGATTGATATGGCTCGATAGTGGCTTGATGGGGTGTTAAACTAAGGCTGTTGTTTACTGTTTGAGATTAGCTCGATGGAGCTCGATAGTAGATTGATAGGGGGTTAAACTAGTGTTGTTATTTACTATTTGAGATTAGCTTGATGTGAGCTCGATGAAGCTCAATAGTAGATCTATGGGGGTGTTGAACTAGGGCTGAGGCTGACTATTTGAGATTAGCTCGATGGGAACTCGATGGAGCTCGATAATAGGTCGATGGGGAAGTTGTAGGGTTATTGTTTACTGTCTGAGAATAGCTCGATATGAGCTCAATGGGGCTCAATATGGACTCGATGAGCTCGATGTTTAGTTCAATATAAGCTCGATAGTGCTCGATTATAACTCAATTTATTAATTTATGCACTATTTTTTAGCCATCTATGATGGTCTTTGCTAACTTTTTATACCGTACTCTCTTTGTAGCATATTGATGCGACACAACACATGCTTCGTATGCATCGCAAGTATTTTCCCAACACATATCGTCAAAATGCTGTTGTGATGAACATTTATTTCTCACAAGTGATACCTGCCCAATATGATCAGTACAAGAAAATTGCGACAAAACAATGTACACGTGGGATTCTGACATTATGTCCATGTTGACCGGCATCGAGCAGCAATTTCTGGTATCTTAGGGAGGAGTTGAGGTTGTATATTGGTGCCAGAACTATGAATAACAACATCGGTTTGCCATCGAGGCTTCTATTTCTAGTTGGACTCTCACTGTTTATGATTCAGACATCTCGGTGATTAGTGACGCAAAGATGGACGAAATTATAAATCCATGGTGCTTTTTGCTTCCTTCTCCATTGATGCAGAGTAAATTGTTCACTGATAGCTTGATGTTGAAGATTCCTACAGTAGGAAAGAGGCCACATCAGTTCACATGGCATCGCAAACAGAAACATGAGCTCACTCAGTCAAAGAGAAGGTAACAAACATCATCTTTATACTATATTTGTTTCTAAGTAAAATTGTAGTATTGTACACTTAATGTTTATACTTTTTTTTAATAGTGGGGATTGTGGTGTGTATACTGTCAAGCATATTGAGCATCTCATGGTCGGCCTTCCATTGGAAACTATCTGCAATGAAAATATAGAGGTGTTCAGGAACAAGTGGACCACAAACTTGTGGTATCAAAATTTGTTACTTTGGTGATTGTATATTTACAGGGAATTTACATGTGCAGTTTTTTGTTTTTTGTTCAATTCCCTATATTGTTATATCGAACATTATCAAACTAATATCGAGCTATATCAAATTGTTATCGAACTACTATCGAGCTTTAATCGAGGAATATCATATTCATATCCATTATCTAGCTGTTATCGAACTAATATTGAACCATTATCGAACTACTATCGAGTTATATCGAACCATTATCAAACTAATATCGAGCTAAGATTTGAAGTCAGTTTAGAAGCTAACAACCATATTATCGAGTTCATATCGAACTACTATCGAGTTAACATTGAGTTCATGTTGAGCTCATCGAGTTTGCATCAAGCTTAACATAATTTTTAAGAAAATAAAAGAAAAAAGAAGGGAAAAAAAAGCTAGGTTATTAATACAACAAGTCCAAATGGGAAAAAAAGTTTATAGCCTAGCTTTGCATGTAGCCCTGTTGTGGCCAAGACCACCACACATACTACACTTGCGCTCTTTGCAAATGATTTTTCCATTCAATGGAGTGCGGTTTTTCTTCCTTCTTCCCACCTTTTTCTTCTTCGGTCGACCAACTGGTTGTTTCTCAACGGGAACCCCAACTTGCATTTTCTCTATGCTCTCGAGAACTTCACAATCATCCTCGTTTCCAGTTGGGTAAATTGTTTCATTGTAAGACTCCCTCCACATCTTAGTAGTGTAATATGAGGAACACGGTGTGTAAATTTTGACACCACGCAGGATGGCTGCAACCACACCATGAACACAAGGCTAACCCATTATTTAAAACATTCCATAGGAGCATGGTTTGGTCATCAAATTCACCTCACCATCACCTTCTGGGTCTACCACATGAAATTTGAATTGTCCAAGAGGATGGACTTTCAAGTACCTTGCATCATCCGCAATGCCTGAGACATCTTTCTCATATATTGTTGCTAATTTAGACGTGCACTTCTCTACCTCCTCACGACGTGCAGCAAACCATGACTGAATTGTGAAACGAATGAATTCCACAAAAGTAGTGACTAGGAAGGTTCTTGCATCTCTGGTTTTGTTGTTGAAACTTTCAATGTAGTTGCTTGTCATTACATTGCATCAATTCCTAGGAAACTAAGCACGAGTCCACTTATCGAAGTCAATACCCTCGAGATATTGAGCTATGGCAGGATCCATTTGTTTTATATTGTTGAAGAACATGTAAAATTTTGACTTCCGAAATGCATATGCCGCATTCCACATCTCCTTATGACAATGATCAGTCTTGAACTTAGCAATTACATTCATACTTATGTGATGGCAGCATGCACCGTGATATGCATTACGGAAGACCAACTCAAGAGCATGAATAATGCTAGCATGCCTGTCTGATACAAAAGCCAGATCATCAACAACTCCAATGGCTTCCTTCAATTTCATTGTAACGCCCCAAACTCCAGAGACCATTACGGTGTGCCTTGTAAACAGTGCTAAACTCGCCAATCGAGTCATTTGGCTAAAAACGTGATCTAGGTATGATTAGCGATTTAGGGGTTAAACATTTTGGTTAAGATGTAACGTTTCACTAGAACGTTTAGTATATACATTGGGATCCCGAAAATAAAGTTTCAGAGTTTATTACAGAAAATATTTACAACAGGCCGTTCTAAGCGGCAAAACAGGGTTCAACCCTAGTTCCACTTTAAACCTCGGCCGTGGCGGACGAGCAGCTGCATATGTACACATCATCACCTAAGCTCTCCAACTCAAGGATGGTCTAGCTTCCTCTTGCCTTTACCTGCACCACGTAGCACCCGTGAGCCAAAGCCCAGCAAGAAAACACAATAAAGCGTGACATAGTCTCAACAACGATCATAATAACCATTCAGGACTATCAGTCCAAGCAAATAGGTGACAATAGCCAAAAGTCACAATAATGAGCATCGCTCCTTCTATCCATGTGACGATAGGGTCACCAGGGCTCAACTGACAAGTGATCCTTTCATAAGTTTGATTAGGACAGGTGCATGGTGAATGGTCACCAACATAACCTTCCTCCTGACCCTAGAGTCGTGCTATGGACAGCGTCCCTTGGCCATGTGACAAACAGTCACCGGGGTCATATACCTTGGCCATAAACATCTGGTCATAGACCAGGCAAGCGCTTATAGTTCTCATTGACCTTCCGGTCGGTCCAGTATTAATACCCCATATGAGTCATTCAATGCCGACCTCGATTGGATCCAATCTTTACTTAGTCCGGCGTTTACAACGCACTGCCACTTCTGACCCTTGGGTCGGTAAAACACGACCAGTGCTCAGCCCGTGGTGAACTTAACTAATAAGTCACAGCTTCACAGACGGATCTGATACCATTGTCGATTCTGACTAATAAGTCAGCGCCATACACAGGTAAGCCATGCCACCAAACATATATCACATGTCCAATATCCATAGACAAGGTATTTAGCATGCTTACTAAACAGATGCCAGTACAATTAGGACCATATACAACCACAGAGGCTCAAGCTCTGAACAGTATCATACCCAGTATACAAAGCATATCCTAACCACATGTTTCTCAAGCATCATATGCAATATATCCAGCAAGCCAACATGCACCAATAACAGCTATGCATGTCACGTTTAATAGTCAACCAACATGCATCAAGAATAGCCATGCATGTCACACATAATAATCAACCGACATGCGTCAATAATAACCACGCGTGTCATACTCAATAATCAACCAACATGCATCATAATAGCCATGCATGTCACATATACACAGGGTGCAGTTTTCTTACCTCAAAGTCGAGCTAGAACGATTAAAGGAACAACCCTTGAGAACGATCAACTTTTAGTCCTTTAGCGGTCACCTAGTCATAACCAAATATAATCTCCAATTAATGAAAATCACCAAAGATAGGGTCTTAACCTAAACCCCACTCCCGGGACCTCGAAACATGCCCACACGGTGAGTAGATTCGATCCCGGGCCTTAAGGATTGAAACCCCAAGCCAAAAGCCCTTAAAAACACCCAAAACAGGGTTCTGAAGGAACAGGGAGCGCTACAGCGCTGCCCTTCTAGCGCCCCAGAGCTCAAAACAGAATCACAACCGTCCTACTGAAACCCTGTGTAGCGCTATAGCGCCCTTTGATGGGCGCTGTAGCGCTACCCCCAGACAGCACCACCCCTGAAACTTCCTTCTTCGATTTCCTCAATTCTAACTCGATTCCAAAGCTTCCAAATCCCATTTTTGGTGCAAAATGAACCCAAAAACCATCCCCACATGTCCTAGGGACCACAACCCCAAGAACCCTAGCCAAAACTCCAACCAATTCCCAAGTTTCCAACCCAAAAACCAGTTGGAACTTAACTAAGAAAACAGAGCAAAACCAAGAGTTCTAGTGGCTAGAAACTCACCTTAATCTTGACAACACACCCTCTTCAATGGTGGAGCATAATCCTAGCTTGGCTAAGCTTGGTTCCTTGGCTCGATTCCTCAAACTTGAGCTCGAAAATCCAAAGAGAAAAGAGGAAGAAAATCTATCGGGAGAGAAGGAGGAGAGACTCTATTTTTGTTACTCTTTTACAGCCTTAATGGCTGATATATATCTCTTAGGGTAAAAAGACCTAAATACCCTTAGGTCTAAAATGAAACCTTAGCAGCCACCAAGGGCAAAACTGTCCTTTCACACCTATTTCATTAATCACAATTAACATCCTCCAATTCCCGCTATTCCCAATATTCTCAAACACCAATAAGCCATATCCCATTACCCTTTAATTCCCGGTAATGCTCTAACCATTAAATTCACCCCGAGACTCACCCCGAGCCCCGGACTTAAACCCGTTATGACTAGACCGAACACTTACATCTCATGATCGTCTCATGTCGATAGCTCGAACCAATCCACCTTATAATGTGGCTATATTAATTAATCACAATCATGCACCCAAGATACACAATTACGCCCATAGTGGCCAAATTACCAAAATACCCTCACAATAATAAATTATCCCATACGCATGCACTCACCGTCTTATAATAACATAATTAACGTAAATATGCATATAATCATGAAATACTATAATAAATCAATTATGGCCCTCCCGGCCTCCTAATCAAGTTCCTAAACCTTATTAGGAAATTTGGGGCACTACATTCATCATGAAATACTTCCAAGAATTATGATTCTCACTGTCAACAATCGCGAACGTAATTGGATAAATGTGGTTATTTGCATCCAATGCAACAACACACAACATGTGACCACTATACCTTGACTTCAAGAAAGTGTCGTCCACACATATAACATGACGACATGATGTAAATCCCCTTTTACAAACTCCAAGTGAGAAGAAACAATAAAGAAAGCAACCGTCCTCTGTGAGAAAATCAGTTATTGTACCTGGATTCTTTTGTTGCAGCATGTACAAGTAAGAAGGTAACTTGGAGTACGATTCTTCAGGTGTCCCCCTGACATAATCGAGTGCCTTCTCTCTGCATTTGCAATCCTTCATATAACTCATATCGATCCCAAAATTATTCTTCATATCCTCATTTATGTTGTTTTCGGGTAGCTAGTGCCGTCAATAGCATATTTGTTCTTGATAAGGTGCCCAATGACCCAAGGTGCTGCTTGACGGTGGTCTTTCTGTCGTAATTTTAGTGAGCAAGTATGTACACTATTATAAACAGTGATCTCAAAAATCTCCGATTGCGCTACTTTTTTCCCCCTTATTCTCCAACCACAATCAGGATCCTTGCAGGTGATATACAACACATCAGTACCAGACTTCTTAACCATAAACTCAAAATTATTCTTCATTGCGAAGAGAGCTGCTTTGGTTTTCAATTCCATCTTGTTCTCAAAAGTCTTCCCGAGGTGTAGTTCTCCCAACGGTACACCGGATGAGGGTGTTTCAGATCGACTAGAAGCCATGATATCTTCTTTTGTAAACATGGGAGCACTCCATCTTCTGCGATTTTCTATTGAACATATTGGAATGTTCCCTGTATTGTTATATTCTGTTCCACCAGGAAGACTAGAGCTGGTGCCAGGTGTTCGACGTCCTTGACTTAGTGGGTTCATTTGTGCAATAGGACGTACCGACTGTTCTTGTACTTGTTCGACTTGCAAATCATCAGACATGTCAATCGGCACTTCTGCACTATAATATGCCTCTAAATTATATCCTAAGCCCTCATTATATTAAGCTACTAGATCGTCATTCACATAGGGGTTGTATTCGTACTGGTTGTCCCTCTGGTCACCAATAGGACCTCCTAAAGTACCGGCTGCTCCCTCAGGTCCGGGAGTGGAATATGGATGTGCAATGATAATCCTCCTAATAGGAGTGACACACAAGGCTAACCTTTCTTTAGATGTTACTCCTAAGAATGCACGGACACCAAGATCACTTTCAACATGAACGGGTGTAAACGGTTGGTTGCTGTAATGCCCCAAAATCCATAATGCGGTTTAATGGTTGGATTAGTAGGCCGGGAGGGCCATAATTGATTTATTATGCCATTAAACTATTATATGCATGTTTATGTGAATTATATTATAATATGATGTTAAATGCATGCATGTGGGTCCACATTTTATCACAAGGGCATTTTTGTAATTTGGCCCGTTGAGGGCGTAATTGTATATTTGTATGCATGTCGGTGATCTATTGTTGAGACCACATTATAATGTAGATTTGTTCGAGCTATTCGGCATGAGACGATCTTTGAGTGAAAATTAGCGGTTTAGTCATAACATGATTAAGTTCGGGGCTCGGGGTGAGTCTCGGGGTAATTTGACGATTATAGCGTTGCCGGGAATTAAAGGGTAACGGGATATGAATTATTGGTATTTGAGAATATCGAGAATAACGTGAATTGGAGGGTGTTAATTATGATTAACGAAATAGGCAGGAAATGACAATTTTACCCGTGGGAGCCTTTAGAAAATTTTATTTGACCTAGGGGCAATTTAGTCTTTTCACCCCTATGATATGTTTAAGCCATTGAAGGTTGTGGAAGGTTAGCAAAATAGAGTATCAAAGTTTCTCTCCCGTACATCTTTTCTTAGAGCCGTTACTAAGTGAGTTTAAAAACGTGCTTTTAACTCGCTAATCGAGGTTTTTGGTCAAATAGTGTAATTAAGCCATAAACAAAGGAAAAACTTTAGAAATAATAATTTCCATAGAAAATTGTAAAAAGTTTGACACCTGGGATCCCAAAATACAATTTAGAAATATTTACAACATATAAATTGAACCAAGTCGACTAAACGACAAAATCTAAGTTTATTTACAACCATCTCCCAAAAATCCTCTGGCTGTGGCAGCCAAGCTGGCCCAACATGTACACGCCGCCTCACGCCTGCTACACTCATGGATGGCTGGCCTTCTCTTTACCCTTACCTGCACCACAGAGCATCTGTGAGCCGAAGCCCAGCAAGAAAACCCACAAACAGATAACATATGCTACACATATATCAAACATATAAACAGGCCACCAATGGGCTAAACACATACGGCCTAGCCGTCCCAGGCGTTTACCAAGCCCTGGGTTCGCGGACCACGCCATGAGGATATCCCAGGTATTAGGGACTTGCCCTAGCAACTCACACTCCACGTGCTCAACGCTGCTCCTGGCCCCTTGCCGTACTCGGCCTTGCACTCAACGCGCCTAACGTCGTTCCCGGCCCTTTGTCGTTTCCGGCCTACACCGTTCCCGGCTCTTGCCGAGCATTCACATAACAGCATTCATAGCATAGCAAGAAAATACAGAATTCTAGCAAATTCAGTTAAAGGGCTACGCCCTGCAGTTCAAACACAATGGGCTCCACCCTGCATACCAGCTCTATTCAAACACACTGGGCTCAGCCCTGCATACAAGCTCTATGGGAACAAGGGTTTTCTTACCTGAGTCCCGAGCTCTCCGAGCACCGATGTCCCGAGCACAGTCCTCTAACTTGAGCCTCTCCGAAACCCTAGTCACAACACGTTAACAATATCCATCCATAAAGTTCTAATCCAATAAATAACTTTGAGCCATAACCCTAACCTCCGGGACCTTGAATTCTATCAATCCGGGTGATAAAATCCATCCCAAGCCTTAACCATTGAGTTCCCAAGCCTAAACTCCCTTAAAAACACAAACTGGCACTAAGAGTCACGGCCCCATCCACAAGCACCACGGCTAACCTCAAAACAGAGGCTAGCTTCCCACTGTCACCCACACGAGCCGCGGCGCGCCCCTCCTAGGGCCGCGGCTCTCACCTCCGAACCCAGAATTTTCCATCACCTTTCCTGCAATTTCCTCAAGCTAGCTCACTCAAAGCTTATCTAACAAACCCAGATTATTAGCACATACTTTCCAGCTCAATATCAACATCAAAACCCAACAGAATCTGCTCCAAAACTCAGCTAGAATTCCCAAAAACAGATCAAATTCTACCCACATGCATAACCCAAAAACACAACTGAAATCCCAAAAAAATCTCCATAATTAGAGCTTACCTTTATTGAACTCAATCTCTAAAGTTGATCCTCAATCCTCAAGCTTCAAGCTACTAAGTTTTCTCAACCAAATTCCTTGCTTAAGTTAGCTTACACCAGAATTTCCCTTTGATAAGCCTTAGAGAAAGAGTAGAGAAGAAAAGAGTGGTGAGAAGCTATCGTTAGTTGAATAGAGGAGTATAGGTCGGTTTCCCAAAGTTTTTAAGTAATTCCTTCCCTTTTGTTTTACTTAACTTAAGTCTAAAGGGTTACCTCAAGGCTCGGGGTACCAAAACGTCCCCGAGGGCAAAATGGTAAATTTCCCCAATATTCCCTCCTAAACATTCTATCCTTAAATATATCTCCAAATATTTATTTTCATGCCCCGATAACCCCATAACACACCTAGTACCCAAATTACCCCTCGACTTGCCCCGAGTCCGAATCTCAACCCTGTTGTGACTTTCTGACTATCCGCTCCCCAAGACTGTCTCGGATCGTGCTGCTCAGACATATCACATATGTATCGCATTTATCACGTTTATGCCCCTAATATCCAGACGGGGCCCACATGCACATTTAACTCAACTAAACATGCATCATTATCATATATTCACACATTAACATATTTAAGCATTTATTGTCCTCTAGGCACACTAATCAAGGCCCTAAGCCCGATTAGAAAATTTGGGTCGTTACAACTATCCCCTCCTTTAAGAAATTTCATCCTCGAAATTACCTGAACAACTCGGGGTACTGCTCCTTCATCTTGACTCAAGTTCCCACGTCGCCTCCTCAACCTTGCTATTTCTCCACAACACTTTCACCAAGGCGATGGTCTTGCTCCGCAAGACTTTATCTTTTCGATCAAGAATCTGAACTGGCTTCTCCTCATAGGACAAATCCTGATCAAGCTCCAGATTCTCAAAACTTAGAACATGCGTTGAATCTGACATATGCTTCCGGAGCATGGATACATGGAAAACATCGTGAACCCCTGATAAAGCTGGAGGCATTGCTAATCTGTAAGCTACCTCTCCAACCCGTTCCAGAATCTCGAAGGGGCCAACAAACCTAGGGCTCAACTTGCCCCTAACACCAAACCGTTTCACACCCCTCATGGGTGAAACCCTAAGGAACACATGATCACCAACCTGAAATTCCACACTCCTACGCTTCAGGTCTGAATAACTTTTCTGTCGACTCTGGGAGACGAGCATACGCGCTCTAATCTTCTCAATCGCCTCATTGGTCCTCTGAACCATCTCTGGACCCAGATACCTCCTCTCACCTGTCTCATCCCAATGAATAGGCGATCGACACTTCCTCCCATAAAGCATCTCGTACGGAGCCACTCTGATTGTCGCCTGAAAACTGTTGTTGTACGAGAACTCGATCAAAGGGAGATACTTACTCCATGATCCCCCAAAATCAAGCACACAGGCTCGCAGCATATCCTCCAATATCTGAATCGTCCTCTCAGACTGCCCATCCGTCTGAGGATGGTAAGTGGTACTAAACCGTAACTGCGTGCCCATAGCCTTTTGCAGACTCTCCCAAAACTTGGAAGTGAAGGTGGGGTCTTTGTCGGATACTATCGACCTCGGAGTCCCATGAAGTCGAACAATCTCCTTCACATACAACTCAGCATTCTGTTCCACAGTATAAGTTGTCCTAACAGGCAAAAAGTGGGCGGACTTGGTATACCTATCCACAATCACCCACACCGAGTCATGTTGTCCTACAGTTCTCGGTAAACCAACCACAAAGTCCTTAGTAATATCTTCCCACTTCCATTCTGGAATCCCCAGAGGCTGCAACAACCCTGCTGGCCTCTGGTGCTTAGCCTTAACCTGCTAGCAAGTTAAGCACTTGGCTACATAATCCACCACATCCCTCTTCATGCCCGACCACCAATACAGAGCTCCCAAGTCCTGATACATCTTCGTCGTACCCGGGTGCAAAGAATAGGGGGTGGTATGCGATTCATCTAAGATCTCTCGCCGGATATCAGAATCCATCGGAACATAGATCCGACCCTTGTACTTCAGTAACCCCATCTCCGAAATAGAAAAGTCCCTTGTCGCTCCGACTAAGGCACTCTCTCTATGACCTCTCAACTGAGAATCTTTCCCTTGTGCTTCCTTGATCCTCTCAAGGAGTGTAGACTAAAGAGTGATGTTGGCCAACTGTCCAACCACCAACTCTATACCTGCTCTGGTCATCTCCTCAACTAACTTGTCAGATATCTGCCTCGAACTAAACAACTGTCCTGGGCCTTTCCGACTCAATGCATCAGCCACTACATTAGCCTTCCCAGGATGGTATAGGATATCACAATCATAATCCTTAACCAACTCCAACCACCACCTCAGGCGCATATTCAGGTCCTTCTGAGTAAAGAAATACTTTAGGCTCTTATGGTCGGTGTAAATCTCGCACCTCTCACCATAAAGATAATGCCTCCAAATCTTAAGTGCAAACACCACCGCTACCAACTCCAGGTCATGCGTAGGATATCTCTGCTCATATTCCTTTAACTATCTCGATACATAGGATATCACCTTACCAGCTTGCATCAACACGCACCCCAAACCCTGCCTAGATGCATCACAGTAGACCACAAACTTTTCATTCTCTATCGGCAAGCTTAACACTGGCGCAGTGATCAATCGCCGCTTCAACTCCTTAAAACTGTTCTCACATCTATCTGTCCAGACATACCTTGTCTTTTTCTTTGTCAGTTCTGTCAATGGCGTAGCTATCCTGGAGAACCCCTCTACAAACCGCCAGTAATACCTTGCCAAACCCAGAAAGCTTCTCACTTCAGGAACATTGCTCGGTCTAGGCCAATCTCTGACCGCCTCAATCTTACTTGGGTCAACCAGAATCCCCTCCTTATTGACAATATGGCCCAGAAATGTAACTTGTGGAAACTAGAACTCACACTTACTGAACTTAGCATATAACTTATTGTTGATGCTCAAAATCTCATCAAGGGAAAACACGCAGTTTACAAGGTGTGGATGCTAAGATGTCATGGCCTTGCACGGCCCCGCTCAGATGCTTAGGCGCGAGGCGACATGGCCTCGCTTGGCCTCGCGAGTTGCCTAGGCCAAGCCTCCCAAGTGGCCTCGCGAGAAGGTCTCGGCCACACCACCAAAGTGGCCTCGCGAGATGCCTAGGCCACGCCACCCAAAGGGCCTCGCGAGATGCCTAGGCCACACCTCCCAAGTGGCCTCGCGAGATGCGTCCATAGTTTCGCCCATGGCCTCGCCCATGGCCTCGCCCATGGCCTCGCCCATGGTCCTGTGCACATGGCCTTGGAGGCGAGAATACTCACAAGGGGCACGGTACATGCATGAGTATGTAATGTGCCTACAAACCTAAAGAAGTCAGAGTACGGATATAGTACCCCTACCAGACAAGTAGTGGGAACGCCAGGAGTGGGTATGCAAGGATAGGAGTTATGGTCCGTACGTGTACGGCCATAGGTCAGAGCCGACACCACTACCCCCTGCGCCACTACGCCTGCCACCACGCGTTAGACATGGGTACCGACAAGTAGTGGAGACATCTTCCTGACACCTGCTTCTGTACAGGATGTATGACCACAACCTCTGAAGCCACTCCTCTGACACAGTACGTATGTACCACTTGGTCCCCTGGACCACTATGTATCTAAGGCCATTAGAGCCTACTATAAAATGAACCCTAAGACCACCTGAAAGGGGGTTGGAAATTTTACTATAGCAGAACCTGAAGTGTGAATGAAAGATTGATTTCTCCATTATTGTGCCATCATTGTTCTCGAGTTTTTGTTCAAGTTTTTACTGTTTTCTAATCAGCAGTCTTGATTTGATAATTGTTTCCAACTTAACTTCGTTGACGAGTTCTCACCGTCAACAGTTTGGCGCCGTCTGTGGGAACGTAAGCACCAAGCTACTGTTCTGCCATTACTTCCGGCAAGGAGAAATGCCAAGACGTTCGAAGCGACTCAGGGAGCCTCAAGAAGTGGAGGTCCACCTTACCGGAGTCCAGCTGAAGGCCTCCATGAAGGATCCACCTCCACCCCGGGACGTAGATCCCCCAAGGGACCCTGAGGTTCATGAGAATGACAAGGAGGCCTCGTCACCGGCCATCCCACACGGTGAAAGTCCTCCAAGGACAACTACTGCACCACCCGGGAATGCCAATGAGTTCCCTCCTCCCAAACCACCACAAGTACCGAACTCCGGCCGGCAAGACCCGGGCCCCTCGACGCGTAGACACGATAAGCAACCCCGGGTCCATTCCGTGAGCTCGAGTTCCAAATCTCGTTTCTATGAAGAGGAGATTCGTGAACTGCACCGTAAAAACCAAAGACTAGAGACTACCCTAGAGAACATGCAGGAGGTGCTGAATGGCCTGTTGCAAGGTAAGTCGAACATGACCCTGCCCCAGAGGAAAGAGAAGGGTCGGGAAACCACTGTCCCAGTAGACGACGGGAGGACCAGACACTCCACCAGTAACACCCCCAGGGAGAAGCCGCAGGAGCGTCCCGGACCGTCGAGGCCACCCCAGGGGCCAAGGCAAGGGAACAATGGTGGCTCTCACAACGACATCGAGGTCACCTCAAGGAGGACGCCCGCAGATCTACGAGAGGAGCTCAACAAGAAGAGGGCGGATAAGAGGACTACCCCTCCTACTGTCCCTCGGGACGGCGATGGAAAGGAAGGTGTCGACCCGTCCATGTTGAGAGACTCCCTGAGGAAGAAGAGGCAAGACCTCGATATAGAGATGAAGAGCCTGCGGAGTAAGATTGTTACCGCGTCTGGAGGGCAAAGCCTTGAGGAGGAGTTCGACTATGAATCACCCTTCACCAAAGAGATCCAAGCCATCCGACTCCCAGCCAACTTCAAGGAGCCTCATATGACCCCGTATGAAGGAAGCACCGACCCCAAGTACCACCTAGACACATTCAATGACTTGATGAAATTAAGAGGGATAAGTAGCGGGGCTAGATGCCACTGTTTCGCAGTCACGCTGAAAGGACCCGCATACAAATGGTTTAAGAGACTTCGGCCGGGATCCGTCAGGTCTTGGCAACAGTTTTCAGATGAGTTTCTCCAACAACATCATGCCGTGCGTGATTATACTATGCCGGGCACCAGCCTCGCCAATGTAAAACCAGGCGAAAATGAGAGTCTAAAAAGCTACATTCACAGGTTCAACATGGAAGCAGCCAAAGTGGGGAGCTTGACCCGCAGAGAGTTAAAAATGGCCATTACCGCTGGAGTGCTCCCAGGAAGCAAGTTGTGGGACAACATGTTGAAGAGGGAAGTCGCCGACTTAGAAGACTTCTATGAGAGAGCGCAGAAGTACATCCGCGTGGAGGATGGCCATGCAAACCTGAAGGTGGGAAAGGAGGAGCCCCCCGCGAAGCCCCCAACTAATGACGGGTCGAATGTAGCAAAGAAGAAAAGGGCATACGATGGATCAAGAGATGACCACCAGAGGAAAACCCAACATGGGAATGATCGCAGGCAAGCGGCTTACACTTACTACACAGACCTCACAGACACCAGGGAGCACATTTACCTCACCAATGAAGATCGAGTTCCTTTCAAAAGACCCCCACCAATGAGAAAGGACCGGTCCAAGAGAGACCCTGGTAAATACTGTCAGTACCACAAGGATACCGGTCACCCCACGACAGAGTGTATCCATTTGAAGGAAGAAATTGAGGAATTCATTCGCAGGGGACATTTGGACAAGTATGTGCGCAAGGATAACCAGAGGCCGGAAGGAGGAGTGCCCACCTCACGGGCACGTGAGATGGCCCCGGAAGTGCAGGGGGAGGTTAGGACCATCTTTGGAGGACCAGGATTCGGAGGCGATTCTAGGAAAGGGCGAGACAGGTATGCCAGGGAGGCCCGGCAAAGTCCACCACATTGCGTTTTAAGTTTGGAGCAACGCCCCCCGAAGAGCTTCAAGGGCGAGAATCACTCAATAACTTTCACTGAAGAAGATGCGCAGGGGGTGCACTTTCCTCATAATGACCCCCTGGTGCTAACCGCCCAGCTAGCTAATATGAGGGTACATCGGGTCATGGTGGATAACGGGAGCTCTGTGGACATCTTGTATCGACAGGCGCTGGAAAGGATGGGGTTGAGCCTCCGTCACCTAAAGCCTTGCACCACGACTTTGTATGGGTTTACGGGAGATTCGATGCGACCCTTGGGGACGATCGAATTAACCCTCACCATGGGGGAGCAACCCAGGCAAGCCACCATAATGGCCAACTTCGTCGTGGTAGAATGCACCTCAGCCTTCAACGTGGTGTTAGGGAGACCCTCTCTGAGAGAATTGAAGGCAATAACTTCTGTATATCACCTGGCCATGAAATTCCCCACCCCTGGGGGAGTAGCATGTGTGAGAGGGGAGCAAAAGGAAGCGAGGGAATGCTATAACATGTCCCTCCGCGCAGCCACCAAACCGTCCGTGCTAATGGCGATGGCTGTGCATGAAGGAGCGACCTGCACAAGTTAGACCCGCACAAGATTGGACCCGCAGGTTACGGAGCCTCTCGAGAAGTGCAACCAGCAAGACTTCGGCTCTTAGTGCCAAAAGAACCTATGTTTAGCTTGTTCTTCGTTATGTTAGCTTAAGTAAGAATCAAAGAGACTACCCTAGGTAGCCTCCTAGTTATATGTAACCTTTTTCTTTTTTATTTACAAAGTTATATGTAAACCGCGTGCTATAAATGAAACCGTTTTCTACTTCCCGTGTTTACTTTCTTCGCTGCACAAGCATCAGCCAAAGTGCCTGCCGAAATAAATTTCACCAAGCGCTTGGGGGGCAGGATAGGAGGCAATAACATGCAGCTAGCAAGGGGAACCTAAAAAAGGCCCTCTAACGGAAGATCTTAGAAAGGACCCCTCGCCCTCCTAAAAAGGAGACTTCTAAAAAAGAGGCTCCTAAAAAAGACCCTTTAATAAGGGATCTTAAAAAGGGCCCTCAATTAGGAGTAACCTAAAAACGACCCCCTATCAGGAGGATCCTAAAAAGGGCCCTCCATCAAGAGGAAGTGGCCCGTGGAGACGAAGCAAGCAACAAGCAGGAGAATCCAAAGAAGGACCCCTTGCACCAGGATCCTAAAAAGGATCCTATGCACCAGGAGGATCCTAAAAAGGGCCCTCCATCAGGAGGACCCAAGAGGGACCATGGCCATAAAAAGGACCGTTTAATGGGAGGTCCTAGAAGGACCCCTTATATCGAGGCCCTAGGCGAAGTCCCTAAACACAGGAAACAGTAAAAAGACCTTGCAAGGCGTCCCCTGGGTTTACAAGGATTAACTACCCTTGTGAACATCAAGGAGGCCAAAAGGCCTTACAAAAAAAAAAATTTATATATATAGTGACAACACTAATAAGTCTAGAGCGGCCACCAAGCCGTCTAGCCAAAAAGGGTCCTAAAAGAGACCCTTGCAGAAATAGTACTATGCATAATGACGAGAGGGACGCTTCTCGCAAAGAAATAATAAGCGCGCGCAAGAAAAACATAAAAGGATAACTAAGACCCAAGGGGTCAAAATATCCTTATGAAAGCAACCAAGAGGCACCAAAAGAGGTCCCAGTGAACCCTTTCACATGGGCTCCAAAGGACCTCTAGCCTGATCGATAAAAGAGGGGAACCAACTAAACCCCTTCACACAGGCTTAAAAGGGCCTCAAATGCAATAGAACAAGAAATAAACAAGCAACATATGTATTTATACATTAAAAGAAAAAGGGAGTTCTTGAGACAATACAAGAGTTACCAAAAGAGAAGTAATACTAATAATGAAGTAAGGTGCAAATATTAAGCCATGCATGAAGGCCTATGTATAAGAACCAAGATGAATAGTCTACAAGAGCACCTAAAGGTCCTCTCCTAGACTAGGGGGGTAAGTGTTGATGCTCAAAATCTCATCAAGGGAAAACACGCAGTTTACAAGGTGTGGATGCTAAGATGTCATGGCCTTGCACGGCCCCGCTCAGATGCTTAGGCGCGAGGCGACATGGCTTCGCTTGGCCTCGCGAGTTGCCTAGGCCAAGCCTCCCAAGTGGCCTCGCGAGAAGGTCTCGGCCACACCACCAAAGTGGCCTCGCGAGATGCCTAGGCCACGCCACCCAAAGGGCCTCGCGAGATGCCTAGGCCACACCTCCCAAGTGGCCTCGCGAGATGCGTCCATAGTTTCGCCCATGGCCTCGCCCATGGTCCCGTGCACATGGCCTTGGAGGCGAGAATACTCACAAGGGGCACGGTACATGCATGAGTATGGAATGTGCCTACAAACCTAAAGAAGTCAGAGTACGGATATAGTACACCTACCAGACAAGTAGTGGGAACGCCAGGAGTGGGTATGCAAGGATAGGAGTTATGGTCCGTACGTGTACGGCCATAGGTCAGAGCCGACACCACTACCCCCTGCGCCACTACGCCTGCCACCACGCGTTAGACATGGGTATCGACAAGTAGTGGAGACATCCTCCTGACACCTGCTTCTGTACGGGATGTACGACCACAACCTCTGAAGCCACTCCTCTGACACAGTACGTATGTACCACTTGGTCCCCTGGACCACTATGTATCTAAGGCCATTAGAGCCTACTATAAAATGAACCCTAAGACCACCTGAAAGGGGGTTGGAAATTTTACTGTAGCAGAACCTGAAGTGTGAATGAAAGATTGATTTCTCCATTATTGTGCCATCATTGTTCTCGAGTTTTTGTTCAAGTTTTTACTGTTTTCTAATCAGCAGTCTTGATTTGATAATTGTTTCCAACTTAACTTCGTTGACGAGTTCTCACCGTCAACACTTATGCTCGCTCAACTGCTGTAAAACCAACCGCAGATGCTGCTCATGCTCTGCCTTTGACTGGGAGTACACTAGGATGTCGTCGATGAATACGATCACAAACTTGTCCAGATAATCCTTGAAAACCCTATTCATCATGTCCATGAAAGCTGCTGGGGCATTGGTTAATCCAAAGGACATAACCAGGAATTCATAATGTCCATACCTCGTTCGGAAAGCGGTCTTTGGTATGTCCTCCTCTTTAATCCTTAATTGATTGTAACTTGATCGGAGATCTATCTTGGAAAACACTGTTCTTCCTTGTAGCTGATCGAATAAATCGTCGATCCTAGGCAGTGGATACTTGTTCTTAATGGTTAACTTGTTCAGCTCCCTATAATCAATACACATCCTAAGGGACCCATCCTTCTTCTTAAAGAACAATACTGGAGCACCCCATGGCGAGAAACTCGGTCTGATGAACCCCAAATCAAGTAGCTCCTACAACTGAATCTTTAACTCCTTTAACTCTGCCGGAGCCATTCTATAAGGTGTCCTAGATACTGGCTCCGCTCCTGGTACCAATTCTATAACAAAATTGATCTCCCGCTGCGGCAACAACCCTGGCAGATCCGCTGGAAACAATTCTGGAAACTCACACACCAATCTAGTCTCACCCGGTCCAACTGACACCACTCTAGAGGTATCCACAACGCTCGCTAGGAATCCTATGCAACCTTCCTGCATCAGGTCCCTACCCTTAAGGCTGAAATCATTGGTACACGCGGTCCACCAGCTGACCCCACAAACACAAAGGGTACCTCCCCTTCTGGTTCAAAAGTCACCATTCTGCGCTTGCAGTCAATCGTTGCCCCATACTTGGATAGCCAATCCATTCCCAAAATCATGTCAAAATCATCCATCTCTAACTCAATCAGATCAACAAATAGTTCCCTACCATCTACCCCTACAGGCAATGCTCTAATCCACTTCCTAGAGACTACCAATTCTTTTGTTGGCAACAAAGTTCGAAATCCCCTAGCATACACACCACTAGGTCTACAAAGCTGATCTATCACTCTAGCAGATAAAAATGAATGGGTAGCCCCTGAATCAAACAATGCAGTATACAAAGAACCAGCACTAGAGATCTGACCTGTCACAACTGAGGGGCTGGCCTCCGCCCCAGTCTGTGTCAAAGTGAATACCCTGGTAGGAGCAAGACTGTCACTCTACTTCTGCTCCTCCTTCTTAACTTGAGGGAAATCCCTCTTCAGATGACTAGCACTCCCACAAACAAAGTAGGCCCTGATCCTGCACTCACCCTGGTGTCGACGCCTGCACCGTGGACACATTAGAAAACTCCTCCAGTTATCACTGCCACCCTGGCGGCCAGTGGAAGCACCCCGCGCCCTCCTGTCTGAACTGGGAGGAACAAAGGAATCTGGGGCCTTCCTCTTCTGCTCACTAGAAGCCCCACCACGACTGAACCCAACAAAAGGAGGCACTGTCCTCCTGGCATTGCGCCTAACAGCACTATCCTTCCAAATCTGATCTTCGGCCCTCTCAGCAGTAAGGGCCTTATCCACAACTTGGCCATAAGTAGTAGTCTCCGGATCCAAGGTAATATTCACATCGCGGGCGATCATAACATTCAATCCCCGCACGAACCTATCCCTTCTTGCCGCATCAGTTGGCACTAGATCTGGCGCAAACTTCGCCAATCTATCAAACTTTATAGCATACTCTGTCACTGTCGATCGATTCTGGGTTAGGTTGATAAACTCATCAACCTTCGCAGCTCGCACTGCCACTGTAATACTTTTTGTTAAACAAGTTTCTAAACTCTTCCCAGGTCATAACTGATACATCCCTTCTCTGAACCACCACATCCCACCAAATGCGGGTATCCTCTCTGAACATGTAGCTAGCACAGGCTACCCTCTCATTCCCTTGAACTTTCATAAAATCCAAAATTGAGGCAATCATATTCATCCACTGCTTTGCCTGTAGTGGGTCTGATCCACCCTCGAAGGTGGGAGGATGCTGCTTCCTGAACCTCTCATACAAAGGTTCCCACTTATTCTCCATAGCAGACTGCACTGGCACTGGCACTGCAACCTGCTGCACTGGCAGCCTAGTAACCTGAGGCGGGGCCTGCTGCCTTAACTGCCGCAACTCTTCCTCTGTTCGTTGTAGTCTTGCTTCCATCTCAGCAAACATTTATTGCCAATTCTGTGGGGCAGGTGGAGGGTCCTGACCCTGGTTGTCATCCTCGCCCCTACTGCCGCGGAGTCTAGCTGATTGTCAAGGCATCTCAACCAATATGCCTGCAACCAACGACACCGCTCATCAGGCATGATAACAACATCCAAAACCACCTCTCAAGCACATCAGTCATCCACAAATAATAACTCATATAACATATAACACACAACGGGCCATGCCCTAGCATCATGCATATGCTAACTCATTCATCATGCTCTATATAAAATAAGCAGGCAAATAGGGCATTCATACACTTATTCAAACATATTAGCCAATCTTACCAACCAACCTTGAGTTGAGCCTGTCACTGACAGCGTGTGTACATGTTCAGTCAATCTCCAGAACCAATAACCTTGGCTCGCTCTGATACCAAGTTGTAACGCCCTACTTCCTTAGAGCCATTACTAAGTGAGTTTAAAAACGTGCTTTTAACTCGCTAATCGAGGTTTTTGGTCAAATAGTGTAATTAAGCCATAAACAGAGGAAAAACTTTAGAAATAATAATTTCCATAGAAAATTGTAAAAAGTTTGACACCTGGGATCCCAAAATACAATTTAGAAATATTTACAACATATAAATTGAACCAAGTCGACTAAACGACAAAATCTAAGTTTATTTACAACCATCTCCCAAAAATCCTCTGGCTGTGGCAGCCAGGCTGGCCTAACATGTACACGCCGCCTCACGCCTGCTACACTCATGGATGGCTGGCCTTCTCTTTACCCTTACCTGCACCATAGAGCATCTGTGAGCCAAAGCCCAGCAAGAAAACCCACAAACAGATAACATATGCTACACATATATCAAACATATAAACAGGCCACCAATGGGCTAAATACATACGGCCTAGCCGTCCCAGGCGTTTACCAAGCCCTGGGTTTGTGGACCACGCCGTGAGGATATCCCAGGTATCCTTTTAGGGCCTCGCCCTAGTAACTCGCACTCCACGTGCTCAACGCTGCTCCTGGCCCCTTGCCATACTTGGCCTTGCACTCTACGCGCCTAATGCCGTTCCTGGCCCTTTGCCATTTCTGGCCTACACCGTTCCCGGCTCTTGCCAAGCATTCACATAATAACATTCATAGCATAGCAAGAAAATTCAGTTAAAGGGCTACGCCCCGCAGTTCAAACACAATGGGCTCCGCCCTGCATACCAGCTCTATTCAAACACACTGGACTCTACCCTGCATACAAGCTCTATGGGAACAAGGGTTTTCTTACCTGAGTCCCGAGCTCTCCGAGCACCGATGTCCCGAGCACAGTCCTCTAACTTGAGCCTCTCCGAAACCCTAGTCACAACACGTTAATAATATCCATCCATCAAGTTCGAATCCAATAAATAACTTTGAGCCATAACCCTAACCTCCGGGACCTTGAATTCTATCAATCCGGGTGATAAAATCCATCCCGAGCCTTAACCCTTGAGTTCCCAAGCCTAAACTCCCTTAAAAACAAAAACTGGCACTAAGAGCCGCGGCCCCATCCACAAGCATCGCGGCTAGCCTCAAAACAGAGGCTAGCTTCCCACTGTCACCCACACGGGCCGAGGCGCACGCACCAAGCACCGCGGCGCGCATGAACTCCTCGGCCTCCCTTGGCCGCGCGCGCACACGGGCCGCGGCGCGCCCCTCCTAGGGCCGTGGCCCTTACCTCCGAACCCAGAATTTTCCATCACCTTCCCTGCAATTTCCTCAAGCTAGCTCACTCAAAGCTTATCTAACAAACCCAGATTATTAGCACATACTTTACAGCTCAATATCAACATCAAAACCCAACAGAATCTGCTCCAAAACTCAGCTAGAATTCCCAAAATCAGATCAAGTTCTACACACATGCATAACCCAAAAACACAACTGAAATCCCAACAAAATCTCCATAATTAGAGCTTACCTTTATTGAATTCAATCTCTGAAGTTGATCCTCAATCCTCAAGCTTCAAGCTACTAAGTTTTCTCAGCCAAATTCCTTGCTTAAGTTAGCTTACACCAGAATTTCCCTTTGATAAGCCTTAGAGAAAGAGTAGAGAAGAAAAGAGTGGTGAGAAGCTATCGTTAGTTGAATAGAGGAGTATAGGTCGGTTTCCCAAAGTTTTTAAGTAATTCCTTCCCTTTTGTTTTACTTAACTTAAGTCTAAAGGGTTACCTCAAGGCTCGGGGTACGAAAACGTCCCTGAGGGCAAAATGGTAAATTTCCCCAATATTCCCTCCTAAACATTCTATCCTTAAATATATCTCCAAATATTTATTTTCATGCCCCAATAACCCCATAACACACCTAGTACCCAAATTACCCCTCGACTCGTCCCGAGTCCGAATCTCAACCCTGTTGTGACTTTCTGACTATTTGCTCCCCAGGACTGTCTCGGATCGTGCTGCTTAAACATATCACATATATATCGCATTTATCACGTTTATGCCTCTAATATCTAGACGGGGCCAACATGCACATTTAACTCAACTAAACATGCATCATTATCATATATTCACACATTAACATATTTAAGCATTTATTGCCCTCCAGGCACACTAATCAAGGCCCTAAGCCCGATTAGCAAATTCGGGTCGTTACACTTGCTCATCAGTCACTTATCCTGTTTAAGCTAGTGACTCGATCACTTATTTGTAATGGGTACGGAACCCAGATTAGTGACTTGTACAACTGTCACTCCCCTATTTAGGGCTATAAGTCCTAGATGATTATTATGATC
This sequence comes from Humulus lupulus, assembly GCF_963169125.1. Taxonomy (NCBI): domain Eukaryota; kingdom Viridiplantae; phylum Streptophyta; class Magnoliopsida; order Rosales; family Cannabaceae; genus Humulus; species Humulus lupulus. Next base: position 170,007,806 of record NC_084798.1, on the reverse strand, counting down.
ATCATTTGATATTATATACATGCAATATTGAGTTTTCTTGCTGGGCTTTGGCTCATGGGTGCTATGTGGTGCAGGTAAAGGGAAAGAGAAGCTCACCCAGCCTTGAGTGGAGAGCTTAGGTGGCGATGTGTACATATGCGGCCGCTTGACCACCACGGCCAAGGAGTTTCTCAGAGTAACTAGAGGTGAACCCTATTTTTGCCGCTTAGGTCGGCGGGTTGTAAATTTTACACTGTAATGACCGTTTTGAATTGTAAATAACTTGTAAACACTTTTATGGGCCCATGACCAGTTTTATGTTTTAAATAAAATATATCATTTCCTTTTGATTGGTTTTACACCTTAACCTATTAATAACACCTAGATGCACGTTTATAACCAAAGAACTCAATTAAGAGTTAAGCACGGTTCAAAGTTCACAGTAAGTGTCTTGGAGTAACCAGGGCGTTACAGTCGCCGCATGTGTAAGGAACCTCCAATTTCAACCTATACACGTGTTTATCAACTTTAAGTTCCTTTTGCAATATGTCAAGAAGTTGCAAGTACGTTACAGTATCCTACATCGGTATCACCATGCATTGAGGGTCCTTGAAAATCCACTTATTCCCTTGTAATTCCCAAACACCATTGTAGGATACAAAAACATAGACAACGGAAAAAAAAACATTGAAATTGTTCAAAAAAACTCAATTTTTCACAAAGTCTTGAAAAAAGAATATTATCAAGCTTTATCGAGCTTTAATCAAACTCTATTGCATTACCATCGAGCCCTCACCTTTTTCTTATCGAGATTGTATCGAGTTAAAAGTTCTTAAACCGAACATAAAACCTAACCAAAACCTTCATCGAACCCCTATCGAGCACATATCGAGAAAACAACTAGACCAAATATTCTATGGTCAAATCGAACCCTTATCGAGTTTCCATCGAGCACAATTGAGAAACAAAGCCTAAAACTATCAAGCTATAATCGAACTATATCGAGCAGCATCGAGCCCATAAAAGAACCTTCTCTTACATACTATCGAGTCCCTATCAAACCGTTATCAAGCTCCTATTGAGCAAAAAAGTTGTAGAAAACCCAAAAAAATCCAAATCACGTATTCTCTCTAAAAAATCCAAAAAACACACCAATATAGGCTCAAATCTGTTCGAAATAGCAAAAAATATAAATAAAAAATACCCAACACATAAAATGAACAATCTTCTTACCCATGGTTTTTCTCCTCCAAAAACCTCAAAATGGATGTTGCCTTTTATATTGGCGACTTCACATATACAATGGAGATGGCTAACAACGATTTCGACAAGAAAATCATACAAATTTGTGGGTTTTAGGGAGGATTTCGTGATAATGAAAGGGAGAGAGGGAGAGAGAGAAGAGAGATGAGAGAAGGTTTTTGGATTCTTGATATAATAGGAGGGGTATTTTGGGTATGAGAGTAATGTTTAGCATCAAATTGAAAAGATTAATAGTGCTAGGATTTTTTGGTAATATTAGGCACTATTAAGTATGAATAGTGAAATTTCCCTTTAAAAACTATTAGTTTAGTGGGAAATTACCAAAAATACTTGATCCTAATAATGAGAGAGCTAAGGTTGAGGGCAAATTAGTCTTTTGATTTTAAAGGACTAGTATAAATAGATTGAGATGAGATTAGGGTTAATTAAATCTCATTATTATTATTTTTTGCCTCACTCTCATGCAATACAATCAGATCTCTCTTTTATTCAGATATAGAAAAGCTTGGAGGAATAGAGAACGATTTTGGGTAAGATCTAATTACCCTTTAGAATCTAGGTCATGCTTATGATTGGTCTTGGGTTTTTAGGGTAGATGTTATGAGTTAATTGTTATAATTGCATGTTAGGATGTTCATGAATATGTTTTAATGATATAAAGATTCTAGGGTTTGATTTGTGGTAATTGATTAAGGTTTGGCTATATTTTAAGGTGTTGTCTAGAGGCTAAAGATGAAGTTAGGGTTCTTGAACCCTAACCATGTATTTATGGGTATTTTGAATGAATGCATTAATTAATGATGAATTATGGATATATTGATGATTAATTATGTTTATGGGTGTTATGTATTGAATTTGGGATTAATTATATGTTGAAATCTCGGTTAAGGTTGTTCGAGTTTGTGTTCATGGAGAAAACTTGATGTGAGATCGCAATTGGTGATTGCTGGGAATCGCGGTGGCGCCAGCCCTAGCACGACCATGCTACTCACCTAGAAACAAGATGTTGTCTCGTTTTGCCTTTTTGTTTGTGGTTTTGATATTTCAAGTTAGGGGTTTTGTGTATAATAGTTTTAGGGCTTTCTTATGAGTATTTTGAGTATGAATCATTCTTAGGAAGGGCACGAGTGAATTCATAACATGTTATTAGGTTGACATGAGATTAAGATTGTGATACTGTATGTTGTGACTTAGGGCTCGGTAAGGAAACTTGAAGGGAACGAGAATTGTTGCTATTACTTGAATCTGAGGTAAGAAGAATGGACACCTGCACACAGGGTGTATGCTTGACATACTTAAAAATGGTGTTTTTGGGTCTAAAGTGATACATGGAGGCATCTAAGTATCCCTAAAAAGTTTGGTAGCATTTGGAGCAATTTTAGGCCCGTTGGAGGGGTCACAAGTCAAAGGAGGTGGTGATGCATTGCCTCTTTGGAGGCGTTGCATCGCCTAGATGCAAAGGGACATAAAAGTCCCAATAGGCGATACATCACCTACAGGCAAGCGATGCATCGCCTAACATGTCCATACAGACATGTGTTTTAAGATCCAAATGACGAGATGTTTAGCTCTAATCCTATTAGTTAGACCTAATGACAGTGCCTACACTATAAAAGGGTCCTCATATAGTTTTGGAAGACTTAATCTGTTCGGGTTTGTGCCCTAAAAGCATGTGAAAAGATATTTTTGATTTAAATAAGAGTATATTTTATTATATTTGAATATTATAATAATTGTTTGAATAATTTCTAAAATTTTCATAAAATTCCATATTCATTTATGAGAATATGATCTTGTATGCATACGAGAGAATTAAGATCATATATAATGAATAAAATAGTCAGCAACATATTGAAGTATGAAATCTTTAATGAGTGGTTGCTAGTACGGTTTACTAAGCATATGGGATGCAAGTAATCTAGATTCAGATTGTTGATGTGGATAGACATCTTGGTAAATGTACTTTATATAATATTTATATATAACAGAATCGCTGTGAATTAATCATCTTTATAAACTTATTGTTTGCCATAAAGATTTAATTCATATCTTAATAGATGATCATTTGTAGATCAGTCTAAATCCTGAGTAATCATTGTTGACGGTGAGAACTCGTCAACTAAGTTGAGTTGGAAGAAATTATCAAGTTAGGATCGTCAATAAAAAAGCTATAGAAATCAAAGCAATAACTCAAGAATTATGATAGAATAACAATGGAGAAATCAATCAATCTTTCATTAACTCTCAAGCATTTGCTACAGTAGAACTCCCAACCCCCTTTCAGGTGGTGTTAGAATTCCTTTTATAGTAGGCTCTAATGGCCCTTGGTACATGGTGGTCCAGGAGACCAAGGGGTACATAAGTACTATGTCAGGGGAGTGGCTTTAGAGGTTGTGGTCGTACATCTAGTACAGGAGCAGGTGTCAGGAGGATGTCTCCACTACTTGTCCGTACTCATGCCAGAGGAGTGGTGGTAGACGTAGTGGTGCAGGTGGTAGTGGTGTCGGCTCTGACTCCTGGCCATAGACGTACGGGCCATAACTCTTATCCTTGCATACCCACTCCTGGCGTTCCCATTACTTGTCTGGTAGGGGTACCATATCCGTACTCTGACTTCTTTAGGTTTGTAGGTACATTCCATATTCATGCGTGTACCTTGCCATTTGTGAGTATTCTCACCTTCGAGGCCATGGGCACGGGACCATGGGGCCGAGACCATGGGCGCGATGCCATGGAGCGTGAGGTCATGGGCGCAAGGCCATGGGGTCGAGGCCATGGGTGCAAGGCCATGGGCACGAGGCCATGGGGCCGAGACCACGGGGGTGAGGCCATGGGGTCGAGGGCATGGGCGCAAGGCCATGGGGCCGAGACCATGGGGGCGAGGCCATGGGGTGCGAGGCCATGAGGCCGAGACCATGGGGCCGAGACCATGGGGGCGAGGCCATGGGGCGCGAGGCCATGGGGCCGAGGCCATGGGCGCAAGGCCATGGGGCCGATGCCATGGAGCCGAGACCATGGGGCGAGGCCATGGGGCGCGAGGCCATGGGGCCGAGGCCGTGAGGCCGGGACCATGGGCGTAAGGCCATGGGGCGCGAGGCCATGGGGCCGAGACCATGGGGGCAAGGCTATGGGGCCGAGGGCATGGGCGCAAGGCCATGGGGCCGATGCCATGGAGCCGAGACCATGGGGCGAGGCCATGGGGCGCGAGGCCATGGGCACGAGGCCGTGGGGCCGAGGCCGTGGGGGAAGGGCAGCCTCGCATAGCGAGGCCCCTTAGGTCCTTCCGGGAACTTTCGCTAAGGGCTCCTGTGAGACATGGGTCTCGCGTCGGACAAGATATTAGGCTGCTTTGCTTGCTCGAGGCTAATTGAGGGAAGCTGTTGACTATGGCTCTGGTCAATTTTTGGCATTCAAAATCATGAATTCATGTTTATTTTTATTGAATCTTTTGATTCATTCATTAAGGTTTCTTAATATAATGAGGCTAGTGACTTTTGTTTTGGAGATTCAATATCATGAATGGCTGGGCACATGATTTTACAATAATGGATTCCATGTTTTCCTAACGGATCGAATATTGGTTCCCTTAAGGGTTAATTCTGAGACTGAATAGTTATTGAGATCAAATCTATAATATGTTTATAGATTAATTGTTCACTGGTGAATTAATGGTACTTAAGGAACAAGAGGTAATTAGAAGGGTAAAACGGTAATTCTTGACCAGCTCTAATTAGCGAATTAATTAATGGAGGGCATAACTACATTTATTGATTACATCAGTGGACTACAAGAGAAAACTCTATAAATATAATTCTATAATTACTTAGAGTGCAATTCCATATTTATAGTGGAGTAATAATGGAATTAATAAATAAGATTATTGAATTAAAGAGTTTAGTTAATAATCTGGTTTATTAGAGCTTCGTATTATAGGTTTATGGTCTCCGGGTCGCCTCTGTCCTACACTATCAATGGTAAGGATGTTAGATGCAAGATTAATGGAGAAAATGATTAAAGATAATTATGTGATAATTATGTGCAACTAATTAATTGATATTTATTTTGGAAATAAATATATTGTCTTAAAATTAATTAAACAAATAAATGAGAAAAATTAGGGAAACAATAACAGTGCCGCCACTTTTGGTGCCGAACTATCCCTAGGATTTGAATTTTGAATTTCAAATTTATTTGTTTATTTAATTATTAATTTTAAATTTGATTTAAATAAATAATTAAATTAAGTTATAACTGATCAATTTGAGTTAATAAATTTAAATAAAAATAAAATTGTTTTATTTTATCTTTAAAAACTTAAAAGAAGCGATTCTTTTTCATCAACTGTAATGCCCTAAAATCCCTAATGAGGTTTAAAGGTCAGATTAGTAGGCTGGGAGGGCCATAATTAATTCATTATGCCATTAAATGATTATGTGCACGTTTATGTGAATTATATTATTATATGATGATAAATGCATGCATGTGGGCCCACATTTCGTTATAAGGGCATTTTGGTAATTTGGCCCGTTGATGGCATAATTGTATATTTTCACGGATGTTAGTGATTATTGATGAGGCCACATTATTATGTGGATTTGTTCGAGCTATTCGACATGAGACGATCTTTGAATACTAGTTAGCGGTTTGGTCATAACGGGGTTACTTTTGGGGCTCGGGGTGAGTCTCGGGGTAATTTGATGATTAGTACATTACCGAGAATTAAAGGGTAATGGGATTTGATTTATTAGCATTTGAGAATATTGGGAATTGGAGGACGTTAATTATAATTAACGAGATAGACAGGAAATGACGACTTTGCCCTTGGGGCTGTTAAGGAAATAAATATGACCTAGGGGAATTTTGGTCTTTTGACCTTAAGGATATATGTCAACTTGAGAAATTTGTAGAAAGCTTAAGAAAGCAGAGTTCTTCTTCTTCTTCTTCTCCCGTTCTTCTTCTCCTTCTCTTTCCCTTTGAATTTTTGAAGCTCCAGTTGAGAATTCAAGCTAGGGAATCAAGCCTTGAGGGTTTAGGATTGTGTTTAGCCATTGAAGAGGGTTTAATTTTGAGCTTGAGGTAAGATTCAGCCATGAAATTTCTGGTTTTTACTCTGTTTTGAAGTTAGTTTTGAGCTAGAACTTTTGATTATAGAATTGAGTAATTGGTGTGGTTTTTGGTGGTTCAAAGCTTGGGTTTTGTTGTTGGAATGTTCATTTTGTTGGGGTAATGCTTGGTTTGGATTTGGAGATGTTTGAGTAAGTTTTTGGAAGGATTAAAATAGGGAAAAAACGAGGTTTTGATGGGAGAAAACAGGGGTTTTTGGCTGATGGGCAGGTAGGGCCGCGACGCTTAGGAGGCATGCCGCAGCATAGGGTGCAGGAGTTTGAGGCTGACGCCTCTGTTTGGGAGGTGGGTCGCGGCATGGTGGAGTAGGGTCGCAGCTCTTAAGAGAATTTTTGGCCAGAAATGTGTTTTTGTCATGGGAACTCAAACCTTAGGCCTCGGGATTGTTCCTACTACCCGATTTAGTAAGATTCGACGTCGCGGAAGCTAGGTCTTGGTCTGGGAACCTTTTATTATACATTTTATTGATGGAATCCCATATTTGGTTATAACTAGGTGACCGCTAAGGGACTTAAAGACTGATCATTGTCAAAGTTCGTTCTTTTATTATTCCACGCTCGAACTAGAGGTAAGAAAACCGCACCCAGTATGTGACATGCATGGTTATTGATGTAACATGTTGAGAGCTCTATTTGTATATCTGGAATGCATATCAAATGCTTAGCAATTTTCTTATCTGTGTATGGCACTGACCTATGAGTCAGGAATCAGCAAAGGTGTCAGTATTGTCTGTGAAGCTGTGACTCATTAGTCAAGTTTGGCAGTAGTACTGAGCACTGGTCGTATGGTATTGACTTATGAGTCAAGAACGGTATTAGCGTGTGTAACGCAAGCTGAAAAGATTAGATCTAATCGACATAAGCATTATCGTCATGAGCATGAGATGCTTGATCAACCTTAAGTTTGATGAAAATAAAAGCGCTTGTCTAGTCTAATGGCTAGTTACTTAGAGCCAGGGCCAGAAGGCCCAAGTGACTGCATCGTCACATGGCTAAGGGTGCAGAGCTCAAGTTAGTGACTCACTCATTATTCACTCATCTGATTCAAGTTTGTGACTCCATAGTCACTCATCTGGTTTAAGTTCGTGACTTACTCATCAGTCACCATCTGATTATGGCTACAAGCCCCAGCATGATTACTAGAATCTTGAAGTGATATTCACTCATTATCATAATCATCATCTGATATTGTATACATGTAGTAATGAGTTTTCTTGTTGAGCCTTGGCTCACGGGTGCTATGTGGTGCAGGTAAAGGGAAAGAAAAGCTCACCCAACCCTGAGTGGAGAGCTTAGGTGGCGATGTGTACATATGCGGCCGCTTGACCACCATGGCCAAGGTGTTTCTCAGGGGAACTAGGGGTTAACCCTATATTTTGCTGCTTAGGTCGGTGGGTTGTAATTCTTACACTGTAATGACCATTTTGGATTGTAAATAACTTGTAAACATTTTTATGGGCCCATGTACAGTTTTATGTTTTAAATAAAATATATCCTTTCCTTTTGATCAAGATTTTTCACCTTAGCCTATTAATGACACCTAGATGCACGTTTATAACCAAATGACTCAATTAGTGAGTTAAGGACGGTTCAAAGTTCACAATAACGGTCTTGGAGTAACCAGGGCGTTACATCAGCTGTCAATTTTGTTATCAGACTCTCTTAGAAAAGTATCGACAGAATTTTCTAAGCCTGAAAATTCTAGAAATTTCTACAAGCCTTCTTTCTTCTCCAAACTCTCTAGATCTCATGTGTGGAGAACATCTAGAGATCCTAAATAATCAACCTGTGAATCCTTCGTACTCACACACGTCCTTGTGTGTTAGAGGAATGACTTGGAAGACTAGAGTGCGAGTCTTCACTAGATAGGAAGATCGTTGATTATACTAAAAGACTCAAGGAATCTTGATAGACTCCAAGATGTAATCTTTTTTTCCTTGTATGCGTTGATTTAATGTATAGATATATTTATTGATCCTAACTAGTATTAATGATTTTTTAAAATCCCTCTCCCCACCTTGCACTGCGTCCCTGATTTTATTCCAATTAATACCAACATGATCACTCTCTCAAATCTCTCTCTAACTTGTCTCTCTAGCTTTCAAGAATCTCAAGTTTTTTTCCAAGAATATCTCAAAGAAAATGCTTGTCTGTGTGAGTTTAAGGCTTGTTCAATCTCGATTCTCATTTCCTCTTAAAAAAATCCTCAAGTATCAATGGCGGGCTAGGAAATAGAGAATTAGGATAGCGATACAAATCGTGTATAAGCCTTTGGTTGTGTTTTTGTATTGAAGAAGAATAAGTTTAAAGTGGTGGTTCAACAAAGGTTTTGAAGGTTCATTAAGGTTGAAGAAGAATGTTCCACAACTAGGGTTTGCATCATCTTTCTCAATCTTTCTTTGGTCTCTGTCAAGCATAATTTTGAGTAGAATTTAGATATCATGGTGGTGTAATCTCATTCTCCCTCAACAATTAATTGATGAATTATATTATTACATGATTGAATATGCTTGATTATGTGTGTTGGATGTGTTTAAAGACACACTTTTGATTAAAAATATGGCATTTTTTTAATTTTGACATGTTGAGGGTATATTTATAAACTTTATGTGCTATGTGCATTGTGACCACATTATTATGTGAGAATATGTCAATTTCAGCAATATTGGATCCTTTCAAGCGGTAATAGCAGGAATATCACAATGGAGAAAGTACTAGACCGGATTGAGTCTAGGGGGTATTTTTTTGGAATTTTTACACTTTATGGATATTGGTGGAATAAAATTAGTTGGTGGAATTTTCATGGTTAATGGACATTAGTGGAATAATTGGAGATTAGTGGTATAATTAGAATTATGGGCAAGATTACTAAAATGCCATTGTGGTTAGTTAAGTGGCAAATTGGAGGGAAAGGTTAATTTGGTCTTTTGGCTATAAAGATGGTAAAACTAATAAGTAGTCGTTTCCTCTTCATTTTTTTTTCTTCATGTTATTCCTTCTTCTCCTTCAACTCTCTTCATCACCAACACTTATCCTTACAAGCTCTCAAAGTCTAGACCTTGCCCTTTAAGTTTTTCCAAAATTGTCAGAGAATTTCAAGATTTATAGTGGAATTGAAACTGCCAACTCCTTCATCATAGGAAATCAGACATAGAAAGAAGGTATGAGTTTTCTATATGTTTTTCATGGTGTTCTTGAGGAAAATTGGGGTTTTGCTTAATTTTTAAATTCGATGACTCTATGTGGTCTAGATGGATATGTTGATGCTATAAATGTGTTTATGATTTGGTTTAGGCTTTGAATTTGAATTAAAAAACCAGGAAATTGATTGAGTTTGGAATTGAGGGAAAATGGGGAAATTTTGACCTAAATCCTTGAATATTGATTTAGAACCTGAAATTGGACATTTGATTGTTGTTGTTTGATGCCTTATAATGTATGTATATATTTTGGTGCTTAAGTTTTGGGGTTATAGGCAGTTGGGTCAATTTTTGGGTCAAATGGTTGAGTTTTGAGCTAAGAAAAACGCATGAAAGTTGGGTTTTCTGGGTCTGGGATAATGTTTCTAGGACATGGGTGTGATCGTGCCAGTGCCCTAGATCCTTGAAAGTTTTGGTCGGTGCGACCGCACCAGATGTCCCAATTTGAGGACCCATTCGGGGGTTCGGGGGACATTCTACTAGGGTATTAAATGGGTTTAGAGGTCTCAAAAGTTAGGGTTTGATTTTTGAGTATGTATTTATAATTGATTTCTAATTGGCATACGATACTTGTTGTGACTATGGTTCCGAAAGGCTTGAAAGAAGGTCGCACTCAAGGTCGTCTCGTTTCTGTCAATGGACACAAGGTAAGAAAAGTTGGCATTTGCACATAGAGCGGGCATTTGCCCTATTATATCTTTAAACGGTTATAACAATATAATTGAGAATTAAATTAGGGTTATGTACCCTTACTGCATATCTTAGTTTTTTATGCTTGTTTGTATTAAGCTTATTTGTAATTGATTAGCATGGACCATATTCAACTATGATCATGTAGAATGTAGGCTGTGTTGGCAGGGCCATTATGGGAGGGCAGTACACACCCCTCCAACATAGGTCGTAAGCACGGTGCCTAGTGATGCACCTTATTCAGCATAGGTTGTGTTAAATATTTATATGGTTAAAATGAATGCATTTATGATGATTGTGAATCATGTGAATTTTTATTTATGTTTATTGTGATTATTATTTATGCCTTGCGGGACTTTTCTTGCTGGGACTTGGCTCATGGGTGTTTTATGGTGCAAGTAAAGGAAAAGGAAAAGTAGACCGACCATGAGTTGGAGAGCTTGGTGGCGACACGTACATGTTTGGCCTACTCAACCTGCGGGGTTGAGTCATCTGAGGGACTTTAGTAAAAAAGCCCAATTTTTTTTGCTTAGGTAGACCTTTTTGAGAATAAAGAGTTGCAAATATATTTTGTTTTAAACTAAATGGGATCCACTGTAACTTTTATAACTTTAATGAAATAGTTTATATCTTTTAATCAAATATTTAGCATTTTAGTTTCATGTTTAGTTTTATATCACACTTTTGAGTCCAAAACTCTCTTGCTTAACAAGTTAAGCACTATTTAAACACACAAAGTGGCAATAATGTATTATTAGGGCGTCACAACTTGGTATCAGAGCTGCCAAGATGTTATGGTTCTTGAAGACCGACCGAACATGTACACGCTGCTAAAGACAAGGTTGACTCACAATTTAGTGGGTAATGGGTTGAATAATTATTTAACTATTTATTTGAATTATATTGCCTTATATACGTGCTAGAATAGGGAGCACGATGTATTTTTAGGGAAAGGCCCCTTTGGTAGATATGCTGGTATGAAAGATATGCTTATGAGCATTATTGTTGAATGTGGAATTCTATGTTTTGTTCGGTTATGACTGTGGGACGGTTTTGATGTTTTTATCATTGCCTAATAAGCCTGAGTCATTGATTGCAGAAGCATTTGAAGATAATGCTTTCTAGGCGATCAATTAGACTCTGTGGCAAGAATATTAGGGCCAGAGATGATGATGACAATCAAAACCATCCGCCTGCTCCTCAGGGATGGGAGCAAATGCTTGCTAATATGCAAACTAGACTTCAGAGACAGGAATAAGAGATTAGGCAGTTGAGGCAATAGATTCCACCAGGGAATGTTGTCCCATATGTGCCACCTGTAATGGTACCTTTTACTCATGCACCCTGAAGTAGAGAACCGGTTGGAACCATTGTATGGGAGGTTCCAGAAGCAACACCATTTGGTTTCGAGGGGGGCCCCGATCCACTTAGGATTGAGCAGTGGATGGGCATGAATAATTCCATCCTTGACTTTATGAGGGTGGTGGAAAATGATAGGGTGGCTTAAGCCACTTATATGCTACAAGATGACACCCAAATCTGATGGGATGTAACCGAAATGTTGACACCGGAGCTGGGAGGGGTTTTGGGAGCTGTTCAATGAAAAGTATTATAATGACGCACTTTGGACTGCGAAGGTAGATGAGTTTACTAGTTGGGTTCAAGGAAATATGATTATGATGGAATATGCCTTGAAGTTTGATAGGTAGGTTGGCTAAGTTTGCTTCTAACTTAGTGCCGACAGATGTTACCAGGAAGGAAATATTTGTTCGAGGGTTGAATTGAATGATAGCTTGTGATGTGAGAATCATCTTTGTGCCTGAAGTTACTACTTATGCCCAGGTAGTAAAGAAGGCTATTACTACTGAGAGGGTGGAGGATAAAATATGGAAGGAGGGTGTCGCAAGACGCGATGCTCGGAGGACTCCTCCTCCATTTACTAGGTCAAGTAGGGGTGGTAGCTCCACTGATAAGAAAAGAATGATGATTGACACTTCTGGTACCCTGGCTAAGATAAGAGATTTAAGGATACTCAAGGCATCCGTCAGTGTGGGAATGAGAATTAGAGAACCTATCCTGAGTGTGCACAATGTAGGCGATGCCATTTGGGAGAATGTGGTGTTAAGACATGTTTCATGTGTGGAGTGGTGGGTCATCTCCAAAAAGATTGCCCATAGTTGAAGAAGGAGGAACCAAAGAAAGGCGAAAACCTGGTACTAGCTTGAGTGCTTACACTGACCAAGACAGAGGATGAGGCTAGTCCCTCCATAATTACAGCTCAGATTTCTAGCGATGGCTCTATGTATATAGTTTTTTATTGATTCTGCAGCTACTCATTTGCTTGTATCTAGTAAAGAAATGGGCATACTTAGTAAACCCTGTGATGTGTATTGTGTGGGGTTTGGGACTTTGTTATCTACAGGGGAATTAATAATCTCTAGGAGGTGGATTAGATATTTACGAATGGAGGTGGATAGTAGAGAATTGTCTGTGGATCTAATTGAGCTAGAAATGGAAAACTTTGATATAATACTAGGCATGGATTGGTTAGCCAAGTATAGAGCAACCATAGATTGTAAAAGGAAGATGATGACTTTTGAGCATGAGGGAGAGGACCTCTTTGTGTTTGTGGGTGCTATAAATAGATCCTGTATTCCAATGATCTCAATGTTGAAGGCTAGAGACCTATTACATGAAAGATGTATAGGATTCCTAGCTAGTGCAATAGATACCACTAAGGCTGCAACAATTGGTCTAGAGGAGACCAAATTAGTGTGTGAATTTCTGGATGTGTTTCCAGAAAACCTACATGGATCGCCACCACATCAGGATATTGAATTTGTTATTGAGTTGGCACCTAGAACAAAACCGATATCTCAGACATCGTACCACATGGCACCAGCATAATTGAAGGAATTGAAGGTTCATTACAATAGTTACTTGATCTGGGGTTTATTAGACTAAGCTTCTCACTGTGCGGTGCACCAATGTTGTTTGTAAAGAAGAAAGATGGGTCATTGAGGATGTGTATTGGCTACCGGGAGTTGAATAAGATGACTATCTAGAATAAGTATCCATTGCCAAGGATTGATGACTTATTTGATCAGTTGAAAGGCAAGACAGTGTTCTCAAAGATTGATCTTTGATCTGATTATCACCAGCTGAGGATCAAGGACGAAGATATTCCAAAGATTGCTTTTTGCACAAGGTACCGACATTATGAATTTTTGGTGATGTCTTTTGGACTAACCAATGCTCCAGCGACTTTCATGGATCTGATGAACAAAGTGTTCAAGGATTATCTAGACAAGTTTGTGATTGTGTTTATTGATGATATATTAGTCTATTCCTATTGACTAGCTTTTTTCTAACAACTAATTAAACAAAAGCTTAAAGAAATGTAGAAAGAGACACAGGGATCAATGTGGTTCAGGTTATTAATTAACTATATTCCATGAGTCAATTATATTAGGATGAGAGAAGTTTGGGGGTTCAAGCTTGTATAGAGTTTTAGGCAGCATTTTAGCAGTGCTTTGAGTACAAAAATTTGGGGATCCTTTACAATGTGTGCCCTAGCCCTATTTATAGATGGATGAAGGCAATTAATTCTCTAATGAAGAGTAATTACAATTATTCTCCCTTAATGGAGCATTAAATGAACAATAAATAATACATTCCAATATTTAATACGCTGGTGGGCCCAGGCGTATCACAGTGGGCCAAATCACAAGGTTTTAGCCCACTACCTTTTGGGGTAGCACATCCCCAGTGTCAGGGGGAGCTTCACGTTTTCCCATGTGAAACAACGTCGTTAGACATCCTGTTTGTCGCTTGTATGGACTCGACACCATGACTTGTGCAACAATAAAATGTTAGGTGGTTGTTTGTGGTCCAATACCATCGTGCTTGATACCTGGCACTCTAATCCAGGCCCATAGGATGGATCTCGCAGGTCTGGAGGACTTGAATGGAGTAGAGGATCTGGAGGGGACATTCTGCATGTAGTCCTCAGGAAGTAACCTTCCTCAAAGACATACTTCTCTGGGGGTGTTGAACGATCAATAAAGGGCAAGGCTTTCCTTTTGGGTAGCTCCATGAGAGCTTTAAGAGGCTTAAATAGCTTCCTCATGGACCTAATTACTCCTAATGCATGCCACGTGTCACTTAGTGAAAACACTTACAACATTTTCCCCCAATTCTTCACTCGTCCTCGGATAGTGGAGACTTAGAGTGAGAAGATTAATTCTATGGGACGCACTCGGATTGAGATGGTTAGGCTTCCTCAAGGCCTAACACATTTAAAAAGGTAATGCCACGTGTTGACTCCCTATTGTTGGGCCCATTAATCGGTGCCATTTAATGAGGGGTCTTTCCACGCCCAAGACATATATTTCGTACCCAAGGCCGACCTTTCACGCTGTACCTAAGGCGTCCTTTTCCCATTTTTTAATCATGATCCGTGCCTTGGTAACCACAACTGTTGGATCACGCTCAAGTACCTACTTCCTAGGTGATCAACGACTGGGGGTTGATTGCTTCCCGTCCAAGCTCACGAGTATATAATCAAATTTTTGCCTCTCATTCTTCACTTTTGCATTACAAAACTTTTCTATTCTAGAGCTTTAAAAAACCCTTCTCTCTGTCAAGAACACGTTCATTAAACCAAAAGCTTTTCGTCAGTAATCTTGGAAGGTTGGAAAGAATCAAGCTACTTATGGGTTAATCGCATGAAGTATTTCCACATCCGAACCAAACTTAGCACATACATGAGCTTCATATCGAGTTAGATTTTTCATCTTCTCTGTTTTGAGTTCGTGTTTTTGTTGTTTTCTGGGTGTGCATTTAGGCTCTTAGAATTAAAGTATATTTTTACCTCTTTTATCACTACTTTAGGTCCATGCTAGTGTCAAAACTAGCCAAAATGGATCGTTTAAGCTTTTTGGCATTTTTTCGCATTTTGGGTATTCCACCGGATTCAAGGAAATTCCCAAATTTTGGTGATGCTCTTGAGTCTCCGAGAGCTAATCTAGGGTTCCAAAAACACTCATTTCCCTTAGAAATTTTCTTAGGTGTTCTCATGTTTTGGCCATTTTTCCTCGGGTCAGGATGCTTAAGTGCTTGGTTTTTGTTTTAGATGTCCGAGGAACTTCGCGAACTTCACCAACAGATATTCTACACATTCGACCACGAGTTACTTGCCATGCCCGAAGAAGGTAGAAGACAACTGGAGGAAAGAGGTGCCCTATCCCCGACACAGGGCCAGGCTATAGTAATTATGGAGGCAGCTGGTGGCAGAGAAACCTATACAGAGGGGCGCCTTGGAGGAGAAGGTAAATATAGCTTCCCTTCTCCATGCCACCCAACGATACGAGGCCGCGGGATTCGAGGCAAAGTAGCTCCCTAGCAAATTGAAGCATCCCGGGGCTTTGGAGCATATTATAAGTCACTACAAGATCAGAGGTTGCCTCGTGTGCCTTTGCCGGTGTAACGCCCTACTACCTTAGAGCCATTACTAAGTGAGTTTAAAATGTGCAATTAACTCGTTAAGCGAGGTTTTTAGAACAAAAGTGTGATTTAAACAAAAAGACAAGGTTGTAATCTTTAAAAGTACTCTATTTCATTAAAAGTTCAAGAGTTTAACATTCAGGATCCCAGAACTCGGTTTATAAAATATTTACAACCCAAAACAAGTTTATAAGTAGTTAACCATCAAAACTAGGGTTTGTACAGCCATTTCTTAAAAAATATCCCCAACCGAAGCAGTCGGGCAGGCCAAACATGTACGCGCCGCCCCCACGCTCTCCGTACTCATGGCTGGTTGACTTTCTCTTTGCCCTTACCTGCAACACAGAGCACCCGTGAGCCGAAGCCCAGCAAGAAAACTCAAACAGTACATAACATATGCATAATATACAGTCACTACAGCAAATAACTCATATCTAGTCAGACAGTCCATAAAATCTAACACATATACGACCATGCCATCCCAGAAGCGTTACCAAAGCCTGGGATCTCAGTCTACACCGTAAGGATATCCCATGTATCCATTAGGGTCTCACCCTAACCACGAGCACTCCATGTGCCAAGTGGTATTCCCGGCCCCACTGCCGTTCCCAGCCCTTCGTCGTTCATTCCGCTATTACCACATTTAGCATTCTCAAATAACAATCAAATATATAATCATTCATTTTAAGCTATACCCTAGAAATGACACAATTTAGGGCCGCGCCCTGCAACAATACTATGGGCCCAAGCCCTGCTCTACGGGTGCTATAACTTTCTTACCTGTATCCCGAGCTTTCTGATGCACTAAGGCTGCGAGCACGGTCCTCTAACCCGAGCCTCTCCAAAGACCTAGTCACAACACATATAAAACATCCTTTAATACTGAATAATCCAAAACCACTTCCCGAGACCAATCCCACACTCTCGGAATCCCCAAATTCCTAAAATGATACATTGGAAACATCCTCCGAACCCCCGGAGCAAAAGCTCAAAATTGCAAAATCCCATGTTCTGAAGATAGCCTAGCGCCGCGGCGCTGCCCTAGAGGGCCGCGACACCAAGCAAGTCAGAAAGCCTTCCCCTGCCCAGAAACAGCCTCGCGCCGCGGTGCGCAAGAACAGGGCCGCGACGCTCCTTCACGAACCCAGAAATCTGGGTTTTTCCCCTGCATTTCCCCGAGCCAAAACACTCCCAATTCAACCCAAACTCATACCTAAGCCCCAAAACCAATTAAAAACCCCAAATAGACCATTCAACAACCTATAACCATCATAACCCAGCTCAATTACACAATCACTCCCATAAATCACACTTTGGTTTCATGCCTCAATAATTCAAACCAGAAAGTTAAAAGCTTAGACCCAAACCCAAACCACACTTCAAATTCCCTATTTCATTACAGAAATAACCTTTATAATTGCACAGAATCCTTACCTTGAATGAAAAACCCAACCTTAAGCTCCCTTGCTTCCAGCTCCAAGCCAAGCCTTATAATTCCACAAGCTGAATTCTCACAAAACCAGCCATAACTATCCTTAAATTTCCATTCTTACCTTCTAAAATCAAGCTTAAAACTCAGTAAAACAAGAGCAGTTCTTACCTTAGAACAATTTTGGCCTAAGCTTGATCTTGGTTACTTCAAACCTCTCAATTCTCCTCCTAGGGCTCAAACTCAGCTTCCTTCCTTAGTCCCTCTTTTGTTCTATCTCTAGGTCTCAAAGTTTAGCATAAGCCAACTATCACCAAGTATAATACGTAAATTCCCTTTTCCTTCTGCTGAAGGTTATTTATCTTGTCAAATGACCATTCCACCCTTCCTCAAATATCCCTTCCTAACTAAACCTCAAGGCCCTTTTTTGTCATTTCATTTCTATTACTATTCTACCACTTTTCATTACAACTTGTTACTCTCAGTGGTTACCAATGGTTACCTAGGTTACTCAATCACCAATAACTATTAACCACAAATTCTCAAATCAACTCATAAAATTCCCCAAAGTTCCCCTAGGCTCCTCCCGAGCCGGGTATAAAATCTCGTTGTGACTTTTGAGTTATCTAGCTCTCTAGGACCATCTCGACATGTGCATCACATTAATATCATCACACCCATGCGGTACAAACCACATAATACAATTATCATATTTATGCCCTCAACGGGCTAAAATTACCAATTTACCCCTATCATGCAAACGGGGCCCACATGCATATTTATACCACCTAAACATGCATTCTAATCACGTATTCATTTAAATTCATATATTATCTTATTAACTCACTTATTGCCCTCCAGGCACGCTAATCAAGGTCCTAAACCTTATTAGCAACTTAGGGTGTTACAGCCGGTATACGAAGAGGCACATCGGAGTGTGAATGGCCACGGGGCCTGGAGTCAGTTACACCTCCAGGTTGGAGCTGTGCTGCCCCTTCACCAATACTTCGTGGACTTCCTGAAGTGCGTGGGAATTGCCTCATTCCAATTACCCCCAAATGGGTTCAGAGTGCTCGTGGGCCTATACATCCTGTACTGGAGGAGGAACTGGCCAGTGCCTTCTCCAGCCGAGATCCTGTACTTGTACAGCGTTCGGGCTTGCCCAAAGAAGAAGCAAGGCAACTTCAATGGGTATTATACTCTGTTGAAGTACACTAACCCGACCATGGTGTATAAGGCTCTTCATCACAACGAGAGCCACATATGGGATTATAAGGACCAGTTTTTCTTCACAAAATGGTTTCTCGACACGGACCAACCCTACCCTTATGCTCAAGTTCTCCAGGGTTGGTACATATCTATATTGTCTTTTCGTTCTTGTCCTCTGAAAACAATAAACTTTCCAATATTTAGTGATTCCTTTTTGCTAGGTTTTTATTGACGAACCCCCTTCATCCAAGCATACGAAAACCGTTTGCAGGAGACGAAGAGTATTTTAGACGTGGAGCTAGAGTTGATCTAGTTGGTCACGGAGAACTTAATTGCTGCTGGTCTTCTTTAAGAAGGAAAACACATAGGCAATGTTGACCTGTCTCAGTACGGGAACTCCAAGAAGTCTCGGGAGGTGGCTTCTCGCCACATCAATTATATTGATGGACTGGCTTGCACCCAGTATAATCAGCGCCTGTTGGAGGAGCATTTTGAGAATGCTCAAGCTATCCGAGAAACTGAAGAAGCTTGGGAGGACCTGGAGCCTGAGGAAGAGCTCTAGGCAAGGATCGAGTCTTCCTCAATATACCAAGCTAAATTCCCCATTGTAGTTTATAATGGTAAACATGTAGGGGATGGGGTAAGTCCCGAGGATGTGTGGGTTTCTCATTTACTCCTCTAGTGTAGGCTCACATTAGACCGTCCTTGGACTGCAGAGGAGTATCAAGATTATCAGGACCTTGTCGATGCTTATCTCCACCATCTGAGGAGAAGATTATCTGCGTGGGGCTTCATGCCACTGGATGATGTGACATCCTTCCATGCCAGCAGGTTTTGCCAATACGAGACCAACATTACTCAAGAGATAAGTAGGCTCGTGAGAGAGTTTACATATTCGATTCTTCACCCGGAGGAGTCACTAAGTGGTGGGGCTTCCAGAGAAGCCCAGGTGCTCTCGACTGTTGAGGTTTTATGCCATAATTAAAACCCAATTTCTTTGTAATCTCATTTTATTATCAATAAAAGAATATAAATCATTTTTTGACTTGGTCAATCACTTTGCTCACATGTTTTATTTTCATGATTATTTGTTTAATATAAACTTTAATTAACTCCCGATCATATAGCTAATCGTATTTATAGTGACGTAATTACAATGGAATATAAATATGATTATATGTTCAAAATAAGTTAGTCCTAAGATTAGTCAGTACACAGGATTTACACTGACTTTCCAATCTACAATATGATCTACTTACACACTGCAATGTTATGTTCTTTCCAGAACATTAGCAAAGGAGATAAGATCGGATGTATTTTTTACATCAGACTGGACCGATATTGATAGTAGATAGGATAAGTAAACATACCGTTATTATCTATTCTAGTCATATCATATAGTTGACCATAGGTCAATTCAATCTCAATTCTGAGTGGTTAGTATTCTAACTGATTGTATTATTTGAGTTCTTTGACTTGTTCGTTACCAGCTTACCCTACGGACTAGCCCATACTTACATCTTGGGAACTCGGTAGTATAATTGAGTGGGAGTGTTAATCATAGATATGAACATCTATAGCTTCTGATGAAGAAGTAAAACGATGGTTTCCTTTTAGTTTGGTTCAAGGTGCTAAATGATAGAGATCTCATTTCAGTAATTAATATTAGTTTACTAAAATATCATTTACAAGGAACTGTATAAGTTTTCCTAACAGCTGGCTTCAGAGCCTATGGTAATATTTATTTTCATGCATGAACATGTTAAAAATTGAATTATTTGATGTGTTTGAATAATTTGATGGATTTTCATGTTTTTATGAAGCATGTTGATTTTATGTGATTATTAGCAATTTTTAGGTTATTTTGTTGTGTTTTCTATGTCATTAATTTTTATATATGTTTTATTTTGTGTAAAACATGTTAAAAATTAATTAGAAAATGATTTTGGTTTGAAAAATTACACAAACAATTTTCTGAATTTTTTTGGCCTGGTTGTCATTGCATACGCACACCCGCGCGCACCCCTCGGCAGCCACCCCTGTCCACGCGCACACCTCGGCCTCATGGGTATTGTTCACCCATATTTTTTTTATTTTTAAAAATTAAAGAAAATAAAATTGTGAAAAATGATTATTTATAATCAAAGCCAAAAATATCATATTTGTTTTATCATTTTAAAAATATTTTTTCAAATAAGATATTTTTGTTGGTTGAGATTTAAATAATTAGATATTTTTACAAAAATTCAAATTCAAATTTAAAAATAGGCTAACAACTGAATTTTAAATATTTTAATATATTAAAATATTAGAATTAAGATATTTGATATTTAAGATACTTTCTTTTAAATACTTATTATTTTTATTAATTCTTTATTTGAAAATATAAATATCAGTTTGTTCTATAGTTTTTAATATTTAAATTATTTGAAATTTGAAATTTGTTAGTTAGTTCATGGATATTTGAATTTGTTTAACTGTTTTGAGATAATTTAGGGTTGTTATAACTATTGATATTTTTATATATTTTTTTAAATGGTTAAAATATTAATTTATATTTGTAACAACACAATATATTTTTTGAAAAACAATTAAGATATTGATTTTAAAGTTTAAAATTAGTTAAATTTTGAGAAATATCAATTTTTTTTCTACCAATTAATAAAATATTTTTGTTATAAATGGGATTTAAATTAACTTTGGTTAATTGTTGATAAATCCTATTTAAATTAAATTGATATATTTTTTCAAATTAACCTAAACCAAGTTGATTGTTGATAAATGAAATTTAAATTAACTATTGTTAATTATTGATAAATTTCATTTAAATTGACTTATTTTTTGTAAATAATTAATTAATTCGAAATTTTTGATAAATTCTAGAAAATTAATTGTAATGTTTTTGCAAATGAAATAAATTGTGGTATTTTTGCATAAATTCGAAGACTTGCTCATATAGTAACATGATTAGGCCATCCAATTATAGCATGTCTATACGCACTATATGTGGTATTTTTGCAATTGAGCTTAGATGCATATAGTGACCCATATGTTTGTTAGATATATGGATTTTTGCCAAATAAAATATTCATAAAATGATAGGTTTTATTTGGGCCCACTAGAAAATGTAAAGTTTAAATTCCTCTCTTGTGGGTGATTCCACTTGTGAAGGCTCATTTGTTTTGCATGACTATAATGGGCCTAATCAATTTATAACAATTAATAAAACGAAGGTTTAAATTCCTGTCTTTTGGACCTTGTATGGAAGTATGAGGGCCTTAGAAGTGGGAAGGACATACTGGACTCAGCCCTCTTCCATACAAGCCCAATTGTTAAGGCTCATTTACCTGAGTTGGACTTAATTGTATAGATTCATTATATTAGTTAAACCTAAATATTGATTAGCAACAAATTAATTCTAAATTAATTGAATTTGTTTCAATGTGATACTTTAGAATTAATAGGAAATTATAGGACTTCGGTTTTAAAAATTCTAATTTTTTTTTCAATTTTTTGGTAAACCATAGTCAATAATTTTCTAAAAATAAATAATAAAAATACTAATTTTAATTTTATAATGAGCTTATTTTAAGAATTATATTCGATCTCCACCATTGGTTTAACAACATCAATAACTTAATGGGGCCTCGAGACGCTTTGATTTGTCCCCTACGGAAGGTGTTCATTAGTTATTTTGACAAGGTTAGATTTCGAAAGATAGATAATTATAGGTCAAATTCTACTAGATTCACCCTACGGTGACTACTAGGACTAAATCTATGATTATCGAAACCGTGGGTCTAGCTCATAAAAGAAGAGATTTTATTTTCTTATTTTGATCGAATAGTAGGTTGTTAATAATGGTGTCCATTATTAAATGTGTTTACAACTCTATTTAACTAGTGGTATTTTTTTACTCTCGCCAAGGACAAGGATATCATAGATTAGTTAAAAACCTAAAGAAATAAAGATATGATTATTTTGGTATTTTTTCTCATATCTTACATATTTTTTATATATGTTGTGCTATTTCTTGAATTTTGTATGAATAGGAGTTTTATTGAGCAAATGTGATTGATTTCTATTTTATTGATAATTGGTAGTTTTAGGTATGGCTGGCTGTGTCTACTCCCATCCTTTCTCAACATTTGATGGAGAAACTCACTAGAGAAAACTTCCTTAAGTGGAAGCAGAACATCAACATTGTGTTGATTAGTGACAACTCCGAGTTCGTCATGAATGAGGGATCCCTAGAACGAGCATCGTCTCTGCACATTCGTGATGGCACCGTAAATGCTCAGATAGCATCGTCTCCGCATGTACGTAATGACAACTCAACTATGGTCTGATGCAACTCATGAACGAGCTTCAGATTATTGAGCCTATCATGGGTGGACCTAGTAAAGGAGGAGAAAATAAGACTACTGTTGTTGTTGTTGATCCAGCTAAGGCTGAAGCTGACCAAGCTTCGTCCTCGAAAGCTGGAAACAAGAGGAAAGGTGGACAAAACAACAACCCTAAGCTTACAAAGGCTGCAAAGATGAGTGCACAACCAAATGCACAGATGCCTAAGGGGAAGAACAAGAAAAACAAGAAAGGTAAAGATAAGTGTTTTCACTACAAAGAGAAGGGGCATAGGAAATGAGATTGCCTCAAGTTTCTAGCAGCGAAAAACAAAGGTAATGATTATAGTTCATTTATCTTAGAAACATGTGTTTTAGAGAATGAAAAATCTGTTTGGATTATTGATTCTGGATCTACCAACCATGTTTGCAACTGTTTACAACTTCTTGAATAGTGGAAGGAAGTGGACAAAGGCGGCTTAAAGCTTAGAGTTGGGAATAGAGCATTGATTGCGGTCCAAGTTAGAAGAATAGCTCGTTTGAAGTTCAGAAATAAATGCTTAATTTTAAATGATGTATTTTTTATTCTGGATTTTAGTAGAAATTTAATTTTAGTTTTCATGTTGCAATTAGAACAACTTATTATGACTTTCACAAGTTTTAATATATCTATTTCCTTCAATGGATCACAATTTTGTATTGCATGTTTGGAAAACAGGCTTTATATTCTGCGACCTAACGAACCCCTTGCTCTAAACAATGATTTATTCAAAGTAGCTAAACCTAGGACAAATAAATGTCAAAAGACTGATAACGATAATATGACGTATTTATGGCACTTGAGACTAGGTCACAATGGCTAGGATAGGATTCAAAGACTTACAAAGGATGGGCCTTTGAGGGAACTCACCTTAGGTGAATTACCTATGTGTGAATCTTGTCTAGAAGGCAAATTGACCAAGCGTCCATTCTCTGCAAAGGGTGATAGGGCCAAAGAACCACTTGGACTTGTGCATTTAGATGTTTGTGGACCTTTGAATGTACAAGCCAGGGGTGGTTTTGAGTATTTCATCACTTTCATTGACGATTACTCTAGATACTCATGTCTTTACCTAATGCACAATTAGAAATGTTTTCAAAGTTTCAGGAATTCCTAGCGATGGCTCAGAACCAATTAGGTAAAATGTTAAAGATCTTGCGATTTGATAGGGGTGGAGAATATTTTGATATGCAGTTCCAAGATCATTCAACTGAACTTAGGATTTTATCACAACTTACTACCCCAGGTACTCCATAACAAAATGGTGTAGCGGAACGCCGGAACAGAACTTTATTGGAAATGGTTAGATTCATGCTTAGTTACTCAACTCTACCAACTTTGTTTTGGGGACATGCAATTGAAACTGCGAACGACATTCTCAATGTCGTGCCGTCTAAATCAATCCCCAAATCACCTTTAGAACGTTGGAATGGTCGTGAACCTAGTTTATGCCATTATAGAATCTGGGGTTGTCCCGCCCACGTCCTGATGAAAAATGAAGGAAAGCTGGAATCGCGAACTAAATTTTGCATGTTTGTTGGCTATCGTAATGGTACTCGGGGTGGATTTTTCTATAGTCATTCAGAAAGAAAGTGTTTACTTTTATGAATGCTACTTTTCTTGAAAATGACTATGTCCAAAACTTCAAACCATGAAGTTCAAGATTGAAGTAAGGATTTAATGAGTTTTGGGACTAGTTTTCTGTTGGGTTTTGTTGCTGGGAGTTTAGTAGAGCTGTTGTGTTGGTTGAATTATGTTTTGGGGTGGAAATTGGTATGGTTAGGATTGAATTTGGCTGCTGAAATAGAGGTTTTTCTAGGTTCGAAGGGGTCGAGCCACGACTCTGTTCTTGGTATGTCGCGACCCTCTAGAATAGATGGGAGCCAGGGATGAGGGTGGGCTGCGGTGCCACTATGGCTGGGCCGCGGGGCGTGTTTGATGGTTGGGGAGGCTGAACCTCTGGTTGGAAGCGGGCTGCGACATAGGGGCATGGGGCTGCGACTCTTAGGGGGTTATTGGACCACAAGAAGATTTTGAGCACGAGAACTCAACCTTAGGGGCTCGGGATTGTTTCCACTACCCGGTTTGGTGGAACCCGAGGCCCCGGAGGCTAGGACTTGGTCCGGAAGCCTTTGATCGCTCAATATTAATAGAATCCTATTTTATGGTTGTGACTTAGGCTATCGCTAAGGTCTTGGAATCGGGATCATGCTCGAGGGTCGTTCTTATTTACGCTTGCATGGACCTAAGGTAAGAAAACTGCACCCATAACATGTTGTATGTGATTGGGGCTTGGCCCGTCTATTGTATATTAATATGATTAGGGTTTGGGTCCCAGGATTGGTTATGTTAGGTTATTGTTTTAAATGCTTGTTGTTAGATGCCTAACTGCTTATATTCGTTACGTGAATTTTATGGGTAGGGCATGTGGCCCCGTTATATAAATATGCTTAGTATTATGAAAATATTTATCCGATGAATTATATGACTAGCATGAATATGTGCTTAATTTTTCGAGATGTGCCTATCCACATCTGTTCCTTATAAGTAAGGTATGTAATCCTGGATCAGGGATTGACTTAAGAGTCAAGGACGGCAATAGCGCGCTGTGCGCAGGTCGAGAGGCATTGGCCTAAACCAGCAATGTACTATTACGTTAATCGAATCTAAGGTCGAAGGTGAACCACGAGGGTTGGGCTAGCCATGGGTAGCAAGTTAAGTCTTAGTACAACATTTCATCCTCAGACTGATGGTCAGTCCGAGCATACCATACAGATTTTAGAGGATATGTTGCGCGCTTGTGTACTTGATTTCAGAGGATCATGGAGTAAGTATTTGTTGTTGATAGAATTCTCCTACAACAATAACTACTAGTCAATGATCGAGATGGCACCCTATGAGCTACTTTATGGAAGAGTGTGTCGATCACTGTTACATTGGGACGAGGTAGGAGAAAGGCAACTTCTTGGACCCGAAGCTGTTAGAAAAGCTCAGGATGCAGTGGTGCTAATTAGAAAGTGTATGCTCACTGCTCAGAGCCATCAGAAAAGTAACGCGGATGCCAAGCGGCATGATGTGGAATTCAAAGTCGGAGATCAAGTCTTCTTAAAGATATCTCCTATGAAAGGTGTGAAGTGGTTTGGGAAGAAAGAGAAGCTTAGTCCCTGGTTTATAGGTCCTTTTGAGATATTGGACAAAGTGGGAGCAGTTGCATATAGATTAGCCCTACCACCAGCTCTAGCAGATAGCCATAATGTTGTCCACATCTCGATGTTCCGTAGATATGTGTCAGACCCATCTCACGTCCTCAAGTATGATACGATAGCACTCCAGAAAGACTTGAGTTACGAGGAACGACCAGTTAGCATCCTAGATAGAGGGATGAAGGAATTACGGTCTAAGAGTATTCCGATAGTCAATGTCCTATGGAGTAATAGTTATGAACAAGAGGCAACGTGGGAGTTGGAGGAGGACATGTTAGCACGGTATCCGGAATTGTTTGGTAAGTAAATTTCGGGGACGAAATTCTTTTAAGTAGGGGAGAATTGTAGAGTCCCAAATATTTACTTAGCTAGCTAGATAGTAGTAGTAGTAGTAGTAGTAGTAGTAGTAGTAGTAGTTAGTATTAGTTTGTAGTATGTTAGATTCCGTGGATTTTGGTTCAAGTCGGGACTTAGTTGGAAACTCAAGCAATAGTTATGGATTTTACAAGTTTAACCTATAGTTTAAGAATATTAATTATAACATAAGGTTTGATTAGTATTGCTGGTCCTAGATATATTGTTTATTATAACCTATGGTTTAGATAGAATTAATAAGAGCATAACACTTGTCATAATCATGATTATTAAGGAATTAAGTATTTTTTATGAATAGTTTCAATAAAAGAAAGATCTAGAAGCTCTAGAACCTTCAAGAAACGGTTAGGATTGTATTATGACTCAGTCAAAGCTGTTTATCCAATTCAAATTATGTTGAAAAAGTGCAAATACGTGTTTGATATATCAACGTATGCCGATATATTGCATCATAGGGGCCGATATATCGCCTACGGAAGATACGGAAAACACGTCGACTTTTCACGAACATACGAACGGGGCTCGGGATTAGGGTGGAGCCGATATATCGCCCCTGGTGCTTCATTTTTGAAAAGTATGATTTTTCAATTTTAAAAAATACCCTTAACCACTTGGACCTGCCTTTGAACGATTTTGACCAAGTTCTGAGCATCAGTTGAATGAAAATTCAAATATTTTTCATTTTAAATTCATTTATTTATTCAAATTAAAAGAGGTTAGTTTCACTCCTTGAACTCTATAAATAGGACCTAGTGCTCAGCCATTTTCTTCATTCTTCAAGCATTTGATCAGAGCCTCCAAGGTGCTAGTGTTATTATAGAGAGATATACTTGGGTTTTGGGATAAAAGCTTTATCATTCTAAGCTTTTCTAAACACTTGGGAAGTGAGATATAGTGTGATTTCAGTATTGAGGTTTAGATCAATTAATAAGAACATTCAAGGTATTCTTATCCCTAAGTTCAATTCTTTATGGTTCTTTAGTTTTCTTTTATTCAGATCCTAACTCTTGTTTATGATTCTTGATTAGGTAATTAAGTTTCTTGAAACTTAAGGTCTTCTTGGTAAGTTTCTTCTTGATGGTTGAGTTCTCATTTCATCTTTATTCTTTAGAAACTCACCATTTTTACTGTTGGTTTACAGAAGTGTTCTAATCCTGCTCTTGTTCCCAAATATCCTGGTTTTTGGTAAGGAAAATAGGATAGATTATATGTGTTTATGTTTATGTTATGATATGTTTTATGCTATGGTATGTTTTGTATAAATATGTTTTATAGTCCTTGGGCATATGACTTGTTTAGATAACGAGCCCCAAGAATATGTTTTTAGTCGCTTGGGCATATGACTTGCTTAGATAGCAAGCCCCAAGATTATTTATCATTTCATGGGTTAGAGTTATGATTTACCCTACCTCAACTAGTAGAGGACCTAGATGGGTTATCATATACTACCACGTGATCTACCTACCTCGATTAGTAGACAGAGGACCTAGATGGTTTATCACATGCCATGTTAATGAGTTAATGGCGATTAATATTGTAGTCCTATATGATATATGTTTTTATAGTCATATGTTTTATAGTGTATGTTCATATTATAGTCTTATGTTTATGATGTATGTTTTTAATAGATTTTCCTTGCTGGGCATTAGGCTCATTCCTTTATTTTTAGTGTGATGCAGGAAAATAAATATGGAAGGCGGAATGATTCTTGGCAACTTGGCTTGTGTGTTAAGGATGAATGGATTGAATGGACTGCGAGTCGATCGAGGATGATGTTATTTTTATTTAAATTATGTTTTGATGTATTTCTGCAATTAGTAATTAAACAATTAAAGTTTATGTTTTATGTTTTATTGAACAATGGGTACCCATACCGTATTTTTATGTTTCATATTTTATCTTGTATTTTGCACAATATTTATTTTGGGGTTTTTAATAAAATTACATTATTTCTTATGTATGTTTCCCAAAATAGTAGCTATGTCTAGTAGTTTTAATGGTCCAAGGTCTTAGAAATAGTTGGGTCATTACACTAGCAAAGTTTGCCAGGGATCTGGTGCCCACTGATGGGACCAGAAGAGAGAGATTTCTACAGGGCTATAGCCTATGATAGCCTGGGATGTTCGTATTACTACTGTACGAGGAGTGACTACTTATGCATAGGCTGTGGAGAAGGCGCTTATAGCTGAGAGCGCTGAGAACAAGATTTAGGGTGATAATGCAGCTAGAAGGGATTCTAGGAGGCCGGGACGTCCATTTCTAGGTTTTGGTAGGGGCGGAGGCCCCAGTGATCAGAAAAGGAAGACCCCAGACACGGTTTCAGCTTTAGGGCCAGATAGGAGGCCACGAGGTATATAGATGGGCCGCCAAGGTGGCAGTGAGACATGGAGGGCATTCCCAGAGTGTCCTAGGTGCAGGAGGCACCATGTTGGGGAATGTCGAGCGAAGGCTTGTTTTGTTTGTCGTAGTATGGGGCACCTGAAGAAGGATTGCCCAAGAGCTAGAAAGGAGGAGCCAAAGAAGGTGGACAGCCTGATGCTAGCTTGGGTGTTCACCTTGACCCAGACAAAGGCCGAGGCTAGTCCCTCGGTGGTTACAGGTCAGCTTTCTAGTGCTGGAACCTTTTACACTGTTCTTATTGATTCAGGTGCTAAACACTCCTTTGTTGCTAGCAGGATTATAGATTGGTTGTGTAGACCATGTGATTTCTTTTCTGTGGGGTTTGGTACGATATTGCCTACTGGAGAGTTAGTGGTATCCAAGAGATGGATTAGGTCACTACCGGTTACAGTGGATGGTAGGGAGTTCTCAGTTGACTTGGTGGAGTTGGAGATGACTGATTTCGATATAATTCTTGGTATGGATTGGCTAAAGAAGTATGGGGCATCAATAGACTGCAAGAAGAAGATGGTAACTTTTGAGCCAGAGGGTGAGGACCCCTTTGTTTTTGTTGGCACTGTGCATGGACCCTGTATACCTATGATATTAGTACTTAGAGCTAGAGACCTGTTGCAGGGAGGATGCATAGGGTTCTTAGCTAGTATGGTGGATACCACTCAGGTCGTGCCAATAGGACAAGAACAGACTTGGTTAGTCTGTGAGTTTCTAGATGTGTTTCCAGAGGACTTGCCAGGGTTACCCCTACACAGGGAGATTAAGTTTGTGATTGAATTGGCGCTAGGGATAGAGCCAGTGTCTAGGGCACCGTGCAGGATGGCTCCAACGGAGC
This sequence comes from Humulus lupulus, assembly GCF_963169125.1. Lineage (NCBI taxonomy): Eukaryota > Viridiplantae > Streptophyta > Magnoliopsida > Rosales > Cannabaceae > Humulus > Humulus lupulus. The sequence goes on along the minus strand of NC_084798.1, from coordinate 169,978,218 downwards.
TGAAGGAACCAAAGGTTCAATTACAGGAGTTACTAGACTTGGGCTTTATCAGGCCTAGTTTCTTGCCATAGGGCGCACCGACTCTATTTGTGAAGAAGAAGGACGATTCTCTGAGGATGTGTATCAATTATAGGGAACTGAATAAGTTGACTATCAAGAATAGATATCCTCTGCCAAGGATTGATGACATGTTTGACCAGTTACAGGGTAGAATGGTATTCTCTAAGATAGATCTTCGACCTGGTTATCACCAGCTGAGGATCAAGGAGGAAGATATACCAAAGATAATTTTTCGCACCAAGTACGAGCATTATGAGTTTTTGGTGATGTCATTTGGATTGACTAATGCCCTAACAACATTTATGGATCTAATGAACAAAGTGTTCAAGGACTACCTGGATCAGTTTGTGATCGTCTTCTTCGACGATATATTTATATACTCTCGGACGAAGACAGAGCATGAGCATCACCTCTAGTTTGTATTACAGAGGTTGCGAGATAACATTCTATATGCGAAGTTCAAGAAGTGCGAGTTTTGGTTGCGACAGGTGACCTTTTTGGGTCACATAGTCAATAAAGATGGTATTAAGGAGGATCCAACGAAGATTGAAGCAGTCAGAGACTGGCCAAGACCGAAGAACGCTTCTAAGATAAAAAGTTTCTTGGGTTTGGCGGGTTATTACAGGTGCTTTGTAGAAGGGTTCTCCAAGGTTGCATCATCATTGATAGAGCTGACACGCAAGAACCAGAAATTTTTTTGGTCAGACAAGTGTAAGGACAGTTTTCAGAAGTTCAAGGAGAGTTTGATTACCGCACCAGTTTTGAGCCTTCCTACACATCGAGATAAGTTTGTTTTTTACTGTGATGCTTCGAGGCAGGGTTTGGGTTGTGTACTTATGCAGACAGGAAAGGTGACTGCCTATGCATCACGACAGTTAAAGGATTATGAGTAGAGATATCCCACACATGATTTAGAGCTGGCAGCGGTAGTTTTTGCACTGAAGGTGTGGCAGCACTACCTGTATGGTGAGAAGTGTGAGATATATACTGATCACAAGAGCCTGAAGTACTTTTTCACTCAGAAGGATCTGAACATGAGGCAGAGACGTTGGTTGGAGCTAGTAAAGGATTATGATTGTGAGATCCTGTATCACCTTGGGAAGGCCAACGTGGTAGCAGATGCCTTGAGCCGGAAGGGTCCGAGACAGTTATATAGTGCCAGACAGATATTGAGGAAGTTGGCTGACGAGATGACTTGAGCGGGGATAGAGTTAGTGGTGGGCCAGTTGGCCAATAACTTTACAGTCTACTCTCTTGGAGAGAATCAAGCAGAGACAGTTAGATGATCCATAGTTGGGGTAGGTTAGAGAGGACGTCTTATCTGGAGCAGCTAAGGACTATTCGGTGTCGAGTATGGGTTTATTGAGGTATAAGGGTCAGATTTGTGTTTCGATGGACACCAAGATTAGATGAGAGATTCTGGATGAATCTCACACCACCATGTATTATCTTCATCTAGGCACCATGAAGAGTTACCAAGACTTGAGAGTATTATATTAGTGGCCTAGGATGAAGAGGGAGGTGACAGAGTATGTAGCGAGGTGCCTGACCTGTCAGCAGGTCAAGGCTGAGCATCAGAGGTTGGTAGGACTATTACAGCCTCTGGATATCCCAGAGTGGAAGTGGAAAGATATCACGATGGATTTCATGGTAGGCTTGCCCAAGACAGTGGGCTAGCACGATTCTATTTGGGTCCTTGGGGATCGATACACGAAGTAAGCTCATTTTCTACCAGCGAGGAAGAATTACATAGTTGACCAATATGCAAATCTCTATGTGAGAGAGATAATTCGCCTTCATAGGACGCTGAGGTCTATTGTGTCTAATAGGGACCCTATATTTACTTCCAAATTTTGGGGGAGTTTGTAGAGGGCGATGGGTACACAACTGAAGTTCAGCACAACTTATCATCCTCTGACCGATGGTTAGTCTTAGAGGACTATTATGATATTGGAGGACATGTTGAGAGCGTGTGTGTTGGACTTTGAAGGGTCCTAGAGTAAATATTTGCCTCTGAAAAAAATTTTGTATAACAACATCTATTAGTCTACCATCGGGGTGGCACCTTATGAGATGTTATATGATAGGAAGTGCAGATCGCCGTTTCACTGGGATGAGATGGGTGAGAGGAAATATCTAGGTCCGGATGCAGTCCAAAGGACCACTGAGGCTATCAAGAAGATTAGAGCTCGGATGCTCGCTTCTCAAAGTAGGCAGAATAGCTATTCAGACCTGAGACGGAGGAACGTAGAGTTCCAGGTGGGAGACTATGTCTTCCTTAGGGTTTCACCTCTGACAGGAGTGAAGAGGTTCGAGAAGAAGGGAAAGCTGAGCCCTAGGTTTGTGGGACTGTTTGATATCTTGGAGAGGATTGGGCAGGTGGCCTACAAGTTGGCCTTACCCCCCTACACTGTCCAGTGTGCATAATGTATTCCATATTTCCATGTTGAGGAAGTATGTGTCAGATGGAACGCATGTATTGATTTATGAGGATTTGGAATTGGAGTCAGACTTGTCTTATGAGGAGCAACCTGTTCAAATTTTTGACAGGAAGGACAAGGTCTTGAGGAACAAGACTATACCATTTGTTAAGGTATTATGGAGGAACAACTGAGTCGAGGAAGCGACCTGGGAGCTGGAGGCAGATATGCGAACTCAGTTTCCCGAGATGTTCAGGTAAAATTTTGAGGACGAAATTTCTGTAAGGAGGGGATAGTTGTAACGTCCCAAAATTACCTAATAAGGCTTAGGGCCTTGATTAGGGGGGCGAGATGGCAATATATGGAATTACGTGTTTAATTGCTATATTAATTGTTAATATGTGAATTATGTGATAATATGACTAGATGTGCATATTTAGGAATATTAAATATGCATGTGGGCCCGCTTCTTATTAGAAGGGAAATTTCGGTAATTTGGTCTGTTGCGGGCATAAATGTGTATTTATGTGCATATATATGTTATATGCGAGAGACCACATTATTATGTGGGTTTATTTGGGTTACTCGGCACGAGGCGATCCTAGGGAGCAAGCTAGCGGGAAAGTCACAGCGGGATCCAATACCAAACTCGGGGTGAGCCAAGGGGTATTTTGGGTAATAGTCATTAATTGGGTTATGGAAATAAATAATTGGAGATATATTTGAAGTTAGAAAGTCTAGGAGGGAATGTTGGGGAAATTTACCATTTTGCCCTCGGGGACATTTTTGGTACCTCGAGCCTTGGGATTAACTTAAGTGACTTAAGTTAGATAAGACAAAATGAAAGAAACACTTAGAACTCTGCCCAAAACTGACCCTGTCTTCCTTCTCTCTCACTTTTGTTCTCTCTAAACACTTTCCAAGTTAACCATTGAAGCAAAGAAGGAATTGTGCTAGAAACCAAGGAGAATTTGAGCTAGGATCACATGAGTTGAAGTTCAAGTCTTAAGGGATTCAATCTTCATCAAAGGTAAGCCTTGAATTTGATTTTCAGCATTTAACTTATGAGTTTCATGGCTGGTTTTTATGTGTTTTTGAGCCTTTGAAGTTCAAGATTGAAGTAAGGATTTAATGAGTCTTGGGACTAGTTTTTTGTTGGGTTTTGTTGCTGGGAGTTTAGTAGAGCTGTTGTGTTGGTTGAATTATGTTTTGGGGTGGAAATTGGTATGGTTAGGATTGAATTTGGCTGCTGAAATGGAGGTTTTTCTGGGTTCGAAGGGGTCGGGCCGTGACTTTGTTCTTGGTATGTTGCGACCCTCTAGAACAGACGGGAGCCAAGGATGAGGGCGGGCCGCGGTGCCACTATGGATGGGCCACGGCGCGTGTTTGATGGTTGGGGAGGCTGAGCCTCTGGTTGGAGGCAGGCCGCGGCATAGGGGCATGGGGCTACGACTCTTAGGGGGTTTTTGGACCCCAAGAAGATTTTGAACATGGGAACTCAACCTTAGGGGCTCGAGATTGTTTCCATTACCCAGTTTGGTGGAACCCGAGGCCCTGGAGGCTAGGACTTGGTCCAGAAGCCTTTGATCACTCGTTATTAATATAATCCTATTTTATGGTTGTGACTTAGGCTATCGTTAAGGGCTCGGAATCAAGATCGTGGTTGAGGGTCGTTCTTATTTACACTTGCTTGGACCTAAGGTAAGAAAACTGTACCCAGAACGTGTTGTATGTGATTAGGGCTTGGGCCCCAAGATTGGTTATAATAGGTTATTGTTTTAAATGCTTGTTGTTAGATGCCTAAGTGCTTATATTCGTTACGTGAATTCTATGGTTAGGGCATGTTGCCCTGTTATGTGAATATGCTTAGTATTATGAAAATAGTTATCTAATGGATTTTATGACTAGCATGAATATGTGCTTAATTTGTCGGGACGTTCCTATCCACATTTGATCCTTATAAGTAAGGTATGTAATCCAGGATCGGGGCTTGACTTATGAGTTAAGGGCGATAATAGCGCACTGTGCGCTGGTCGAGAGACATTGGCCTAAACCAAAAACGTACTATTACGTTGAACGACTCTAAGGTCGAAGGTGAACCACGAGGGTTAGGCCCGAGAGTTGGCTTAAAAGCCAACTAAATAGGGAAACGGCCCCAGGGTGATCCAATGATCATGTGATTAAACTTAAATGACATTGGCTATGAATTAATGTTATTGATTACAGTTGAATGGTTATTTTAAAGTTATATTCTCTGTTATTGTACATTCTGTTTTCTTGCTGAGCCATGGCTCACGGGTGCTTTGTGGTGCAGGTAAGGGAAAGGGAAAGCTTGATCAGCCATGAGTTGGAGAGCTTCGGTGGCAGCGTGTACATATGTGGTTGCTCGACTATCACGACCTGGGTTATCTCAGAGGAACTAGGGTTATAGCCCTGTTTTGCTGTTTAGGCCGGCTGATGTACTTTTGATATGTATTTACCCTTTTTAACAATTGAGTTGTAATATTTTGGGATCCCATGTTTATATAAAACTTTTGAGATAAAAGTAAATAGTTCTTTGACTAAAATTTTTAACCCTAACCCTGTCACTGACCTTAGTTACACGTTTTAAGCCAAATGACCTGATTAGCTGGTCTGACACAATTTTAAGTATACAGTGTAACGGTTTTGGATTAGGAGGGCGTTACAGTATTCCTGGTTCTTTATGTAGATGATATCTTACTCATTGGAAACAATGTTAAGAAATTGTCAGATGTGAAGAATTGGCTGAGCACTCAATTCCAAATGAAGGATTTGAGTGAAGCAAGTTATGTTCTAGGTATCCAGATCATTAAGGATAGAAAGATCAGACTCTTAGCTCTATCTTAAACAGTTTACATTGATAAAATGCTTGAATGTTTCTCAATGACAAATTCCAAGAAAGGACGTTTACCATCCCGCCATGGAATTCATCTTTCAAAGAAGCAGTCTCCCCAGACTCCTGAAGAGGAAGATGCAATGAGAAAAGTTCCTTACGCATCTGCAGTTGGAAGTCTGATGTATGCTATGTTGTGTACTAGACCAGATATATGCTATGCAGTGGGAGTAGTGAGCAGGTATCAGTCAAACCCAGGACTGGAACATTGGGTAGCAGTTAAGCATATCCTGAAGTATTTAAGGCAGACTAGGGATTATATGTTAGTCTACAAGGGTGGTATTCTGAACCCTGTAGGCGACACTGATTCTAATTTTCAAACTGATGTCGATGACAAGAAGTCTACTTCTTGAATGGTGTTTACTCTTGGGGGTGGAGCTGTGATATGGAGAAGCATAAAGCAGTATGCAATCTCAGATTCCACCATGGAGGCCGCGTCAGAAGCAGCTAAGAAAAGAATATGGCTAAATAAAATCTATTCAGATCTTGGTGTCATTCTAGAAATGGATAAACTGCTTGTGTTGTTTTGTGACAATACAAGAGCGATAGCCAACTCGAAAGAACCTCGTAGTCACAAGAGGAGCAAGCATATAGAAAGGAGGTATCACATTATTCGAGAATATGTGGCCAGGGGAGATGTGAAGGTTATGAAGATGGCATCTGAAGACAATCGTGCAGATCCGTTTACAAAGACACTACCAGAAGCTACATTTGATAAGCATATCAAAGAAATGGGATTAGTAGAATTAAGGCATTAGTTTCAATTAGTGCAAGTGGGAGTTTTTTGGGGTTTTATGCTCACATGTTTTATTTTCATGATTATTTGTTTAATATAAACTTTTATTAAATCTCGAGCATATAGCTAATCGTATTTATAGTGACGTAATCACAATGGAATATAAATATGATTATATGTTCAAAATAAGTTAGTCCTAAGATTAGTTAGTGCACAAGATTTACACTGACTTGCCAATCTACGATATGATCTATTTACACATTGCAGTGTTATGTTCATTCCAGAACATTAGCAAAGTAGATAAGATCAGATGTATTTGTTACATTAGACTGGACCGATATTGACAGTAGATAGGATAAGTAAACATACCATTATTATCTATTCTATTCATATCATATAGTTGACCATAGGTCAATTCAATCTCAATTCTCAGTGGTTAGTATTCTAACTGATTGTATTATTTGAGTTCTTTGACTTGTTCGTTACCAGCTTACCCTACGGACTAGCCCATACTTACATCTTGGGAACTTGGTAGTATAATTGAGTGGGAGTGTTAATCATAGATATGAACATCTATAACCTCTGATGAAGAAGTGAAACGATGGTTTCCTTTTAGTTTTGGTTCAAGGTGTTAAATGATAGAGATCTTATTTCAGTAATTAATATTAGTTTACTGAAATATCATTTACAGGGAACTAAGTGTTTTAAGGATAAAATACAATGAGGGGTAAAACGATATTTTAGTCCCATCTCATTGTAGACTGTCTATAGAGGATTGAGTGACAATTATGGTTGTAACAATAGATAATTAATAGTTATAGAGCGTTCTATGAATTCAAGAGTGCAATTCCGAGTCTTTAGTGGAGTCACAAGGAATTAATAAGTTAGTAAATTTATTTGTTAGATTTATGATAACTTATTGGAGCTTGATTTCATATGCCCATGGTCCCCACTGTACCTTGGATAAAATCATCTAGATAGTCTCAATTAATTGATTTAATTATCAATTAGAATTATCAAAGTTGACCATGTCAATTTTGGATAGTTTCACAAAGTTATGTAATTTAGAGCAGAAAAGAGAAATTAGGGCAGATTTATTAATTAAGATAAATTGGTATCTAAATTAATAAATAAGTTTAAATCAAGGTTCAAATTATAAATAATTAATTTGATAAAGGATTTAAATAATTATTTAATTAATTAAATCAATAGAAAATAATACAGGCCTTGATTTTAAGTCCAACGGGCTTATAATCAAATGGGAAATTTCACGGGCCTAAAGCCCATGATAATTTTGACCTAGGGCTGTTAATTGGCTATAACTTTTATTTATTTTTTAATTAAATAAATGACCTAAATAAGTATATAAAAGGAATGTTAAGTGAGAGTTGAAACAAGAGGACAGACACTGGTTTTCTGATAAGTTTTAGATTCTCTCTAAACATAAGTCATTTTCTAAGCCTTATCGTTCTTTTCTCTTCTTCTCTCTGTATCTATCTCATGTCTTGAGAATTGCCCACTCCAGTCTAGGTGATCCTAAGGATACTTTGGAAGGCTGTGAAGAAAATTGAAGATTAGTTCAGTTTCTTGATAATACCCTGCGACAGAAAGGATACAAGAGTTAAAGAAACTGAAGGAAGGACTCATTCATTCTGCTGCGTATAATGTAAGTATTCTTATCATTATTTCTCTCTGAATTCAATTTTAGAAACATGTTTTAGGTTGTCTCATATTAACTTGTTTAATATTAGATCTACATGAAAATAAATAAAGATCTTGTATACGTTTTCCCAACATCGAATACCTTTATATTTTTGCATATTATACTTGTCTTTACATCATTTTATAAATGCTAAATACCTACTTTTTTTCCCTTTGCAGATCAGATGGAGCTAGCGAACACTATCTATGTCAAGAGGCAACAGTTGGAGGGTCTAGCCCAGATAAATGTCTTAGTGGCACTGACAACTAGTCTCGTGGCTCCTACAACTGCTCCCATGGTTCAAGAGGCAGACCAAATGTCCCTTGTTGGCGAGTCTCCCACTCCGATGGAAGGGATGTATGAAGTAGAGGCAGACCAAATGGCCCTCAAGGTACCGGACAACCCAGCAGTTGAGCCTCCTCAAATGGTGATCATCCCCAAGCACTACGAGAGGGAGGAGCTCAACAAGTACTAGGCGGTGGTGGAGTATTTCAATGCTTGACTGGAAGAGGAGGCCAAGGCATTCAAGGCACTGGCTGAGTATCTTCGCCAATACAAGTGTAATGTCCCAAATTTCCTAATAAGGCTTAGGGCCTTGATTAAGGGGCCAGGATGGAAAATTATGGAATTGTGTGATATTATGTGCAATTATGTGATTACATGCATGATCATGTGAGTTATATTATTATATGATGAAAATTGCATGCATGTGGACCCACTTCTTATTATAAGGGCATTTTTGTAATTTTGGCCATTGAGAGTGTAATTGAATATTTATGTGCATGCATGTGATAATGGATGAGACCACATTATTATGTTGATATGGTTGCACTATTCAGCATGAGACAGTCCTAGGATGCAAGTTAGCAGTTTAGTCATAACGAGATTAATTACTGGACTCGAGGTGAGCCTAGGGGTAAATTGGTGTTTAGTACATTACCGGGAATGAGCGGGTAATGGGATATGATTTAATAATTATTGAGGATATTGGGAATAATGAGAATTGGAGGTCGTTAATTATGATTAACTGGATAGGTGGGAAATGATAATTTTGCCCTTGTTGACTTCGAAGAATTAAAATGGCCCTAGGGGCATTTTGGTCATTTGACTAATGAATATACTCAGTCAAGGAAGGCTGTAAAGGGTTTAAGGTTGAAAACAGAGGGTTCTATTTCTCTCTCTCTCTCGATTATTTCCTCTTCTCTCTCGGTTGGGATTTTGAAGCAAGCAAGGGGATTTGAGGCTTAAGGATTAAAGCTTGAGAGTTTAGGGTTATGTTCAACAATTGAAGGGGTTCAATTCTGGGATTGAGGTAAGGATTTTCAGGTTAATTTATGCGTTTTTACTCTGTTTTTTAGATAGTTTGTAAGCTTGAGATTATGATCTTAGAGGTGGATATTGGTTGGTGTTTTAAGTGGTATTAAGCTTGGGTTTTGTTGTCTGAATGGTGATAAGGTTGTGGTGATGATTAATTGTGATATTGGGATTGATTTGATGAGTTTTGATTGAGGTTTAGATTGAGAAATATGCAGGGGAGCTGGGTTCGCGGGGTCAAGTTGCGACCGAGTTCATGCAAGTTGCGACTTGAAGGTGTTCCAGAGCCTCCCTTGGGCTCTGTCAAGCAGGCACGCTGCGACCCACAGGGTTAAGTCGTGGCCCACCCCTGGCACCCAAGCAGGGGACCTCTCTGACTTGGGGGCACGCCGCGGCCCTTGGGGGGCAGGTCATGGCCCACCTCTCCTTTTGTGCCAGGTTGGGTTTAATGGGTTTTAAGCGCAGGTTTCCAATTCTCAAGGCTCAGGATCGAATCTACTAACCATTTTAGTAGGATTCGAGGTCCCGGGAGCTGGGTTTTAAGCCATGAACCTCTTATTATTCATTTTATTGATGCGATTTTATATTTGATTATGGTTAGGTGACCACTAAGGGACCTAAGGACAAGATCGTTCTCAAGGGTCGTTCTTCATTTATTTTACGCTTAAGCCAAAGGTAAGAAAACTGCACCCAGTATGTGATGCATGCGATACATGTGATTATGGAATCACATGAATGTGAAATATGAAATTTGCCAGAGATTGAGTCTCTGTAATTGTGCATGATTATAATTATGCTTGTAATTATTGATTAAGCATGTTGAATGCCTGCTATCTACATATTTGACATATGATATATGTCTGTTTGCATTACCTCATTGAGGAAGCACTGACTTATTAGTCAGGGAACAACATTGGTTTCAGTATTGATTGTGAAGCTGTGACTTATTAGTCAAGATCAGCAATAGTACTGAGCACTGGTCGTATGGTATTGGCTTATGAGTCAAGAACAATATTAGCGTGTTTAACGCAAGCCGAAATGATTAGATCTAATCAACATGAGCATTAAATGCTTGATCGACCCCAAGGTCAAAGAAAACTAAAGCGATTGTCTAGTCTAAAGGCTAGTTACGTAGAGTTAGGGCCAAAGGGCTCAGGCGACTGAAACGTCACATGGCTTAGAGAGCAGATCCCCAAAGATAGACTTATTAGTCATCTATTCAGAGAGTGACTTACTAGTCATCTATTCAGAGAGTGACTTACTAGTCATATATTCAGAGTGACTTATTAGTCATCTATTTAGAGAGTGACTTATTAGTCATCTATACAGAGAGATACTTATTAGTCATCTATACAGAGATAGACTTATTAGTCATCTACCTCAGAGAGCAGGACTCCACAATCATTTATCTGTATCTGTCTGCATGCATGAATAGGGTTATTACTACTAGGCATGCTTGTTATGATTTAGTGACACGTTATTAACTGCTTATAAGCATGTTTAAGTTTTCTTCCTGAGCCTCGGCTCACGGGTGCTATGTGGTGCAGGTAAAGGAAAAAGAAAATTGGACCATCCTTGAGTTGGAGAGCTTAGGTGACGATGTGTACATATGCAGCTGCTCGACCACCACGGCCGAGGGTTTAAAGATGAACTAGGGTTAAACCTTATTTTGCCGCTTAGGTTGGCTGGTTGTAACTCTTTTATTGTAATTAACCTTTAAAATATATTTTGGGATCCCAATGTATATAGTAAATGTTTTAGTGAAAACTTGTATCTTTAACCAAAATTTTAAATCCTAAACCGATAATCACACTTAGTTACATGATTATGGCCAAATGACTCGGTTAGCGAGTTTACCATTGTTTAAAATGCACACTGTAACGGTCCCTGGGTAGTAGGGCGTTACAACAAGCCTCCTAAGGGTAGGCCTCACGAGCCTCCCATTAGTCGGGTGGAATTGGAGACCCTATTCACCAAGAAGCTCGGTGGCCTTTCATATTGCCCAATAATTCACCTTGCGGTCACAATAGTAAACGGGTTGAAAGATATATATATATATATTAAAAGCACAAATTAATTCAAAACACAGTTGCAATTCTACACCATCAATTGCAATTGAAAGATATATATATTAAAAGCACAAATTAATTGATCTAGATTAAATTGAATCTAACTTCTAATTTCATAGCATATCATATCATATATCAAAGAGCAACAAAATACCTACTGTAGCAAAATGCAGTAAAAAACATACAATATAACAAATATACTAAAATAAATTAATAATCTAAGTTATATAAGAAAAGCATGCCTAAACTTATATAAATGATGCTAAATAATTTTAGAAAATAAATTAAAAGATGAAAAACAAAATAATTAGTGAGATATGGAGATGAAGCACTAACATGAATCAATATCACTATTAAGAATGAGAAATACAAAAACTACACTCTATTCTCAGCAATATTTTAAAAATAGTTCACTCATTTTTGTCACCTAAAAAAAGAAAAACTAAGCTAAAAATAAGAAAAACAACAAAATAATAAAGTGTATATTTCTACTCTAAAATCTAATCATTTCTTTATACTGATTTTGGTTCTCTATTTATAGAGAAAATATGGTCCCAAATGTGGTAAAATCGTACAAGACACAACAGAGAGAATGTCTCATAAAGCTGAAAAGTGGGACACATGGAGAGCTCTTATTCGCGGCAAGGTGGGAGTGGCAGACGTGTGTAGCAGAAGGTGGAAGTGTTCAGGACTTGGGCATCAAGACTTTGAAGACTTCAATGTTTTACTGACTTATATGAGCATAGTGTGATATTGCTTGAGATCTCTTGTTCCTAACCGAGAATTGGAGAGAGACCCACTAGTTAAATATAATTGGGCTGGGTCGTGTGTTGAATGAGTTGCAAAAGTTGTAAGCTTGCTTCTTGGGCCTAAAAAGAAATGGTCCAAGCACTTGATTGGTGGCTGAACATATCTCTTTCTTTTCTATATAAATGTAATATATATAGCTTGATTGGAAAAGAACCCCCACGTGAGTCTCCAACTTCTCTTTAATGAGGTGTATATATATGCCTTGGACTATATTACATGTTGCGCTTGACTTTGGGCTCGCACTAGTTTGGGCTGGAATGTCTTAAAAAATGCTACTTTTTTTCTTCTTTCTTTTTCTTTGTGTCAAAATACATTTTATTTCTTGAAAACAAAAAGTAAATTAAAATTAATATTTTCAAATATAAAATATATTACAATAATTCTATGAAAATATTAATCAAAACTTAATTAATTTTAAACTTTACAAAATGATATTTTTGACTACTAATCACAACTCCCAACCAGCTTATTGCTAGTTTCTAGCAATTCAAGCGAAATGATAAATGTCAACAATATATATTTCAAGTCAAAATTTAAAAGAACTTAAGTATTAACACAAAATGTTAATAACAAGTCAATAAGAGTTATAACAATTACTTTAAATAAATCTAGAGTTGTGAGTGTGTGCACCAAACTTGTACCTTCTTACCGCAAACCATGGCACATAAAGCATTTGAAAATTATGTCAAGTAAAAGTCTTAACTCCATCAACCTCTCATGTAATTAAAAATATTTAAGGTTAAAGGTCTCACTTACGGAGTTGGAAAAAAAAAGTAAGCACTCATCAAATGGATATATTTTTTTTAGGACAAACTTTTAAATAATCATTGAAACAAAGATAAGAAATAAACAATTTAGACAACCACCATAATGATTACCACAAAACCTGCTTTCCGAGATTTCTTTAAGTTAAATAGACAATTTTTACATTTATTCTAAGAGCCATAAACATCAAAATAATACATTTTTTTTTCTTGGACACAAGAGACAACATAATTGATATAATGATAGAACTATTGCTCTTGTGTTTTTTTTGAAGAACAAAATAACAAAAAGGCTCTCTAATAAGATTTGTCAATAGAAAATATTTTCTCTAAACATCATCCATTCACACCATAATACCTTGTTCAAATATTTATAACAATTTCCAAGAATCAATAAAAATTTATAAGTTGTTTTCTCAAGTCTCACCTCTCATAGAATAGAATGAAATACTTAAACATGGTGAATTTCTAAGCAAATATGTGATAACAACCATCTTACCACAACATTTGGCGTGTGTATTATATAACTCTAGAGAAACTCTTAACAATAAAGATAACAAAAATTGACTCAAAAGTAATATTTTGCAAGAATAAATAAGTAATTTTTAAAAAATTTGACCATGAAAATATTAATATGACAAAAATCAACATGAGTATGCTTACCACCCCCAACCAAAATCAGACAGTATCCTCATTGTGTAAAAATATATACATGAGAAGCATGAAATGAGAACACCTAGAGAGTGAGCTACTGCAAAATAGTATGATATTGACCCTTAGAAAAAGAAAATTAAATGACAAGATAAATTATCATAATAAAATAACAAAAAGGAAAAACAAAACAAATAACAAAAATAAAGCATACCAGAAATAAAGAAAGCAAGGAAAGATAGAACTTGATTAGTCTTGGCAAACCGGAGAAAAGTCTCTTTAGGTTGGTTCACCAACTCAATATTCTTGACCATCCAGTATAAAAAATGAATTGTTTTTATCCTATGTCTAAAAAATGGAAGCATTAGTAACATTCTTAAGATAAAGAAAATGTTTGTTTTCAGTATCGTGGAGGAAATAGTGTGATTGATTCTTTGAGAAAGTTTTCAAATTTCTTCCACAATAAGGTTTATCGCATCAGCATGATAACATTTATTTTCGTTCGAGTTGTTGAATGAATTTCAGCATGAGAGATATTTTCACTCTGAATAGTAATGCCATCATCCTCATCAAATTTGTATGAAATAGGATTAGAGGTTGGTGCCATTGTTTCCTCATCTAATTAGAATCGATTGAAATTATGTGAATTAACTTTGTCGGTCAATTCTGAAAATTGAGTCTGAATTTCTATAAGTTCCTCCATAATGTGTTCAGTAATGTTTCTTATGTGCTCATTAAAGTTTCTCTCTTCCTCCATAAATGTGTACAAAGTTTCCTCTAAGGGATCCGTATTAGTCTAGACATTATGTGGAGGTTCATGGTAAGAGTTAGAAAAATCGTCCTCAACATTTCTACTAGATGGTGCCAATTCCCAACCAATCGGTGCATTGTAGTTGTACTTAGACTACCAACTTGAAGCAACAGGGTTTTTCCAGCTGAGATTATTGTTCTTGTAGTAAGAATAGTATTGAAGGGCTTCATCCCTATCTCTAAGAGTTGAGTAATCTTGAGCAAAAATGTTGACTCTTTCACTGTCAAAATATGGTTCATCATACTCTACCCTTATGACCTTGTTACTTTCTTGACCATGCTTAGCTTTCAAGTCTTCAAATTCTCTAGTCAAGAATTCTACTTTAGATTTAAGGTACTCTATTTCGCTAAGTTGGTGGGCACCTCTAAAATTGCTAGTACCCTCTGTAGCACTAGATTTTGGTTTGTTTTGAAGTGAAGAGAGATATATTGGATAATAGTTCTCAAAACGCCGATGATCTTCTTCATTCATTCGTTATTTTTTATTTTATTTATTTATTATTATTTTTTGTAAGTATTATAAGCCCAAGTGGTAATAGTGTAATATGTATCCACCAAAAATGTTCCCAGACAAATTGGGAAGGTTGCCAAGGTACCGCTTTAGGCCCAAGAGCTTTTCTAGAACTCCTTGAGGTTCTTAGAAAAGATTGGAGGGTAACTCTAACCTAGACCTTATTTACACAACCAATTTTTCTAAGACTGAACACGTTTTGTATTTTACTGATTTCCAAAATTACACAAATGTTCTCAATATTTTTTTTTAAAAAATTTTATGATTCAAAGTTTTATGATTTTTTTTAAAAAAAAAAGGCTAAATCTAGAAAATAAAATTCTAAACCTAAAAGTAAGAGAAAATAAATAAATAAAATAATAAAAAAATGAATAAATAAAAAAAAATTAAAAGAGAACTTTAAATAATTATATATTTTTAAATAAAAAATAATTCACTATGCAAAACTTTAATTGTAAAATTACCTCCCCGACAACGGCACAAAAAATTGATATCGCCTAATAATTCACCTTGCGGTCGCAGTAGTAAATGTGCTATATATCGTATCCACAAAGAGACAAAATACAAATAAAAATTAGATTAGTAAAGTTAAAGATAAAAATAAAGTAAAATTGAAGAGATGAATTTTGTGAAATTAAAATGATAGATTGAAGAAATTGATCAGATAAAAAATAGGACAAGGCAGAGATGCAATGCCATAAATCATATTCTAACATTGATATTAATTCAAAACATAGCTGCAATTCTACACCATTAATTGCAACTGGAAGATATATATATATATATATATATTATAAAAGCACATATTAATTGATCTAGGTTAAATTGAATCTAACTTCTAATTTCATATCATAAATCAATGAGCGACAAAATACCTACAGCGACAGAATTTAGTAAAAGATATACAATATAACAAGTATACTAAAATAACTTAACAATCTAAGTTACATAAGAAAAACATGACTTAAATGGTGTTAAATAATTTTAGAAAAGAAATTAAAAGATGAAAAATAAAATAATTAACGAGATATGGAGATGAAGCACTAACAAGAATCAATATCACTATTAAGAATGAGAAGTACCAAAAAGTACACTCTAACCTCACTAATATTTCTAAAATAGTTCACTTATTTTTGTTACCTAACACAAGCAAAACTAAACTAGAAATAAGAAAAACAACAAAATAACAAAATGTATTTTTCTACTCTAAAATCTGATAATTTCTTTACAATTATTTTGGTTCTCTATTTATATAGAAAATATGGTCCCAAAAGTGGTAAAAGTGTGCAAGACATAGTGGAGAGAGTGGCTCATAATGCTGAAAAGTGGGACACATGGCGGGATCTTATTCGCGGGCAGACGTTTGTAGCAAAAGGTGGGAGTGTTGAGGACTTGGGCATCAAGACTTCGAAGACTTCAATGCTTGACTAACTGATGTGAGCCTAGTGTGATATTGCTTGAGATCACGGTTAGGTCTTGTTGCTGACCGAGAATTGGAGAGAATTTAGAGAAGAGACCCATTAATTAAATATAATTGGGTTGGGTCGTGTGTTGAATGAGTAGCAAAAGTTGTAAGCTTGCTTCTTGGGCCTATAAAGAAATGGTCCAAGCACTTGATTGGTGGTTGAACATAGAAAAAATTATACACAGTACCCATTTTTAATCAAGTGCTTTCCTTTATACCCACAATTTTAAACTTTTATTAAAATGCCAACTATTTCATATGATATGCCTATTATACCCTCTAAAACAGAACCCATTAAGTTTCTTCAACATTTATATACATATATATGATATACTATTTCATATGATATACCTATTATATACCTATTATATGTATATGATATACATATAATACACACTACAACAACACTTAGAACCATGTGTTCAAATAAGGTTAATTTGGGAAGTCTCATGATAATAATGAGTAAATTTTAAATAAATATATTTAGTGTCTAATTTTAGTTAACTACTCCTAAAAGTGGGTAGTTCTCAACTTTTCCCCTGAACATATCTCTTTCTTTTCTCTATAATGTACTATATATAGCTTGATTGGAAAAGAAGCCCCACGTGAGTCTCCAACTTCTCTTTAATGAAGTATATATATAGGAGAATTTTCCTATAGGGACTTCACTTTAAGCCCTACTGGTGGGGCTCTTAGTGTTCTCGACCCGTGAACAGTTTTCAGCGCGATTTTTTTTATGATCGTGTATATTGTAGCTATTTAGAGCATGCTGTAAATTTTTAGAAAATTATGAATAGTTTACAGTACCAAAAACTAAGTTCAAACATGTTGTTGCACGTGTGACTAATTTTTTTTATGCGCGTGGAAAGAAACATGTTTGAACCTAGTTTTTGGTACTGTAAACTATTCAGAATTTTCTGAAAATCTGTAGGATGCTCTAAATAGCTACAATATACACGGTCATAAAAAAAATCGCGCCGAAAACTGTTCACGGGTTGAGAAACACTGAGAGCCCCACCGATAGGGCTTAAAGTTAAGCCCTTATAAAAGAATTGTCCTATATATATATATTCCTTGGACTATATTAGATGTTGTGCTTGTCTTTGGACTTACACTAGTTTGGGCCTGATTGTAACGACCCAACTATTCTAGACCTTGGACCATTAATAACTACTATACTAATCTTAAGAAAACGTATTGTTGACTGTGTTTTTAGCCAACGACGTGAGAACGTCAAATACGACAAACCTTCAAGAGAATTTAAATAACACATCAAGAAAAGTAAATAACACAAGATTTTTATAGTGGTTCAGCCCCGATCAGTTGATAATAGCCTAATCCACTTAGAGTTGTGATTATAGATCTGTACTCAAGATCAGATGGACTGAGCCAAATGAGTTTCTTCAGTACAGATTGCAAAAATACAAGAATCCTTTCAAATACCAGCACTTTCTCTCTCTAGAATACTCAGACCCAAATTCTCCCAAAAGTCTAGAAAGAAGAAGAAGAAGAAGAAGAATCCCTTCTCTAATCCCATAAGCCCTCTATTTATAGGCTTAGGGTCATACATCTGATATCCCCTAGAATCGGGATATTTTATTATATTTATTACATTTAAATTACAAAAAACATTCAAAATGTAACAAAACCCCCCATTTGTGGGAAGAATGAGAGATTCCCGCATATCTTGTTGAAGCTGTTTCTGGGAATCTTGACTTAGTCCCCCTCTAGCTAGTTGATTGATCCACCTCACTTCCACTCTGGTCGATCATACACATGCTGGTCGGACATACACCTACTAGTAGGACTTGTGCATGGTGGTAGGACATGCACTCCTCTCCTCTAACATGGCACTCTCCTCTAGCATGTCATGTCTCTATTTGGACAACCATGCACTGGTTGGACATATACATAAAGACCAAATTCTTGGGCTCTCCTCGGACCACATCCTTGGGGTCTCCTAGGACCACCCTCTTGGGGTCTCCTAGGACCACTCTCTTGGGTTCTCCTCGGATCAAAGTCCCTTGGGCTCTCCTAGGATGCACTCTCCTTAGCTCTCCTCGGACCACACCCTTGGGATCTCCTAGGATGCACTCTCCTTAGCTCTCCTAGGACCACACCCTTGGGGTCTCCTAGGATGCACTCTCCTTAGCTCTCCTCGGACCACACCCTTGGGATCTCCTAGGATGCACTCTCCTTAGCTCTCCTAGGACCACATCCTTGGGGTCTCCTAGGATGCACTCTCCTTAGCTCTCCTAGGATGCGCTTGGCTTGGTTATGACATCTTTCAAGCAGTCCAAATTCTTCGTCAGTCTACCGGGTCACTTTATCACAACTCTGAGGAGTCAATGTATTTATTGACTATTAATGTGTCTTGTACTGACCATGTATTGCCACTTGTCACCTCTATTACCACGTCATCAATCTCCATTTTTGGGGATAACACGTACATATGAAAACACCATAGCTTTATTTAAAACTATAAGGTAAAGGTTTAAATACATAAAAATTCACTTAGAATATGGGATCCCATTGTTTTGAAAATAAAACAAAACATAACTTAAATAAATTGGTTACAAAATTAAGTGCGGAAAAATAATACATAGAAATCATAACTAAAAGACTTAAAAATTTCATCCTCGAATCGTACGCACAATCCACCGATTCCAGCCTGCCTCAATACACATCCCCAAGCTACCAAGAACCTTTCCCGCCACCATAACTATTTTCCTGCACATATAAAACGTAAAGGAATGAGCCTAATGCCCAGCAAGGAAAATCTACTATAAACATGAAACATATACAAACACGTAAACTATAAACTGTAAACTATAATCATATAACTATATAAATACATCTATTATAATGGCCATCACACTTCTTGGGACTTGCTAGCTAAGCAATCATATGCCCATAAATTTACGGGGCTAGTTATCTAAACAAGTCACATAAAATTATGAGGCTCGTTATCTAAACAATCATATGCCCAAGGAATCTACTATTGGGAATTGTTATCTAAACAAGTTATATATTTGTTATCTAAACAAATTATGTGATTGTTATCTAAACAATTCATATACTAAAACATATCATACTTATAACATAAACACATATAAAAGCATACAAATCTACCCTATTTTCCTTACAAAAAATACCAGGATGTGAGAACAAGATCGAGACTTTGGAACACTCCTAAAAACCATAATAGAGAGGTGAGTATACTAAAGAAAAGAGATGAAAAGAACGAACTACACCATCGAAAAGATACTTTCCAACAAAAATCTTACGTTCAAGATCTTAGATGCCTAACCAAGAATAGAGAATACGAGTTAGGATTTGAGTAGAAAAACTATAAGAACAATACAGAAAGGGACTAGGATTAGGAATACCTTGAATGCTTCTATGACCGAACTACACCTCGAACCGAAATATAATATAAACCTTACTTCCCAAGTGTTTATTAAGCTTATAATGATTAAGCTTATAACCCCAACCCAAGTGTTTAACACTCTACATCAATCCTAGCAGCTTGTAGGCTCTGAACTCAGCTTGATGAATGAAGAAATGGCTGGGTACTAGGTCCTATTTATAGAGTTCAAGAAGGAAAAGATCTTCATTTAGCTTGAATAAAATAATGGCTTTTTAGTTGAAAAACATTTGAATAATCGTTCAACAGAGGCTGAAGACTCGATCAAAAAGATTATGGACTTATCAAGAGGTTAAGGATTAAAATGAGCTCGGTTTCAAAATCGTTTGAAAACCATGCACCACAGCCGATATATCGCCTGTACTGATGCTCCCGAGGCTCGTCAAGGTGGTCGTACGAAGCTACGTGTTTTTCGTATCCCCGTATGGCAATATATCGCCCCTAGAGCTGCGATATATCGACATACGCTGAAATATTATACACGTAATTACACATTTTCAGCCTAATTTGAATTGAGTAAACAACCTTGACTAAGTTCTTTAACGATTTCAAAGCTGCTGGCAGACCCTAGGATTTTCAAATATTGCTCTTAATAAACTTATTCCTAAAAAATACTTAATTCTCATTAAACATACACAAGACAAGTGTTAATATCTTATTGGGTCTATCTAAACCTTATAGTATAATAATTATCATCTTCATAATCAGTCATATTAATCAAACCTTAGGTTATAATTAATATTCTTAAACTATAGGTTAAACTTAGAAAATCTACAAGTGTTACTACGAGTGTCCAACTAAGTCCCAGCTTGAACCAAAATCCACAGTTACAAAAATACTACAACTATTACTAGTTATTACTATTACTACTACTATCTAACTAGCTAAGTAAAGTTCTTGGACTCTGCACTGATTGTCTTCAATAGTGCCACTTTTTTCATTCTTTCTTTTTCTTTCCTGAAAATTGAATAAAAAGTAAATTAAAATTAATATTTTCAAATATAAAATATATTACAAAAATTCATGAAAATATTAATAAAAAATTAATTAATTTTAAACTTTAAAACTTATAAAATGATATTTTTGACCACTAATCAGCTGTATCGCACTGTTGTCGGTGGAGCTTTTGTAGGAGATAAGTGTGTCATTCTGGGAGATGCTTTTAAGTGGCGACAAAGAGATTGCTCTTCTCGCCTCTACAACGAGATGACCATTTTGGATTGTAAATAACTTTGTAAACACTTTTATGGGAACATATGTACAGTTTAATGCTTTTAGTAAAGTATATCCATTTCTTTTGACCGAGATTTTCACCATGGCCCATTAATAACAATTAGATGCACGTTTATGACCTAATTACTCGTTTAGCGAGTTAAGCACTATTTAAAGTACATAGTGTGACGATCTTGGCTAACCAGAGCGTTACACTTAAGTTTTGGCAACTTAAGGCTTGAACCCGAGTACAAATGACTCGAGTTTTATACCTTTTACCATTTTGGAAACTCAGTATTGCTTTGTGGGCACCTATTCCTCAGGAAGTAACTTGAGTTCTCTACCTTTAGGCTATTTATGTTCGTTTGTGACACTAGGTTTACTCTCGGGTACTCGTTTAGCCTCCTCAAATTGAGTTCCCTTGGTCATTTCTTGTGAATTTTCGTAAGCCTTGACACTAGGTTTACTTCGCTCATAATAAGCTTAGTTCCCTTGGTCATACTCCGCGAATGGTTACCTCAAGGCGACCCAACTATGCCCTCAAGTGATCAAAGACTAGTCTGTGTTCACTTGTCTAGGCCAGCGAGCGGATACTCATCGGGTAGTAAAACATAAAAAAATAAAAATTTAAAATACAAGAAAATTCTATGAATTTTATCTATCATGTTTTGAACACATGATTTTCATTAAGGTGTTCGGAGGCTACAAATGATTACAAAATTTAGAAAATACAATTGCTCATATTACTGGTAATACTGATGAAGATGCTCGGCATTCCAGGCATGGAGCACTATCTCCCCATTTAGTCAGGCTAATTTGTATGTTTTGGGACACATGATGCTCTCGACTTGGTATGGGCCTTCCCAGTTAGGGACCAACACTCCATCACCTGGATCTTGGGTTGCAAGAAAGACTCTTCGCAACACCAAGTCTCCAACCTCAAATTTTCTATCCTTCACTTTGGAATTGAAGTATCTGACCACTTTTTGTTGGTAGGACGTAGTTGTGAAGCTTCTTGGAGCTCCTCAACAAGGTCCAGTGATTCTTGAAGTAAAGCATGATTCGTGGTTGGGTCATAAGTATCTCATCAGTGCGTGGAGATTGCTGCCTCAACTCGGAGCATGGCTTCATACCCGTAGGCTAGTGAGAATGACAAATGGCCAGTGGAGATCCTAGAAGTGGTGCGATAACTCCGCAATACCTTAGGTAGCTCCTCGGGTCTAGCGCATTTTTCTTGTTCCAGCCTTTTCTTCAAAATGACTTTAAGTGCCTTGTTGACCACTTCCACTTGCCTGTTTACTTGAGGATGAGCTACGGAGGAGAACTCTTCATGAATCCATGCCTTCCATAGAAGTTGGTAAACAACTCACTGTCAAACTGTAAGTCGTTGTTATCTTCCTCGGGATCCTGTAACGACAAATAATATTTTTGATGATGAAGTCCAACGCTTTCTTGGAGGTGATGGTAGCAAAAGGTTCGACCTCGACCCACTTCGTGAAGTAGCCCACTACCACAATAGCATACTTTACTCCTCCCTTTCCCGTGGGCAAGGACCCTATTAAGTCGATGCCCCAAACTGCGAAGGGCCACAGACTTGTCATCTAAGTGAGCTCATTTTGAGGAGCTTAGGGGATGTTGGAGTAACATTGGCATTTGTCAAACTTCTTGACATAATCCATCAAATCGCCATTCATCGTAGAAGTACCATTGTCTTAGGATTTTCTTGGCAAGGCTTTGCCCCCCAGCGTGGTCGCCACAAAAGCCCTCATGCACTTCTCGGAGGATGAGTTTGGCTTCCTGCTCGGACACACATCGAAGTAGTGGCAATGAATATCCTCACCTGTACAACTTATTGTCCATGATTACGTACCAAGGCGCCTGATAAAGTAGTGTCCGAGCCACTTTTTTGTCATGCGGTAACTCTCTGAAGACAAGGTACCTCACAATGGGTTGCATCCAACTGTTCATGGGTTGGACCACTTCTACCTCCTCGAGAGATGTGATGCTCGAAGAAGCCAAGTAGTCAACCGGGAGCACATTAAGAAACTCTACATATTTGGTGGTAGCAAGCTTGGCCAAGGCTTCGGCATTAGAATTCTGTTCCCCAGGAACTTGTAGGATGGTAAATCTCTTGAAGTCGTGTAGCATCTCTTGGGCCTTGGCCAAATAAGTGATCATCTTGGTTCCTCGAGCTTGGTATTCTCTGAGGACTTGGTTCACGACAAGCTGAGAATCACTGTATATCTCAAGGCCCTCAACTTTAAGCTTCAGGGAAACTCGGAGTCCGACAGTCAAGGCTTCATAATCAACTTTGGATTTTGAGGCGTCATAACCAAATCTCAAGGCACTGTGAACTTTGTGTCCCTTAGGGGGCACCAAGATAAGGCTCACCCTAACCGCATTCTTATTCGAGGATCCATCCACAAATAGCTTCCATATGGGCTCGACAATCCAGGTCTCCTCGGGCCTTTCATGTGTTCCCGTGCACTCTGCGATAAAATCCGCCAATGCCTATACTTTAACGGCTATCCTCGCGTGATAAGTGATGTCAAACTAGCTAAGTTCAACTGCCCATTTGAGGAGTCTCCTGGAGGACTATGGCTTCCATATGACTTGCCTTAAAGGCTGGTTGGTAAGGACTTTGATGGGACGTGCTTGGAAATAAGGCCTAAGCTTCCGATAAGCCATCATCAGGAAGAAAGTCAGCTTCTCCATGGGTGGATATCTCGATTCCTCCTTGAGGAGTCTTTTACTCATGTAGTAGATAAGGTGCTGGACACGACCTTCCTCGTGAACCAGGGTAGCAATAAGGGCGTTCTCGGAGACAACCATGTAGAGGAGGAGGTGTTCTTAATCTATGGGCTTTGATAGAATTGGGAGATTCGCCATGTGTGCCTTCAACTACTGGAATGCTTGTTCACATTCCTCCATCCATTCAAACCACTGACCTCCTCGGAGGGTATTGAAGAATGGGATGTACTTGTAGGTAGCCTTATGTAACGCCTGAATTTCTCATAAATTACCGAGAACACATCATTGGATCATAATCATAAATATGGCTCTTTTATTGAATAAAAACTTGAAAATAAATACATGGATCCATGGTTTTACAAAAATAAAATAATTGTCTTTAACATAAAAATGAGCAACATTTAAATAAAAATTTAAAATAAACATTCTTTAATAAAAATAGGCCCACTTAATCTTCCTCGACTATATGGTCCCCACGAGTACATCACGAAGCTCCTAGGTCCCACTCGCCACTGACCTTTCTATCATCAATTTTCTGCACAACAACATCATAAGGGGTGAGCTTCTAAGCCCAATAAGGAAAATACAAACAAGAGTTAGTCATATAATCATAATCGTAACTATGGGTCATAAGTCATAATAACAAGTCAGATATAATAAAAAGATAAGTGCTTATACAAGGGGTGGCAATTAAGCCCCGGACAAAAGTTCATCATACACCGGACATCAACTTAGGTCCATCATAAAATTGTGGCAACCAAGCCTACCGGGCATAAGTCCGTCATACATCATTGGACACCTAAGGTCCAGACACACTTACCCCTTTATTGTACCTGAAATGTTAGGTCATACAAAACACAAACTAAATCATAAAGTAAATTACCTAATTTTCCTTACCAAAAACCGGGATATTAGAGACAAGAGCGGGATTGAAAACTCCTAAAAACCAAACATAAGAAACCATAAGTTTTCTAAAGAAAAGAAGATGAAAAGAAAATCTAAACCATCAAGATAGTAACTTACTGAAGACCTTAAGTTTCAGAGAAATTGAACACCTAACCAAAAGTCATTACAACAAGTTAGGTTTTGAAATAAAAGAAAAGAATAAAACTAATGGAAATGGACTAAACCTGCAGATTAATGGTACCTTAGATAGCTTAGAGCTTCGATCTATACCTCAAACACCGAAATCACACAAAAGCTTACTTCCCAAGTGATTAGAAAAGCTTTAGATTTGAAAGATTTAACCCCAAAATCCTAGTGTTTCTTTCTAGAATGAACTTAGCAGCTTGAAGGCTCTGAACTGTGCTTGAATGCTGAAAAGAATGACTGAGTGAAGGGTCCTATTTATAGAATTCAAGGAGTGAAACTAACTCCTTTTAAAGTGAATAAATAAATGGTTAAAAATTGAATAAATTTAAATTATCTGTTCAACAGATGCCCAGAACTCGGTCAAAGACTTTCATGAATGAGTCAAAGTTGTTGAGGGTTGTTTCTAGTTCAGAATTCTAGAAAAATTAAAAAAAATAGCTACTGGAGCCGATATATCGCCTACCCTAGGCGATATATCGCCCCTACCTATGCCCCGGGGTCCGTGGCTTTGTTCGTGCGAAGTCGACGTATTTTCTGTATCAAATCATAGGCGATATATCAGCCTTTATAGCTGCGATATATCGGCATACGCTGATATTTTAAACACATTTTTGCACACTTTCAACACACTTGAAGTTTGTTCAAACCACCTTGACTGAGTAAAACGTGATCCTAACAGCCAAGGGAAGGCTCTAGACCTTCTAGATCTATCCTTTGTTAATTTATTCATCCAAAATACTTAAATCCTTAATAATCATACATGTGACAAGTGTCACGTTCTTAATTATTCTATCTAAACCTTAGGATAAAATAAATAATATTTCTAGGACCAGCTATATTAATCAAACCTTTTGTTATAATTAATATTTCTAAACTATAGGTTAAACTTATAAAATTCAATAACTACGAAAACTACTACTACTACTACCACTACTACCACTACTACCACTACCTAGCTAAGTAAAATTCTGAGACGCTACAATTCTCCCCTACTTAAAAGAATTTCATCCTCGAAATTTACTTACCAAACATCTCGGGATACCACTCCCTAATGTATTCCTCTAATTCCCATGTGGCCTCTTTTTCAGTGCTATTGCTCCACAAGATTTTAACCATAGGGACACTTTTGGACCTTAACTCCTTAGTTCCTCGTTCTAGTGCATACTGGCTGTTCATCATAATTGAAATCTTGTTTTAACTCCAGAGCCTTGTAATCGAGTACATGGGATGGATCTGATATGTATTTTCTCAACATCGATACATGAAAAATGTTATGCGTTTCAGCTAATGATGGCGATAAGGCCAACCGATATGCTACATGCCCTACTTTGTCAATATTTCAAAAGGACCTACAAACCTCAGGCTTAACTTTCCTTTCTTTCTGAAAAGCATAATCCCCTTCATCAGAGAAACTTTAAGAAAGACTTGATCGCCTACTGAAAAGTCAACAATTTTCCTCTTAGTGTCGGCATAGCTCTTCTGGCGACTTTGAGCGACAACCATTCGTTGTCTTATCTTTTCTACTGCCTCAGTTGCTTCTCTTAATGCCTCAAGTCCTAAATATCGTCTTTCACCAACCTCATCCCAATGAAGTGGTGATCGACATTTTCATCCATATAGCATCTCATAAGGTGCCATGCCTATCGTTGCCTGATAACTGTTGTTGTAAGAGAATTCTATCAATAGAAGATACTTGCTCCATGATCTTGAGAAATCTAAAGCATATGCCCTCAACATATCTTCTAATATTTGTATGGTACGTTCTGACTGACCATCGGTTTGAGAGTGAAATGTCGTACTTATTTTTAACTTAGTGCCCATTGCACGCTGTAGACCTTCCTAGAACTTTGATGTGAATACTGATCCTTTATCAGAAACTATTTTCTTTGGAACTCCATGTAGTCTCACTATCTCTGCCACGTAAAGCTCTGCGTACTGTTCAGCGTTATAAATTGTTCTTACTGGCAAGAAGTGAGCAGATTTTTTGAGTCTATCTACTATCACCCAAACATAGTCATGCTGCTTGGTGGTCCTTGGTAATCCCGTCACGAAGTCCATGGCTATATCTTCCCATTTCCATTTGGGAATCTCCAAGGGTTTCAAAGTTCTAGCGGGTCTCTGATGTTTAGCCTTAACTTGTTGACATGTAAGGAACTTTGCTACAAATTCTTCTATGTCTGTCTTCATCCTCGGCCACCAGTACATTGTCTTGACATCGTCGTACATCTTAGTCGATCCCGGGTGAAGAGAATACGGAGTAGTGTGCGCTTCCTTCATAATACTTTCTCTTAATCCTCCACTTTCTGGCACACATATTCGGTTCCTATATCGTAGCATGACTTCTTTTGTCAAGGAGAAATCAACATTTTCTGAGCTTTGCATTGCTGCCTTCATCTTAAGAAGAAACTCATCCTCTTGTTGTTTCTCCTTTATTTCCTCCATAAGTGTTGACTTGATCGCGAGGTCAGCTAGTTGTCCAGTTATTAACTCAATTCCGGACCTCTTAATATCATATTGTAAGTGTTGAGCTATCCCCTTAAGTGTTGATAAGCTTCCGTAACTCCGCCTACTAAGTGCGTCTGCCACGACATTAGCCTTTCTTGGATGATACAAGATCTCACAATCATAATCCTTTACTAACTCCACCCACCTCTGTTGCCTCATATTGAGCTCCTTCTGCGTAAATAAGTACTTTAGACTTTTGTGGTCCGTATAGATTTCGCACTTTTCTCCGTACAGATAGTGCCTCCAAATCTTTAGAGTGAAACCACGGCTGCTAATTCTAGGTCATGGGTCGGGTACTGCAGTTCATACTTCTTTAGCTATCTCGAGGCATATGCAACCACTTTTTCATCTTGCATCAAAACGCATCCAAGTCCTTGTTTCGATGCGTTGCAATACACTACAAACTTGCCCTTATCGTTTGGGACGCATAGAACTGGGGCTGATATGAGCTTGTCTTTTAATGTTTGGAAGCTTTCTTCGCATTTCTCCGTCCATGCAAATTTCTGTTGCTTCTGTGTCAAATTTGTTAAGGGTGTAGCTATTCTGGAAAACCCTTCAACAAATCGTCTATAGTATCATGCCAACTCCATAAAACTTCTCACCTCCATGGCACTCTTGGGTTTGGGTCAGTCCTTCACTGCTTCGATCTTGGCTGGATCTACTTCTATGCCATTTTTAGACACAATGTGTCTAAGAAATTCCACCTTCTCTAGCCATAATTCACATTTCTTAAACTTAACGTATAATTGATGACTTTTGAGTCATCCCAATGTTAGTCACAGGAGTTCTTCATGCTCGTCTTTCATCCTTGAGTAAATCAATATGTCATCTATGAACACCACAACGAACTTTTCTAGGTATTCCTTAAATACTCAATTCATAAGATCCATGAACACGGCAGGTGCGTTCGTTAATCCAAAAGACATTACTAGAAATTCGTAGTGTCCATATCTAGTCCGAAAAGCTGTCTTTGGGATATTTCTTCACGTACTCTTAACTGATGATACCCCAACTGCAAATCCACCTTCGAGAATACTGTAGATCCTTGTAGTTGATAAAAAAGATCATCTATTCGAGGCAAAGGGTATTTGTTCTTGATCGTCACTTTATTTAGTTCTCGGTAGTCGATACACATCCTCATACTCCCGTCCTTCTTTTTGACAAATAGTACTGGCGCTCCCCAAGGCGAATAGCTCGGTCGGATGAAACCCTTGTCTAGAAGCTCCTGCAGTTGTATTTTTAACTCCTTTAGCTCGGTAGGCGCCATTCTATAGGGAGCTTTCGAGATTGGTGGCATCTCTGGTGCCAATTCTATTTCAAACTCGATTTCCCTATTCAGAGGTAATCCTGGTAGATCTTCTAGAAACACCTTGGGAAATTCACATACAATATGTACATCCTTTGGTTTGAGCTGTGTCTCTCGTGTTTTGTCCACCACACTGGCTAGAAATGCTTGGCAACCGCTATTGATTAACCGTTGAGCTTTGAGAGTTGAGACTATCGGTATGCGAGTTCGAGAAACTTCTCCTTTGAAGGTAAACTGTTCTCCTCCTTCTATTTGAAAGATGACTATCTTACCCTTACAGTCTATCGTTGCCCCATATTTTGCTTACTAGTCCATGCCTAAATTTATATCATAATCCTTAAGGTCTAACTCGATCAAATCTACTGGTAATTCTTTTGCTCTGATTCTAACTACAATGCTACGCACCCCTCTACTGGATAACATTCTTTCCCCCGAGGGTAACTCCGTGACAAAATTTTCTCTAAAATGTTCGCATGTTTTATCTAAGCTATCAATCATATTCATAGAGACAAAAGAATGCGTAGCTCCCGAATTGAATAAAACATTGCATAGTTTACCAGAGATAGTGACCTGACCTGTTACCACTGTATTTCTAGTTTCATCTTCACCTCTAGTAAGAGCAAAAACTCTGGCTGGCACAAGCTTGTCATCTTTCTTTTGATCTTTCATCTTTGGGAAATCCTTTTTATTGTGTCCTTCTTCTCCACAATTGAAACAACATTTCATCTTATATCGGCATTCTCCTGAATGCTTCCTCTTGTAGATAGGGCACTGGGGATATTCCACATAGGGCTTCTTATTCCCGTTACCTTCTGATACAGTCTTGTTCTTCTTGTCGGCTTTTTGATTTTGACCACCGTCATGTTTTCATTTGTGGTCGTTTCGTTCATTGTTATTCTTTTTGGCGCCCCTTCTGGCCGCGCCTTCCTTCCAAATCCTTTCTTCTGCCTGCTCAGCTTCCAAATCTACCTCTAATGTTTCCGCATAAGTGGTTATTCCCTGAATTAACTTTACGTCATGGGCTATCATAGGTTTCAGTCCCTTCACGAATCTTTGAATTCTTATCATCTTAGTGGGTACCATGTCCGTCGCAAACTTAGCCAGCCTATCAAACTTCCTGGCATACTCTGTCACAGTCAAATTCCCTTGAGTAAGCGTGATGAATTCATCCACCCTTGTGGCTAGAATCGCAGGACTATAATATTTCTTGCTGAACAATTAGATAAACTCATCCCATGTCATAACATTCACATATCTAGTCTGCTTCACTATATCCCACCAGATCCAGGTGTCTTTCTTTAGCAAGCTTGAAGCGCATGAGACTCAATCTTTGTTTCATAGCCGCATGTGTTCTAATATGGATTCCACTGATCGAAGAAATTCTTCTGCTTCGATTGGGTCAGATCCGCCGTCAAAGTTTGGCGGCAACTACTTTCTAAAACGTTCATACATTGTCTAGTAGCGAGCTTCTGCCAACTATAGTAATTGTACTACAGGAATGACTTGCTACGCCACCTGTTGTTGTTGCCCTGAGTTTATTTGGAACTCTTCTTCCCTTCTCCTTAGCTCTGCCCTAAGGCGGGCATTTTCTCGTGTAGCAGTAGCTACCAGATCTTCAACTACATTGGGTGCTTCTGACACTCCTGGGCTGTTGGGATTTCTTCATTTATGGGGGTGGTGGCTACTCCTCTTCCTCGCCCCTACCCCTTCCTCAGCCTCTACCTTGGACATTTAGTCTTTTAGATCTTCTTGGTTCCTTCTCCATGTGTCTTTTCTGTTTCCCCAAAAGAGAAAAGTTTGAAAAAGCTAAGATAAACAAAACAAGTAGAGGTTACAACTTAGCCTATTGTACTATTGTCTATTAGGTCCATCTATCTATCAAAACTACCCTATTATAATTAAGTCCAACTCGGGTAAATGAGCCTTAACAATTGAATCTTCCATGGAGGAGGGCTGGGTTCAGTATATCGTACCCACTACTAAGGCCCCCTAACTTCCACTTGGACCCAAAAGACAAGAATTTAAACCCTTGCTTTATTAATTATTCTTCATTCTAATTAGATCCAATCTAATAATGCAAAGCAAATGGGCCTTCACAAATGGGCTAACCCATAAGAGAGGAATTTAAACTTTACACTTTCAATTGAATCCAAAATTCTTAACACTTACTAAACAATGAAATAATAACAAAAGCAAATGACATGTTTTATTAAAATAAGCAATAAATTACAAACTAGTGAAGATTTTCTAAAACAACATAAATAAAATTTAACGATCTGTTCTTATATACGTCTAATCCTCCACATCGGATCCATTGTCCTACTCAGGGTCACTATTCTTCTTATAGCTTTAACCTTTCTAACCACACTTGAGTCCATCGAGCTAACTTCTGAAAATAACACAAGAAGACATTACAAACATACTTTGAAAACAATGTGTATACTTACTTGGTAGCAAGTTGGTCCTTTGTAGCTGTCGTGTGTATTTCGTGGGAACGTTCATGACCAATATAGCTGTGGGCTCTGATTCCACCTATAACTCCCTAATTTCTCATAAATTACCGAGAACACAGCGTTGGATCATAATCATAAATATTGCTCTTTTATTGAATAAAAACTTGAAAATAAATACATGGATCCATGGTTTTACAAAAATATAATAATTGTCTTTAACATAAAAATGAGCAACATTTAAATAAAAATTCAAAATAAACATTCTTTAATAAAAATATGCCCGCTTGATCTTCCTCGACTATATGGTCCCAACGAGTACATCACGAAGCTCCTACATCCCACTCGCCACTGACCTTTCTATCATCAATTTTCTGCACAACAACATCATAAGGGGTGAGCTTCTAAGCCCAGTAAGGAAAATACAAACAAGATTTAGTCATATAATCATAATCGTAACTATGGGTCATAAGTCATAATAACAAGTCAGATATAATAAAAAGATAAGTGCTTATACAGGGGGTGGCAATTAAGCCCCGGACAAAAGTCTGTCAAACACCGGACAACAACTTAAGCCCGTCATACATCATTGGACACCTTAGGTCCAGACACACTTACCCCTTTATTGTACCTAAAATGTTAGGTTATACAAAACACAAACTAAATCATAAACTAAACTACCTAATTTTCCTTGCCAAAAACTGGGATATTGGAGACAAGAGCGGGATTGAAAACTCCTAAAACCAAACATAAGAAACCATAAGTCCTCTAAAGAAAAGAAGATGAAAAGAAGATCTAAACCATCAAGATAGTAACTTACCGAAGACCTTAAGTTTCAAAGAAATTGAACACCTAACCAAAAGTCATTACAACAAGTTAGGTTTTGAAATAATAGAAAAGAATAAGACTAATTGAAATGGAATAAACTTAAAGATTAAGGGTACCATAGATAGCTTAGAGCTTCGATCTATACATCAAACACCGAAATCACACAAAAGCTTACTTCCCAAGTGTTTAGAAAAGCTTTATATTTGAAAGCTTTAACCCCAAAACCCTAGTGTTTCTTATTATATTTTAATATAATGTTTGATTGATTAAATAAGTGTTACAAAAAGTGATTATTTAATATAGTGGGGGAATGTTATATTATTTCATATAATATAATGTTAGATTAAATAATGTGACAAAATTTGATTTGTCACACCTTGTAACATATTATTGAGAGTCACAAAAATTAGACACATGTGTGTGCCCAAATGTGACATATTTTGGAGTTACAAAATCAGTTACAAATTTGTAACTCCCAAATATTACCCATTAATGTGTATTATATGTTACACATTTGAGATTAGATTTCACAAAGCCATGATGAAATATGACTGTTGGAGACATGTTTTTAACTCCAAATAGGTGTTTGGATGTTACAAAATCACGTGGGAAATGATTTGGGACGTTTTGGAATGTTTTGAAAAAATGACTTTTTTTGTGCTGAAAATGGCCTGTGGCTGTGGCCTGGGGGGCAGAAGCCAGTGGCCGCGGCCACTGAAAAGTCCTGGCCGCGGCCAGTGAGGCTGACAACCTATTTGGTTTTCAGTTTTTTCCAAATTGAACGGTTCTAACATCCCAAATGTAGCGCACCAATTTTTTTTATTTTATTTATTTAAATTTTGTGTTTTATTTTATTTAATTGATAAGTGTTGTGAAA
Source organism: Humulus lupulus (assembly GCF_963169125.1). Lineage (NCBI taxonomy): Eukaryota > Viridiplantae > Streptophyta > Magnoliopsida > Rosales > Cannabaceae > Humulus > Humulus lupulus. Next base: position 169,945,544 of record NC_084798.1, on the reverse strand, counting down.
TTATTTTATTTAATTGTTTGTTTTAAACTAAATTGTTAGAATTGTTTGGTAGAATTTTTGGTGAATTTAAATTTGTTAATTGTTTATTTGATTATTTATTTTAATGTGTGAATAATTGTGTAGCTTGTTTGTTTTACTATTAGTGTTACATTTTATTAAGTGTGACAAATTATGTGATTAAAATAGATTTCTTTGTTCATTTTTGAGTGTGTGCCGAAATGTGTGTGTGTGAATGTGTTTTATTTATTTAATTATTTATTTATTTTTCCCTTCATAGAAAAGGAAAGGGTATCATGAATCTAGACTTAATGTAAGTCTTGAACATTTTTTATTTTATTAAGAATAGAAAGGAAAATAGAAAATAAAAGAAATATAAGCTGTCATCTTGTAGGAAAAGATGACAATGCTTATCTTTGATTTGGTTCATATTAGGATAAGGGTTTAGGTGAGGTGTAAAGAGAGGGAATGGTGGGATTTAGCTTAATTTGTGGGATAGGAATTTTGCTTTTCACACTTGAGTCCTCTTCTTAAGGTTAGGTCACTAGAGGCTATAAATATGAGGACATGGAAGCCTTGGAAATTCTTTTACTTGGTTGCCGAAATTGGGAGGAGAAGAAAAGAGAGAGAGAACTCGTGGGAGAAAGAAAGAAGAGAAAGGAAGAAGGGCTCGAGGTCTCTAAGATATGGGTTTAGTTTGTGATTTTCTTTTTCCCTTCTTCTTGGTTCTAGTTTAATGGAAGTCCTTGATGGTGCAAGGTTCTAATCCCACAAGAGCATAAGGATTTTTGTTAGGGTTTCAGCCAACAAGAGGGTAAGGGTGTTTTGATTGCCTAATATTGATCTATTTGAGATTTTCGATTTGTATGGTCTAATGATTTGGTCGTAACAATAAGGTGTTGGAGGCTAGCCAAAACGAGGGTGACCATAACTATTTTTGGGTTCTTTGATTTCTATCAAAGGAGGTAATGGAACCTCTATTCTTGATTTGGTTCTTATTGTTGTAATCTTTTTTATATGTATACTCATGGTATGTGTCTGTATTGGATTGATTATTGATTTATGGTATTATGTAAATCTCTTATTATGAACATTTGTGTTGATATTAAATCATAAGCATGGTGGTGGATATGTTGCCTAAGGTTTTTCATATGATTTGATGATAGGTATGGTTTGGCTTAAGGATCCTATGTGTAAGCATGCAAGGGTTTTAATTTGTGATCTACCAAATATGATGATGGGTGTGTTTTCATTTTTTTTTAAAACATGAAAGGATTTGATCATTTTGGGCTATAAGGGTTTCATCCTATAGGGTGTGGTGCATGTTGTGATGTTTTTATTTTGTTTCACTTGTACATGATAGGAACATGCTCGGTTAATTTGGTTAAAAGAAAGGATTGTCTTAAATCTTTTATAAATTGTTAAATTAATGATTTCATGAAGGTTATGATTTAAAGATGAATTTCATGATGACTTATGCTTGCATTTTGTGAATAAATGGTGAATAAGTTTGGTGAAATAATGATATGCATGCATAAGAAATGTCTTTAATGATATGTTGTATTTGTGAGAATAAAATGGTGTTTTAATTCACACTTAAAATGATATTTTGCACAAATAATTACCTACATTTTTTTTTTTATATTTTTGAGAAAATATGAGTTTTTAAAAATAAGAATTGTGATTTTGAGGTTAAAAATAATTGCTGGAATTTTAATAAAAAGTGAAGTTGTGTTTTGTAAATAAAAGGGAATTTTGTGTATATGTTGAAATAAATTAACACCCTAACCCATGTGTTGACGCGGTTCTTCGCCAACAGATAATTAACAGAATAAAGAGTGGGATTAGTGCTAAGTAATGAACCATAATAGATGAATGATCTTAAAATAAAATGGTGACACGAATACTTTTTAGGTGGTTCAAAGGTTAAAATCCTTCTAGTCCACCAGCCAATATTATTGCTATCTTTATGATATTCTTTACAGGGTATTTCTTTACACAATAGAATCCAACCCTTTGCAACTCCCAGGGTCTCCATATTTATAGGGAGAGGGCACCTGGGGGTTGGCAAAGGGGGTCATCCCGTGACCTTCTTACCCATCATGTCACTTATGTGACATTCATGATTAATTTCTAAAACCTGACAAATGAAGTGTGGTCTAATCAATAGGTAAGGGGGATAATGGGCCACATGGCCCAACCCAGTCGTGGGTGCCTCAACACGCACGTTTATGCTACGTGTCCGAGAATTCAGGGATATATCAGACACGTGATGTCTGATACATCCACGTTTACATTGCGTGGTTGACTTTATAAGAGGTCAGAGGTGCCAACTCAAGCTTGTACCTCGAGCTTGATGTATTCTTAGCCCGTGGTGTCCATACTTCTGACCCGACCCCTTAGTAATCTTAGTAAGCCTTTGGTTACCTCGAGCTAAAGAGGTAGGACCTGGTAACAACAGCTCCAGGTACGTGTCATCCACGTGGCTGATATAATTATTCCATCTCTCAGCTCGCTAATAGCCTGTGGATAATTAGGGCGTACATTTGCCCCCCAAGCCCCTGCTCGTGGCATATGACATCACTTGGGGCCACAGTGGGGGCCTTTAGGCTTTTTTGTGGACTCTTCATATTCCGCTCATTACGCTGGTATCGAATACGTGGAGCATCGTGGTTGGTGACGGTACGTCTTCCGAGAACCGCATTAAATGGCCTAGCCTATACTCGGCCGTTGTTCCTCCTTTCGAGTAGTGATCCTCGTATCCTACCTCAAGGCAATCCAACGACCCTCCTCATTTGGCCTCTTACGTATATAAAAGGGGTGGCCACCTTTCGCATGGGCTACCCGTTCATTTGAAAATTTTATCATTTTCTTCATCTTCTTCTTTCTTCTCAGTCTAAAAAAAAAACCCCTCTCTTTCTTCCGGTTACTGTTCCCAGCGTTCCAGAAATTCAGGCATGAGAACTCCTTCGAGACTTCAGTACCAACACTCCCAGCAGGATTCCAACCCAGACGACCCTTTCAGCCTCACCACAGCAAAACATTCTGTAAGTCCTCCGTTTGTGCATGCTTTTAATTTTTTTTCCTTCACTATTGCTTAGGTAAATTGCTTCTGTAGTCGCATGCAGTGTGTTGCTGGTATTTTAGGCGTAGGTTTTTATCCTAGGGCATCGACCGAAGAAAAAACCATTTAGGAGCATGACTCATCGGGTACACTCTCTGGGGAAATTTTCTGGGTAGAATTTTTGTATGCCTGTTTGAAATAACCAGTTTTTAGGGTGCAAAACCGGGTAGCTTAGGGGGCACGCTTCACAAGCGGTTTTGCACTGTTTGCCTACTGAAACTTTCCTTCCAAGGAAAACTTTTACTCTGACCCTCCTGACACACGGATTCCGAGTAATCGGGGACCCGTTGGGAGCACAGGCGTGTGTTCATAGAACCGTGTGGTCTCACTCTCCACGGGCTGAGATTACCTCAGCTCGTGTAAAGGAAACACTTCGCGTTAGATTCTTTCTTATGCTTAGGTCGCCTTTTCTAAATTTTCTTCTTTTGTTCGCTAGGCGACCAGATGGGACCAAAGAAAACCGCATCCAAGAAGAGTGCTGGCAGCTCATCTTCCCAGCAAGCCAACAAAGGGAAGGAGGTGGTCATAGACTCCCTAATCCCCACCTTCGGCCCAATCGTGGAGCAGGAGCTCGAGGTGGGGCCCGATGCTTTCTTTGAGGCCGAGAGGATCGCCTCGAAGGTCACCAACCAGTGGAAAGTGAATAAAATCTTCCTTTCCCACAACATTGAAATAGGGAGGGGCACCCTAGACGCCCGACCTCCCCTTGAAGGTGAGCGGAGCTGCGCGCCACTCGATGAGGAGTACGCCGCTTGGAGCGATGAGCACCTCAAGGCTGGGGCCTTCCTCCCGCTGGACTAGTACTTCGTGGATTTTCTTAATTACGTGAAGCTGGCTCCTTTCCAGCTCCCCCCTAACTCATATCGTTTGTTAGCGGGGCTGAAATACTTATTCCTGAAGAAGGAATAGGAGGTCCCCACACCGGCGGACATCCTCTACATCTTTTGCCTCAAGGCCAGCCCAGAGCAGCGGGGGCGAGGAGATGGGTTCTACTATCTGACCCGTTTTCCAAACACGTCTGTGGTCATCGAGCTGCCCAGCCACCCCAACGACTTTAAAGACAAGTTCTTCATGTCCACGGGGTTTCGTAACTGCGAACACCACTATTTTAACCTCCCTCGTAAGTACCTTCTACTCTTAGCTCGTAAGTTGATTTGTTTATTAGCCTCTTTTATTCATTCCTAACTTAGAAACAATCATGCAGCCATTTTCGCAAGGACAACCAAGTCCGTGACCCTTGGGGGTCAATACGAGACCTTGGTTGGGCTGCCCCCAAGCGAAAAGAATTATCGCCAGCTCGTGTTCGACGAGACGATGCTGGCGTGCAAGCTAATCTCTCCAGGCCAGACTTTGGCCTTGAGGAGACCGCGAGGTCTCCCTCCAGCTCGCGAGATGGCACCCATCCCCGAGGAGGAGGCCGCGGGAGAGGAAGAGGACGAGGAGGACGAGGTGCCCCTCGTACGGCAGAAGCAGGCGTTGGAGGTCGCCCAAGAAGCAAACGTGGAGAGGGCCCAGTCCGGGGCAGTAGCCGACCCCTCTGGCCAAGGTAATCCTTATCTGTTTAAGGATTTAGATAGGGCCACCGCAGACCTTCGGCTAGCTAGGTTCAATCCCAGCCAGCCCGTTCATCGCCATTGAAATGACCCAGACCGCGACATAACCCTACTCCAATGCGTTGACCAGCTCGTGCTGGGTTATGACATGAGCCGCCCTAGGGGTACTGTAGTCGTAGATAATACCCTAGCCTTTAGGTCAGCCTTTTTTGAGGAGTACAGGACCAACCTTTGGTCGTGGCCCTCCCTCTGGGAGGGTGTAGTAGCTCCGGGTCTTAGGCAGTATGTAGAAGAGTCTAGTCCCGAGGCAGATTCAGACCCACAGCCTCTTCCAGCCCGCGAAGTCGTTATCTTAGACTCCCCTGCTGCACCTCCGGGGCCAGTGGTCGTGACCATAGATTCCTCCTCTAGCTCGGAGGGTAGGATCCCTTTCCATACATACTTGAGCTCTGTTTTCCCTTTTATTTTTGTTGCTGTACACAAACATTTTTACATGTATTCTAATGCTTTTTTGTTTTTGCTTCAACAGAGGAGATGTCGCAGGCCGGGGATGACAACTTACGAGCTATGTTCCAGGGGAGCAATCCTCCGTCCGGGCCTCTGGTGAAGAGGCTTCGGTTGACGAAGCAGACCGTTGGGACATCCTCTAAGTCCCTGGCTAAGGGAAAGAATCCAGACCCTTCTGCCACTGAAAAGGTGCCTCCACCCCCTCCTGCCGCAAAGGAGATGGCTCCACCTCGACCTCGACCTCCCGTCCTTGGTCGGGAAAAGGAGGCGGCCACCGGGACCTCGCTGACTACGCCCCTCGAGGTGCGCGTCCCAGTGAATCCCCGAGCCTTAGAGAAGATCCCTGATGTCTTTCGGGGGACAATCTATGAGGCGGAGAGCTACACCGTGGACTACTATTACAATGTCACCGGGAGGGACCTGCGGGCGATTGAGACAAGGAGCCCGGAGAACGTGATGGAGTCTTCGCTGGGGATGGGTCTCATGGTAAGTTGGCCTTGCCATTGGTATTCCTTGCTCGTATGCATCACATGTTTTTTTTCTAAGGCAGTTGCCTTATTATCTTTTGGTCTTGCAAGGTGCTTTGGCTTTTCACCGGAGCATATCCCGATCTAGGGCCAGGCTCGAGGATATGAGGGGCGAGCATCAGACTGCCCTGGCCGCCCTTGCGACTGCTAAGAAACAGGAGCAGGACGCCAAGGACGCCCTGGCAACCGCGTAGGCTGAGTTGGACGCATCTCGACCTAAGCTGCTAGAGACCGAGTCCACCAAGCTCTCCCTAGACCCTGCGAGGGTGGAAGTTGAAGAGGCTAAGGCCGCCCTTGCGTCGGAGAAGGCCGCGCTTGCGGCGGAGAAGGCGACCTCCACCACCTCCATGGAGAACATGCTATACCATTGCTGGGCCTTCAACCCAAAGGGTGACTTTTCCTTCTTGGGGACGGAAACGTGGGAGTCTTTCCTCTGGAAGTTCAAAGCTCGCCTCCAACAAGAGGCGCCCTCCGAGACCGGGGAAACTCCAGCCGTGACCGAGCAGGACCGCGAGGTGGTGTCTTCAACAGAGCGACCTAGCGGGGCCTAGGAACTTTCTCCTCTTTTTTATCCTTAGCATTTTTTTTTGTAACTTTATATTATGAGGTTTTCTAACCTCGAGACAATTGATTTTATCAACTTTATTTTTAATTGATTTATATCTTTTTGCCTCTAAAAACTTAGTTCACGTTAATTCTTTATTAATATCTCGTGCTTTTTAAGAAAAACAACGATCAATCAATTTGAATTAACTTCTAAGTTTTAGGATCTGGTTACATCCAGGACGTTAATTTGAAAACTTAGTTCACGTTAATTCTTTATTAATATCTCGTGCTTTTTAAGAAAAACAAAGATCAATCAATTTGAATTAACTTCCAAGTTTTTTAGGACCTGGTTACATCCAGGACGTTAATTTGAAAACTTAGTTCACGTTAATTCTTTATTAATATCTCGTGCTTTTTAAGAAAAACAACGATCAATCAATTTGAATTAACTTCCAAGTTTTTTAGGACGACCTGGTTATATCCAGGATACGACTTAGTTCGCGTTAATCCTTTATCAATATATCGTGCTTTTTAAGAAAAACATCGATCAATCGATTTGAATTAACTTCTAAGTCTTTAAGATGACCTGGTTATATCTAGGCACCATATGCCCCCCAAGTAATTAGGAAAGGGTCTTTCGTGGTTACTTGAGATTACATCCACAAATATTCACAATAATGGAAAAAGATTTAATTCTCATTACTTAATAAACAAAAGATGGCCTTTCTGATTAAGCCTTACAAAGGTATCACTGATAATATTTCTTCAAGTGGATAGCGTTCCAAGTTCGCGGGACTGCTTCTCCATTAAGTCGAGCTAACTTGTAGGTTCCTTCCTTTATGACCTCGGTTATTTGATGTGGCCCTTCCCAGTTCGGTCCCAATACTCCGTCTTTGGGATCTTTACTAGCTAAGAAGACTCTTCTGAGGACCAGGTTGCCAATGCTAAAGGCACGCTTTCTGACCTTTGAGTTGAAATAACGAGTGATCTTTTGCTGATAATGCGCGAGCTGGAGCTGTGAATCTTTTCGTCTTTCATCAATCAAGTCGAGGGACATGCAGAGTAATTTGTGATTGCGGTCCTGGTCATAGGCCTGGACTCTATGCGAGGCTACCTTTGCTTTGACAGGAAGGACTGCCTCACTCCCGAAAGCTAGGGAGAAAGGAGTATGACCTGTCGGCGTTCGATGCGAGGTCCGGTATGCCCACAGTACTTGGGGGAGCTGTTCTGGCTAGGCCCCCTTGGCTTCGTCTAGTCTTTTCTTAAGGCTCGCCTTTAGTGTTTTATTGGCGACCTCGACCTGCCCATTTTCCTGGGGATAGGCCACGGAGGAGAAGCTTTTTACAATGCCGTGCCTCTCATAGAATTCGGTGAAGAGGTCGCTGTCGAACTGCGTTCCATTATCCGATACGATCTTCTTTGGCAGCCCAAATCGGCAGATAATGCTCTTGACCACGAAGTTGAGGACTCTTTTCTAAGTGATTGTTGCCAAGGGTTCTGCCTCTGCCCACTTGGTGAAGTAGTCGATAGCCACCACCGCATACCGGACTCTTCCCTTTCCAGTAGGAAGGGCGCCAACCAAGTCGATTCCCCAGACCGCGAATGGCCACGGGGACGAGATCATCTTCAGCTCGACTGGGGGAGCTCGGGCAACTATGGCAAATCGCTGGCACTTGTCACATTTCTTGACGTAAGAGATCGAATCCTTTGATAGAGTGGGCCAGTAATATCCTTGCCTTAAGATCTTCAGGGCCAAGCTTTGCCCCCCAGTGTGATCTCCGCAAAAACCCTCATGCACCTCTTACAAAATGGTCTTCGCTTCGCCTGGCAGAACACATCGTAGGAGGGGTAGAGAGTGCCCACGCCGGTATAGCACCCCATCTACCACTGTATACCTTGGAGCCTGGTAAAGTACCCGCCTTGTGTCATTACGCTCTTCAGGTAACTTTCCTTCGGTGAGATATTCGAGGATGGGGGTCATCCAGGTCGGTCTGGTGTCGATCATCTCGACCTCCGCCCCGACTTCTTCTATGCTTGGTTTCTCCAAGAACTCTACCGGTACTAACCCCAAAGTCTCCGTCTCCCCGGAGGTAGCGAGCTTTGCGAGGGCGTCTGCGTTGGCATTCTGCTCCCAAGGTATCTGCTCAATTGAGCCCCATTTAAATGCAGACAACTCGACTTTTACCTTGGCCAGGTAAGTAGCCATCTTGGTTCCCCGTGCTTGGTATTCACCTAGCACTTGGTTTACCACGAGCTGGGAATCGCTGTAACACTGAACGGAGTTGGCCTTCAGCTCCTGGGCCACTCTTAGCCCGGCCAGGAAAGCTTCGTATTCAGCCTCGTTGTTTGATGCCTTGAATATGAATCTCAATGCCGAGTGGAATCTATGTCCTTCTGGGGATATCAAAATGATTCCAGCCTCGGAGCCGTTCTCGTTAGATGAGCCATCTACGAAGACCTTCCATGAGGCCTGGACCGAGGTGGTCTGGGGTGAATCTTCCACAGGATCTTCTTGGAATCCTGTGGATTCTGCCACAAAATCAGCCAGGGCCTGGCTTTTTATTGTAGTTCACGGAATGTACAAAATCTCGAACTGGCTGAGCTCAATAGCCCACTTCAATAGACGTCCCGATGCTTCAGGTTTTTGCAAAACCTGCCTTAAAGGTTGATCGGTTATGACATGTATTGAGTGGGACTGGAAATATGGCCTGAGCTTTCGGGAGGCCGTAATGAGGCAGAAAGCCATCTTCTCCATCAACAGATACCGAGATTCAGCTCCGAGAAGCCTCTTGCTGATGTAATAGATTGGCTTCTGAACCCGGTCTTCTTCTCGGACCAATACGGCACTAGCTGCGTCTTCTGTGACAGCTAGGTAAAGGAAAATAGGCTCTCCTGCCATTGGTTTGGACAATACGGGTGGCTCAGCTAGATGTGCTTTCAGGTCGAGGAAGGCACGTTCGCACTCCTCGGTCCATTCGAACTTCTTATTCCCCCGGAGTAGGTTGTAGAATGGTAGGCACTTGTTGGTGGATTTAGAAATAAACCGATTAAGGGCTGCCACCCTTCCTGTCAGGCCTTGAATGTCCTTTCGCGACCGGGTTGAGGACAGCTCGAGCAACGACCTGATCTTATCGGGGTTTGCCTCGATTCCTCTGGTATTGACAATGAAACCTAGGAACTTCCCTGAGGCAACTCCGAACGTGCACTTCTGCGGGTTAAGCCTCATGCCCTACTCTCTCAGTATCTTAAAGCATTCTCCTAGGTTGGAAACATGGTTATCAGCAGTTTTCGACTTGACCAGCATGTCGTCAACGTACACTTCCATGTTCTTTCCGATTTGGTTGGCAAACATCCTGTTTACCAATCTCTGGTATGTAGCTCCGGCGTTCTTTAGCCCGAACGGCATGACCTTGTAACAATAAACGTTAGTTGGGGTCATGAAGCTAGTGTGCTCCTGGTCCACTGGATTCATGGTGATCTGATTATAGCCCGAGTACGCATCCATAAAAGACATGAGCTCGTGCCCCGCTGTGGCGTCTACCAATTGGTCGATCCTCGGCAAGGGGAAACAGTCTTTGGGGCAAACTTTGTTCAGATTGGAGAAGTCGATGCAGGTCCGCCATTTCCCGTTGGGCTTCGGGACCAACACAGGATTGGCGACCCAGACCGGGAACTTAGCTTCGCGGATAAAGCCGCACTTTTTGAGCCGGGCTACTTCCTCTTCTAGGGCTTCAGCTCGGGTTGTTCCTAGGCATCTATATTTCTGGGAATTCGCAGGCACGCTCTTATCCAAATGGAGGGTGTGCATGATGACACTCGGGCTGATCCCCACCATGTCCTCATGAGACCATGCGAACACGTCCAGGTTCTCCTGCAGGAACTTAATGAGCTCCGTCTTCCTCTCGCCACATAGATTTTTCCCGAGCTTTACCATCCGTGAGGGATTCTGTGGATCGATATTTACCTCCTCGAGCTCTTCGATAGCTTGGAGCTCGGATTTATCCTCGCCTATTCTCGGGTCAATATCATCACTTAGGACGATATTTTCCCCTTCAGCACTCTGAGGTTTTTCAATCTCAGGATCAGACACAGGTTCCTGAGATTCCTCATTTCCACCTTGGACGGTCATCGTTAACTGCCCGGGTTTTAATTTTCCCTTCATGGAAATGCTGTAGCATTTCCTGGCAGCAAGTTGGTCGCCACGGACCATGCATATCCCCGTGGAAGAGGGGAATTTTAGTGCGAGGTGGTGGATGGAGGTAAGGCTTCAAACGCTATAAGTGTAGGTCGACCCAAAATGGCATTATACGCGGCGGGACAATCGATGACCACAAACTCGAGGAGTTTCGAGACTGTCCGAGGTCCCTCTCCCAAGGTGATCACTAGCTCGATTGTTCCTATTGTCGTCGATCCTTCTCCAGAGAATTCGTAAAGCATCATGGAGGTTGCTTTCAGCTCGGTGACAGACAAACCCATCTTCTCCAGCGTTGACCGGAATAGTAGGTTTACCGAGCTCCCATTATCGACCAGCACTCTCCTAACCCTCCGATTAGCGAGCTGCACTGCTATGACCAGAGGGTCATTATGAGGGAACTGGATGTGGCTGGCATCTCCTTCAGTAAATATGATTGGTTGCCTCTCCAATCGTTGCTACTTTGGGAGATGCTTCTTAGGGACGAACTCCACTCCATTATGAGTCTTAAGTTCGTTGACGTACCTCTTTTGGGCACCTCTACTCGTGCCAGCCAGATGGGGATCTCCAAAGATCGTGGAGATCTCTCCTCCTTTCACGGGAGGAGGGACGTCCTGATCTACCCGAGACCCGGGCTGACTGACTGGGACTTCGAGAGCTGGATGGCCTGCGGGAACTCTATTTCGCGCATACTGAGCCAAGGGTCTGGCTCTGATGAGAGTTTCGATCTCATCCTTCAAGTGTCTACAATCATCGGTATTATGGCCAATGTCGTTGTGGAATCGGCAAAACTTGGAAGGGTCTCGCTCACCCTTCTGGTGCTTTAGCAGCTCTGGCTTCTTCCAGGGAAGGCGAGAAGAATTTGCTAGGAAGATGTTCTCCCTAGAGTGGGTGAGCTCCGTATAAGTCGCGTAGACCAACTTAAATTTTTCTACGGACTTGTTCTTCTTTGAGCCGTGCTGGTTGCCCTCGCCGTTCCCCTTTCTCTTGCCTCCACCAAACTGGTTATTCTATGTAACGGTTTGGGTCGCTGTCACGACCTCCATTCCCACTCCAGCGGGCTGTTCAGAGGTCTGGCTGGTTTCTGCAGCTGAGGCTTGTGCCTCCTCCAGGTTGATCCATCCCTGGGCCCTATTTAGGAATTCGTTTACGGTGCTGACTCCCTTCCTTTGTATCTCTTTCCAGAGTCCCCCTCCGACGAGGATCCCAGTCCTCAAAGCCATGAGCTGTCTGCATCCCTGGCCCGAGCAGCGACGTTCGCAAATCTGCTTAGGTAAGCCTTCAGAGGTTCATCGGGTTGCTGCCTTACGTTTGCCAGGGTGTCAGCCTTGACGCGGGCAGCCTGGGAAGTTCGGAATGCTCTCTTGAAGTCAGTGGAGAAAGTTTTCCACGAGCTGATTGACTATTTCTTACTCTGTTTGAACCATTGTCTGGCCGGCCCAGTCAAGGTGGAGGGAAATATTAAACACCTCAACTCGGGGCCAATGTTGTGGGCCATCATCAAAGTATTAAACATACCCAGATGATCTGACGGATCCCCGTCTCCGTTGAATTTGGACAAGTGCGGCATACGAAAACCAAGTGGATACGCCATTGCTGCTATGCTGGGGGCGAAGAGCTCAAGTTCGTCCCCTGAATCATATTCATCTTTTTCTTTTCCGATAGGAGCTTCCTCATCAGCTCCATCTGAGCCAGACGCTCAAGGGTTTTGTCCTGATTTCCTTGGTTGTTCCGGGGCTGTTCAATAGCTCCGGATCCATTGTACGCATTTGGAGGGTTATTGTCCCTCCTATCTTGAGATAGGTTATATGGGACGTTCCCGCTGTCGCGTACCTCGGACAGGTCTTCCCTTTGGCAAGCATGGCTGCAGTTTCCCACCGGGTTTCCCCTTTGAGAGTTTAGACGATCTCAGAGGTCGTCCCTCAGGGTGGCTTGAGGACTTTGCGCCGAGCTCAAGCGTTGGCGCAGGTCTCCGCCGGAGAGGTCACTTCGACGACTTCCGGTCCAATAGATCCTGTTTGAGAAGCTTGGAGCCCGCCTCTGGGGATGAGGATCCGGGACTTCTCTGGGCGCTCTGCTACGATTTGACGGTCCGACGGAAGGAGGATTTCTCCTATTGCTCCCATGAGCCGGAATGTCTCGGACTGGTTGGGGAGGAGACATGTATCTTATCGGTGAAGGAGGATGCTTGACCGGGGATGCGATTCTGGTCCCGTCAGGGCGGATCAGGTTAGGTCGGGGCCGCTCGGCTCTACCAACCTTCGGGTTCTGTGCTCGGCAGTTTGAGCGGGGAGCAAGACGGCTGGCCGGGGCGGGCTGTTGCTGTGAGCCCTCCCCGGATCTCCTTCTCGGGCTCTCCTGGGCGTGCTCGAGGGAGGAAGTGAGCTGGGAGTTGAGGTCCGGACAGATCGGCTGTACTGTTGCTCGACCCTAGGTAGTTCTTCAAAAGTGGTCTCCCGGTGGTGCTATGTGGGAGTAGAGTTTGACGTCGGGGGTCTGACCGACTGGCTAGGCCTGGACCGATTAACCCGGCTGGACTTATGAGTCTCGCCTTGCCTCTTTCTGACGTTAGCGTCGGTTGTAAGAGGGGGTAGTCGGGCCAAAACCTCTTGAATCTATTGGTTAGCTTTCGCGAGCTGGCTCCTTAGCTGTGCATTCTCCATTTCCACCGCCGTGTAGAAATCTGGGTTCGGATTGGGTGGCCGGGGAGCCGAACTTCCAGTGTCATCTTGGCCTATTGGCTGCTTGCCCGGTCGCTGCTGAACCTCAGGGTTCTGATCATCGGAGATGGCGGCATGATGGGCCTCCTGCCCATCACGTTGGTCCGCCTCGTTACCATGTCTTGAGTGAGTGACCACCATGGTTGGGTATTTGCGATAACACCAATCTAACAGCCTCTCAATGAAAGCACCAAACAGTTGACTCGGTTCTTCGCCAACAGATAATTAACTGAATAAAGAGTGGGATTAGTGCTAAGTAATGAACCGTAATAGATGAATGATCTTAAAATAAAATGGTGACACGAATACTTTTTTAGGTGGTTCAAAGGTTAAAATCCTTCTAGTCCACCAGCCAATATTATTGCTATCTTTCTGATATTATTTACAGGGTATTTCTTTACACAATAGAATCCAACCCTTTGCATCTCCCAGGGTCTCCATATTTATAAGGAGAGGGCACCTGGGGGTTGGCAAGGGGGGTCATCCTGTGACCTTCATGATTAATTCCTAAAACCTGACAAATGAAGTGTGGTCTAATCAATAGGTAAGGGGGATAATGGGCCGCATGGCCCAACCCAGTCGTGGGTGCCTGAACACGCACGTTTATGCTGCGTGTCCGAGAATTCAGGGATATATTAGACACGTGATGTCTGATATATGCACGTTTACATTGCGTGGTTGACTTTATAAGAGGTCAGAGGTGCCAACTCAAGCTCGTACCTCGAGCTTGATGTATTCTTAGCCCATGGTGTCCATACTTCTGATCCGACCCCTTAGTAATCTTAGTAAGCCTTTGGTTACCTCGAGCTAAAGAGGTAGGACCTGGTAACAGCAGCTTCGGGTATGTGTCATCCACGTGGCTGATATAATTATGCCATCTCTCAGGTCGCTAATAGCCCGTGGATAATTAGGGCGCACACCATGAAAATATTAATAATGGTATTTTTATTATGACTATGAGTGTTGATATTAATAGTTATGATTTTCTTTGTTTTTAATTTAGAAAAATGGTAAAAATATTTACTTGTGATTTTTTTTAAATAAATTAAAACGTGGCTGAAAGTTTAGTTAAATATTTATAAAAATAACCATTGGATTTCTACATATGAATTTGTTCCACATAGAATTAAGTCTTAAAGATAATATAATTAAAAGAATATTTTTCCACATCGAAATTAGATTTTTCTCACATTAAAATTTATAAATTTTGATAATTGAATTATAATGTTCTTTTCTAAGTAAACATGTTAAGTTATAAGTATTTTACATAATTGTTGGCCTTTGTTATTTTATGGAAATTAAAAGTGATTAATGAAATAATTTTTTTTTAAAAAATGGTTGATTAAATTATTTTTATGAAATAAAATATTGCTTTAAGAAGATTAATCAACTTGAAAGTTTTTAAAGAGATAAATAATGGTAAACAAAGCATGTTACAAGTTTATTAATTTTAAAACGATAAAAGTAAGACGCGTAGAATTATCGTTTTAAACGCCACTTTTACACAACATTTCCACGTATGCATGTCGCATGCAAATTCACTTTTACGTCCAAAATTATGTCTATTATGCAACCATGTAGTTTTTATAGAAAAATCATGCATGCAATATAAGTAGAATGTGCATTATTCTTTTATGACCTTATGTGTAACTATGCATGTTTGTATGTTGTGAGCAACTCTCACCATGTGTGCATGGCCCATGCACATATGAGTTATATGAGTGGGCAAAATAGTGTTTATGTGAAGCTAAGGAATGTTATTTTGGTTATGGTATAGGCTCGTTGAGAAGCTGTCGTTTACTTAGCTTGGACCCGAGGTAAGGAAGTTAGATAGAATTTTATTTACTTATACTGTGAATGATAAGATTGTTTGTATGAATGAAAGGGTTATGATGCTTTGCACTATGAATTATGAAATGCTTGACATGATGATATGTTTGGATTGTATGAATGTTGTGTGCTATGAATGGATGTTAGCGTAATGAACGCGACACATCAAAAAGGGGTTGATAAGGATATGAAGACGTAACCCGAGTTACTAAGGATATGAAGACGTAGCTCAAAGGGTGGACGCCCCGAGGTTATTCAAGGACCAGAGATCCTATTTACCTCAAAGGGTGACATGGACAAGTTAGCGGGCCATGTTCACAAGGAAATGTTTTATGATGATGTTATAATGTGTTGTTATGATGTGTGGTTATGATGATGTTACGATGTTTATGATATGATGATGATGTTATGTTGACGTGAATATGTTTATGTTTATGATATTGACGCCATGTTAACGATGATGCTATGATATATAAAGATGAATGAAGGTGTTTGTGATTTGTTGTATCTTACTTGCTTGTTGTTTGTACTTCCTTACTGGGCTTTTAGCTCACCCCCCTTACTTTCCCTTCCAGTTAGCAAATAGGTTTCTCTATGGCATGCGTGGTGATGTGGGGAGTTCTATCGTCGTGCTGTTTATGGCGTGGGGGCATCTTATGGACGAGAAATGATCAATTAAAACACCATTTATCTTTTAATAATGTTATGTTTAATGGGACTTTTCAAACTTATCAGTGGGACTTGAACTTTTGGTTGTTTTAGAACTTTGCATGAAAATTGATATTTTCTTTTAAAACTATTGGGCCCAACTTGCATGTTTTTAGCAAGACCCCACTGGGATTTTATATGACATGTATAAATATATTGATTTTGTGAATCAATATTAATGTGAAATCATATGTGTATGCTATTTGTAATTCATGTATTCATATTAATAAAGAGCCATATTAGTATGATATTAGTCATTATGTTGACAACTATGTGAAATTATATTTCAAATATTTGCGAGATGATAATATGTTTTATCTTATATCATTAGAATGTAATAAGTTACTGTTATCCAGATTTCCGGATAGCGTTTAGATTGATGTCCTCGGGGAAGCAGAATTATCGATGTCTTTCACGGTAGGTGACCAGAGCTCGCGGATGAACAGAAAGGCTTCGCCTCTCCCGTTTAGTGTCCGGATTACTCTTCCAAGCAAACACAACACGGAAACTCGTCAACTCTCCCGGACTCCCGAAGGGGTATCCTTCGGGGAAGCCCCTTCTAGGAGAAGCTCTTCGAGTGGTCTCCGCGGAAGCAGTTCCGTGCCTCGCACGGAACAAAGCCAAACGGTCGAGTCCTGGAGGAGGCATATTTGGAATGATATCCGCCTGACACAGGATCCCGCCTGACACGCCCGTCAGGTCAAAGCCGCACACATCCCAGCACGCCTAAGGGTACCTTTTCGCCTACTGTTCTGCTGACAACTTGGAAAAGACGGCTGACTTTGTGTGTTCCCCATACTTTCACGTAAATATACCCACATAGAGTCTTGTAGCCATGCTACTACAGTAATTGTATCCCTATTTATGGCTGGTGTAATTAAGACTCATGTACGTAGAGAAAAACCCTAATCCAAAACCCTAGCTATAAAGACCCCTTCATTTTACAAGAAGAGGGACGACCAACATATCACATAGCAAAAACTCTACTAAAATCTCTGTAGCTTCATCTTCTTCAAGAGAACTCGAGAGAAACACTGTGAGTGTGTGAAGTTCTTGTGCACCAGCCATCTTACTGTAACCTTTTCCAAGTATAATAACATCGACTCGTGGACTAGGGCTTGTTAACGCCTGAACCACGTAAAAACACTGTTTGTTTAGTTACATTTTAGCATTTCTACAGTTCTTATATTTTTATTATTCTGTTTGTATTCGTTTCCGAAAAACTCGGTAAACATTTTGGTGCTTTCATTGAGAGCTGTAGGAAGTTGTTAGTCAGCTCTTTTTCTGTGTACGTTTTTTGTATTCACTTCGTGCTAAAGAGATGGTGACTACGAGAAAATCCGCTGTTGACAAAAATGCTACGGTCAACCCCGATACCGTGATGGAAGATGTGGTGCAAAGCGAACCCTTGGACTACCAAGGTGAAGACCCGACATCCCGCTAGGATCGGGTCAGTACCGAAGATACAACATACTTAGAAGACGAAGAAGAGTATGTCCAAGACGGTTATTACAAGGACGGCTGCTACTATGAGAAGGACCCAGAACTGGTCCAAGTAGCCGAAGAACTGGAGGTCACCAAAGCCAAGCTTGCTGAGCAGGAGCGCCTCTCCGAAAAAATGCAGCGCATGATGGAGCGCCTCCAAAGCAAGTTCGGAGACCTAGGCGACTCGGACGAGGACGCCTCTGTTTTAGGTGGTGCTGATGCCGCTATGCCGGATCCAGCTGCTGCTGGACCATCCAAAGCCGCCCCTAACAAGGGCAAAGAAAAAGTTGGAGAGCCTGTGCGCGCTGACGCCCCTGCACCTCCTAAAGGCGTGAATCACAAGGCCGACTGCCCCCCCCGCGCGCAGAAGGTCTCTGGCGCTCCTAAGCCCAGACGTCCTTCAGCCCCAAGGGGGCACTCCGTGCCTAAAGGGCTCGGTGCTAAGGCACCCAGGCCTAGGGGAAGGAACAACCGCCCCAGTGATTCCGTCAACCAGGACGGTCGGGCTGCGAACTCGCACTCCGAAGATAGCTGGTCCACGGTGGACCTAAGAAGAAGGTTGGAGGCCAAGTATGAAAAGGCCAAAGGAGAAAAGGCCCAGCCTCGGGGAGATGACCTCCGAAATCATATTAATGACAAGCTCCGGGGACGTGACCTCCCGGAGAGTGATACGAAGAGGCTCGAGGAACAGATTGCTGCCTTGACCAAGCTGGTCCGGAAGCAAAGTGGGGCCCTGTCAGACTCTGAGGAGGAAGACCCGGAACCATGTATTCGGAGGATCGCGGAAACGTCCCTCCCGGATAACTTCAAAATGCCCCACATAGAATTATATGATGGGAGGACAGACCCGCGTACCCACCTAGCTAAATACAACAAAATGATGCAAGTGGCGCGTGTCAGTGAGGACGCCAAATGCATGTGCTTCTCACTCACCCTTACCAGGTCCGCGGAGGACTGGTGGAAAAGATTAGCTTCCGGATCAATCCACAGTTGGAAGGAGCTACAGTCCGCATTCAGGAGGCAGTTTATTGTTGCCCGCGACCACGACATGGAGGTTGGTTCCTTAACCAACATCAAGCAGCAACCCACTGACAACCTCAAAGCTTTCATTCAGAGAATGATGGAAGCTGCTGCAAAGACCAAGGTCAGCGATGACATGAAGCTGATCGCCCTCCAATCGGGCCTTACTGTCGGCTCCCTGCTATGGGGGGAAATGCAGAGGAGACGGGCAGAAACGCTGTCCGAATTCATGTCAAAGGCTCAGGGAATCATCAACCTTGAGGATGCCTACCAGCAGGCCTTTGGAGTTCTCCCAGCTCCAACGCCTTCCGTGACCGCGCCGAGCTTTGCTTCGCAAGCTCCCGCACCAGCCCTCACGCTTCCAGGAGCCCAATTCACTCCAAGTGTGTACGGGCCTTCCGCGTCTGCTCAGACGCCGAGTCAAACCCATTTCTCTGGGTACGGAGCTGTACAAACCGGATGTAGTATCGCTCCTGGCATGCCGCAGCCGCAAACGGAAGTCCCAGAACGAAATTTGAGCCAATCGCGGAGCAAACGAAGCGGAAGAAACTCCAACCGGGGAGACCATTCAAAGAAGCCCCGGAAGGACTATGAGCCCAAGTTCACGGAATATACCAGTTTGATAGACTCGCGAGAGAATGTCTATCGAGCGACCTGTAATATGGTCAACTACAGGAAGCCCCCGAAAGTGTCTCATGGAGGAAGACCTCCGCGAGACTCCAATAAAAGGTGTGAGTTCCACGGAGACGTGGGGCACACCACGAACGAGTGCCTTCAGCTGAAGGATGAGATCGAGTCCCTGGCAAGAGCGGGACACCTCGGTCAGTGGGTGAGGATACCCATTATCTATCCCGGACAGGGGGTAGTTCACGGAGCTGCATATTCCCCGGGACAGAGGGGGACCGCTAGCGCTCCTGGAGCCGGTCACCCCCAAGCTCCCGGGTCTCAGTACCCGGCGCTTCCTGCTCCACCCGCTCCGGCGCCCATTGCCTTGTTGGCTCCAGGACCGGGCAACCCATATCCGCCCGGCCCTGCTCCGCCACCCGTTGACGGACACGTAGCCACCATTTCCGGAGGACCGCACCTTGCCGGAAGCACCCGCAACTCCCAGAAGAGGTACTTGAGGGAGTTAGAACACGCCGAGGAGATGTGCGCCTTGGTTCAATCACCTGCCCAACGTACCCGAATGATGGATCTTCCCATCACCTTCACGGAGGACGATGCTCGACATGTGCACTTCCCCCACAACGATCCCCTCGTGGTGGAAGCCCAAATTGCCAATAAGAAGGTCTCACGGATCTTAGTCGACAACGGAAGCTCCGTAAATATCCTCTTCAAAGCGGCCTTCCATGCGATTGGATTAACCGAGGCAGACCTGACCCCATGCCCCATCTAGCTTCAAGGGTTCAATGGGGATGCACTCATGCCATTAGGCAAAATTCAACTTCCAGTCACCCTCAGGGGAGAAAGCGACGCTTGTGCCTTCAAGCACAGCACATTCGTGGTGGTCGACTGCCCCACGGCGTATAATGCCATCCTAGGCCGACCGGTCCTAATAGATTGTGGGGCCATAACCTCGATACGCCACTTATGCTTGAAGTTTCCATGCGACGATGGGCGTATCGGCACTCTCCGAGGAGACCAGCGAAGTGCACGAAGCTGTTATAACGTCTCCGTCCGATCCGTCTACACGGTCCAGGAGACGGTTGCTGCCATTCCTTTGGCGGAAGAATTACCAGAAACTGGGGAGGAACATGGAGGTGTACGTGGACGACATGTTGGTAAAGTCCAAGACCTCCGGGGACCACAGTGACGACCTTGAGGAAGCTTTCGCCGTGATCCGAAAGTACGGGATGAAACTAAATCCAAAGAAATGTACTTTCGGGGTCTCGTCTGGGAAGTTCCTCGGTTTCATTGTCAGCTCCCGCGGAGTGGAAGCCAACCCTGAGAAAATAAAGGCGTTCATAGATACGCCTTCCCCCCGGAAACATAAGGATGTCCAGAGCGTTACCGGAAGGATAGCTGCTCTCAGCCGCTTCGTATCCAAGGCCACTGACAAGTGTATCCACTTCTTCAATGTGTTGCAAGGAAACAAGAAGTTCGAGTGGACCCCCGAATGCGAAGCAGCCTTCCAACACCTCAAAGAACATTTAACCCGAGCTCCCATTCTGTCCAAACCTGTCGAAGGAGAGGCGTTGTTCTTATACTTAGCTGTGACTGAGCACGCAGTGAGTGCCGCTCTCGTCCGGGAAGATGGCCGTATCCAGCTCCCTGTGTATTACGTAAGCAAGAGGTTATTGGACGCCGAGTCCAGATATTCAATGATCGAGAAACTCTCCCTCTGCTTGCTAATTGCTTCACGGAAGCTGAGGCCATATTTCCAGGTGCACACCATCAAAGTACTCACCAACCACCCTCTCCGACAAGTCCTGCAGAAGCCCGAGTCTTCTGGCAGATTGCTTAAGTGGGCCATGGAACTGAGCCAGTTCGACGTCCACTACCAACCACGTGTTTCCATAAAAGGTCAAGCTCTCGCAGACTTTTTTGTGGAATGCTCGGGAATGAATGACCTCCCGGAAGATCCTGTCCCGGAACTTCCCACCTGGAAGGTCTATGTAGACGGAGCCTCAAATGAAAAAGGAGCTGGAGCGGGGGTCATCCTAATATCTCCCCAAGGACATCAGCTCCAGAGCGCCATCCGCTTCGCGTTCCCAGCATCCAACAACGAGGCAGAACACGAAGCCATGTTAGCTGGGTTACGACTGGCCAGAGAAGTCGGAGCCCAAAAAATTGAAGTATACAGCGACTCCCTACTTGTGGTAAACCAAATATCCGGGGAATACCAGACGAAAGGCGAAAGGATGGCTGCCTACGTGTCTCTCTCCCGCGACCTACTGCAGCATTTCAAAGGCTACCAAATCCGCCAGGTCCCCCGGGACCAGAACTCACTCGCGGACACGCTGGCCAAGCTTGCAACGGACCCGGAGATTGAACAGTATGGCTTAGTCCCCATCGGGCACTTAGAAGCCCCCAGTACTGAGACACGAAGGATAGACGCCATCATCGACCATTCCCACTCCTGGATAGGACCCATCCTCAGATTTCTCACCACCGGAGAGCTCCCCACTGATAAAGCTGACGCAAGGAAGCTCCAATATCAAGCTCCCCGATACGTGGTTATGGATGGAAAGCTTTACCGCAGGGGGTTGTCCATACCCTTCCTTAGGTGTGTTGCCGGAACCGAAGTCAGCACCATCATCCATGAGATTCACGGAGGCTTCTGTGGCGATCATACCTCCGGGCTGAGCCTCTCCAAAAAGATCCTTCGACAAGGATACTTCTGGCCCACCATGAAGAAGGATTGTGTGGATTAGGTCAGGAAATGTGAGCAGTGCCAGAGGTACGCCAAGGTTCCGCGAGCGCCGCCTACAGAAATTACCCTAATGACCAGCCCCTGGCCGTTCGCCGTTTGGGGCATTGACCTAGTAGGTTCCCTCCCAACTGGAAAGGGTGGAGTGAAGTACGCCATAGTCGCGGTAGACTACTTCACCAAATGGGCTGAAGCTGAACCTATGAACACGGTCACATCTAAAAAAGCACTGGACTTTGTCATCAGGAATATAGTGTGTCGTTTTGGGCTTCCACGAAAAATTGTGTCCGACAACGGAAAACAATTTGACAGTGAACACTTCACGAACTTCTGTGCTTCGCATGGAATTATCAAAAGCTTTTCCGCAGTCGCCAGACCCCAGGCTAATGGGCAAGTGGAAGCTGTAAACAAAATATTAAAGACCACGTTGAAGAAAAAACTCCAAGCCTGCAAGGCTCACTGGCCGGAAGAACTTCCGCGAGTACTTTGGGCCTATCGCACAACAGAGAGAACTTCGACGGGGCACACGCCTTATTCCATGACCTTCGGTTGCGAGGCCGTCATCCCAGTAGAAACTATGATCCCCTCTCACAGGCAAGACACCTACGATCCTACCCGGAACCATGCCCTTCTCCAGGAGTCCTTGGACATGATCGAAGAACTCCGGGAGCAGTCGCAGGTCCAACTAAAAATGTACCAGGGAAAGATAGCCCGACACTTTAACACGAGAGTCAAGAGCCGTACATTCAAAGTTGGGGATCTTGTCCTACGGAGAGTATTTCCTGCTACGCAGGATCCGGGAGTAGGAGTCCTCGGACCCAACTGGGAAGGCCCCTACGAAGTCCAAGAAAAAGTGGGCCATGGGACGTATCACTTAAAGAGACTCGACGGATCTAAAGTCCCGCACGCCTGGAACGCGGAGCACCTCCGCCGTTACTACCAGTAGGCCCCGGACCATCTAGTCGGAAGTCCTTGGTGAAATTAGCAAAAGTGCAAAATGTGGAAATAATCCTCCCTGTTGTAAAACTCACGCCTAGCAGGCCAATGTAATGAAACACGAAGGGATTCACTCCGCTTTTACTGCACTTTTCATCCCTATGTTCAAAGCTGCGTTTTAACAAGTGACCACGCGGTCCGGAGACGTCCGGACCCCACGCTCACTTGGGGGGGTATACATGGCTAAGGCATAGCCATACGCCCCTTGAACAAAACGTACACAGAACACCACTATTGTGCTAGCATTGTGTTTGAAATTTTTAAATTGTTTGAAATGTTTAAATTGTTAAACTTAGGTTTATTTGTTGCCATGAACATGCTTGCATTACGTGTCCTATGTGCATTATGTGCTTATGTGAAAATTGCCATAGAAATGCCTGCCATTATGTATCATGAAAAGTATCTCCTGTGTAGCCCAGCGATGGACAGGACTGGGGGTTGAGGCACGTTCATAGAGCTACGCCGAAACACCCCCAACTCCTTGACAAGTCCTTTGCAGAATACTCCGCGATCGTTGTAAAGCTTTGCTTCGCAAGCTCCAGCTCCGGGTCCCGCAAGGCGAAAGATGACAAGATCCGCGATCGCTGTAGAGCTTTGCTTCGCAAGCTCCAGCCCCGGGTCCCGCAAGGCGAAAGATGGCAAGATCCGTGATCGTTGTAGAGCTCTGCTTCGCAAGCTCCAGCTCCGGGTCCCGCAAGGCGAAAGATGGCAAGATCCGCGACCGTTGTAAGCCTTGCTTCGCAGGCTCCAGCTCCGGATCTCACAAAATAATGCATGGCGAGCTCCTCGACCATTGCAAGTTTCAGCTCCAGGAGCAGACATGGTCGATCCCCCACTCACAGCAGGCCTTGCTTCGCAAAGCCCCTGCTCCGGGATCACACCTGGTGGGCGTGGCGATTTCCCCGACAGCAACGAGCCTTGCCTCGCAGGGCTCCATGCCAGGTCCCTGAAGTCAGCCACCATGAGGTTCGCAACAACAGTTAGTTTTGCTTCGCAAAGATCTAACCTTAAGTCTAGCGACGCTCACCAAAAGAACTCCCGTTCCAAACCATGGAACGGCTCACCTTAGCAATCCCAGCGAACAGTATAACTACAAGTCCCGGGATTGGCTATTTGCCTCAGGAAAGCTAAAATACGGTGAAAGGAGCCTGGCCGTTGGAACCAGGAATCCTTCGTAACCTAGAAACTACGTGGGAAAAGACATCATCCGTTAAAGCTTCAAGGGGGAAGTGCATAGGTTTTGGCCGTTGGAACCAAAACCTCATACGCCCCTACAACAGTTTCTACCGTATAAATGTCTACCCTAAGAGCAAAGATAAATAAAGAACTCGGCAGAAAAGAAAGGAGAATGCTATAATTATGGCAAATATGTCCGCAATGAAAAACTCAAAATGAAAAATAATTAAAGATAAAACCCCTTCAAGCATTGGGGGTAACTACAGCTTCCACGACCGCAGCTTCGGGGGCATCGGTTTCAACTGAGGCTGGCGGAGTCGGCTCATTGGAAGGCAGAACTTTGTCATGAGAAGGTTCAGAGGTCCCCGCCTCTCCGGGATCTCCCACCTCAGGAGCTCCAGCACGTTCGTCAATGTTGTAAGTTTGGACGTACGCCTCTGGGCCTTGATCCCACACGAGTAGCTTCTCCCTCATGGCTTCGGCATCATCTCCCAGATAGCCTAATACCTCCGGGTTCACTTTCCAGAGTTGATGCATGAGGACCACATGCGATATATTAATCGTCCTGTTCAGTATCACCTCAGCATCCTCCTTCTCCTTCAAGCGCTCCGCCTCGGAGGTTGCCAGCTGTGCCTCCGCGACAGTTGGTTGAGCCCTCAATTTTTCCATTTCGGCCTTGGAGGCATCACGCTCCCCCTTAAGAGAATCAATCTCCTTGCGCTGTTCCCTATTTTGGCTCAGCACGGATTGCTTCTCGGTCACATGCCCCCTGGCAGTGAATTGTAAGGCCCCGATCTCTTTATCCTTCTCGGCGAGCCCCAACTGCAGCATAGACACGAGATCCCTGCTCCTCTGATGGAATTGCTCCTCCTCGTGCAGCTTACTCTGAAGAGTGGAATATTCCTCTTGCTGCTTAAGGAGGAGATCATTTTTTGATTGCAAGCGAGCTTCCAGGGTATCCTTCTCCACCTTAGCTTGGGACAGCTCTTCCCGAAGCTTAGAGTTTTCGACCTTCATCCCATCCGACCGCTGTCTAAACTCATTCTCTGCCTTGGCCCGGTACTCTTGATATTTGGCAAGATATTTCTTGTCCGCCTCTTCCTCAGTCGTGCGCCGGGCCTGATCAATCTTCTCCGAGGCCTCCAAGGCCTGTTGGGTCAGTTTCTGCTTCTCCGCCTCCAAGGCCTGGCGAGCCAGCTGGCTCTCCTCCAGTTGAACCAGAACTGCACCAACCTCCCGGAACGAGCGTTCCGCGATCATAGAGGCCTGCAAGGAAAGACAACAGAATGAGCTAAAGCCGGACAAAAAGACAGGTGATCCCAAAAAATAACAACTGACGGCTTACCCCGGATAGTTGCTGCTTCACAGCGTGTGTCAGTAACAGCGGATCCTTACTGCTACTGATGGCCCATTTCTCAGAATTGAGCTCGCATAAGCTCAGGGCCATGTCCTCCATCATCTCAGCTCCGAACGGCGCCAATGCACGTCCGAGCCTAGGCACCAGCCTCTTCTCCAAGGATGGACCATCCAAAACTGCTCCGGCCGGGTGAAGGGATCTCACCCCCTCGGCCAGCTCAGCTCTCTTCACGGCAGACAAGTTATCTGCCCTTCCCTGAGTAACAGCCTTCTCCGCCTCTAACCGCCTCTTCAAAAAACTATCGGCCCGTCTTACACCCTCCAGGAGAGCAGCGAGGAAACTGGTTGGCTTCCGCGGAAAGTGGAACTTCAGGCCAGGCAGAGGAAGGTTGGTTGTCTGAGAAGAAGGAGACCCCGGAAGGGTGGACCCCCTTTGGGCTGGAGGAGGAGGCAGACGGGGTATTAAGGCCCCGGTCTGTTGCTTTTGCTGCTGCGGCAGCAGAAGTAATTGCCCTTGTTGCTGCTGCTGGTTTGGATGTTGTTGTTGTTGCTGCTGCGGCATTGGTGATTGTCTCTCTAGTTCTTGTTGCTGCTGTTGTTGTAGTTGTGGTTGCTGTCGTTGCTGTTGTTGTTGCCTTCGACCGGGAGAAGAGTGTCTAAGGCGTTTGTTCTTAGCGCCCTCAGCATCTTCTCCGGGACGCTTGCTCACCCCAGTTGTCCTCACGAGGAACACAAGCCCTTCCCCGTCGCTGCTGCTACTCGAGACCATCATAGTCTCGGAAGGCCCGTCAGCAGGAGACTTCTCTACCCTCGGAGACGCTTGCGCCTCGCCACTTGTCTTCTTGGGGGAGGCAGCTTTACCTCCCCTACCAGCCTTGGTCTTCCGTCCTTTCCCCGTGGACGGGTCTTGGCTGGTGGCAGCCTTCTTAATGAGCAAAGTAACCCTCCCCAACATCTTGGCTTCTGGATACTCTGCAAGAAACGTACAAAGCAAGGTTAACGAACCAACAAGTAATGAGAAAGAAGATAAGCGGAAGACAAGACAATCAACAACATAAAAGCACAAGCAAGCCCGCCAGCAGGGAACAAGAAAAAGAAAAGTTTGAAAGGGACGACCATGCACGAGAAACGTGGATGGCCTTCCCCGAACAAAACAAAACATCGCTTCCTGCTCCAGGAAGCTCCCGTACTCCTTGAAGTCCGGGAATGACATGCTGAGAGAAGAAGGGTCAACCATGATGACACCTTCTGGCAGACTACCGTCACTCAGACACCAGAGGAGCTCATCTACCCTATCGCAATATCTGTCGAAGGGTATTCTACGCGGATCTAGCCTAAGGAAGCGGGGATCAAACCCCATCTGAGAGGTCCGGGAAACCTCAGACAGGCTAGGGGTGTGGATCAATCGAAAACTAGTCTTACCTCTCCTGGAGGTACTAGCCCCCGGAGCCCCTTCGTTAGGGTAAGCCGCGGCGTGGCGAGCCTCGATCTCCTCTTCCTCCGGCTGGGGGTCGGGGAACCTCTCCGCCCAACTAGGAGATAAAGTATTTTCGTCCCGGGCTGCTTGGGTGATCACCTTAGACAGCTCCAGGGCAATCTGCTCCCGGATGTCAGCTGACACCTGAGTTTGCCCCCTGCCACTCACTGGCTCGATGTTTTGGAAGGAGGCAAGTAACCCATACTCCCTCAACGATTCGGAGGTCACAAGTCCCTCCACTTTCAACTCTTCCTCAGAAAGCCCTTCGTAGAACTTGGACCTCCTTATCATCTCCGCGCAGCGAGGTGTCCGCGGAACGACTTCTGCAAAATTCAAATACGAGCGTTGGAGATCCTACCAAAAGGCAAATCAAACGCAAAGAAACAAAGTTGAAAAGGAGAGGAAGGAATACTTACCAGGGATTTTGAAGTCCAAAGATAGGGCTGGCACCCTCTTCAGCGGAAAGCCAGTCGTCAGGAACCAGTATTCCCGGAGGTCTGGAACCCTCGCGGTATGACAGGTGGGGCACATCACGTCCGGGTGCCTTTCCAGCCTGTAAAACCCCACCTTGTCTGAATGACCCCTCATAGGCTGAGACTTCAACCCGTAGAAGTACAGCACCTCCTCCGGGGTAGGAGCTTCCAATTTCCGGGACTTGCAAAAGATGAACCACCCTGCTAGGAGCTTGTAGCTGGGAGGAATCAACTGGAAGGGGGCAATCCCCGCCTTCACACAGAAATTGGCAAAGTAGCTCCTTAGGTGCAAGTGCGCCCCACACACTATGTGTGCCCAGCTCCAGGCACCGAAGCCCTCGTGACTCTGACTAGCCGACTCGCCCAGCACCGACAGACGATGCCACATCAAACCTGGGATGTTCTTCAGGCCTGCCTCGGAGGAATACAGCTCCAGCATGCCATAATTCCTGAAAAGGTTCGGCTTTTGGTCCATCTCCCAGATGGAACTATTGGAAGTCGGTGGACTAGCCGCGACCACTTTCGCCTTTCCTTTCCCCTTTGCGCCAGCGACAGGGGAACCCTTCTCTTGGGCAGAATCAGCCTCCCCCACAGCAAGGAGTTGTTCCTTTGGGATGTTCGTCACTGGACAAAAGAAAGAAAGAAGAAAACACTCTAAGCAGTCAGCACCCTTGTCATACCCTAGTGGTATCAAAGGCGTCGGGGAGACCCTCCCCGAAAACTGCTTGGAGAGGCTCCCACTGAGCTTACCGAGGGATTGGCACCATGCCACCCGAAGGGCAGCAAGGAACCAGACTCCGACTCCGAGCCTAAGCCCACCAAAAGAAGTGTTTTTCCAGAGAAAAACACCCTAAAGGTGTTCATGCTTATGCCCTAAAACAGCAAAACAAGGAACAACTTTCCGAACGCAGATCGCCCAAGCATGCAAAAAAGGCTACTTATCGACTCACATCAATCACATGCCTACCAAAGCCCTATTCACACATGCACATAAGCAATAATGGCAGAAACCTCTACTCTAACAACTACCAACAACCTAAGGTTTGGGAGGAAAGAGCAAAGTAGAAATACTTACTGATATTCGGGTAGTTGGAGGTTGAAGGAGTAACTGGATCACTGCACAGCACGATCGCGAGAAGTAAAAGCTGCAAAGACGAACGGCGATTCAAACCAGGAACTTCGGCGAATAAACCCACTGCCAAATCAAAAGAAAAGTTTCCAGATACTTACCAAAAGAAATGGCAAGTTCGGGGGAACGTAAGTTGGGAAGCCTGAGAGTTCGAAGGTTTGGAAATCTGAAAATCCTAAAGATGGAGAATCTGAAAGCGTAAAGAGGAAGAAAGGTCCTTTCCCTCGTTTTTATAGCAGGGAAGAAGTCGTTTCGAATTCCTCAAATGGACGGTCCCGATCTTCCCATTCCGTGTGCATCAGATCCAACGGCTGGAGAGGAAGCGACGATCCTATTTATGACTCCTCGGATGGGAATAAAGTATTTATTTCCCATCATTACACCACCTCGGGCCCGGAGTACCATTAAAAACCGTCAAATCATTATTCAGATGACTGACGCACGCATACTCAACCAGTCGCCTCACGCACACGTCTTGGTCGCAGAACCATTCCCAGAATGACACGTGGTCCTTGCCGCACTTGAGTACTTGAGTTCAAACAGAAGAAATTCCCTTTCTTTTTCATACTAACACTCAGGCGGGAAAAAGGAACCCTTCCGGGAACACAGAAGGTGCCCCCTCGCCTAATCTAAGAAACCGAAATACCCGGAGGATTGTACAAGCTCCCGGATCTCTCAAAGCTCCGTGACCTTGGGGGGTAAATGTTATCCAGATTTCCGGATAGCGTTTAGATTGATGTCCTCGGGGAAGTAGAATTATCGATGTCTTTCACGGTAGGTGACCAGAGCTCGCGGATGAACAGAAAGGCTTCGCCTCTCCCGTTTAGTGTCCGGATTACTCTTCCAAGCAAACACAACACGGAAACTCGTCAACTCTCCCGGACTCCTGAAGGGGTATCCTTCGGGGAAGCCCCTTCCAGGAGAAGCTCTTCGAGTGGTCTCCGCGGAAGCAGTTCCGTGCCTCGCACGGAACAAAGCCAAACGGTCGAGTCCTGGAGGAGGCATATTTGGAATGATATCCGCCTGACACAGGATCCCGCCTGACACGCCCGTCAGGTCAAAGCCGCACACATCCCAGCACGCCTAAGGGTACCTTTTCGCCTACTGTTCTGCTGACAACTTGGAAAAGACGACTGACTTTGTGTGTTCCCCATACTTTCACGTAAATATACCCACATAGAGTCTTGTAGCCATGCTACTACAGTAATTGTATCCCTATTTATGGCTGGTGTAATTAAGACTCATGTACGTAGAGAAAAACCCTAATCCAAAACCCTAGCTATAAAGACCCCTTCATTTTACAAGAAGAGGGACGACCAACAGATCACATAGCAAAAACTCTACTAAAATCTCTCTAGCTTCATCTTCTGCAAGAGAACTCGAGAGAAACACTGTGAGTGTGTGAAGTTCTTGTGCACCAGCCATCTTACTGTAACCTTTTCCAAGTATAATAACATCGACTCGTGGACTAGGGCTTGTTAACGCCTGAACCACGTAAAAACACTGTTTGTTTAGTTACATTTCAGCATTTCTACAGTTCTTATCTTTTTATTATTCTGTTTGTATTCGTTTCCGAAAAACTCGGTAAACAGTTACCATTTATTTGGTGAATAAAGTGTATTATTTGGAAATTAAAATTCTCATTCAAAGTGTTGAGCATCTCAATTATGAGATAAGAAAAGATGGACCTAAGGAGGTTACATCTTTTGATAAGTGTCTTGCCATTTCAAGAAAAATGGATCAAAGTGGATTCAACAAATTGTAGGATGACATATTGACTCAATAGACTTATAGTCTAGAGTGTGGTCAAATGAAATATATTTGAGAATTATTTAGTGACAATAATTCTTAAATATTCAATGAGGAGACATTTCAAAATTGGAGAAACAATTTTGAATCTTTACACCAATGGTGAATAAAAGAGAACTTTCTTCATTTTGGTTAAAGATGGTGACATGTTTAAATTAATCTCAATGAGGAGATAATTTTAAATAAAAAACATAAGAAATCAAAGTGTTTAAATAAATCAATGAGGGTTTATTTTCTTTGATTTAAAGTGTTTAAAAAATTGACATTTTCATTTTGATTTTGATGAGAAAATCAATGGATGTCAAATTGATGTTTTCAAAAGAATCTCAAAGAGACTCTTAAGAAATACACAAAAGTTGTTTAAGTGATTTTGAGATTATTTAGACAACTAAAAATGAAAATTTGTGATTATTTGTTTGAGAAATTCTCACATTACATTTGTGTTCACATTTTATTTTGTGAAATATATAAAAGAAAGCAACCAAGTGAAAGTTACTTTCAAATAAGTATTCATTGCTTTAAGCAAGTAAATAAATCAAGATAAACATTGAGGTTTTATCTTGAGAGTTTATCATTTGGCTTAGAGGTCTCATGATGAACTTTGAGATTTATAAGTCT